>NC_045793.1:61340722-61940722 GCF_009873245.2 Balaenoptera musculus | reverse complement strand
AATAAAACAATTTTAGTTTTTCATTAGGTACACTGGTAACTTCTTTAAAATTTAAACTTGAGAAGCCTCCAAATTACTGAGGAAGAAATACAAATGTAGTGTCTAAATCTGGAAGGTAGAGAACCAATATAAACATGAGGATACCTTGGACTTCCCTGATGGCGCAGTGGTTAAGAATCCGCCTGCCAATGCAGGGGACATGGGTTCGATCCCTGTTCCGCGAAGTTACCACATGCCTCGGAGCAACTAAGCCCAGGGGTCGACAAAACTACTGAGCCTGCGCTCTAGAGCCCTCAAGCCACAACTACTGAAGCCCCGTGCGCCTAGAGCCTGTGCTCCGCAAAAAGAAAAGCCACCGCAATGAGAAGCCTGCGCATCGCAACGAAGAGTAGCCCCCGCTCACCGCAATTAGAGAAAGCCCACGCGCAGCAACGAGGGCCCAATGCAGCCAAAAATAAAATGAAACTAAAAAAAAAAAAAAACTAGGATACCTCATTTTTGCATGACTTTTTCAGATTAATTAAGCCAGCATATCTTACTTACAGATTTTCAGGAAACCAGAAATATTCTAAATGGATAAGACAGGTGATGATTACTTTCTAATTAATTACATGATTAGTATTTTAATTCTAATTTCACTGAAGGTAAAATAAAGAGAATCTGAATAGCTTTCAAATTAAACTACGAACTATAAGGCCTGAATGAGCTTAACAAAATATCAGTTTCTATGAAAATGATACAGGGGTTATTTAACCTTGAAAATACTGTGATGAATGAGTTAAGAAATTAGAGTTTTCAGATATATGCATATGGCATTTACATAGAAGACAGAAATTAAAGAAAAGAAAGGAAATATGCAGGCTTTACATCAAGTGAAAGAGTTGTTCAGACTTAAACTGGGTTATGGGGAGAATTGTGGCACTCGTTCTCTTTAAGGGTTTTATAGCCAGAACTGATTATAACCCTCTAGGATAATTTGACTGTGTTCCTTTTTGAAGGCATTGGAACGGACTATGTTACTCTCCTAGTCTTAAACATTCATCAGGAGGTTTAGAGTTTGAGTTTCTATAATATCATAAAGAGCAAGTGATTTGTAAAAATGGATTTGTTTGTTTTTGTTTATTTATTTTGGTGTTGGAAGACTGTCAGATTTAACCTTTTGTAAGACTTCCCAATTACCTTGGTAACAAGTAAAATTATCGGTCTTATCTCCCCCATCCCCCATCCCCCTTAGTTCAGTAAGGTTAAATGTGGCTTATTGAACAGATGTAAGGGAAAGGGTATTAGACTAGACCAAAGATTCAGGTTAGGTAATGATTAAATGTGGCAGACACTGGGAGTTTGAGAAGGATAGATTGATATTGTGGTGATATTAGCTCAATCATCTATAAATCCATTCTTGGATTTATTTATTGCAATTAGATTTTTTTCAACATAAATACTCATTTTAATTTTATTATTCCTGTTTAATACTTTGAAAAGAATGCCTTAGAGAAAATAGAAGTAGATTTAAGGTACTGTTTATTTGCAGTCATGGTTTTATACATACCAGAATTTAAAGCTCTTTTGCCCATTAGTCCAACAAAGGAATCTGTTTTATGCCCTGGAAAAATACATTTAGGGGTATTTTAATATATATATCTCTGGAAATAAACTGTTATAACTAGTACCAAAAAAAAGCAAGCTTCCAAATATATGCCTATATAATAAATATATAATTATTTCAAGTTTTGGTGAGCCCGAAGAAATAAAGATTCCTAGTAAGTCTTATAAATGACACTAAATAAAAATAATACAATGAAAGCACTTTTCTCAATTCTATATCTAAATATTAGCAAGTACACTTTATTCATATTCTATTTTATCTGTCTATATACAATGTTTTAAATATTGCTATTTGAGCTAGCTTTGATGTTTAGGGAGTCAGTTTCACATTTGTGTGACAGAAACATCAAAGCTTATTTCCTCATATTACTGAATATGTTGTATTTCTCAGGAAACTGAAGCTTAGTTAAATCAGATTCCTGTACCTGATAATTATAAACTTCTAAAGTTCACTATTGCTATTTTATTGGATTTTAAAAAATATTTCTTTTGGAAAAAGTACATTAGTTTTGACATTAATAGAGTACATTTATTTTCATTACATGGAATTTTGCTATATATAATTCCCTTGAAAGTCAAGTCCTGAGAAAGTAAATATGAATAAGATTTATTTACTTTCAAAGATGAAGCCTTTGGAAAGGATTATTATTTTAACTCTAGTGGGAGGATGTCTCTTGGTTTATACTATATTAGCTAAGAACATGGCTGCTATATTAGTGTGGCCTCTACTCTGCTTCCAGTGAATCAAAATCCAAGTTGGAGTAAGTGAGTGGACCTTGGGGTAAGTGAGTGTGATTAAGATGGACCCCTGGTACTTTCTACAACTTTATCTATCTTTACCTTTAGTATGGATTCTCTACTCATTCACTCCATCCTCTTAATTGGCTGCTGGATTACTCTAAGAAATGATGTCATCATGGAATCCAGCATACTAAAATGAACTAGGAGATGCCTATAAATGCTTGGATTTTTGTTTTTGCTTTTGTTTTTTCAGTGGAAGTGGTGGGGTGGGGTTGAGGGGAGAGGAATGTGTGGTGGATTTTTACCCCTAGGGTTGAAATTCTTATCTAAAACTAACAATTTACAGGAGTTAAAGGATTCCTTCCTCCCTCCCTTCCTTCCTTCCTTCCTTCTTTCCTTCCTTCCTTCCTTCCTTCCTCTCCTTCCTTTCTTTCTTTATTATCTCAGTTTCTGTGGGTCAGGAATTCAGCAACAGTTCAGCTGGGAGTTAAAGGATTTTTTAATATAATGCATCCTTTCGGTAAGTATGATATGTTTAAACAACAGAGCTTTAAACATTCATGTTCTGGATGTACTATGAGTCTGCTCCATTCTTAAATTGTGTTAATTAAAAATATTAAGTTCTACATTACAACAGAAAATAAGTTATCATGTAAAGTGGAATTCAATCTAATTTACATTTGCATATGATAAATGTCAAAATAATTTGGAACTTACTTTTATGAGAGATCTGGCCATGTCCTATAGAAAGAAAAATAAAATTAACAAACACAATAGATTTGTTTTAAAGGAGCTACATTATATCTTTTAAAGAGAATTATAAAATAAATTGATTTTTTAAATAATGCAACATTTTCCATTCATGTACTATCCTGAGGAATATAGCAGAATCATAAATGCTATCCAAATTATTAATAATAAAAACAAAATATTTTAAACAAAAGGAATATTTTTAAGTGATTTATGTGGGCCACAGATTCAAACCCAGGTCTGTGAGACTCCTGAGGCCTGAACTGCCTGGCCTTACCACCTGTCTTGTTTTCTTATAAGAGACACATCTTCAAGGCCGGTCAGCTTTGATGTTCAAGAGAGAGAGAGCAAACCCATCTCTTTATTCAATAGTCAACCAAGAATCTGTATTTCAGCCCACAAAAGACATTCTCCATTTTCATACATGTGCATTCACAAGAGTAAAATAAAGATTTATAGAAATGTTTACCATAAAGAGCCTGTAACAGGGCCACTTGTTTTTCAATTGAGGAATCTGACAAGAGACGAATTGACATTAACTGTTTACACGTTCCACTGATGGTGTGAGAATTCAAGGAAATTAAATATTTCTATCATGAGACACTGGCACCTAAATCTAATCTAACCCCAGTGGTCTAAATTCAGTTTTCCACATGGACTGAGAACATTCTGATATCCCCTGGAGGCCCGGTTCCTTCCTGTTCTTTGTCAGTTTGGATCCTTAGTCAAGGAAGCACTTAGCTTAAGGTTGGTTCCTGTTCTTGGTGGTTTGGACCGATCTTTCCCTCCCTCCGTGGCATGTGTGTGTTAGCGGGGTGAGGGCCAGAGTTGCGCTCCGGGAGATATACCCATTTTAGGGTGGAAATCTCTGCACATAGATCAAGAGAGACTGCGCGCTCTGAGCATGAGCTAGGATTCCGGGGTGGGAGTGGGGGGGGGGGGTTGCCCAGAGAGACAGAGAGGGTGATGGCTGCCCATCTCACCAGCATCCCGTTTGCCCATTAATCCGAAGAACTGCTGAGACTTGGGTCTGCGGGCGATTCTCTGCAGAAGATGCTCAAAGGGCTCGGGCAGCTCCTCCTAGAGGACAGACGCACCGACAGGGGCGTGTAGGCAACCAGTGCAAGGCGCCGGCAAACTAGAGTCGTTCTGGCGGTGCGCTCCAGCCTGGGGCAAATCTTGGCGGTGGGGACAGGCCGAGCCAGGGCTGGGGAACCAGCTCCGAGGCGAGAGGAGGCCGGGCCTCCCCACACCTGGGCGTTGCCTCTCTCCACCCCTCCCCGCCCAATTCGTGTCCGGCGCCGCCGCCTCCCCGAAGCCTAGCCCTAACCAGTTAGCTGGAGGCTCGTCGTCTCCAAGCCCTGCTCACTTTCCCCTCTTTCCTCCCATCCCAGGGACCCTCACTCATCTGCCGCTCAGCTACCGGACTTTGTTCATCTCTAGCTCGGGCTTTGGAGACTTCTCACCGCCCTAAATGCGCACAGGTGTGTGTGGGGGGGAGTGGCGGGGGGAGGGTAGGGAAGGTGACAGCCCTTTACAAGCGACTAACAGTGCGCGACTTTCACTGTTCCGGCGGGGCGCGCTCCCTTGCGCGAATAGCCTGCGAGCAATCTAAAGGAAAACTTGCGGCTACGTCTCCAGGTCCGTAAAATAAAAGTCATGGCAGGAAGTTAGTCTCCTACCCACCTGCGCCCCTCCAAGACCCCAGCACCTCGCCACTTGCCCCTGCTTTTGCCTGCGTCGGGCGCGCACTCCTCTGCCCCTGCCCCAGCATTTCCAAATGCCAGGTCCTTGCAGCTGGACCTGAGTCTCCGAAATCCGCGTTACCAGGGGATGAAACCTTGTGAGGTTTCCAGTCTTGTGAGGATTCCGGGATCACCTGGGAGGGTATTATTCCTCCAGAGAGTTCCCGAGACCCGACGATGCAGCCCTCGGGAGGAAACTTGGTTCTTGGATGCAAAATCTCGTGTGGGACCCAGGGGATGGCGTTCCTCTACATCCCTCCCGGCGCGCTTCCACCGCCTCTGGTTGCGGTCCCGGTGCCCGCTAGGGTAACTAGGATGCTATCGCGGGGGGTAAGTGACACCTCCTAAGCCCATGAAGAACGTCGCGGGCCATCTTGGCACCGGGTCTCACCTTGATCTGGTCTCTGTCGGACCAGTCAGACCAATAATTCAGATCATCGTTGGCTCCAATTTCTTCTGCAAACAGTTGAGTGGAGACGAGAAAAAAGACTGCCAAGGCCACGAGGATTTTCATGTTGGATTTCTGGGAAGAGTGGGGAGAAGAGGCAGAGGAGAGAAAAAAAAAATATATGTATTGGGGGTGTCTATCCAAGAGTTGAGGCAGCAGAATTTTCGATCCCACAACGGAACTCAAGGTCGATTGAAACAAGATAAACCGCCTAAGGGCTGAAGTCCTGTCGGTACCCTTTAGGGAAGAGAATCAAGCCCTAAAGCTTCTCAAATCCTCTTCTTCCTAGATCCCAGCTCCCCCAGCCCCCAACCCACCAACCCACACCTTCAAGCCAGGAGGCTCTGCGGGTGGAAGACAAAGAGGGACAAGGCACTTGGGATACCCGTCTCGCCGCCGTCTCCCCGCAGTCCCCCCGCTGTCCCTCAGCTGTCTCCCCGCTGTCCCTCGCCGCAGCGGCCCATCCAGCCCTGCTAGACGCCGCCTCGGAGCGGTGCGCGGTGCGGGAAGCCCACCCGGCAGGGCGCAGGCACTTACTGCGGCTGACCAGCCCTTGGGGTTCCTCGGCGGGTCGGAGCGCTCGCTGGGCGCTCGGCACTCTCTGTCGCAGCAGCTCGCGCTTTTGCCTGCTGGCTGCAGCGCGGTATTTATCCCAGGTTCGCTGAGCCTCGAGACCCACGTGACACGCTCCCCACGCGACTTTCTGCTCAATATTTCATTAGCCGCCTCCTCTCCTTTCGCTTGCGTCTGATTGAGAGTTTCCGAGACGGCAATCCGTCGGTGCGCATAACATCTGGACCCAATTGGGTTCGAAATGACGCAATTATAGGAAAATCGAGATCTCGCCATCCAATCCCCAGCGGCCTGTCTTCTTCCGTTTGCAGATCTGACGCCCCCTCCCCTCTTTTTCTTCAGAATGGGCTTCCATGACACCTGAGATTACTCATCAAAACTGAGCAAAGTGACTCATTCCTCAGACTTAGGCAACTTTTAAGTCCCTTGAGAGGGTAAGTTGCACTTCCAAGGATGGCCAAATAACTTCGGGTATTAAGATATTGTTGTCGAAAATCAGACTAAGAAAGGAGAACTTCAAATGGGGGGTGGGTAGGGAGACATTTCCCCCCTATTTCCATCTGCAGAGTGTCTTAAGTGTTTCTGAGATATATCAATAGCATCTTTCTACGATCAGAACATCTTTCTCCCAAATTAGCTAGAATACTGCCGTTTCTTCAGTATACGAAAGGATTTTTCAGTCCCATAGGATTTCAGACGATGGCAGCAGATTTATTTTACGTTTTGGAGACGGGGGAATTTAAACCTGGCATTGCACGTAGAACTTTTATATCAGTGCCATTCTAGGATATCTTTTGTTCCAAGCTAGCTAGCTACATGCTGGAGCAGGGGTACGTTTTCGCTTCTCTCCTACCCTTTCTCACTGAAGACTAAGAAACGCACCAGAGGTGTACAGGATCCTTCCCGGTTGTCACTAAAGGACTCTTAAGATCCTTCATAGATTTCTACTGTACATGAAAATAAGTGTAGTGAAGATGTTAATTGGGCAGTCATTATCAATATGAAACTATTTGACAAATAACATCTGTATAGATTATCACAGCTTTCCCTGAGCCCATGGTTTGCCTTGCAGACTAAATGACTGTTGTATCTGGGGTGGAGTTGTTTTCTCCTCTTTCCTTAGTAAGTACTATGCTTTCCAGTTAATTTTGATGTTCTTAGTATAGTGCATAAAGGAAATAATTTATTGCAATTCATATAAACCAATATTTTTTCTTCTAATATTTGTTGTTCTTTCTTAAATAACCATGACTTTTGAAATTCCCATGTGTCTATCTCATTTCTTTAGGCCTAGCCTCACAATGCAATGCGTTATATTTGTTTTTATAACTTTTTTATATGGGAAATTATAAACATATACAAAAGTAGAGAGAATCATCCACTTGAAACAATTTGCAAGTTTCACTTACAAACCCTTCCTATCTCCCCACCACTCAGATTATTTCAAAGCAAATCTTAGACATAATTTCAACTGTAAATATTTCAGCATGTCTATAGAAAGGATAAAAAATAAAAACAGAACCATGCTGTTGTTCCACCTAAAAATAACATAAAATAATTTCTTACATTAATATCCAGTCAGTGTTCAAATATTCCTCATTGTTTCATAAGCCCCACCCCCATACAGTTTACTAGTTGAAATCAGAATTGTAATGAAGTTCATAAATTGCAGTTGGTTTGTATATCTCTTAAATCTTCCCTAATCTATAGTTCTCTCTCTCTCTCTCTCTTTATAAATAAAACTGCTCAGTAGACTGTACTATGTTCTGGAGTTTGCTGATTACACCTAGTGGTTTCTTTTAACTTGTTCCTCTGTTCTATTTCCGATTACTTGGTAGTTGTATCTAGAAGTTTAATGACATGTTGGTTCGGTTTTTCTGACAAAGTTACTTTGCATGTGTTGTTAAGAAGCACGTGATAGCTGGTTGTTTCTCCTTTTGAAAGTTAGCAGCTGTTGCTGATCATTTTAGATCCATTAACTTACTAGTACTTTCAAAATAGTGTTATTATGATTTTATCATTTATTTTTTTATTTATTAGTATTCCTTCCATATAAAGAGAAAATTTTTTTCTCAACAACTATGTAGTTACTCTAAGACATGGCTAACCTAGGAAAGATGGGATAAGTGCTTGATTAATTCCCTTTACCAATTTAAAAAATGAGTTGGTAAATTAATATATTCAAATATGGCACCCCCCCATTTAGGATTATTATGACTTCATGGATTTAAACACAATTGAAGTATTTCATTTCTTCAAAGAAAGATAGAATCAGGCCTCCTTCTAATCGGTGCTCAGATTATCCCATTTCTTGGCCAGAAGAAGAAAGGTGACCAGAAAGTGACTTTTCAAATTGACTCCTGAGATATCTGATATGCCTTAAATAGGCTTTAAAGGCTTTCTTGATTTTGGTAAGACAAGATATTCTAGGTTTAAGTTGTGTATTTCCTGCCTCAAACCTGCAATTTGCATTTAAAGAGCTCTTGTTTCTTTTGAATTAGAAATGATAATTAGAGACCATAATCTGGGTATTATGGGTGCACAATGCTACAGAGTTCTTCATTGTTTCAAGACTTTTTCAATAAATAGAGCTGAAAATGTGTGTATGTGTGTGTTTAAAATCATGAATATATCATGACAACTTTCTGTTCAAATCAGGATACTATAGAGTCTTTCTTTAACCTCTTCTATTTTGCATCTTCTCTTCAATGCCAAAATATCAGTTCCCAGTGACATCAACATTGTTACTCATTTGCTTTATCCCAATACACAATGCCAACATGATCAACAATATGATTGTTAGAAACAGACTAAGGGCTTTTATTTGCATTTTTTTTTAACCTTTAAGATATATCACACAAGGTATGTTCAGTCAACTTACTATGTTTTAAAGTCATTTTAAAAGTTCTCTATATGGTTATGCTATCAACTATAATACACATAGGTTCATTTGCTCACTTTGCTTTTGAGTTTTAGGAATTGCTTTTATTAGAATTATATAAAACACATAGTTCCAAACTCAAATATTTGAAACATAATGTATTCAAAGAAGTATACTTTCAATCCCTGTCCCACTACCGTCTTCCTTCTAGTAACTATTTCTTTTAGGTTTAGTTTATTCTTTTATTATTATTTTATTTTTGTTGTTATTATATTTTAAGCAAATATGTATTTATATCCCTCTCCACCTTGTAAAATTCCATACCCAAAGTGGGACATTTTAGACTAATTTTTTTTCTTAGTTGCTGATGTGGTTTATGAAGTAACAATAAAGACAGCTATTTCACAAATTCTTCCCTGTTAGCTCAGTGTAACCAGGTGTATAACTATGTTCAGATGCTGTATGTTGTAAATGTGCCACAGTACATAAAACAAAGGCTGTTTTATAGAATTGAGTAATAAACAACAATGAGATAAAAAATTGATCAAAGAATACATTTCCCACTTTTTCCATGTCATTCGTCAATTGCTAACTTAGTGCTCCTAGTAAGGTCATGCACTTACTGACACACTTTCTCCTTGAACATTGCAGGGTTTGGGCTACTTATATTCTTTATTTCTTTTATTTGGGATATTTCTATTCTTTATTTGTTTTGTTTCCCAAAACATCAAATTTATGAAAATATACATATCAGTGAAATACGTATGTATGAGAAGTAGAATGGTGAAAAAGTAAATAGTTAATAAATCATTTGTTATGTTTGTAAATTAAAAACATGCAGGAAAGCACAAAGAAAAAATACTATCATCCATTTTCTCATAACCCAGAATAAACCACAGTCAACATCTTGATATACTGCCTACAATTTTTAAAGGGAAAAAAAAAACACCTGATTTTTTTCTTTTTGTAAAATAAGACCTACTCTTTATAAAAAATAAAGCAATGCAGAAAAATACAATAATGTATTTTTAAAAAAATTACCACAAACTCAGAAATTGCCACCGTTAACATTATTTTGAATATAGTTCTATGCATATTATATGTTGAAGACTATAACAATAGTCACAGATAAATAAAAGTTATGAAAGTAGGATGAGATCCTAGGAAGTATTTTTAATAAAAGATGGTTGCTTATATTTTATTTGACTTTAGTAGAAGAAAAACAAAATAAAAGTGAAAAATGTTTCTTTACCACAAGATACTTTTTCCATAAAATAACCCATCAATGTTATAAAACAAGATTTGGAGGTAAACATTAAGAGGCTAGTATGTAACAGTTTACAAAATAGATATTTGGAGAGTATCTATTTATCTCCTGTTTTGAAAGATGAGGACATTAGCACTCAAACTTCCTCCCATCTTCCTTACCCCCCCACCTCCCAATTTTTGCAGTTATATTATTATTTTAACATTATTCAGGTTTATAACATTCACAATTATTTTTGCTACTGTACTTTCATTAGTTGTCTTCTATTCATTCTATATTTAAACAGATTTATGTTCACCACCAGTCCCTCTAATCTAGCTTTGCCATTCTCAAGTTTATTTTCAATCATCTTTTATTTGGATGGATGTTGCTGTCAAGCAAATTTTTCTTCCTCGAGAAGAAATCATACATATTGCATTCCCTGAGTTCTTTCATGCTAGTGAATGTCTCTCAGTGGTTCCTATGCTTGAATGACATCTTAAGTAGTTATAATATTTAAAAATTAAATTTCATTTTTCTCAGCCCTTTATGGACACTGCTTCATTGTCTTGCAGAATTGAGTGTTGGGGAGAATTCTGAGGTGGGATAGTTTTCCCCCCTGCTTGGATGTGATTTGCTGTTTTGCTTCAATATCTGAGGAATTCTTTCTTTATCCTTGATGTTCAATATTTCAATTAGGATATGTCTTGTTGGGCATCTCACATCTAATTTTCTTAGCGTGTCATGACTGTTTTTGTTCTGCAGATAATTCTCTCTCTTCATTTTGGGGAAATTCTACTGTATTCTGTCTTTGTGAATATATCTTTTAAATGGAAATTCCACTTCAAAAATATTCTGGTCTTTTTCTTTGGATCTTAATATATTTTATTATATATATATATATATATATACATATATATATATATATATATATATATATATATACTATTGTAATATGTATATCTAATGTCTATAATATTCTACCAAGTTGCTTTAATTCTTTGCCCTTTTCATCCACATTCACTTAGATTATCTTACCTTTTCCTCTTTGTGTAGTAATTGACTTTTGTGTCAGTAATTCACCTTGCTGTATCTAAATTACTATTTCCATAATCATGTTGCATAGTCCCCAATTTGTCCACGTAGATTAGTAATTTCCTTTTTCATCTCATTTAATTGCTTTATTATTTTATTGGTATAATTTTATTTTATTGAACTTATGTTCTTATTAAGATGTTCTTGGTGTGAAGTAATTGAGGGAGTTTCCTTCTGTTTCCTGAGTTGTTTCCTTCAAGTTCAGTGGTAAAATGCATGAGTTTTGAGCAAGTGCTACCAATTTTAATACAGGCTTCGCCACTTGCTAGCCATGTACTCTCTGCCTCAATTTTCTAATCCATCAAATGGGATAATAAATAGTACTTACCTCATAAGATTGCTGTGGGGGTGAAATGAGTAAATACATGTAAAGTGTAAAGAACAATGCTTAGCACATGCAATGAACATTTAACTATTATTATTCTAGGTGGCTGTGTGTGTGTGTGTGTGTTTGTGTGTATGGTTAATTTTATGTGTCAACTTGGCTAGGCTATGTTGCCTAGTTGTTTGGTCAAACACCATTCTAGATGTTGCCATGAAGGTATTTTTTTTTAGATGTGATTAATATTTGAATCAGTAGACTTTGGGTAAAGCCATTATTCTAAATTATATGGGTGGGCTTCATCCAATCAGTTGAAGGTTTTAAGAGAAAAAGACTGAGGTTCCGTAAGGAAGAAGGAATTCTGCTTCCAGACTGCCTTTGGACTCAAGACATCAACTTCTTGCTGAATTTCCAGCCTGCCAGGCTGCCCTGTGGATATCAGATTTGCCAGCCCCCATAATTGTGTGAGCTAATTCCTTAAATCCTTTAACTGATTCCTTAAAAAACCAATCTCTCCCTCTCTTTCCTCCTCCACACACATGCACACATACACACATACACATCTTATTGGTTCTGTTTCTCTGGAGAATCCTAAACAGTGTGTAAGATATTTGCACAGTTTCTAGACCATTCTCTCCATCTAGATGTTGCTTGGGTGGCTCTGGGCGTGACTGTTTGACTCTATTTCTATAATACTGGAGATTTTTTTCCCTCTGAGGACTAGGAATTTTGCCTTCTGTTCACTTTTCTTAGCCTGAGGGAATGACAGGGGAGGGGGAACTTGGATGAGGTGTGATACAGTCTGAATACTTAGTCTCTGCTCTTTCCCCTGAGATTTTGGTGCAGTGTCTTGTTCCATGTCAATTCCCTGATTGGAGGGTCTTTTCCTTTCTGGCAAGCGACCCCATTGGACTTTGAGTTCTGTATGCCTGACAGCTTCCCTCTACTTCCCGGAGTGTCAGCTCTATTCTATTCCCTGGTGTCACCAGTTTCTCTCAGCCACTTGTATCGGAAGAAAATAATCATCTGCCCACTCAGTTTTCTTCTCTCCATGTGTAGCATCATTGAGAATTCTCAGAATTTTATCAATTCACAAATAAGTCTTTGCAAGATGATGGCAAAGTTAGGGAGACTGGGGTTCTGTGGATCCAAGCAGTGATGGACCTCTCTCTCTGCTTTGCTCCAGAATTTTCTGCTTCGTTCATTGGCTACAGATTCTTGAAGATTAGTGCATTAATTAGATTGTGACTCTTGTTTGGTGGCTGATGGTAGATTTTAATTTTCTTCCTGGAATTAACAATTTTTACTTTATTTTGTAGGCATTGGAGAAGGCCTGGAATAGTAGCATGTTCATGTTATCTGACTAGTAAATATTTGTAGAATTGTTGGATATCATCTATATCACATGGATGCATTAGTTCTTTACTGTTTTGTTGTCCCAGACTCCCTAACTTTAGAAAATCCTCTGGAGCACTGCTGTAGCTGCACATATGACAGTGGAAGAATATGTTATCTGCAGGGTAAAGTCCCTTCTCTCTTCCCTGACACACTGGCTTACATTTTACATGTTGTTTACCTGAGAAATCTTGCTGCTATGATCACTTCTTTTTTTCTTGTTGCCTCATGGAAATTCTAACATGCTTTATTGATTTTTTAGGCACACTCATGTCAATCACTCTTTGAAATCTTTCCAGTCTCCATTATTACCAGGCTCTGAGTTACTGAGCATTTGCCACTGTATGGGAAGACACACCACTCAGAGGCAAAGGTAGAATTACAAGTTTCTGTATCACCTGAGGTACACTAGAGGGGATTTTAAGCAGTTCTACTCAAAACCAGGTAATATAATCATGGTTTCATTAGGTAATACTAATCCCTTGCAACTAAATCTAATTACTTCCTTCTATGTTTCATGATGCTGCTTCTTCAAGCATTTAGTTGTTGTATTGCTGTTCCTTTGTCCAGAGAGCCACTTCTTATGAGAAACTGATTTGAGTTCCTGGTATAGTAAAGTCAGAAGTGGCACACTACTAGGAAAAGGATACAGTATTTCAACCCTCCAACCTTCTGCACATGCCACAAAAAGAATTAAATCAATAAACATTTATTTAATGTTTGTTATTTTCTAAGCAAGTATGGTGTTGGGAATACGGAGATGAATGAGTCACACTTTTTGCTCCAGCAGGGCTCAAGAAAGTCAGAGGGGCAGGACACATAACAGATGCTATAACAGAAGAGTGAGCATTGTATTAAGGGAGCATGGAATGAGATTTCCCTAGATAGGAGGGAGTAGGATAGAAGGCGTTCCCGGGAGAGGGAACAGCTTAAGCAAAGGCAGAGAGGTAAGGCTATGCAATGGATATCCACTGGAGGATCGGAACCAAGGTGGCAAATGTTGCCAGGGGGGTTGGTAGTCAAGGATCAGGAGGGGTAAAACAAGATGAAGTCAACTGACATTAACTTCTTGTTCAGTCTAAACATCAGCAAATCCTGTTAGCAAACAAAGATAACTTACTCTCGAAGAAGAGCAAAGCTCACAGGTGTTGTTTTTCACCTCATAAACTCCTAGTCACTAGTGGTTCTTGAATCAAAAGTTTAGGTGTTTAGTGAATTTTTGAACTACTTACATATAGTCAAGGATAACAGTTTTTAAAAATATTTAACAAATGTGTTTTCCTTCCATTGCTTCTGGGTGCAATTGAAAAATTCACATTGTATATACTTGCCAAAAGACTGAAGATAATCTCTTTATTCAACATGACTCTGCAGTGTTAAAATAATAAACCAGACTAGTAAGTCTACTGAACATACTCCTAATCAGTTATCAGTTTTACTAAACTGGATCCTTAAAGGTCAAAAATTCAATGAAAATTAGGGGTAGCCAGCCCAACTCTTAGCAAAATGGCCAGTTTGTAACACGGCATAGAAACAGTGTTAAAAATCAGGAAATAAATCATTCTGAACTAGATTGATAATGAGAATGTGCACATTTAGATTCACTGGGCACCCTAAAGCAGGAAAGTGCATTTTTCAATGTCAAACTGAGAAACCCAGTTGTGAAGCCATACTTTATTCCCTTCATCCTCTAGGCAGTAGTTTAATAGTTAATGTATCAGACAATTGACTTTGAACTCTGAAAAATCCTCCCTGATTACCCCAGTCCCGGGAAGACCTTGCCATTTGGCAGCCATGGCCTCTCTCCTGCACTGCTTCCATTAATGTCTCTACCAAATGGGGTTTGAACTCAGGCTATCTGGTTCCAGGGTCCATGCCGCTAGCTCTTACCACAATATTGTCTGGGCTGCTGTAGAGTTGATGTCATTTATGTGCTGAGGGTTTGGGTGGGGGATGTCTGAGGGAAGCACTAATCATGTATTCCTATTTTCTAAGCTTCACTTTTGAATCAAATTAAGTCACTGTAAAACTCATTATCTGGATTTCATTGCTTCTAATTTTTGTAAAAACACTATCACAGGTCTATAGTATAATGTATTCTATTTAATTGGGTGTTTAGATATAAAATGTAAGAGTTTTTGATTTAAGAAATTGCTAATGAGGAGTATATATGTTTTGATCAAATAGCTCTTATGGCATAGTTCATTGTGTGTTTAATGTTCCTTTTGTAAAAGATTTTGAGATTTGTTTCTTTTATTATTTGGTGTATCTTCTCTGGAAAACTGGTATGTCTTCTTATATCAGATAAGAGTTATTTTATCCAATATTTTCACCTCTTTCCCCTGGTTTTTCTTCTGTTTTGTTTATCTCAGCTGTCAGAGAACTCAGAGCTAGTTTTCGATTTTGGGGCTCAGTTTTATTAACTTCTAGTCTAGTCTAATTACTCAACATTTCTCTTTAAAACTTGGCTTTTGTCTTAATGTTTAAAATTAGTTTATATTGTTAGTTTATTATAAATAGCTTCAAATTATATATATATATATATATATACATAGACATACATATATATATACATATATATGTATATATATATAAAACCAAAAGACCTGTTATGTTTACATTTCTTATCATTTCCAATACTAATAACCCTGGGCCAACTCTTCCTTATCTCTCTTCTATATGATTTCAATAATTTCTTAACAATTTCCCCTGACTCCTGACACATCGCTCTCTAATCTATCCAACGCAACACAATTTATAGGAGAATGATGATGATATTATTTTGCTCTACAAAACTCTTCAGTAATTTCCTCTTTTTCACAAAGACAATTACAATCTCCTTAACTCATTTCTTAAGATTCCCTAATATGCATTCAACCTAACTTTTTAGGCTTTTCTCCCTCTAGTCTTCCTCTTTTTTATGTTTTTTAATTTTTTTTAATTTTTAAAATTTATTTTTGGCTGCATTGGGTCTCCGTTCCTGCACACAGGCTTTCTCTAGTTGTGGCGAGCGGGGGCTGCTCTTGGTTGTGGTGCACGAGCTTCTCATTGTGGTGGCTTCTCTTGTTGCAGAGCACAGGCTGTAGGTGCACGGGCTTCAGTAGTTGTGGCATGTGGGCTCAGTAGTTGTGGCTCGTGGGCTCTAGAGCACAGGCTCCGTAGTTGTGGTGCATGGGCTTAGTTGCTCCGTGACACGTGGGATCCTCCCGGACCAGCGCTCGAACCTGTGTCCCCTGCATTGGCAGGAAGATTCTCAACCACTGTGCTACCAGGGAAGTCCTCTAGTCTTCCTCTTTGAAATGTTTAATTTAGCCCAACTTGACTACCTATGGTCTACCCAGTTGTTCCAGCCAGAAACCTCAAGGTTAATTTTCTCCTTTCTTTCATCTCTGCTTCCCCCTGCCCTCACCCAATCCAATTCATCAGTTAGGATCCTCAACTTTTTTTTTTTTTTTGCCACGCCAGGCAAGTCCTCCTCTTCCCATTTTTGTTGCCACCTTGTGAGTCCAGAACAACTTCAATTGTCTTCCAAACCACTCTCCACAAAGGAATTATAATGAGCTTTTAAAACACAACGAGCACCTTGTTACCACTGTGCTTAAAACTCGAAGTGGCTTAAATGAAATCCTCAACCCTGGCCTTCATGCTCACTTCCTGCCCCTCTCCTCCCATTTACTCTACTTTAGCCTACCAGTGTCCTATCAGTCCCTTGAACACAGCAGTCCCAGTTCACAGTCTTTGCCCAGGTCCTATATCTGGCTAGAGCAGGAGTTGGCAAACTAGTCTATGGGCCAAATTTGGTCCACTGCCTGCTTTTGTCAATAAAGTTGTATTGGAGCACAGTCAATGCCGATTGGGTTAAGTATTGTCAACGGCTGCTTTCATGCTCCAGTAGCAGTGTGGAGTAATTGTAACAGAGAACAAGTGGCCCTCAAAAAATGAAATATTTACTCTTTGTCCCATAATAGAATGTTTGTTGACCTCCAGGCTAAAATACTCATGCCCCTGCTCCTTGCAGAGCTGGTCTTTTCTCATTGTACTGTTCTCAGGTCAAATGTCTCTACCTCAGAAAGGCTTTCCTGATCACCATATCTAAGCAGGTTACTTCCTAAATTTTCTATCATTGTACCAAATTTGTGATTCCATTACATTCACCACAAGTTGTGTTTAACTATGGTTTGTTGACCTGTGACTATATTTTTAATGGAAATATACATTTCTTAAGGGCAGGGAACGTGTCAGTTTTGTTCTTCACTTTATGCTCAGTTCCTGAAATAATACCAGATCATAACAGGTAATGAATGTTATCTGAACAAATGAGTGAACCTGTCCTGTGTCCCACCTCCAATTTAAAAAATAATTTCCCTTTTGTCTGGTGAATATTTTGAGATCTTTTAAGCAGCCCCTTTCCCAGTTTATCTTTCACGAGAATGCCCTTCCTGTGTACTGCCCTTATGGGGCCCTCTTTGTAGTTTAAAACACTTCCCTTATTAAATAGTTACATCAAAATGAAAATAGAGAAACTGATGAAAAAAGGGAAAACTATGAAGAATCATTAGTCAAAGCCATGTGGTAAGATCCAACCATATTTGCTTAGAGATAATTTTCTTATTAAAAAGTACAGAAACGTCTAATCATCTTTAAAACCTTAAGAAATTCAAGTATAAATATATACCCTAGTATATGTAAATTACCTAATATAATATGTCCTTAGTAGTGAAATTCCATCATCAGTACTGCTTGAGCTTTGATCATAGCATTAAGATAGAAAAAGAAACAAATTTACCATTGATTACAAATTTTATCAGAACAGTTTCATAGGAAGACTCCAGAGATGTTTAATTGCTCTGTACTCATATGTCCTTTTTTACAGTGATAGTTTTGATGTGTTAAGAACAATGCATAAGGCTAATTAATTAATTAATTAGTGGGGAAATCTTACAGCCAAGCTCCGTGTTGTTTATAGTAGATTTGTCTGAAAGGAATGATGAGTAAGGAACACATGAAGGACAGTATCCCCAGATATCCTGGTGAAGTAACTGGCAAAAACTTCAGTAAAAAGGGGAATTGAGAGACAGAGAGGCATGGTTAACATTTTTAGTGGGAAAGAGTTTTGCCTGAGACCTTGGATCTGGTTCAAAAGCTGAGAGAAAGCCTGGGAGACTTTACTAAACTTTGACAATGATTTTCATAGCCTGGAACAGAATTTAAAAGAAATCATAAGCTCTTGTCTGAGCAAATATCTAGCACTATATGGCTGTCATCATCTGTGAAGTTTAAGGGAAACCTGAAGCCACTAATGCCTAAACCATGGAGAGGTCTGATATTTCATCCTCAGTGCTTACTCTATAAACAGAAAGTAAAAAAGCCAGCAGCCTTCTACTCTGCTTGTCTTGTACTGGCCAGGAGTCATTGTTAGTGATATGTAAAAATCGGTCATAAAGCTATCCCAGTAACAGAGTTATCCTGGATATAATTACTTGGATTAAGAATTAAATATAAAATAATAATTTATTATTCTACATCTCTGTCAGCCACAAGAAGAATCAATAGAATTATGGGTAAATGGATTTTTAATTATAAGGAAGTAACTTAACTAGAGGTCCAGTGATTTACCTTCCTTTCTTTTAGCCAACTGAATTCAAGAGATTTGGGACTGATTCTTCCAAAAGTAGCAAATAGCATTACCAGTAACTAGGAATTCAGAGAAACCTTTAAAAATTTATTGCCAGTCTCTTTTCCATTTGCTTCATTTTGGATTCCCCATCATCTTTCTAGGGTAAGTTATCAGAAGAAGCTTCGTGAAAGGAAAGGAAGTCCAGTTATTTCTTATTTTAAAAATTTGTTCCAGTGGCAGACTGCAATTTTGTTCTATCAACATTTCTTTTTTAAAATAATTAATTAATTAATTAATTAATTTTTAGCCGCATTGGGTCTTTGTTGCTGTGCGCAGGCTTTTCTCTAGTTGCGGCGAGCAGGGGCTGCTCTTCGGCTTCTCATTGTGGTGGCTTCTCTTTTTGCGGAGCATGGGCTTCAGTAGTTGTGGCATGTGGGCTCATTAGTTGTGGCTCACAGGCTCTAGAGTGCAGGCTCAGTAGTTGTGGCACATGGGCTTAGTTGCTCCGTGGCATGTGGGATCTTCCTGGACCAGGGCTCAAACCCGTGTCCCCTGCATGGGCAGGCAGATTCTTAACCACTGTGCCACCAGGGAAGTCCCTACCAACATTTCTTTAGAATATGCTAAGCATACAAAAGAAAAATAATTTCAATTACTGCATCCATTGTAGTGTAATGGGATTTTGCTACTTTAATCTATACAGTGCATAGCTGTTTTAAAACTTTGAGACTCATAGGTGATTACACGTACTTAGAATCATTTAGAGGCTATAAGAACATAGATAATGGAATGAAACGCAGATATTGCAGTAAGATGGACCTGGTTTATTGTCTGTTTTTTATTGAATGCTAGCTGTTTGACCTTAAGCATATAACTTAGACATCTTATTCTGTATGTGTGTGTGTGTTTGTGTTTAATATTCCTACATCATAAGGTTTCTGTGATAACACGAAATCACACTGTAAAACACATAGCATAGTACCTGGGAACTGGTAGACAGTAAATTGCAATCATGGTTATATCATTATTACTCTAAATGTAGAATTTGAGTGTTCCAGGAGAAATGCAATATTCACCGAGAGACATATCTTGGTATGGAGAACATTTCCAGGGAGCAGTTAGCTCTGTATACGTAAGTGAAATTAGCTTACTCAACACTTAGTTTCTGTAAATGGAACCATAGCCAATGTATCTTTACTTTTCTGATTATGTATCTAAGCTTGCAACACTGGCCTGTATTTTATGAATGCAGGCTTCATGAGTTTAGATATCAGAATTAAGGCACAGCTCACTTTAAACAAACTGGGATTTAAGATAACCTTGAGAGTGAGATGAAAGATTTGTTTTAATTTTAGATTCTTGTATTTACAGAAAGATCCATGCTGGATGTCTTAGTTCAAGCTGCTGTAACAGAACACCACAGACTAGGTGGCTTATCAACAACAAAAACACATTTCTCATAGTTCTGGAGGCGGCAAGTTTAAGATCAAGGTGCCTGCAGATTTAATATCTGGTGAGGGCCCCTTTCTTTGTTCATAGACTATCTTCTCACTCTGTCCTCACAGGTAGAATGAATGAAGAGCTTTCTGGGGTCTCTTTCATAGGGCACATTTCACATTTGGGTTAGGATTTCAACATATGAATTTTGGGGGGACACAGTCTGTAACAGGGGAATTTTAGAATTGAAAGATACCTTAGCAATCATCTTGCCAAACACTTTTTTCAGGTGATGAAACAGACAACCAAAAAGATGTTTCTAAGATCATATAGTCAGTTATCAGCAGAACCAGGATTAGAACTCAGGACTCCTGACTTCCGATCAGCTCTTCCTGTGGCTGGCTCTGCTTAATTTAGGACAATTTCATAGGAGGTGTGATACTTGAATTGGTCCAGGTTAGCAGCCTTTTCCAAATGTTTAAAATATGCCTCTATTTACAAAAATTGATTCTTGTTATACTTTTGGGGAACATTGACATTGGTGGTGAGGAAGCATGGGTGAGGCAGCATGAACTACCCACACCCCCAGACATATTGAAGATGAATACTGCTCAGGCTTCAGATAACTGCTGGGTTCCTGGGCTGCCACAGGGGAGCAGGTGTGTTGTGTATATACCTTTGGCAAGAGGTGCATTTCTTGGGAAAATAGAAAAGTTTTCCCATAGTGTGTGCAAGAAGAATCCTCTTCCCATTAACAATACAAAATCTTCAGTAAATTCTCACTTCTCATTATTGCATTTGGACCTATTTTTGTGGTGTGTGTGTGTCGGGGGGGGGCGGTTTTATATGTTAAAGTGTTTAATCCTTCATCAAGACGAACACAAGGCAACAGTAGCAACTGCCCAAAGAGGCTGGGCCATATAAGGTTATAAAGAATAGTGAGAATAATGATAGTTATTTTTTATTGAGTGCTTACCAAGTGCCAGATTTGTGCTAAGTGCCTTATTTCGTTTAATTATTGCAGTAACCCTCTAATGTGAATACTATTATTATCTGTCTTATTGACAAGGCACCTGAGGCTTTGAGAGATTAATTTGATCTAAGCTCAGAAACAGAGTAGATGCATTTAAGATCATTTTATGCTCTCCAAGGCACCGTCTTGCCAGACTCTGGAACTACAGCAAAACCAGTACTGTTACATTGTCAGTAATGATTTCTCTCTGCGTCAGCATCAGCTCTCATCTCAGAGGGATGCTGAAGTGTAAAGTAGTGATGCACGATGCGAAGCTAGGTGGTTTGACTTTATTTTGCTTCATGTTTGAAATCTTTTTATTTGCGTATTTTAAAAATGGTGCATTCGAAAACTAAAATCATCTGAAGAACCACAAAAAAATGGCACTCTGATGAAACTGCATTTTACAGCCTGCCAGACACCTTGAACCAGCTTAATTTTCACTGAAGATTCACCTTGGTTCAACCCAACAGTTTCGTCATCAACATCCAAGTACTTTTTCTTCCCTGCCAGCCAGCCAGACCTGCCTGGGAGAGACAGGCCTCCTCTGTCGGTAGTTCTTGATTCTTTGATGTGAAAAAGAGCAACATAGTCATTTAAATCTGATCCAACCCCTGCATCCCACAAACTTAAACAGCTAAGACAAGTAAAATAAGAGGACAATGCTTGTGGAATGAGCAGTGCCTATTGGTGGCACACCTCACTAGCATTCACCTGTTTCCTTCTCCAGTTTGATCTTTTCTTTTGAAGACAGCAGAGTTTTCCCTTACACTTCTGCCTTAAACAACTTTGGCTTATTGAATTTCTCAATCTCAGCTATATCGGGTTTGTCAGACGTGGTTGCAGAGAAAGTGGAGTGAAGCAGGCAAGCCAACAGAGTCCAGTTTGTGAGTCTTGCCTGACTTTTAAGCAGTTGCTGTTCAGCTGAACAACTGGAGAGCATAGATGTAGACAATTTTCGGCAGTTTAAGACAGTGAGCTATATTTACTGCCTTCCTTACTATTAAGTACTGACTCTGTTTGTGGGAAAGCAGGTAGGTGTAGCTATAGGATTACCTCAGGTTTTTTTGCTGTTGTTGTTTATTTTTTCTTAACAATTGCACATCTCTTCACCTTCAAATTCACGGTTGGGGTTTTAAACCAACTGACAGTCATAAAGTCAAGAGTATGTACTCTTGTTCTCACCTGGGAGTATGACCAATGGAAACATAGCTAACAAGTCTTCCTCACAGCCAAGCCTCAGCAGCCTACTTGATTTGTTCCCAGTTGGACAGGCAGAAGAAATAGAGGAAGGGTTACAATGGTGGCATTAAATTCTAACCTTCTCAGGTTTGATTATGAATAAAAAACAACACTCTCTGACAAAGCTTTATAAAGTTAGTAATTATTAAAACCAAAATAAACCTCTAAATAGCCTTTTCTGTAAAAGGAAAAAAACATCTTGGGGCATTGAAAATCCCGCATGAAATGAAGATATTTTTCTTAAGAAGAGCAAGCAATAAGGCCTTTAAACTCTATGCTAAACCAAAGAAAAGAACAAGAAAAGAAATGTTATCTTAATGATTCATCTGCATTGGAAAATATATACATAATCATAATCATGTAAATTTTTAAAAAAATTTTAACTTCTAGAACAGTGTACTGACAGAATACGGAAGACTAAACGATGGTTACCAAGCGGTATACACGTTATCAATCCTGACGGTACAAAATTAAGAGTAAGGATGACAGAAGTAAAGAGGCGAAGGTGGGGTGAAAGAGAGCTAAAGGGAAGACTAAGAAAGCCAGTAGCTTAATATACTAAACGGCAAGTCAAAAATTGCTGTCTATACTGGATGGAACAAGGGATCCAGGTAGAATGCCAAGTTAGCCAATAAAGAAAAAAGTAAGCCATACAATTTGGGGCAATGACAGAAGGGGAGGCAGGTGGGTGATTGCAGAGTGACATAAATCTTCATCTATCAGAGCAGGAAGTTAATGGGAAATATTGGGATCTGATAAAACAAAGAGCTCAGGAGCATAGTGCCCAGAGAGATTTCAGGAGTCCAGAATGAAGGGGCTGCATCTGGTGGCAGAAAGGGATGGGTAGAGGACTGCTGCTTGTAACCAGCATGTACATTTATTATGTTGATAAACAAATATTAAAAGTTAATACTGTGAAAGAAATGTTGTAGGAAAATATTTTTCTAATATATACCTCTAAGACCCCCTCACACACCTTTTTTTTTTTTTTTTTTTTATAAAATGCATTGGGAGCATTGAGTTATTCAGCTTTTTATGGGTTTATATGGGTTTGGAATGACAGTGTATTTCTAAGTAGATGTAGGAAGAACAAGCTTGTCATATTTTTATTATGATACAAAAATGACCAAGAAAATGCCACTCTGACCATAGATAGGCAGAGGGACAAGCAACAAACAACCCTGAGGGCCACCATATGTAGAGGTGTTGTGATGAAGACTAGGAGAGGCTGACAGTCGGGGTGCAGACAGCTCAGCACAGGCCAGGGAGAACGGGCACCAGGAGTGGGATGCAGATGAGTTAGAACTCAGACAACCCTCCCCAACGTCCCGGCACAGATGCAACACCAGGAGGCAGTTTTTCCTGATAGGGGAGGGAGTTAACCCTGAGTTGATTGAGAAAACCTGGAATCAATTAAATAACGTATTCTATCATCAGGTGGAATGAGGAACTGAAATAGAGATTGAGTTAAAGAAAATCTCATTCCTTATTCTGCCAATGGGAAGAGTCGTACATTCACGCGATGCTAGTTATTTGGCGAGGGAGGAGCTGGGACAAGGCAGTGGGGCTCCAGAGTACTGCTCGCAACCAAACACCACACTACGGCACTGGAGAGGACAGAGGCTGATTTGCTTAAAGAATTGTTAACATAGACGGCAGGAAAAGGTAAGTACCTGAAGACAGACGGAAAAGTATTTTGGGAATTTTAAGAAAGGTATCCTGAATTACTTAGAACTGAGGGAATGGGAAGATTTACCTAGAAGATATACCAGTTAAACTTGTGCTTGAAGAAAAGGAAAACCTATTCTAGGTTTTATTTTATATATATATATATATATATACATACACACACACACAGAAGCCTGGTGGATGTGTGCTTATGTATCCCATTATTGGGATTAAAAAGAGAAGAATTAAAATTTAAGTACAAGTAAGAATTCTTTTTTTTTTTATGTTGTGTATTTTATTTATTATTATTATTATTTTTGGCTGCGTTGGGTCTTTGTTGCTGAGCGCGGGCTTTCTCTAGTTGTGGTGAGCGGGGGCTACTCTGTGTTGCAGTACACCAGCTTTTCACTGCGGTGGCTTCTCTTGTTGCAGAGCACAGGTTCTAGGCGTGCAGGCTTCAGTAGTTGCAGCACGGGGGCTCTGTAGTTGTGGCACACGGGTTTAGTTGCTCTGTGGCATGTGGGATCTTCCCGGACCCAGGCTCGAACCCGTGTCCCCTGCATTGGCAGGCGGATTCCTAACCACTGCACAACCAGGGAAGTCCCTCTTTTTTTTTTTTTTTGGTCTTATTTTTATTGGGCTATAGGGAATGGGTTGGGAAATATCTCTGCAAGTTATGCCCCACTAGAGAAATGTCCATTCTAATTTTCCTGGGATAGCTTTCAGAGCTTTCTCTTTTTCTTGGAGCCACTGCTCTTGCTGGCAGCAGCCTCTTCAGGTCCACTGCTGAGTGGCTTCTCCTTGGAAGAGAATTTCCTCTTTTTCTTGGGGACACTCTTGTTTTCTGACTCTTCAGGGTCAATAACTGGTTATGTTATTAGATAATACATGTTCTTCAAAAGAAATTCGTAAGATAGTCCTTACCAGAAATATTTAAAATTGGAAAATTGGAGATATTCACAGACTACATACTTTGGGATCTTTTGTCATTGGCAGCAAATTAGACAACGCATTAATAAGTCTTTGAAGCTTCTATAGTCAAAACAACAAACTGGAAGTTTGTTTTTACTTTATTTTCATTTTTTATAAATTTATTTATTTTTGTCTGCATTGGATCTTTGTTGCTGTGCACGGGCTTTCTCTGGTTGCGGCGAGCGGGGGCTACTCTTCGTTGCGGTGCGTGGGCTTCTCATTAAGATGGCTTCTCTTGTTGCAGAGCATGGGCTCTAGGGGCATGGGCTCTAGGGGCATGGGCACAACTCTAGTTGTGGCTCGCGGGGTCTAGAGCACAGGCTCAGTAGTTGTGGCACACGGGCTTCAGTAGTTGTGGCTCGCGGGCTCTAGAGCACAGGCTCAGTAGTTGTGGCGCACAGGCTTAGTTGCTCCGCGGCATGTGGGATCTTCCCAGACCAGGGCTGAATCCGTTATCTCCTGCATTGGCAGGTGGATTCTTAACCGCTGCACCACCAGGGAAGTCCCTGCTTTGACTTTAAGCAATCCTTAAAATAAAATTCATGTTCTATGTTTCTGTTTGTGTTATAAAACTTGTGTTTGTCAAATCAGTCTAATTTTTAAAGGGAGAAGAAAATTACTATTTATTTGGTGGTGGGGGGAGAGTTGTTTTTATCCTACTGTTGAGACAAGAAAAGATAAAAATAGTACTTCTACATTCCATTTGGTGCAGTATCTTCCAATTCACAAAAGAGAGAGATGGGGAAGTTAATGGATGCTGGAGAATAGAGGTTTGCTATACTTCCTTCTGGGCTGCCTCTGCTTGAAGTCTCTGGGTAATTCAATCTAGCAAAATTATGGACTAATGAAGCCTTTCTATTGTTAGCTCTTAATCGTAGCCTGTACTCTTACTTAGGGTATCCATAGTGATGTCTTCTCGAAAGGTGAAGAGAGGCTGGGTTTATCTGATGCTAAAATTACCAGGTAAAAAGTAACAATATTAACGAAACTAGCATATCTAGCCTCATCTGTTATTTGGATGAATTTACCTTTTAAAGATTTACTCAAGGCCGCCAATGTCCTGCCTGCCGTCTGCCACACACGGTGGGGGGTTACTCCAGGACCTTGCTTCAGACAGGTCTGGACTCAAAGAGGGCTAAAAACCCTCAACAGCAACTCTCTGGTAATTAGGCAGCACCCAGCAACAAATGAGCACAGGTCCCTGGCATGCCCTCAAACTTGCTTTTCACTGAGTACCATGATTTGTCCAAATACCTCCTATACGAACTGAGAATAATGTAACTCCAGAAGAGAGGAACCTCAGAGGCCTGCTCCACCACTGCTGTGAGACCTGGGAGGCCCAGACAGAGTTTCAAGCTAAGGACCCTCACTTCGCCCTCAGCCGTGTGGCTGACAGGGTCTTGGTGCTCCAGGCGGGTGTCAGGCCTGTGCCTCTGAGGCGGGAGAGCAAAGTTCAGGACACTGGTCCATCAGAGACCTCCCAGCTCCGCATAATATCAAATGGTGAAAGCTCTCCCAGAGATCTCCATCTCAACGCTAAGACCCAGCTCCACTCAATGACCAGCAAGCTACAGTGCTGGACACCCTATGCCAAACAACTAGCAAGACAGGAACACAACCCCACCCATTAGCAGAGAGGCTGCCTAAAATCATAATAAGGCCACAGACACCCCAAAACACACCACTGGATGCAGTCCTGCCCACCAGAGAGACAAGATCCAGCCTCATCCACCAGAACACAGGCACCAGTCCCCTCCACCAGGAAGTCTACACAACCCACTGAACCAACCTTACCTACTGGGGGCAGACACCAAAAACAATGGGAACTACGAACCTGCAGCCTGCAAAAAGGACACCCCAAACACAGTAAGTTAAGCAAAATGAGGAGACAGAGAAACACACAGCAGATGAAGGAGCAAGGTAAAAACCCACCAGACCAAACAAATGAAGAGGAAATAGGCAGTCTACCTGAAAAAGAATTCAGAGTAATGATAGTAAAGATGATCCAAAATCTTGGAAATAGAATGGAGAAAATACAAGAAACGTTTAACAAGGACCTAGAAGAGCTAAAGAGCAAACAAACAATGATGAACAACACAATAAATGAAATTAAAAATTCTCTAGAAGGAATCAATAGCAGAATAACTGAGGCAGAAGAACGGATAAGTGACCTGGAAGATAAAATAGTGGAAATAACTACCACAGAGCAGAATAAAGAAAAAAGAATGAAAAGAATTGAGGACAGTCACAGAGACCTCTGGGACAACATTATACGCACCAACATTCAAATTATAGGGGTCCCAGAAGAAGAAGAGAAAAAGAAAGGGACTGAGACAATATTTGAAGAGATTATAGTTGAAAACTTCCCTAACATGGGAAAGGAAATCATCAATCAAGTCCAGGAAGTGCAGAGAGTGCAGTATAGGAAAAATCCAAGGAGAAACAGGCCAAGACACATATTAATCAAACTATCAAAAACTAAATACAAAGAAAAAGTATTAAAAGCAGCAAGGGAAAAAAAACAAATAACATACAAGGGAATCCCCATAAGGTTAACAGCTGATCTTTCAGCAGAAACTGCAAGCCAGAAGGGAGTGGCAGCATACATTTAAAGTGAGGAAAGGGGAAATCTACAACCAAGATTACTCTACCCAGCAAGGATCTCATTCAGATTTGATGGAGAAATTAAACCCTTTACAGACAAGCAAAAGCTAAGAGAATTCAGCACCACCAAACCAGCTTTACAACAAATGCTAAAGGAACTTCTCTAGGCAGGAAACACAAGAGAAGGAAAGACCTACAATAACAAACCCTAAACAATTAAGAAAATGGTAATAGGAATATACATATTGATGATTACCTTAAATGTAAATGGATTAAATGCTTCAACCAAATGACAAAGACTGGCTGAATGGATACAAAAATAAGATCCATATATATGCTGTCTCCAAGAGACCCACTGCAGACCTAGGGACACATGCAGACTGAAAGTGAGGGGATGGAAAAAGATATTCCATGCCAATGGAAACCAAAAGAAAGCTGGAGCAGCAATTCTCACAACAGACAAAATAGACTTTAAAATAAAGACTATTACAAGAGACAAAGAAGGACACTACATAATGATCAAAGGATCAATCCAAGAAGAAGATATAACAATTGTAAATGTTTATGCACCCAACATAGGAGCACATCAATACATAAGGCAAATGCTAACAGCCATAAAAGGGGAAATCGACAGTAACACAATCACAGTAGGGGACTTTAACACCCCACTTTCACCAATGGACAGATCAACCAAAATGAAAATAAATAAGGAAACACAAGCTTTAAATGATACATTAAACAAGATGGACTTAATTGATATTTATAGGACATTCCATCCACAAACAACAGAATACACTTTCTTCTCAAGTGCTCATGGAACATTCTCTAGGATAGATCATATCTTGGGTCACAAATCAAACCTTGGTAAATTTAAGAAAAATGAGATCATATCAAGTATCTTTTCCCACCACAATGCTATAAGACTAGGTATCAATTACAGGAAAATAACTGTAAAAATAGAAACACATGGAGCCTAAACAATATGCTACTAAATAACCAAGAGATCACTGAAGAAATCAAAGAGGAAATCAAAAAATACCTAGAGACAAATGACAATGAGAACACAATGGCCCAAAACCTATGGGATGCAGCAAAAGCAGTTCTAAGAGGGAAGTTTACAGCATACAATCCTACCTCAAGAAACAAGAAACATCTCAAATAAACAACCTAACCTTACACCTAAAGCAATTAGAGAAAGAAGAACAAAAAACCCCCAAAGTTAGCAGAAGGAAAGAAATCTTAAAGATCAGATCAGAAATAAATGAAAGAGAAATGAAGAAAACAATAGCAAAGATCAATAAAACTAAAAGCTGGTTCTTTGAGAAGATAAACAAAATTCATAAACTATTAGCCAGACTCATCGTGAAAAAAAGGGAGAAGACTCAAATCAATAGAATTAGAAATGAAAAAGGAGAAGTAACAACTGACACTGCAGAAATACAAAGGATCATGAGAGATTACTACAAGCAAATCTATGCCAATAAAATGGACAACCAGAAAGAAATGGACAAATTCATAGAAAAGCACAACCTTCTGAGACTGAATGAAGAAGAAATAGAAAATATGAACAGACCAATCACAAGCACTGAAATTGAAACTGTGAGTAAAAATCTTCCAACAACAAAAGCCCAGGACCAGATGGCTTCACAGGTGAATTCTATCAAACACTTAGAGAAGAGCTAACACCTATCCTTCTCAAAGTCTTCCAAAATAAAGCAGAGGGAGGAACAGTCCCAAACTCATTCTACGAGGCCACCATCACCCTGATACCAAAACCAGACAAAGATGTCACAAAGAAAGAAAACTACAAGCCAATATCACTGATGAACATAGATGCAAAAATGCTCAGCAAAATACTAGCAAACAGAATCCAACAGCACATTAAAAGAATCATACACCATGATCGAGTGGAGTTTATTCCAGGAATGCAAGGATTCTTCAATATACACAAATCAATCAGTGTGATACACCATATTAACAAACTGAAAGAGAAAAACCATATGATCATCTCAATAGATGCAGAAAAATCTTTCAACAAAATTCAACACGCACTTATGATAAAAACCCTCCAGAAAGTAGGCATAGAGGGAACTTACTTTAACATAATAAAGGCCATATATAACAAACCCACAGCCAACATCGTTCTCAATGGTGAAAAACTGAAACCATTTCCTGTAAGATCAGGAACAAGACAAGGTTGTCTACTCTCACCACTGTTATTCAACATAGTTTTGGAAGTTTTAGCCACAGCAATCAAAGAATAAAAAGAAATAAAAGGAATCCAAATTGGAAAAGAAGAAGTAAAGCTGTCTCTCTTTGCAGATGACATGATTCTATCTATAGAGAATCCTAAAGATGCTACCGGAAAGCTACTAGGGCTAATCAATGAATTTGGTAAAGTAGCAGGATACAAAATTAATGCACAGAAATCTCTTACATTCCTATACACTAATGATGAACAATCTGAAAGAGAAATTAAGGAAACACTCCCATTTACCATTGCAACAAAAAGAATAAAATATGTAGGAATAAACCTACCTAAGGAGACAAAAACCTGTATGCAGAAAACTATAAGACACTGATGAAAAAAATTAAAGATGATACAAACAGATGGAGAGATATACCATGTTCTTGGATTGGAAGAATCAACATTGTGAAAATGACTCTACTACCCAAAGCAATCTACAGATTCAATGCAATCCCTATCAAACTCCCAATGGCATTTTCCACAATTTATGTAAACACAAAAGACCCTGAGTAGACAAAGCAATCTTGAGAAAGAAAAATTGAGCTGGAGGAATCAGGCTCCCTGACTTCAGACTATACTACAAAGCTACAGTAATCAAGACAGTATGGTACTGGCACAAAAACAGAAAAATAGATCAATGGAACAGGATAGAAAACCCAGAGATAAACCCACGCACATATGGTCACCTTATCTTTGATAAAGGAGGCAAGAATATACAATGGAGAAAAGACAGTCTCTTCAATAAGTGGTGCTGGGAAAACTGGACAGCTACATGTAAAAGAACACTCCCTAACACCATACACAAAAATAAACTCAAAATGGATTAAAAACCCAAATGTAAGGCCAGACACTATAAAACTCTTAGAGGAAAACATAGGCAGAATATTCCATGACATAAATCACAGCAAGATCCTTTTTGACTCCCCTCCTAGAGAAATGGAAATAAAAACAAAAATAAACAAATGGGACCTAATGAAACTTAAAAGCTTTTGTACAGCAAAGGAAACCATAAACAAGATGAAAATGCAACCCTCAGAATGGGAGAAAATATTTGCAAATGAAGCAACTGGCAAATGACTAATCTCCAAAATTTACAAGCAGCTCATGCAGCTCAATATCAAAAAAACAAACAACCCAATCCAAATATGGGCAGAAGACCTAAATAGACATTTCTCCAAAGAAGATATACAGATTGCCAACAAACAGATGAAAGGATGCTCAACATCACTAATCATCAGAGAAATGCAAATCAAAAGTACAATGAGGTATCACCTCACACCAGTCAGAATGGCCATCATCAAAAAATCTACAAACAATAAATGCTGGAGAGGGTGTGGAGAAAAGGGAACCCTCTTACACTGTTGGTGGGAATGTAAATTGATACAGCCACTGTGGAGAACAGTATGGAGGTTCCTTAAAAAACTAAACATAGAACTACCATACAACCCAGCAATCCCACTACTGGGCATGTACCCTGAGAAAAGCATAATTCAAAAAGAGTCATGTACCACAATGTTCATTGCAGCTCTATTTACAATAGCCAGGACATGGAAGAAATCTAAGTGTCCATCATTGGATGAATGGATAAAGAAGATGTGGCACATATATACAATGGAATATTACTCAGCCATAAAAAGAAACGAAGCTGAGTTATTTGTAGTGAGGTGGATGGACCTAGAGTCTGTCATACAGTGAAGTAAGTCAGAAAGAAAAAAACAAATACCGTATGCTAACACATATATATGGAATCTAAAAAAAAAAAAATTGGTTCTGAAGAAGCTAGGGACAGGACAGGAATAAAGACACAGACGTAGAGAATGGACTTGAAGACATGGGGAGGGCGAAGTGTAAGCTGGGACAAAGTGAGAGATTGGCATGGCCATATATACACTACCAAATATAAAATAGATAGCTAGTGGGAAGCAGCCACATAGCACAGGGAAATCAGCTTGGTGCTTTGTGTCCACCTAGAGGGGTGGGATAGGGAAGGTGGGAGGGAGTTGCAACAGGGGGGAGATATGGGGATATATGTATATGTATAGCTGATTCAGTTTGTAGCAGAAACTAACACACCATTGTAAAGCAATTATACTCCAATAAAGATGTTTTAAAAAAAAAAAGATCTACTCAAAGCATCTGTGATTCTGCATGGTTAATGATTTCTCTCCCAGTATTTCTTTTTATTCAAGAGATATTTTGATCCCCTATAATGTGCTAGGCACTAGGGATATTGCAACTGGATAAATAGACATTGCCCTTACCTTGATGGGGCTTGTATTATAGTGAGAAACAGAACACAAACAAAAATAAATGAAACAAAATGATTACAGATTATGAGTACTTTTTACAAATAAAAATAAGTACATTTTATAAATACAAAGTGTTGTGATGGTTCTGTGTTTAAGGAAGTTTTCTTTGAGGATATTTTAACTGGCCTGTGAAAAATCAAAAGCCGACTGTCATGTAAAGAGTTAGATGAGGAGTGTTCTGGGAGAAGAAAGCAGGTGCAAAGGCCCTGTGGTCACTGAGCTGCAGAATAGTGGTGCATGATGTGGATTGAACAGTCAACATGGGCTAGATTATGTGGGGTCTTAGGCTATGATATGTAGTTGGGGCATGATTCTAGGCATTATGAGAGACATTGAAGGACCACTTAGTAGACTAATTAGTGGTCCCCTATCTCCACCCAGCCTTCTTGCCCTGTGGTGTACTTTCCCTTCTAACACCTATCTTCTAACCCTAATTGTTGTCAGCGTACTGGAGCAGCTTTGCCCTTAAGCATAGAGTGTTGGAAGGAAGTACTTGAGAATGTACACCTCATCCATTCCCAGCCCTTGACCAATGTCTACCAAGTGCAGGGCCGCTAAAGGCCAACTCCCTTGCTTTGGGTTTGACTAGGAATACTCTGCGTTCAGGTGTGACTTATACTCCAGAGATCCACTACGGGATCAGGCAGAAGCTACACTTTGCAGGACTTTGCCTGAGATCTCACCCTTCTTGACTACTTCCTCTTCCCTGCCTGTTCCCCTGCTCCTTTATAGTTTCCTTCTGGGAACATTTCCCTAATAATCCACTTGTACGTGAATCTTGGTGTCAGCATCTGCTCCTGAGGAATTCAGCCTTAGTCACTCTGGTGTTACTTAGAGGTTGGATTGTGCAGAGATGGTTTAAATCCCACTTCAGCCTCTTATCAGCTCTGTGTCCTTGGACACATTTCTTAACCTCTCAGTATCTCAGTTTCTTCCATACATTCCATACAATCATTCACCCTGGTCCTTGTGGAACTTACTTCCTACAGTGGGGAAAAAACAAACAAAACCTAATAAATGGAGAACATATTAGTGGTTGCCAGGGGTCAAGGAGAAAGTGGTGGCAGAAGTGAAGAGAGTGTGAATATAAAAAGGCAACATGAGGGATCCTTCTGGTGGTGGAACTATTCTGTATCTTGACTGTATCAATGTCAATATCCTCGTTGTGATATTGTACTATACTTCTGTAATATGTTACCATTGGAGAAACTGTGTGAAGTGTATATGGGATCTCTGTATTATTTCTAACAACTACATGTGAATCTATAATTATCTCAAAAGAAAAAGTTTAATTAAAAGACCTAATAAAGGAATAAGCCCACAAACAAATAAATAATATAGTATCTAAAAAGATGATCATTGTTAGGGAAAAAATAGAGCAAAGGAAACAGGGAATGCTGCAGGGGCAGGAATGGGTGTTGCAATTTTCAAAAGGGTGGTATCATTGCGAAGGTACCAGTGGAGCATATGAAGTGCTGGTGCAAAGGGCCTGAGGGTGGTGGGTGTCTGCTGTGTTCGCAGGACAGCAAGGAGGCCGGGGTAGTTGGAGTGGAGCCAGGAAGGAAGAGTAGTAGACGTGAAGTCTACTTCTTCACTGACCCTTCACAGCGGAGGGTCAGATGCTGGAGGAACTTGTAAGCCATTGTAAGGCTTTGGCTTTTACTCTCAGAGAGACTGAGCACCACTGAGGGTTTCTGAACAGAGCAGTGACATAATCTGGGTTTAAAAAGTCACTCTGACTGCTGTGTTGTGGATAGACTGGGGCTATGTGCAGCCAGGGTGGTTGGGCATTAAAAGTAGGATCTGCATTAAAGGGTTGAGAGAGGATTAAATGAGCTAACGTAGGCAAGTGTTCAGTCTCAGCTATTATTGTTCCTTAATGCTGCCTTCAGTAGCAAAGAGAGTGATTTTATTGAAAACTCTTTCTGCTTAATGCCATTCTAGTGGAGATCTAGACATTTACTCACTGTTATCTGCGGAAAAAGTACTAGTTAAGGTAATTGGAACCTGGCAAAGAGAAGGGAATCTCCCCTGATCGTTGGCTCAAGACTGCATTCACTAGAGTGGATTAGTTAGATCAGCAGATACTTGTTTGATTTCTAGATCCCTGGTAAGAAAGATTGACTTGGAGTCTAGATTTTAAAAAGTGTGAGATGCATTGTGAGCAAACTTTGCTTATTTCATAATTTCCAAAGGCAAGTTTAGTTTAAATAATTCAATGATTAAGTTAGATCATACTTAGAAGACAAATTACTTGCAATAAGGAAGGATAGAGGACCCTTCACCTTTTAAGTTCAGTATTTCCTGTTGTGTGCTAGAGTCAGATTTTTAAAATGAGGGAGGGTGGAGAAAAGTCAGGTGTTTCCTGTAAGTATGACTCACTTTCCTTCTAAAATGTAGGTATAAGTATTGGGTCAAGAATTTCTATGCTATTATATTTCGTTAATTAATTGAAATAGTTCCTCCTCTTCAAAGAGCAGAGGCTGTCAATATTTGGCCAAGTATCCAAGTGTAGAGTACAAACAAAAATGCTACAGGAATTCAAAGATAATAGAGGAATCATTCTTAACCAGATCAGGCCAGACCTTTGGTTCATGGGCTATAGTATTTGAGTTTGACCTTGAAGGAAGAATGGGTTGTGAAACTAAAGGTGTGGAGAGGGAGGGATAGGTCACTCCAAATGCTGAGAGAAGCACAGGAAAAGATGGAGAGCTTGGAATAAGGTGAAGCCCCTATAAGGGATGACAAGGTACCATGTTAGGGCTATGAAAAGTATGGCTGGATAGGTGACTGGAAAATAGCTAAACCTAAGAGGAAGGGTGTTTATAGAGATACCACATTTGTTTACACTGCTAGAATTCTAGGTTAAAGATGGACCAATGAGCACTTTCTGGCCTTAGATTTTAAGCTTCACTTAGTACACAGACATGATCTGAGGGTTAAATACATTGAATTTTATGGCAATAAATTCTCAAAGAAATTAAGAAGTGTATGAGATTTAAAATTGGTTTGAGAGGTAGTGTGGTTGGAAAGTAGTATGTGAAGGGTGTCATGAAGATTTGTAAAGCATAGTTTTGTTTTTGCTTACTTATGCCTTTTAAAAGAGTTTCTCAGGTTTCCACTTATTTTGAAACTCAACATTTAAAATGTAAAATCCTTAGAGACAGAGAACAAAGTTTGGTAATTCTTTGTTACCATTGACGTTCATGTGAATGATTTGCTTGAGAGTGAATAGGAAATGAATCCTCTTCATACATCTTTCAGTTTAAGAAATTTTGTTTTCTAATATTCTGTTCCTTTTTTCCTTTTCAGCTAAAGAATGGTTTCTGAAATATTTATGAGGGAGGCCAGTTATAATTAATGGCAATGTACTCTGTTACAACATCAATTTATCACGTTCCTAGTGACACAAAGTCCAATTAACATCTCCAAGGGGTTCATCAAGTGTGTGCTATACTCTGCCATTTAATGACAAGACCAAAATATATTGTTTCTCCATAATTTTTCTTGGAGCAAAAACAAAACCCTACTATCTAATGAAAAATATATGCTCCATGACTGTGTTTGCTTTACTCAGTACAGTATTTCCAGAACCAGGCATGTAGAGGGCTTTCAACAAATACATGTTGAATGAGTGACTAGATGGATATATGTATTAATGGGTGAATGAATAAAAGGCTGAATGAATAAATTCCCTGATAATTGGCTCTCCCTGGACCTCTAGATAGATTGCTTATTTAGAGCATCATGTTGTATGCATTGCCTTTCACTACAGAGCTTTCCTAACATCTTTTCTTTTCTTTCTTTTTTTTTTTTAATCTCCTATTTCCAAGTTTTCTGGAATGCCAGACCTCTATGGGCAGAGTGGTATCTTTTCAGCATCTCTTTGATGCATCCAGTAGCCAAGTAGGAAAGCTGACCACCTTCTCAGTGTTTTCAAAGCAGCAGGTTTGCCTTCACCACAGGTACAGATTATATTCTTTGCAGCATTTACAAAGAACTAAGTCACCTCAAAATAATTATTAATATGACAGACATGTGTCTAAAACATAAGAATTCTTGCTCCTAGAAATATTTTAGATGCTTAAAGGTACTCTAGGTTTTTTCCGTTCTCCTCTTGTTCTCCTCCTCTCCAATTTTCTTCTTGTCCTCTTCTTCCTTCTCATCCCCTCCCTTCATCCGTGTCCAGTTAACTACCTAGATCTTGTCATTTGATCTGGCAGCTTTAATTTTAGACTGCGAATATTTCCCCGAAAGGCACTTGTATAAATGGGAAGAAATATGTCTTGTAATAATGGGATTTTCTCAAATATAACCAGCGAATGTTATCATTTCAGCAGCCCCTGCTGCATATTAACATGATACGATATGTCATGCTGTGAGAATCTTGTGAATTTTATCTTTGAAAGTTAAGTGTCTGACCAGTTCTGTGGGAGTGATTTCTTATCACATCATTTTTCACAACCAGGAAACCATGACTCAATAGCCTCTTGGACATGGTTTTGCTAAACAAGTGGTAAGGAATATTTGGTACTTTTTATAGCACTTGTTTTCTCACTTTGTCATTTTCAATAGTTTCCTAGAAGTAGAAAGATTGTAGGATATCATGCATTTTCTCTCTCTTCTTTCCCCTGCAATCGTCTCTTGTAAGCCCTTTTGGGACCTTTCTATTTCCCACACATCCTCTCTTCCTCAGTGTTTCCCCCATGTCAGCCCAACATTGACTAGCCTATCTGCCAAGTAGAGGAGAGAAGCTTCACACCTGTAGATGTAAATACTGCTTGTGGAGGAAAGACACAGGCAATGGAGTCCACCTGTCAGTTCCACCCACTGCCTAATTCCAGAGTGGGTATTATGCAGGGATAGAGTAGTGGTGTGAATTGAGGTGCTCTGAAAAACTTGCTTCCTCCCTCAGGCTTTATTCATAGGGTCAATACAAGTCAATGAAGTCATTGCTGGATCTTTTAGGGATATAAAATCTGTTCTGGGTGTCTGCTTGTATCTTATAAATTAAGAATGGAGATGAATATGCTCATAAACTTTGTAATGTAAGGTGGAAAAATGTCACATTTAGGTGCTATAATAGAGATAATGGATAGAGTTCAGCCAGGGGAATCAGGGAAGGTCTTATGGAGACTCAGGCATTCACGTTTAGGATGCAGCTATTCTGGAGGAGTAATTGACCAGAGCATTATTTGCCACTAACAATTTAGCCCTCACTAATGTGTTAGCTACTTACCTGTTCTAGAAGAGCAGAGAGTAAACTCCTAAGACAGCAGTCTAAAGACAGAAGAGTTTTTATGGTGGGGATGGGAAGGGAAGGGTATTGATAGAAGAATTGGCAAAGAAGCAGATGAGTCATTATCTAGGGTGGCCCTGTGGAGGAAGGATCTGGGTAGATCAAGGGTATCATGTGTGATGGATCAGGGAAGAGAAGGGAAAGGAGATGGAAGAGAGTGGTGAGAAGCAGGATGTGAGTAAGATAGTCGGGGCATACTGGTTCTGGCCAGATCATCATTTCTGTACAAGAAATGTGACTGTGAGTGGTAAGTAGCTATGTATAGCGTTACTTTTCCTGGGAGAAAAGCAAATGAATGTACCTCTTGCCTCTTTATATAATCTCTTTAAATTATTTAGGCTGCTATCTCATCCATCCTACAGGAAGCAGTGATTAAGAACTTTCAGGGTTTTCAAGTGTTTCTCAAGAATCATGATGCTATCAGTGACTTTTGGAGTCATTTTTAATGTTGGTAACCTTTTGATTTTTTAAATTAATAATTATTAATTAATTGTATTTGAATAGATGTGAAAACATTTTCCTATAGATAATATTCTACCTGCTTTTAAATGTAAGGTCTGTGAAATTCAAGTGGGCCTGGCAAATCGGCCATATCATAGAGGGAACTGTCATGCTACAGTTGAGACAGGATACCAAGCTGATTGAACTTCTGGTCTGATTCAACAATGTTCTTCATGAAGCTCTAAAATAAAATGTGCATTTTCCCATTTTCATGTTTTTAGTCTCTCTCTTTCTCTACTTAGTGTGCATGTATTTACATATAAACACACCTAAACATTTTAGTTCTGTTATTTCTGATTATGATTTTTCTTTAATACTTGGGTCACCAATTATAAAGATATGTTAAAACTTAAAATTAACTCCTGTGACTAATAACCTTATTTTGGGGCCAGTTTCCATTAATATAGTTTCGAGGAGAGCATGAGCATGTTGATAATATCTCGGAATGCAATATGTTATGCCCTGAGAAATCATTTAAATCTATATTTGGATCAACATTTTGAAAAGTGTGGAGGAGAGGGAATCACCATGGGGAGGAGAGAGGAACATTTTTTTCTTTTTCAAAAGCATGTGGGTTGATGCATTTTTATATCTTTTTTTTTTTTAAGTCTGAGGTTGTGTAGGCTTGGTGAATGTTAATGAAAGAAACAATATAGCACATATTCCTGGGTGTTAGTGAAAGTTATGGATAGAAAACTCATTTTGTGAAGTTAAGAGCATAAATACGTGTAGATTCATCACAATAAGATCTAGACACCATATAAGAACACACATTCCTTGTTTAACATAATTACTGGCAATAACGGTTACTACTAATACTTCATCTCTATCTTTACTTCTGTGTAAGATGTAGTATTATGTGCTATGGAAGGCATTTGCCTTTCTTTCTGGACGTTCACACCCTTTTTGTATTTGGCAAATTCCAATCCCGATGAGCCTCTACCTCCCACTGTAGAAATATAAATCTCTTTCCCCTCTTCCATTTCATTAGGTGCAGGGATTTGACCATTGACTTAAGCTCTACCAGTCACATTAAGTGATGAAAGAAACAGGTGCCAAACAAAATCCATTCTGCTTGCATGGCAGTGGGTATTGCTGCCTCTGCAATTTCCTGAGGCAGTGGTGGCAGAGGTTTCAGTGGTAACACCCAGTGTCCAGTGTGTTGTTGCTGTCTCTGCTCAGTGGGGGTAGAAGTGGTGACTTCACGTTAAAGGGGCAGCATGATGTGGTGGTTAAAGGTATTAGACTTTGGAACCAAAGGGTTATCTGGGATTGAATTCCAGACTGACCACTTAGCAGCTGTGTTGATCTTGGGTCAGTTACTTAACTTCTCTGTGCTTCAGTTTCATCATCTGTAAATTGGGAATAACAATAGTGGTGACTACTTTGGGTTATGAAAATTAAATTAGTTAATATTGTAACATACTTAGAACATAGTAAACACTCTGGGGCAACAGGTGAAAATTTCTCCAAGCAGTAAATTTCAGAGTCAGTGAGAGATAATAAGATTGGTTTAGGTTTACGCCCCTGAGACTGGCTTATTCTATGTGCTAGTTATATCCATAGTTCCTAAACTGTGTGCCAAGGCATCCTGAGTCACAGAGGTATGGCAGGTATTTTAAATTTTTGAGGGAAACACAGTGATACTTGACATATGTTACACATCATGAGAAGTGTTAGCTCAGGGTAATTCAAAGTTTCATTAGTTTGTGCTATATTTTTTGATGGTATAATTCTTTGCAAAGATGGATTTTTTGCAGTTGCTGTGATAAAAAGCAAGTACCGTGTGAGAAATTAATGTGGAACAGGAAATGAGAGTGGCATTTTCTCGCCTAAGATCTGAAAAGTTGTGCAGTGCCATATACATGCACACATCCCATTAGTAAATGGTTTTGTCTATTCAAGAATAAAATAAAAATGTTTTTCTTTCAATAAAGTACACTATTTTTTCAAACAACTATCAACTTGTTAGGACATAAATACTTATTAAGTTGTTGTTTAAATGTAACTACCTAATCAACAGAATGGTTAGGTGTTTCTTTTGGTCTAAAGACACTGTGTAAAAATCACTGTGACAACAAGGATACTGTACACCAAGAAAGTTTGGGAACTTCTGAGTTACATTTTCAGCAACAAGCAGAATCCTCAGACTGCCACCATGATCTATGGAATAAGGAGACTATTAACGGCCAAATGGACATCATTAGAATTCCCCCATCCTACAGAAATAGAAACCCCAAGGCAGTAGTGTATCTCTAGGGAGAATTGCAGAAGTTGTCAGACTTGAGAGATACAGGGATGGTGATGCCCATAATATCTCCTTTCATCTCACTTTGTTTTGGCCACTATAGGAGGCAGATGAGTCATGAAGAATTATAGCTTGAGTTTGGAGAAGATTTGGGTCTACTTCTGTCGATTTCTGTGCACATTACCAGCTCAAGATCGTATTAAATCAAATTTCCAACTAGAAGAGTTTTAGCCAATGCAAGTAGCCTATATTCAAAGATTGCTGTGAGGCTTGACTTGAGGTTATAAATTCTCCCAGCACCACTGTTGAGACAGGATAGTTTCCTTGCTGTGCTGGATTGGTTGTTGTCAGGGTGGCACCACTATCACCAATCCCTTTTAAATTCTGGGTTAGATTTTCCCAGTGAGAATAACGTAGAAACGTTTTGGATGAGGTGGAAATTATTATTATTAGAAGGCTGTGAGATGATGAGATGCTGCAGCTCGGTCAGTGCATTGGTTCCCATAGACATTGCAACGTCCACGGAGTTCTGCACAAATCACAGTCAGGGGGATGTCACAGATATCCTCCCAAGCTCTAACATTCCACTGGTTGTGGACTTCGTGGTAGTCCATGCCATGAGGTAGCCAAATAGATACTTAAATGATCAATCAGTGGTCACCTAGAGTCAAATGTTGATAGAACACTAGGATGACAAGGTAGTTGCTGCAACAGGATTATAGTGGGAATAAAGAGAATAGGATTTGTGGGTGATGTCCTTGCTTCTAAGTATGCTGGAGAACTTTCAAAAAAAATGATGGGATCAGGGCTTTATATTTATAGGGTTAGGATTAGGTAAAGACACAGAAAGCTTTCATGACTGCTTTGAAAGAAATATTTGTCTCATAGTCTAGATCCTGCAGGTAGCTGAATGACAACACAAATTGAATTCACAGCCTCATAAGGTATTGAATTTTAAAGTTCAGGCATTCGTTGTGAAAGAGTGGAACCTTGTAGATTGAGATGGGGACATCTGGGCTGTTTCAAATTCTTCTGGGCCCTCCTTCCCAGTAGAAACATCCTCTTCCCTTGTCTGCAGAAATTAGCTTCCCCTAACCTGAAGAATCTATAATAAACTCTCCTGAGGTCTTATAGAGAAATGCTGATCCCACTCAACTCACCTTTGTTGTCTAGTTTCTAGACCTATAACAGAACTCAAATACTCAAGGAGGCAGGTTCAAAAGATGATATGAGAGAAGCACCATAAATGTCAAAAATTGCAAGACTTTGTCAATTTGTATTAGCAGAAACATAGGTAATATGTATGGGAATAAATCCTAACTGTGTTAGACCAGGGTGGAAAGAATACTATGTTTTATTGATGTCACTGTGTCAACCAGAGATTCTGGTATCAGTGTGTTAACTCAAGCACCTGGGAGTGGCTCTAACAATTTGCTTGGTTGTTTGACTGAAATCTAGACCTGACAGTTTTTTACATTAAATGAAGATGGGATGCCAGAACACACTTGGACTGCAGAGGAAAGTGTGCAAAAGCTTAGGGAGAGGAGAATTACTATGTACAAACTGCTTGGCTACTACTCCCCTCCCAGGTTGAAGCAGGGAATATGCCTTTCACCAAGGCTTTGAAAATACATCAATGTGGGGAAAACCAGGATCCTTAAAAGGCTTTTTATTGGCTCTTCTCTACGGTTGTGGTTCACCAGTTAGAGTAGTGGCTTATGGAAGTCAGATGATTAATGAAGTTTCAGGTCAGGTCCGTCTCACAGTGGGTCCTGTGAGTCTATAAACACACCTCTTGGTTATCTTCCCAGTCTTAGATTCCAGAGTTGTGATAGACATATTCAGCAATTAGCAGAATCCCCTTATTGGTTTATTTATCCCCTTATTGGTTTATAGAGTGAGGTCTATCATTGTAAGAAAGAGCGAGTAGAAGCCCCTAGTGTTGCCTCTTCATGCCATGATAGTAAACCAAAGTAATTTCACATTTCTGGAAAGATTACAGAGATGAGTGCCCTCATTAACACCCTGCAGCTAATCAAGCAATTATTCTGCCACATTCCCATTCAGTTCATCTATTTGGCCTATACAGAAGACTGACGGACTTTAAGAAGGTGAGTAGATTACCATACACTTAATCAGATAAGGATTCCTATTGCAGCTCCTCCTCCAGGTGTGGTTTCTTTACCTGGCGAAAACCAACATAGCTCCTAGATTTTCCTGCTAGTGTACTAACAGGCGAACTGTACAATATATTTTAGTAGGGGGAATTGGTTTAGATTATCTAAGGGAAATAGGGTTGCTGTTATTCAATGAAGGCAGAGAGGAAGGACAGAGTAGGATGTAACCAAGGATCCTCTGGAGGGCCTTGAAGTTCTTCCACGCACAGTGGTAAATGTTAGTGGATAACCAGAGAACAGCTTCATTCAGGCAAGACTGCCATGGATTCAGATCCCTCAGGGATAAAGTTTGGTGTCACTTCATCAGGGGAAGACAAAAACCAGATGTGTTGCTGGTTTAAGGACAAAAATATGTAATATACGTTGTAAAAAAAATCATAAATAACTATAGCTTGTGACTTGAAGAAAAATGGACTGATATCAAATATATGTACTTAAATACATATTTGTGTATATATGTAGTTAAATATTAAATACATATTTTCCTTCTTTTACCCTCTCCTTGTCTCTCATAATTTTATGTAGAGTATGCTGATGGTGATTTTTTAAATTAATTAATTAATTAATTAATTAATTTTTGGCTGTGTTGGGTCTTCGTCACTGTGCGCGGGCTTTCTCTAGTTGTGGCGAGCGGGGGCTACTCTTCGTTGCAGTGCGCGGGCTTCTCATTGCAGTGGCTTCTCTTGTTGAGGAGCATGGGCTCTAGGCACGTGGGCTTCAGTGGTTGTGGCATGCGGGCTCAGTAGTTGTGGCTCGCGGGCTCTAGAGCACAGGCTCAGTAGTTGTGGCACACAGGCTTAGTTGCTCCACGGCATGTGGGATCTTCCCGGACCAGGGCTCAAACCCGTGTCCCCTGCATTGGCAGGTGGATTCTTAACCACTGTGCCACCAGGGAAGTCCCTGATGGTGATTTTCATAATCCATAGGTTTCATGTTATTCAAGATGGGATTGTGAAGTGAAGAAGTAAATTTACCCCAGAGATCCTGGACTTAGAGCTGGGTACAATAATAGATGTATTTGTTTGAAAGTTTGTATAAGGAAGAAGAGTGTAAGAGGAAGTTGAGATGCCAAAGGAGTGGACTGTAGTGGATATTTTCCATCCTTTTTGGCTTCTCCGTTTTTAATCTTTTCTAAATTTAGGGGAATTTCTACCCAATGAGTAGACCTCTCACTATGGAAACCAGAAACCCATTTCTCCAACTTTATTTTAGCTCTAAGTACAAATATGTGACCCAGCCTCTGCCAGTTGGACACACCTATGTCAGTCTTTGAAGCTGACTCTGATGGAGGAAGTTGCCATAAAAAAATGTATTCTGGTTTGGCTGACAGAGGATAGATCCCGCTTCCCAGAGGTAGCAGAGGCAGAGGTTCTATTGGCAGCATCCTGTGCCCAGTGATACTGATGTCAATGCAAATCCCTGCATCCATCTCAGTGGGAATGGCAACACTGCCTCCAAAATGCTGTTTCCAGCTGCTGTACAGTCTGACTTACAGCCCTGGTTCTGGCTATGTAACCTCAATACTTGTTGTTTTGGTTTTCCTGTAGCTCATATAGTTACTTAAAAACATTTAATGAATTATTTTTCTGTTTAAGCTAGTTAGAGTTGGCTTTTTTTTATGACTAAGAACCTTGTGATATAGGTACTTTCATGCATCATCTCTAATCTTTATAACTACTATGTGAGGTAGACTTTATTATCCCCCTTTTATAGGTGATAAAACAGAAATTAAATAACTTGCTCCAGATCACAATGCTTGTTGGTAAGACTAATGTTTAGTTTTTATAATTTATATTTATTAATTTTCACTTAAAATTGATTACATAAATATTATATACATATATACAATTGTTCAATTATAAACAATAGTGAGAATGTCAATATTTTAATAGTATTTATATCTTGGTTTAGTTTCCTAGTTATTTTTACTTATTCAACTTCTACCTAGTTGTTTGTCATAAAAAATAATTATATTGGTTCCATTATATTTAATGCATTTTTTTCTCTGAGGCTTGAAATGTGCTCAAAATTCTCATTAGTATTCTCATGCAAATATTTAATTGAACAGCATTTTCATGTCATTCAATTTTTTTACCGGAATTTTTTTTCCTATGTTTTATTTACATTTGTTTTTTTCTTAGTCTGAATTACAACATAACTTTGGGGTCAAACCTGTTTGGGAGCACAGCTCCCTTTGTAAAGCAGAAGGCAACGGGGAAATGTTAAAAAAATAAGCTAAAACCAAATTGAATGACAAAACAAGCCCACGAGCATGTTCATACTAAATCAGAAGCTGGTAACTTCATCCACGGCCAGTTGGTCAGGGTATAGATGTGTTTTCAAAATTTAAAATTCAATTTTGGGGTTTCAATAGTAATGATAGTCATTTAAATAGGCATAATGATGTTAATGAGTATATCCTTGGAGGGGAAGAAAACTTTTAATCAATAAAATTGTTTCTGTATTTCTTCATTAATATTTATGTTTACATATTCATTGTTGTGATGAATATTTCACATGTATAAATACAGTTCGACATTTGGTGCATAGAAACACATTTATGATGAGGGTTTAAGGGAATTAGAATGTTCTCTAGAAAGCTCACTACAGCAGAACTATTATTATTCACTTTAATAACCTTTCTTATGATCATGTCAAGCTATCAAATATTCAAGTGGCAAGCATAAAAGACAGTACTTGGTATAAAAGACCTCTTTCCAACACATTCTATTATCCTTATTGCCTTAACCTAGGTTAAAACTGTGTTTCATAATAAAACTATGAAGATAAGCCACTATTTTATTTACCATTCAAATGCACTTTTAAAATTCGTTAGATGATGGCAAAGACCAGAAATGCTTCAGGTTCATTATTCATTTCACACCTTGTATAACCAAGGCACTAGGTCAACCATCTACCAAGTAAATAAGGCTGGATGAAAATGACTCACTGCAGCACCCACGGCAGGAATCTGGACCTCAAGTTAGTGTCACTATGAGCAGAGCTAACAACTTACTCTATTTAACCCAACAAGCTAAAAGAACCTAGAGCGCATGGAATCTAGAGGCCTTCTCAGGCAGAGGTCCATTAAACACTAAGACTCCACTTTCCTTTCTGATGTATATCTGTTTGAAGAAATTTATCCATATGTTATGATCCATTCTAAGGCAAGGATCAGTCATATGTCTTTTCTTCCTTGATAGAATTTGCACTGACCTAAAACTATGAACCACCAACTGGTGCATCCTTCAGCCCTATGAACCAACACAGCTCCTGATATTAATCTTTTATTGATGCATGAGTGAAAGGAATGCTTTTCTCCTCTGAGAGCTTCAGTGATAGTCTCCAGGTAGATGACTCCTTGATTTATATTTTTGACTGTGGTCTCTCTCCTGAGCTTCTTGTGCACACTTCCAACAAATAGAGTACAAATCTCTTTGTTGAGCTGTATCTTACCTTCTCTTGGAAGCATAACAGTATTTGGAGGGAGTGTAGGTTCAATGTCTGGTGAGGGAGGTAGGTGGCAACAGGAGGAAAGATTCGCCTCTTTACCTTTTGCAATCTTTCATAACCATCCACCTCATCTCTTCTTTAACACTATTCAGATGACCAGTGAAGCTTTTTTAGAAAAAGATAAAATGTTTTGGTGACAGATATGGCACCAAGGCATTCCTTTATTCAGAGCAATTTTGTGAATTAGATAGGCGACCTCTGTGGCTGTGGTTTGAAGGTCTGCCATCCTCCACTGGGCTGAGGGATGTGATAGAGGGTGGAAAGCTTCAAAAAGCTCTGAGGAGTCAGAGTGTTGTTGCCCAGGGTACGAGATCCAGCAGGGGAGTGGAGCTGAATTGAATGCAGAGGGGAGCTGCTGAAAAGAAAGAGGATGAACAAAGAATATATTTGATCCCCTTATAACTTGAGCTAAATCAACACCTGCCCCTGCTATAATCAAGGGACTTCTGTATGTTGAAGTCTGCTTTCCTTTGGTTTATAGTAAAATGTTGATCACGCGCCCCTCTGTAATTTATTACTGCTTCATTCTCTTTTCTTCTGCTACCATTATTTCTGCCACCACCATCACATTTATTTTTCTGTTCTTCTTCCTCTCATGATCTTTGCCTTTTATTTGACACATATTTGTGAAGATAGGCATTACATTAGGTACCATGGGGAAAGGAGCTATAAAAAAGAGGTATAAGGTATGTAATTCTCCTTTAATTATGTAATGTAAATATCAGGTGCCTATTCATCTATTCATTCTCCTGTTTAAGCAATATCCTTCTCTCACCCTCCCCCAAAGCCTCTTGTATGAAGTAAAGCACAGCAGTATAGAATTTGCCAAGGCAAAGAAACAGTTTAATCTTAGATGTGTAACATGGGTTATTTCTGTGCCATCAAACCCAACAAAAAAAACTAAATTGTGTAGGTATAGTTTTCCATATGGATAAACTTCAAATTACATATTTTAATTGGCCATAATTGATGATAATCTTGGTATTTCAGGTTGATTTATTTCAATTCTGAATAACATCATATACCTCTTTTAAAAAATAGTAGCTATTAAAGCTCTTGACAGGTTAAAGAAAGGAGAGAATTGAGTCACAAAAGGACAAATACTGTATGATTCTATGATTCCACTTATATGTGGTATCTAAAGTAGTCAAATTCATAGAAATAAAAGTAAAATGTGCTTAGCAGGGGCTGGGAGGAGGGAGCAAAGGAGAGCTGTTGTTTAATGGGTACAGAGTTTTAGTTCTGCAAGATGAAAAAAATCTGGAGATCTGTTTCACAACAATGTAAATATAGCTAACACTACTGAACTGTGTACTTTAAAATGACTAAGATGGTAAATTTTATGTATGTTTCACCAATAAAAAGAACTAATAAAAAAAATTAATTTTTAAAAGAATTTACCAAGGATTCTATAGAGGAAATAAAGCAGACTTCATATTATACTGTCAGAGAACAACTTGAATCCACCTTAGGCATTTCTCTTTTCTAAAACTCTACCTTCAGCTGTACGACCAGCCACAGCAGAGAGGTGATGGCGGTGGTGGAAACTTTCTCTTCTGACCCTTCGCATAGCGAAGGCATGAGGAGTTTGGTCTGGAAAGGAGTCAGAATCTTGGAGAGAGGGTATAGGTTATCTTTGGGATCCCAGTGGAAATAATAGGTATGGCCAATTTTAGAGTGCAATTATAGAAAGAAAATCAATAGATAAAGATAGATTTAAAATATATCATCAGCTGTAGAAACAAGTGATAACAGCAAATGTGCAGTGAGAACTTAGGGTTGGGAAACTGTTGAAGAGACAGTTGAGGAAACTGAGACTTAAACAAGTGAGGTAAATATCCAAGGTCAGCCCAGAGCTAGCAAGTAGTGAAGATCAGATTTATAAATGCTTTACTTTCAACATGCAGAATGTTAGGCAGACAATTATAAATGACTGTCCCCAGTTTCAGAAGTTGGGCATGTCAGCTGTTTTGTCTGGTTTTTTCCCCTCACATTCTTGTCAGGTGCTGCATGATGCTGTGTATTTGTATTGCCCTCTGAGTAAATGTTTAATGGAACAGAATGGCATCACCATGAATGAGAGAGCTCAGTGGTCCTCACCACAGGCTGTTTCTCTGTTAAGTCAGTTCCCAAGTTGAACATCACAGATAATATCTTCTCTTAGAGCAGGAGGGACTTCAACTCTTAAACACACAGGGAAGGAGCTGTTCATCAAATCCTCAAGATTTTCAGCCACTATGACCAAGATGAGCATAGATTATGCCCTCATTGGATAATGTTTTAAGTGTGGAATCTTTTAAAAACATATTTATTAAGCATGAAAAAATTTTATTACATGACCACAGCAGGCGATGCTGCTTTCATCAAGTGCCCTTGGATAGGTATTTGCGTGTTATTGTCTCCAGGAAAGCACTAGAAGTTAATTCCAAAGAACCCTGTTTCCTTGGCCTCATAGGTTAAATTGCAGTATACCTGGAGCATAAAATACATTTTAGAACAGGAGTCCTGTATGTCAGAGGGTCTGAAAAGCAGAGATATAGTATAAATAGCTTTGTTATTCATATCCTGTATATGAAAACATTTAGACAGAATATATTCTGTAGCCAAAGAACTATATTTTCTCCCAATAATTTGAAACAAAGAAGTTAAGAACACAAACTGCACTTAGAAAGAAAGAAGAATGATATTTTGTTGCTGCTGAATTCATGAATCTATTATGGAGACTCATTTTAATCTTTAGATTTAATGTGTCCTTTTTATCAAGAGTGAGACTTTTCTTTGTGTCTACAGTAGAAAAATGGCACCAATTTAGTCCTGTACTTTGCCAACCCTCGCTTGTCACGTTTTTTGAATGATCACAGTTATGCATCAATTGTGTCAAGACAGAATAGAAAATTGGGCTGTGGGGTGGGTCCTGTTAAGGATCTATACAGATTTCTATAAAACATTCATAAGGATATTGCTCTCATTCTTTCCTGAAGGATGATGACTTTTTCTTTTTTTTTTTTTTTTTTTTTTTTTGGTTTTGTGGATCTTTAACTTTTAGAACAATAGAAACAGTTTTTTAGTCACAAAGACCTTTGAGAACGTTCATACGTTTAGAGCTTTCATGATCTTGGAATGAGACACTGTTCCAATCACAGTTTAGTTTTTATTCCTTGAGCTGAGCTAATTGTCTGAGGTCACAGGACTCTATTGATGGTTTTGCATGTATAAGTGGATATTCTGAATTCTGCTCAGAGTAATGGATAAAAATAGGCAGTTAATTCAATGTTTAAAAAATTAATATAATCTGCAATTTTAATGGTACAAGGAAACTTAAAGGTCTCTTAGTTCAACACATTTATTTTTGCAGATGAGAAAACAAAGTTCCAGAGAGCCCATAGGTTTTGCTGAGGGTCACATAGCCAGTTAATGGCAGAGCTGGTATCAGAAAAGGTCTTTTCCTCATAATTGAAAGCTCTTTCTTTTTGAAATTATGAAATGCTAAGGCACTGTGAAAAGTCCAAAGAGTAACATGTCTAACAGCTGTACCTACCACCCAGCTTTGTCAGATCTTATAATTTTGCTATGTTTGTTTCCTTTATTTCTTTTAAAGAAATAAAAACAGATTCAATATATCACCTGTATAATTTTTACTGATAGTACTTCTCACACTGCTTTCCAAATTTGCTATTGTTATGTGAAGATGCATAAATAGTATATATCTGAACAGTGTATGGCATTGTTTTACATGGGTTAGAACAGCATACAAGTAGAATTGCAAGAAGTCTTCTGAAACTTGTTTTTATTGCTCACCGTTGTTTTTGAGATTTTTTAATGCTGAAATGCATAGTGATGGTTCATTCATTTTTACTGCTTTTCATATTGTGAACATACTACAATGTACTTATCCATTTTTCTGTTGATACATATTTAGATATTTTAAAAATTTGCTGTTACAAACACTGCTGTAATAAACATTCTTTGTATGTGTCTGTGCACAAGTGCAAGAATTTCTTGGCTACATACTTAGAAGTTGTAATACTTCAGCGTTGCGCTTTATTGTCAGATTACTCTCCAAAGTGTTGTACAGCAGTGTTGTGTAATGCCAATCCCATGGATAGGAAATGGTTCAACACCATGGCTTCATCTACATTTCCCTTATTGATAATAAGGTTAATTATCTTTTCATATGCACAACAGTTAGCTATTGCTGCAATGATATTTGGTAACCAACCACCCCAGAACTTAGAGGCAATCATCTCTTTTTATGGGTTTGCAGGCCAGCTGGTGCAGCTCTGCTTCAGGATGTAGGTCTGTGGATGCACATCTGTTCTAGGTGTCTCTTATCCTAGTTAGCTAGTGAGGCTCTTCTTGCAGCAAAGGCAGGAACACAAGGATGCAAGCCCCATTAATCATGGACATTTCAAGTCCCTGCTTGTGACACTTCTGCTTATGTCTCATTGACCAAAGCAAGGCACTTAACTGAGTCTTACATCCATGAAGTGGGGAATACTCCACCCCTGTGAGATTATGGCATCAGCATGCGGGCTTATTAACTACTACGGTGGGGGGGGGGGAAGAATTGTCACCACTTATTTAATCTACCACAACACATTTATTGGCCATTTGGTTTCATCTTATATAAATTGCTGGTTCATAGTCTTGCTCATTTTTTCTTGGGTTGCTTGCATTTTACTTACTGTTTCACAGATACTCTTTTTTTTTTTGTCTCAATGATTTTATTGAAGTATAGTTGATTTACAACGTTATATTAGTTTCTGGTGTACAGCAAAATGACTCAGTTATACAACATACATGTATTCTTTTTCATATTCCTTTCTATTATGGTTTATCACAGGATATAGATGTAACTCCCTGTGCTAAACAGTAGGACTTTGTTGTTTATCCATCCTATATATACTAGTTTGCATCTGCTGATACTCTTTATATAATGTGGATTCTAATTTTTGCCAATTATAAGATTACAGAAATATTCTTTTAGTATGTGGCTCATATTTTCACTTTATGATATTTTTCTTGTAAAGAAGTTTAAAGAAGTTAAACTTTTTAATTTAACTATCGTTGTATGATATTTCTCTTGTAAAGAAGTTTAAAATTTTACTATAATCTAAACGTTTATCCACCTTTCCCTATATGGTTTGTGCACATTGTGTTTTGTTCTAGAAAAAGATCTCATACTGAAGTCATTAATATATTCTCCAGTGTTTTCTTCTAAAAGTATTAAGGTTTAAGTTTTTACATTTAGGTCTGTGTTTTGCTCAGAATTTAAAAAATTTTTCTAACATGTTTTTTCTATAAATTCTCTTGGATATTCTACAGAAATGTTTATATCATTAATGATTAATAAAATTTAGGCTCTTTTTTTCAATTCATAAATCTTTTATTTCTTTTTATTATGATACTAAACCAGAAAAATGTTAAACAGAAGTTGTGTAGCAAGTATCCTCCCCCCCAATTTTAAAGGAAATGTTTCTAATGTTTTATGACTGTAGTAGTTTTATCACAAAAATAGTAATCAGAAAATAAGTGTAAAGCTAAAATTCTATATGCAGCTAAAATATTATAGAATATAGGTAAAACAAGTGTATTTCCAGACACAACAAAACAAAGAGGGAAAGGGTTTATCAATTACATACCTTTACTAAAGGAAAAACTAAAGAAGAAGAAGAAGAAAATAAAATCCCTAAAAGAAGGATTAAATTGCAAGAAGGAATGTCAAGAAAATAAATTGGTATATCTGTAAGACAAGCATTGATTGAATAAAATAGCAATAGTAATAATGACTAATTATAGGAATATCAACAGGGTAGAACTAGACACTGAATAATAATAATATAATAGGCAAAGAGATAGTCTAAGTTAAAGTTCTAAAGTCTGTGTATGTTTTTGAATGAGAGTAAAGCTATTGATAAAATTTAGACCCTAAGCAATTATACATGAGAAATTCTAAGAATAATCACTAAAATATAAAAATAGAATATATAATATTAAACAGTATATAGAGGCACAAGAGAGATAAAGGTTTGATCAATCTAGAAGAATTTTGGAAAGGTTAAAAAAAGTAAAGAAAAATCGTGGTAAACAGAAATCAAACAAAAAACTATAGAAAAATCCCCAAATATAAGGACGAAGAGTTGATTTTTTTTTTTTTAAGAATGAGAAAGGATAAGCCAGGTACACAATAACCAGAAAAGGTTGATGTAGTTATATTAGTATCTGAAAAATTAAAAGCAAAAATAGAGATTTAATAAAAATAATGACAACAAAAAGGAAATTGAGAACAACATAAAACTCAAGAAATAGCATAGCCAAAAGTTGATTCATTGAAAGGATAGATAATCATCAAAACTGGCAAAATTAATCAAGACAAAATAAAGAAGATTGAAGTAAACATTATTAAAAATGAAAGAAGGCAAATAATCACAAATGCATCAGTCACAGAAAAATAATAAAAGAATACTATAGAAAACTTTATGCAAATAAATTTGAAAACTTAGACAAAATGGACTTTTTCTCAGCAAAATCTACCATAACAAAACTGACTAAAAGAAATGACACAATTTTAGACCTCTAACCATTAAGGAAATAAAATTAGGAGTTAAAATATATATCCACCAAAGTAAAAATTAGTTTAGATAGTTTTACAGGTGATTCAAGAAATAGGTAATTCCTATCTTCTGCAACTAATACAAAGAATGACAAAAGTGGGGTAACTCCCAACTAATTTTATGAGGCTAGAACCTCAGTGTTGAAACACAGAAAAACAGTACAAGAAAAGAATATCATAGGTCAGTCTTACTTAATGAACATAATTGCAGAAGTCTTAATCCACAGGTTATCACATAGAAACTAGCAATGTATTTTAAAAATGCCTCATGATCAAGGAAGATGAAGGTGATTTATATTACAATATCTGTGTATGCAATTTCCCACATTAACAGATTAAGATGGAAAAAGCATATAGCCATCTCAGTGGAAGATGAAGCATTATTTGATACAATTCAGCATCATTTATGATACAAACAGTTACAAAGAAAACAGTTTTGGAACTGGGAGGGACTTTCCTTTGGTTGATAAACATATCTGGCAACAGTGTTGGGCAAATATCTCACTTAGTAGTGAGATATTAGAAACATTCTAAGAGAATATAATAAAGGAAATCAAGAAGGAATGGTCAGAAGAGAACTGACACAAGAAACTAGTAAATTTTTCATTCATTTGTCATTTATTGAATACCTACTCTAAGCCAGGTAGTAATAATATAAAGATAAATAAGGCAGTCTTTGCCCTTAAGATCCTTGCCATGTAGTAGAATTTAATCCATATGTGTTCTCTAACAGATCTTGAAAAGAAAACCTTTCACTTCAGGTAGCATTTGTAAGAAAATTAAACAGCTTATATATGTGGATTGTTAATATTATTTTGTCTTACTTCTAATGTGCACATTGACTTGTAGTAAACAGTAGTTTAGCTAATGAGAAGAATACACATGGCCATATATTTGAATGCTCTACCATTTCCTAGAACAATTCCCAACCTTGAAAGAATACATTACTTCATTACCAAGATGGACTAATATATATTCCATGTTTCTGAAAGGCAATTCTTCAAAAGCACTGTTTTCCTGAGCAGGTACATGAAAGTAGGAGAGTTCCAATAGCAAGTAGTTAGATTAGAAATTATATTTTTCAGTATCCCTCAAATTCTATAACGAGTCTATTCAAATAGACTTATATTAATTTGTACTAATAGAATAAAATTTCCATTGTATGGCAATAACCTGATTTGTATTGTTTTCATGGAAAAATTGAGTGACTATAAAATTTGTTTGATGATTAGCACTTCATGTCAAATGATTTAGAGTGAATATTTTAAAAGATACATAAGCAGTAATTTTCACTGTTTTCACCTACCAGGTTGACTTCCTGCCTCAGCTACATCTAGGCTCACTTCTTCCTGGTTATAGCAGAAAAGAACACAGATCCTAATGCTATGGCTGTGGTCATACTGAGTGAGAGCCTTCCGTAAATATAAAATCCTCTTATTAGATAAAAAATGTTACTGTAAATTAAGATAAAGATATTGGATTTTTAAGTCTCTTTCCTTGTCTCTTCCCTCCCTAGATAATTCAAATCCCAATCAAACTGAAATCACCCTCCTTCTCAATAAAACCACACATAACTATTATAAATCGCATTATTTTCTCTCTTTTCCTATAGTGTTTTCACAGTTTTATACAAAATTTATTCTTACGTATGATTCTTATAGACGTATGAGTGTAAATAACAGCCTAGCTACATTGCAGTCTCCTTAAGGGAAGAGAGTATGTATTTCTTTGTTTAAATTGAAGTATAGTTGATTTACAATATTATATTATTGGTAGTTTCAGGTGTACAGCATAGTGATTCAGTATTTTTATAGATTATGCTCCATTTAAAGTTATTATAAAATATTGGCTGTATTCCCTGTGCTGTGCAATATATCCTTGTAGCTTATTTATTTTACACATAATAGTTTATATCTTTAATCCCCTACTCCTAGCTTCCCCTCCCCCTTTCCCTTTCCCCACTGGTAACCACTCATTTGTTCTCTATATCTGTGTCTCTGTTTCTGTTGTGTTATATTCATTCATTTTATTTTTTAGGCTCCACGTATAAGTGATAAAATACAGTACTTCTCTTTCTCCGACTTATTTCACTAAGCATAATACCCTGAAGGTCCACCCATGTTGTTGGAAATGGCAAAATTTCTTTCTTTCTTATGACTGAGTAATATTCAATTGTATGTATATACCACATCTTCTTCATCCATTCATCTGCTGATGGACACTTAGGGTGCTTCCATATCTTGGCTATTGTAAATAATACAGCTATGAACATTGTGGTTCATATAACTATTCAAATTAGTGTTTTTGTTTTCTTCAGATATATACCCAGGAGTGAAATTTTTGGATCCTATGGTAGTTCTACTTTTATTTTTTTGAGGAACCTCCATGCTGTTTTCCATAGTGGCGGCACTGATTTACATTCCAACCAATAGTGTACTAGGATTCCCTTTTCTCCACATTCTCCCCTATATTTGTTATTTCTGGTCCTTTTGATAATAGCCATTCTGACTGGTATGAGGTGATATCTCATTGGGGTTTTAATTTGCATTTCTCTGATGATTAGTGATGTAGAGCATCTTTTCATGTGCCTGTTGGCCATCTGTATGTCTTCTTTAGAAAAAATGTCTATTCAGGTCTTTCGCCCATAAATGAAAATCTTCCATACTGCTATGAGAATGATTTTTCTAAACAAGCATCTCACCATTTTTCTCTCTTGCATTAAAAAATAAAAATAATGGCTTTAAATAAAATTTAAGTTCCTTAGCATAACATATAATACCTTCTGTCACCTGCTTCTTGTCTCTTTTCCTACCTCTCCCAACACCCAGCCCATGTTTATGGAAAATGAAGTACTACAGAATTCCTCTCCCACTGTATTGTTTCACAGAGGAGGTGAGGTACCAGTGGGGTTTTGCCATCCAATAGATTTCATTTCAAAGTCTGGTTGAATGAGCTTGAATTAGTTCCTTAGCCTCTCTGAGCTTTGAATGAGGGTAAACAATCCTATCTTGCAGGCAGGGTAGTTGGGAGGATTAGAAAAAATGTATGTACAGTGGCTAGAACACGCTGTTTATGTCTTCTGTTCCTTCATATCTTTCTCATCTTACTTAAAAGTGATATTTCCACATTTAGCAGAGAGCAGGTTTCGATAATTATCCTTATAATTCCATGCAATAGCTCCCACTGCTCAAATATCCTTTGAAACTTTCTTTTCCTGGTTGACTTCTACTCTTTCTTCAAGATACAATTTAATATTTATCTCATACAGAGAGTCTTCTCTTAATAGGGCCAAATGTCTCTTCTATATTCCTTTAAGACACTAGGACAACTTATTCACAGCATTTCCCACATTATATTAAAATTGTCCACGTATATGTCTGCTTCTCTCACTTGCTTGTAAGCTTCTTCATCCTAGTTTGCCTTTCTATTCTAGCACCGACCTCACGTCTGACACAGTATGCACTCAAGAATTTTACTAGACTGAAATATTAAACTAGAAAACAGACAAATAATGACCCATTTCAATAAATGTTTAAGGATACAACATGTTAACATATCAAGAAAAAATAAAGGTAGAAACACAACTATCTATAGATTGCAGTACTCAAATAATCACTTACAAATTGTTTTAAAAGATTTAGATTTGATGTGGTGTGGTGACATGGAGATGGGAGGCTTATTTTAAAGCCGTCTACACTGCCTTTATATCAAGCTGACTTTTAAACAGAAGAAAGTCTACTGACTGTTGTCTGGAGACCACAGGGCTAAGTAGAGCCAGGGATGTGAAGGGCTTGCATTTTTAAAAAAATTAATTTATTGAGTGTTAGGGCTAAGTAGAACTGAAATAAAAATATTTTTGGTTACAACTGGTGTTTCATTATTTGAAACAGAACAATTCTTTTTTGGCCATATTTTTGCCTAGGACCTTCTTTTTGTATATATTTCTGGTGTTATGGTACTTTCCAAATAAGAAAGGAAAATGTTTTTAAAAGGCCATAGATTATCTTTTTTTTTATGTTGGACTCTGGGTGTAATTTTATTTTTATATTTTAATTTTTATTTACTGATAATTGTACAGAGTACTGATTTGCAGTGGAAAAATGTAGCTTTTCTATTTTTAATGCGGGCTCCTTTATGTCCTAATCTGTCTCTGTCACGTGGCACTTCCAGTGCACTGACATGTACATGGAGCTTAATGATTGCTGAGTTACAATAGAATGTGTCAGGTTGACTAGGTTATAGGATTATTTAAGTGTCATTTTCAAGTGATCAACTGGACTGTTTACTTTTTGATTTCCTGGTTGATAAGCAATTATATTAACAAAAATAGTATTTAACCTCTATTTTTATAGTTGGAGAGAGGCATAATGATGGATGTACTTACCATCGTTGGTAAGTACTATACCTCCTTTTATATTCTGGTCATAAAATTGTACACCATGACTTGATGACACTATGGTTACGTTACTATGTAAAGTTTACTGAGAACTTTTTTTCTGGTTTTTCTAAGTATTCTTACCAAAAGTCAAGAGTGCAATTCACTCAAAGTAGTCAATTTATATACCTCATTGGCAGTATGATTTAATCCACGTATATACCTTAGAAAGAGTGTATAGCACTAAAAATGACTTTCTTTTGCCAAGTATTTTGGTTAGTAGCCAAAAATGTAAGATTGTAGAGTTGATGAATGTCTACAGCTTGTGACCTGTTTACCCATGGGAGGGACAACTCCTCCCCCCCTTTTCTGGTAACATAATATGCATCAAAAGATCAGGGGACATTCTGTTTCGGAAGTTAAGAAACCAATGCTTTTATCATGTAAAACAGGGCTCCGCAACTCCGGGCTGCTGACTGGTACCAGTCAGCAGCCTGTTAGGAGCTGGGCTGCACAGAAGGAGGTGAGAGGCAGGTGAGCGAGCAAAGCTTCATCTGCCGCTCCCCATCGCTCACATTACCGCCTGAACCATCCCCCCACCACTCCCCTAGCCCCCTTCCCCCACACCTCCCTGCCTCCCCCCACCTTCCGCCCACCATCTGTGGAAAAATTGTCTTCCACTAAACCAGTCCCTGGTGCCAAAAAGCTTGGGAACCGCTGATGTAAAAGACAATCCAACCTCCAGAATTGTGCTGCAGAGGACCCAGCAGATAGAAGTAGGAATTTTTCTTAAGAAACATCTTTGAATGTACATCAGCACCTTGTCAAATATTTGATAAATTTGTGGAGTTCTACACTAGGAAACAATGATTTGCTTTTGGAAAACTCTCCAAGCCGTTGTGACTGTAAGAGAGAGAGATTCCTCAATAGTGTCTCTATGTGGGTCATCTTATTCTGAGCCGCGGGTCACACTGGTGTGCCCCATAAGTCACGGGCAAAATGGCATCCCTACGTAAGCATGATGATTTGCTTTTGATATTTGTTGCTATTGCCCAACTGAATTTGTAAAATATCTTTTTTAAGGCAGTAATTTTAAATGTCAGCTGTAAGATAGCTGTTTAATTCCAAACCTTCCTGGAGTTAAGTGTTTAGACTCAAAAGACTTTTGCTTTGGAAAATAAGATAAAATTGTCATAATATTCTATCTTGTTTAACTTTATCACTAGAGCTTGAAGACAAGATGTACTTCAAATAGTCCATAACACTTTAGTTATGAGTTAAGAGGAGGCATACATAGATTTTCTTTGCCAAATGTAAAATAACTAATAAAATTAATTTTTTTGAGCAGAAAACTTCTCCTTATCATTATATTGCTTATTGTAAAATTCAGTTCAGGTGTCTTGAATTTTATAACAATGTTTACACTTTGGATTACTGATCTAACACCCATAGGGAGTTCTGGTTTTTCTGTCTTAAGAAAACAAAATCTTTAAAATAAATGGGGCTTTAAAACCTAGAAATGACAAGATAAATTAGGTAGATAAATTTGGGACTTCAGCCAGGACACCTACATATGGCTTCTTTTTGTAGCTTAGGCTTCCTCACAACACGGTGGCTAGTTTCCAAGGATGAGAGTCTCAAGAAAGAAAGCCCAGCAGAAGCTGTATCACCATTTCTACCCCAGCCTTAGAAGTCATACATGTCATTTCCACAGCATTCTATTTTCTGAGGAAATTACAAAGCCTCAGTCAGTTTCAAGGTGATGAGAAATAGGCTCTACTTCTTGAGGAGGAAGTAACAAGGTTGGATAAAAACCAGAAATACTATTGCACTCATCTTTGGAAAATACAATCTGTCACACCATCCTCCATCCTCACCCCAAGTTAGTCATCTTAACTGAAAATCAACTTCTTTTTAATGATTGGTAGTTAAGTAAACCAAATGCTGAATTGTACTAATAACATAAAAAACAATTTGACGTATTCTGCTATTCAGTCCATCAATTGCAGCATCTAACTGTAAATCAATATTTCTGGATAGAATACTTGGTGGTATAAAATAGATAACAAATCAACACAATAGTTATTATTCTTGAATGCACAAATATTTGAGATAAAATAGTACTAAGCCAGTACTTTTTTATAGTAGGTAAAAAGCTAGGATGCAACAGAATAAGAGATTCCAACTGTTAATACAAAGTGTTATTTTTCCTTTTCATTTGACTTGGGAAAAGTTGATTTTCTTCTTTCACTTTTGTTTCAATGAAATTTAAAAGTCAAGTCCTTTCTGTGTTAAGCAACAATACTTATGTTGTATTAACTTTAAAATTCAGACAATATAATTTTCCTCTGGTTATAAATTCCCATTTATTTATTATGACTAAGTAAGACAAGATAGCTCAATAATTCTAAAAAGGATGACAGCATAAGTACTACACTAATCTTACCAAAAAAGAATGAAAGAAAGGCATATGCAGGCAAGAAAACTACATCCGTGCTTAAACTAAGGAAAAGTCCACAAAATTTGTTAGATACATTCCAATTTCAACCAAATATGAAGACATGAGTCAGCACATAGCATGATAGGAGGGGAGTAGAATTGTCATTGTAATACTAAGTCCTAAATATTGAAGCTGGAGTATGGGATGGGTTGTAAGACATATTGGGTATAATCAAATGTCCAACAGGTGTATATCAAATTCTATACTTCAAAAACAATGTATTGTTTCATATATTTTTAAAATAGTAAAAAAATGAAAAATTGTAAAGGTATATATATCTTCACCTAGCTATATCTCTCCTTTCATTTTCCCTAAGGAATAATTTGAGATGTGATCAATAGATATGCATAAGCATGTTCATTCTAGAGTTACTTATAAGACAAAATATTGGAAATGCCCAGGATGTCAATCATAAGAGATTAGAGATCTATCTTAATTTCTCTACAGTCACAATATATCCCATGAGATGTGAATCTTTATTTCCTGAAATGGAATGTTGACTATATTATAGAATTAAGTGACATTTATGAGAAAGTATGAACTAATTTTTGTGTACAAACACATAAGCCTTATTTCTATTTACATTAAATGTTAACAGTTAATAGTAGCTAACATTAGTGTTAGCAGTTGTTTCTCTGAGAGGTAGGTGGTTTTACCTTTTCTTTCTACCATTTTGTCTTCTGTGAATCTTTTTTTTTTTTATAGCACTGTAAAACTGTTTATTTATTTACTTAATTTTTTTAATAGATCTTTATTGGCATATAATTGCTTCACAATACCATATTATTTTCTGTTGCACAACAAAGTGCATCAGCCATATGCATATACATGTCCCCATATCCCCTCCCTCTTGAGCCTCCCTCCCATCCTCCATATCCCACCCCTCCAGGTCATTGCAAAGCACAGAACGGATCTCCCTGTGCTATGCTGCTGCTTCCCACCAGCCAACTATTTTACATTCGGTAGTGTGTATATGTCGATGCTACTCTCACTTTGCCCCAGCTTCACCCTTCCACCCCATGTCCTCAAGTCCATTTTCTATGTCTACCTCTTTATTCCTGCCATGAAACTAGGTTCATCAGTACCATTTGTTTTGTTTTTTAGATTCCATATATATGCGTTAGCATACGGTATTTGTTTTTCTCTTTCTGACTTACTTCACTCTGTATGACAGACTCTAGGTCCATCCACCTCACTACAAATAACTCAATTTCGTTTCTTTTTATGGCTGAGTAATATTCCATTGTATATATGGGCCACATCTTCTTTATCCATTCATCTGTCGATGGGCACTTAAGTTGCTTCTGTGTCCTGGCTATTGTAAATAGTGCTGCAAAGAACATAGTGGTACATGTCTCTTTTTGAATTATGGTTTTCTCAGGGTATATGCCCAGTAGTGGGATTGCTGGGTTATAGGGTAGTTCTATTTTTAGATTTTTAAGGAAACTCCATACTGTTTTCCATAATGGTTGTATCAATTTAAATTCCCACCAACAGTGTAGGAGGGTTCCCTTTCCACCACACCCTTTCCAGCATTTATTGTTTCTAGCTTTTTTGATAATGGCCATTCTGACTGGCGTGAGGTGATACCTCATTGTACTTTGATTTGCACTTCTCTAATAATTAGTGATGTTGAGCTTCTTTTCATGTGCCTCTTGGCCATCTGTATGTCTTCCTTGGTGAAATGTCTATTTAGATCTTCCGCCCATTTTTTAACTGGATTGTTTGTTTTTTTTGATATTGAGCTCCATGAACTGTTTGTATATTTTGGAGATTAATCCTTTGTCTGTTGTTTCATTTGCAAATATTTTCTCCCATTCTGAGTGTTGTCTTTTTGTCTTGTTTATGGTTTCCTTTGCTGTGCAAAAGCTTTGAAGTTTCATTAGGTCCCATTTGTTTATTTTTGTTTTTATTTCTGTTACTCTAGGAGGTGGGTCAAAAAAGATCTTCCTGTGGTTTATGTCAAAGAGTGTTTTTCCTATGTTTTCCTCTAAAAGTTTTATAGTGTCTGGTTTTACATTTAAGTCTTTAATCCATTTGGGGTTTATTTTTGTGTATGGTGTTAGGTAGTGTTCTAATTTCATTCTTTTACATGTAGCTGTCCAGTTTTCCCAGCACCACTTATTGAAGAGGCTGTCTTTTCTCCATTGTATATTCTTGCCTCCTTTGTCGTAAATTAGGTACCCATATGTGCGTGGGTTTATCTCTGGGTATTGTATCCTCTACCATTGATCTATGTTTCTGTTTTTGTGCCAGTACCATACTGTCTTGATTACTGTAGCTTTGTGGTATAGTTTGAAGTCTGGGAGCCTGATTCCTCCAACTCCATTTTTCTTTCTCAAGATTGCTTTTGCTATTTGGGGTCTTTTGTGTTTCCATACGAATTGTAAGATTTTTTGTTCTAATTCTGTGAAGAATGCCATTGGTAGTTTGATAGGCATTGCATTGAATCTGTAGATTGCTTTGGGTACTATAGTCATTTTCACAATATTGATTCTTCCAATTCAAGAACATGGTATATTTCTCCATCTGTTTATGTCATCTTTGATTTCTTTCATACGTGTTTTATAGTTTTCTGAGTACAAGTCTTTCGCCTCCTTAGGCAGGTTTATTCTTAGGTATTTTATTCTTTGTGTTGCAATGGTAAATGGGAGTGTTTCCTTAATTTGTCTTTCTGATTTTTTGTTGTTGGTGTATAGGAATGCAAGAGATTTCTGTGCATTAATTTTGTATCCTGCTATTTTACCAAATTCATTGATTAGTTCTATTAGTTTTCTGGTAGCATCTTTAGGATTCTGTATGTATAGTATCATGTCATCTGCAAACAGTGACAGTTTTACTTCTTCTTTTCCAATTTGTATTCCTTTTATTTCTTTTTCTTCTCTGATTGCTGTGGCTAGGACTTCCCAAACTATGTTGAATGAGAGTGGTGAGAGTGGACATCCTTGTCTTGTTCCTGATCCTAGTGGAAATGCTTTCATTTTTCCCCATTGAGTGTGATGCTTGCTGTGGGATTGTCATATATGGCCTTTATTATGTTGAGGTAGGTTCCCTCTATGCCCATTTTCTGGAGAGTTTTTATCATAAATGGATGTTGAATTTTGTCAAAAGCTTTTTCTGCATCTATTGAGATGATCATATGGTTTTTATTACTTAATTTGTTAATGTGGTGTATCACATTGATTGATTTGCGTATATTGAAGAATCCCTGCATCCCTGGGATAAATCCCACTTGATCATGGTGTATCATCCTTTTAAAGTGCTGTTGGATTCTGTTTGCTAGTATTTTGTTCAGGATTTTTGCATCTATGTTCATCAGTGATATTGGTCTATAATTTTCTTTTTTTGTGATTTTTTTTCTGGTTTTGGTATCAGGGTGATTGTGGCTTTGTAGAATGAATTTGGGAGTGTTTCTCCCTCTGGAATTTTTTGGAAAAGTTTGAGAAGGATAGGTGTTAGCTCTTCTCTAAATGTTTGATAGAATTCACCTGTGAAGCCATCTGGTCCTGGACTTTTGTTTGTTGGAAGATTTTTAATCACAGTTTCAATTTCATTACTTGTGGTAAGTCTGTTTATATTTTCTAATTCTTCCTGGTTAAGTCTTGGAAAATTGTACCTTTCCAAGAATTTGTCCATTTCTTCGTGGTTGTCCATTTTATTGGCATATAGTTGTTTGTAGTAGTCTCTTATAATCCTTTGCATTTCTTCAGTGTCAGTTGTGATTTCTCCTTTTTCATTTTTAATTCTATTGATTTGCGTCTTCTCCCTTTTTTTCTTGATGAGTCTGACTAAGGGTTTATCAATTTTGTTTATCTTCTCAAAGAACCAGCTTTTAGTTTTATTGATCTTTGCTATTGTTTTCTTCATTTCCATTTCATTTATTTCTGCTCTGATCTTTATGATTCCTTTCCTTCTACTAACTTTGGGTTTTCTTTGTTCTTCTTTCTCTAGTTGTTTTAAGTTTAGGGTTAGATTGTTTATTTGAGATTTTTCTTGTTTCTTGAGGTGAGATTGAGTTGCTATAAACTTCCCTCTTAGAACTGCTTTTGCTGCATCCCATAGGTTTTGGGTCATCATGTTTTCATTGTCATTTGTCTCCAAGTATTTTTTTGTTTCTTCTTTGATTTCTTCAGTGATCTCTTGGTTATTTAGTAGCGCACTGTTTAGCCTCCATGTATTTGTGTTTTTAATTTTTTTCCCTATGATTGATTTCCAATCTCATAGTGTTGTGGTCAGAAAAGATGCTTGATATGATTTCAATTTTCCTAAATTTTCTAAGGCTTGATTTGTGACCCAAGATGTGATCTATCCTGGAGAATGTTCCATGTGCTCTTGAGAAGAAAGTGTATTCTGCCACTTTTGGGTGGAATGTTCTATAAATATCAATTAGATCTATCTGGTCTGTTATGTCACTTAAAGCTTGTGTTTCCTTATTTATTTTCTGTTAGGATGGTCTGTCCATTGATGAAATTGGGGTGTTAAAGTTCCCTACTATTATTGTGTTACTGTTGATTTCTCCTTTCACGGTTGTTAGCATTTGCCTTATATATTGAGGTGCTCCTATGTTGGGTGCATAAACATTTATAATTGTTATATCTTCTTCTTGGATTGATCCTTTGATCAATCCTTATCTCTTGTAATAGTCTTTATTTTAAAGTCTATTTTATCTGATACAAGTATTGCTACTCCAGCTTTCTTCTGATTTCCATTTGCATGGAATATCTTTTTCCATCCCTTCACTTTCAGTCTGTATGTGTCCCTAGGTCTGAAGTGGGTCTCTTGTAGACAGCATATATATGGGTTGTTTTTGTATCCATTCAGCCAGTCTGTGTCTTTTGGTTGGGGCATTTAATCCATTTACATTCAAAGTTATTATTGATATGTATGTTCCTATTACCATTTTCTTAATTGTTTTGGGCTTGTTTATGTGGGTGTTTTTCTTCTCTTGTGTTTCCCGCATAAAGAATTGTCTTTAGCATTTTTTGTAAAGCTGGTTTGGTGGTGCTGAATTCTCTGAGCTTTTGTTTGAAAAGATTTTGACTTCTCCATCAAATTTGAATGAGATCCTTGCTAGGTAGAGTAATCTTAGTTGTAGATTTTTCTCTTTCATCACTTTAAGTATATCCTGCCACTCCCTTCTGGCCAGGAGAGTTTCCACTGAAAAATCAGCTGATAACCTTATGGGGATTCCTTTGTATGTTATTTTTTGTTTTTCCCTTTCTGCTTTTAATATTTATTCTTTGAATTTAATTTTTGTTAGTTTGATTAATATGTGACTTGGTGTGTTTTTCCTAGGGTTTATCCTGTATGGGACTCTCTGTGCTTCTTGGACTTGGGTGACTATTTCCTTTCCCATGTTAGGGAAGTTTTCCACTATAATCTCTTCAAATATTTTCTCAGACCCTTTCTTTTTCACTTCTTCTTCCGGGATCCCTATACTTCAAATGTTGGTGTGTTTAGTGTTGTCCCAGAGGTCTCTGAGATTGTCGTCAATTCTTTTCATTTTTTTTTCTTTATTCTGCTCCTTGGCAGTTATTTCCACCATTTTGTCTTCCACCTCACTTATTCGCTCTTCTGCCTCCGTTATTCTGTTATTGATTCCTTCTAGTATATTTTTCACTTCAGTTATTGTGTTGTTCATCTCTGTTTGTTTGTTCTTTAGTTCTTCTAGATCTTTGTTAAACATTTCTTGTATTTTCTCAATCCGTGCTTCCATTCTATTTCTGAGATTCTGGATCATCTTTACTATCATTACTCTGAATTCTTTTTCAGGTAGAGTGCCTATTTCCTCTTCATTTATTTGGTCTTGTAGGTTGTTACCTTACTTCTTAATCTGTGACATATTTTTTTTCTGTCTCTTTTTTTTTTTTTTAATGAGTGGGATTGTGTTCCTGTTTTACTGGTTGTTTGGCCTGAGGCTTCCAACACTGGAGTTTGTAGGCTATTGGGTAGAGCTGGGTCTTGGTGCTGAGATGAGGAACTCTGTGAGACCTCACTCTGATGAATATTCCCTGGGGTCTGAGGTTCTCTGTTAATCCACTGGTTTGGACTTGGCGCTCCCACCGCAGGAGCTTCAGCCTGACCCCAGGCTCACAAATCAACATCCCACAAGCCATGTGGGGTGGCAAAAATAAATAAATAAATAAATAAATAAAAATAAAGAGAACTATAACTAAGTAAAAAATAAAACTAGAGTAGGAAACTAACAGATATGTTAGAAAGAATGTAAAAATAAAAATGTAGCTGAATCAACAACCGGAATGTACATCAGTACCACAATAGTAAAAAAGAGGAGGAGGGAAAAGGGGGAAAAAAAAAAAGGAGGGGGGAAGGCGTTGGCTGTAGAGGGTGGGGCCTAAGCAAGGGTGAGGTTTGGGCAGTAGGTGGGGTCAATGCTCAGGACCCACAGGGCTGGAAAAGGCCCTGGGGGCTGTGGGAGTTGGGGCTTAGGCTCCAGGAAGAGAAGGGTCCCAGGCATGCCCCCCACCTCTAGTCTCAAAGGGCAGGGGACCTCCCCTGGGAGCCCAGCAGGCTTCCTGAGCTCGAGTGGGCAGGGCAAATGCCCTCCGCTCCTCACCCACTCCTCCTGGAGGGCCCCTCCCACCTGCCTCTCCTGATCTCCCTGGCCTCCCTCCTATGCCCACAAGGACCCATGCAGCCTGGAGGGGGCTTGGAGGGCAGGGTATTGGCCTGGGAGCTCAGCAGGCTCTCTGGGCCTGAGTGGGTGGGGCAATTGCCCTCTGCCCTTCTTCTGCACCTCCAGGAGGGCCCCTCCTGCCTGCCACTCTTGATCTCCCCAGCCTCCCTCCTATGCCCCCAGGACCCACGAGGCCTGGATTGGGCTTTGGAGGGGGAGGATGGGCTTGGGAGCTCAGCAGGCTCCCCAGCCCCAGTGGACCAGGCGATCGCCCTCTGCTCCTCTCCCGCTCTTCCCAGAGAGTCCATCCCACCTGCCTCTCCTGATCTCCCCAGCCTCAGGGGAGCCGATCTTGTCTGGCCTCCACTTCTCCTCCCCCCTTGGTCCCCCTACGTCCTACCTGTTCACTCTGGGGCTTCTCACATCTCCTTGGGGGTTAGAGTCCCCCACCAGTGGCCGGCAGGTGCCCTAGTTGTGGGGAGATGCTAACTCTGCATCTTCCCACACTGCCATCTTGACTCCTCCCAGTGAATCTTTTATAATAGTCACATTTTACTTTTGTAATTAGAAAGGAAGCTACTGGGTTGGCCAAAAAGTTCGTTCAGGTTTTTCTGTACCATCTTATTGTCTGTAGGACCCAAACGAACTTTTTGGCCAACCCTATATTTTTATTTTTAAAATCTTTCTTAACTTTGTTTTTTAGCTGATAAAATCTGGGGACACTGATATAATTAGAGTCTATCAGCTCACTGTGTAGATATTACAGAGTTTACTGGTAGTGTGATTAACTTCTCCTTCCTCACGCCCCTTTTCGCTCTCAGATTGTGAATAAAAGTAGACTTTGTCTAACTTTAGTTTGTATCTAGCAACAGGATTCAGTCTGCCTTTCCTGGTACCTAGAGAATGTACAGGCTTGTTTTCTGTCACAGTAGAACATTGATTTGCCTGGACCAAAAATAACAGGAAAGAAAACTCATAATAAGCAAATTCCTCTGGTAAAAAAGATGTAATTAATAAGTCAACTATTGAAAGGGGCTTATTTTAACATTTCTTTACAGCCTCCAGAGATATGATGCCAATACACATCCAGCCCCACCTCCTAATCCTCTTTTATCTATGGCAACAGACCTTGTCATGAAAACAGATGTTTCCAATAAACCATCTTTGGTCATTAAAGGTTGTTATCCCCAGTCTGCTCTATGTATCACAGTAAGAAAATGCTTAGTACATAGTATAAATAAAAGTAAATTAACTGGAACAAACCGCTTCATGAGTATTGTATTTAACAATTTCCTTTTTGCTTATTAGGATATATTACTCAGAAATGTGAATGACTAACTCTCATTAATATACAAACCCCATGTACATCCCCAAATTATTTCTGGCAGTTTACAAAGGGTGAGAGACTTAGCATCTTAAGATAAGGTAAAATAACAAAGGTCGTTTTGGTGAATAATAATAGCAACGTGTCACTTATTTAACACCTTCTGTGTACAATAGCAATATTCACCATCTAGAAAAAATTTAAAATCCTTGTAGGCCAAAATAGGTGCCACAAAGTTCTGATACCACAAAAATCTCCCACTCCCTAAGCTCATGCTGCTTATTCACGGTTTAGTCCCTCAATTTCATTTACTAGTTCAGTTAATTTATACAGAATTCTAACCAATTTGGTTGTGAGGCTCTTCCACCTATTACAGAACCAAAGTTGGGTCCACTCACCTGCCACAGCAAAGCCAAGCTACTGTCACTGGGTTGTGGTGAAGGAAAGTAGATTGTTTATTGCAAGGCCCCCAACATGGGGCCAAGCAAAGAGGATGGGCAGCTCATGCTCAAAAGTCCTGAACTCCCAGATGGCTTTCAGGGAGGGATTTTTAAAGACAGTGTGAGGGAGAGCATCACAGGGTATGTGATTAGCTCATGCACAATTCTCTTATTGGTTGACGGTGAGGTAACAGGGTGATGTTTTGGGACTCTTAATCATCAACCTTCTGGTTCCAGCCAGTCTGGGGTCTACATTCCGGTGGTCAGCACACAGTTAACTTCCTCCACCTGGTGAGGGTTTTTTAGTATCTGTAAAACAACTCAAGGATATGGCTCAGGATATTATCTATAGCCCTTGAGGAGGAACTGAAAGCTCTTGATTTTGCTTTATGGCTAAATTATTATTATTTCATCTTGCTTGACTGTTTTCCTTTGTTTCTGCATTTTCTCACCTCTCTGATTAAATTTGCTCTTTGGAACTTGGGGAAGGTCTAGGAGGCTAAAGCTTTTGTACAAGCAAGAGGAAGGGGACATGGGGGATCTGTCTCTGGGAAGGCCCCACAGGGTCCTGCTCGGTTTCACACTTGGCACAAATTAGAGGCTACAAGATATATAGAGAGTTGAAAAGGATAATAGGCACAAGATGGGATGACTTGACAATACAACAGGAAATGGGAACACTTAAAAAATCAGACTCAAGGCTGCCAAAAAAAACACAAAAAACAAAAAAGTCCTCACTTTTCTAGCTGTTTAGGGCCTTACTGGATTAGACCTTGATTTAGAAGCTTGGTTTAAAGAGCAAGGTTTTGGTAGTTAAGGGTAAGTTCCAGCTATCCAAAAAATTAACTCCACAAAAATATTGGACAAACCAACTATTACTGTTCATTATTTGGCCATGACACTGTACTTGTGAAAATTTCAAAAGGTCTTACTTTATTCTTCTGCTATTTTATCACGTGGCTTTGAAAGTAAATCATTAGATTGCAATGGATATTTCCTAGAAGGAAGAAAAACAAGTAGATTTTAATATAGATTATTATAGTCAAGTCTCTTTCGATTACAGGAAACAAACCTATACTAAAACTATCTCAATTAAAAAGAAAGGTTTTGCTTTGTTTTGTTTTTTGGAAGTGTGGCAGAGTGAGCTGAAAATCTCTAAGCTTTCTAGATCAATTTGAGGGGAGAAAAGTAGTGATTAGAGAAAAGTCATTTGGCAACATGGATTAAAAGAAAAGTGGACAAGTGTGTTGTATAATTCAGGGCAGGAAAGAGCAAGGTTTTACTTTGTAAGAACTAAAGTCAAATATGTTAATAGAAGGAAAAAACATTCCTCATGTGCACGATCTAGAGATATGGGGAAAATAACAAATCCTCATGATGGTAAAATCCTGTTGACATTAATGCTCCTTTAGCATACAGTTAGCTCCAGTCTAGAGTGGAACACTCCCCTTCTCCGTCATCACATCCATGAGGTCAGAGTTCTCTCCTACTTTCTACCTCCCAAGGAGAGCCAGTAGACATTGAGAAAGAGCAGTGGTCACCAACCAGAAGGGAAAAGCCAGTGACATAGACAGCTCCCAAGGGTATGAAATTTTCAAGCCTTAAGATGACTCTGAGATAGAGATAGTTCAGTAGGGAGAATTCCAGAGGACATAAAGTGGGGTCAGGAGGCAAGAAAGGGAAAGGATCAAGGAAGAGAGTTTTGGGAAATAAGGGACAAAGAGTTGAAGGGGAGCAGAATTTGCCACCCCAAAATATACCTCTTCTTTGGCTGAGGTTTAATTCTTATTTTTCGAGAAACAGCAGACACAGGAAAAGCTCTGAAACCAGAATAGAAATTAACCCTTTTGAAAAGGATATTTACATTTATAAGGGAAATCTTCCATTTGCAAGGGTGACTTCCTCTCTGTAGAAAGAGAAAAAAGACCCTAAAACTCTAGAAACTCTTATCAATAGAGAAGGCAATGACTTAAATCTGCACAACAGCATTACTCTTGTTTACTATGCTTTGCCTGGTAACCCCTTGTAATTGGCCTCCCCGACCCCAACATCATATTTTGTCTTTAGCTGGAGATGGTATTTAAGGTGATGGCTTGGCCATTTGGGAGAATTACTCAGTTTTCCTGGGTATCTCCCATGTATGCAGGAGGTATACAAATTATTAAACTTCCGTTTGTTCTCCTGTTAATCTGTCTTTTATTACAGGGGGTCTAAGTCAAGAGCCTAGAAGGGTAGAAGGAAGATTATTTTCCCTCTCCTACAGAGTCAAAGAATAAGGGAAAAGGGTAGATTATCTATTCTTCCCTCCCTTCCTTCCCCCTTCCCCCAAATCACATGCCCTGTATGACTTCAGAACAGTTACCTTTGTGAAAATGAATAAAAGAAAACCTCACTAAAGTGGGGTAAAGGGGCCAGAAGAGGGAGCTGTCATGCTCCTACCACTCCATCTCAACAGGAAGAGACATATTTTGCATCTCGAGCAGGGAGTGACACTACTTTCCTACCACCAGCCAGGGAAGAAAATGTTCTCCTTGCTTGGCAACAGCTCAGTCAATGAGGGTCTGTCACAATTCAGCCAATGAAAAGCCACTATACTTCTAACTTGCAGTTTCATCCAGTTGATTTTTTGTTTATAATAGCCCCTCCCAACTTCCCCTTCTTCTCTCTAAAAGTTTCCTCTTTGCTTTATGTGACTCACATGTGGTTCAGCATAGTTGCATGTCCTGAATTACAATTCTTTGCTGCTCCGGAATAAACCCATTTTTTCTGGTACAATAACTGGCTGTTTTGTTGTTTTAGGTTAACACCTAAATTTCTTCAGTAAAGGCTGGCAAAGTGATATCCAAGGATCAGCCCTTCTTTCCATGGACAATGGATGCTGGCAGGACCTCAGTGGTGGGCATGGACTATCTACTCACAGCTGATGATCCAGTTAGAGAAACAGTAAGGTGAGTCATCTTTCACTCCAACTCTTCTCTCCTAGGAGAGTGGAACTAACTGGAATGCTAGTTTTCTTTGCAGCTGAAAAGAAATGGAGCTACTACGTGAAGGTACATGATGATATACATGCAATCAGATTGTCTAAAATAACTGCAGTATGGGTGGAATCTATGAGACTTAAACATTATTTCTCTTATCTCTATTCAGGGTTCGGAGTCAAGAGGATATGGAAGAATGAAATTTTTTTTTTGCACTGGGGATTTTTCAGTTAGCAATGTCAGGATAATTCAACATGCATAGGTTGGGACTTCCCTGGTGGTCCAGTGGTTAAGAATCTGCCTTCCAATGCAGGGGATACGGGTTTGATTCCTGGTCAGGGAACTAGGATCCCACATGCTGTGGGGCAACTAAGACCACGTGCCGCAACTAGAGAGAAGCCTGCGTGCCACAACGAAGATCCTGTGTGCTGCAACTAAGACCCGATGCAGCCACATAAATAAATAGATAAATAAACAAATAAATAAATAAAACGCATAGGTTACCTTTTGAAGCTGAATGTCACAAGTAAGTTATAGAAACCCAAAGAAGAAAGTTCTGGTGCTTTGTATTTTTAAAACCCTTCCAAAGGGGGGAAAAAAAAAAAAAAAAGAATTTCTAGAGATCTTTCCTAATTACCTCCAAGTGAACCATTTAGCTGCTCAAAGATAATCTCATATTTTCTCTCTCTTCCTCTCTCTCTCTTTCGCACACACACACACACACACACACACCATCCTGCAGGAGAAAATAGATTCATATTAAATGTTATAATCCTTCAATTCTCTATAGCCATGAACAATTTGGTCTCTCTGAAAGCCAACTCTATCTGATAATATGGAACACCCTGGAGCCGACAGTAGGTAGTATAAGGCTATGCTATACAATATTAGCCACTAGCCACATGTGGCTACTGAGCACTTGAAATATATTAGTCTTAATCGAGATGTTCTGTAAGTACAAAATGCACTTGGATTTCAAAAACTTGACATGGAAATAATATTTTGGATACATTGGATTAAACAAAATTTACAGTTTAAATTAATTTCACCAGTTTCTTTTTGCATTTTTTAATGTGGCTACTAGAAAATTTTAAATTACATATGTGGCTTGTTCACTGGTCTAGAAACTAAGGTTTAGTCACCAAACCCAAAACAATGAGAAAAATCTAATAGACAATTGATGCATTAATTTTCTAAGTGCTGTTTGGCATAATTTGGTTGTGTTTTCTTTGTGAGTTTTAGCTCCTCTCTGAGAAGAAATGATATCCTTTGAGCTTGTTCTTGTTCAAGGGTTAGAATGAAGTACATCTGATATGTCATAGATATTACAAAATATTTTCCCCACAGAATGGTTTTCCAAAGGAGTTTGTAAAGACTGTTGCATTCTAGAGTGAACTAGGTCACTCTTCTTCCTGAAAATCTTCAATGACTTGCCATTCTCTAGAATAGTATTCAAGGTATTAAAGAACTCTGTGGTCTTCCCCAGACTTCCATAGCCAGACTCATCTCCTGTTGTACCTCTGCATGGACCCTAAAGCTAGCCACTCTCCATGTGCATGTGAGAGAGAAGTCTGAGAATTATCTTATAAACTAAGTTTTGGAAGAGTGTACAGCTATGCAAAGGTGCTAAGTAATCCCCCACTGGAAGACTTGACTCTAACCTGGTTAAAGTTTTTAATGTAACTGAAGAAAGAACACAACTTTAGAACATGACCTAAGGGCATGTGGTCAGCCCTAGAAACACACAAAAACAAGGAGCTGGAAGGCAGACTTTGACCATGTTCATCTGGTCCAATGTAGAGGATAAGGTTTCTTGTTAGGACTCTGGGAATGTGTGATCTTTGCTGAAGTATGCCCCTTTTGTGCAGTTGGACTTGTCAAGCTACCAAAATGACGCTTTTTAAAAACATAACCATATCACAAGCTGATCTTTTTATGACTTCTTGTATCCCAAGCACCTTTCTCACTATAGGGCTTTCCATTTAACTTGTCTAGAGGGAGAGAGGTGTGTGTCAGACAGCATGGACATCTGTTCTTTCCAGCAGTTATAATTCTTATTGTAAATTTATAAATTGGCATTTTGATTTATATTCTTTAGACGTTTGGGAGTTGGTAAGTATGAGTCATCGTCTCTGAATCTGATCAACTCTGGGGCATTGATAAAATCAAATTCTGGAGCTGCAAGGGTGAAGGGCTGACCGTAGACCATTGCAAATTAATCATAGTAAATGCTGTTTGCCAAGGGAAGCCTCAGCTCACTTCTCTAACTCAACTTCATAACATGCGGTTTACACCCCTGTTCAGCACTTATTTAATGTTATCTTGCATTAGATCAATTGTTTATATGTCTGTTTTCCTTCCCTGTTATACTGTAAACTCCCTGAAGACAGAGACTGTGTATTTGTCTCTGTAGTACAAGTGCAAACAAACACATTTGTGGGGTAGATGGTGCCTACTTGTATTTGAAGTTCTTTTGGGGGGATGAAGCTTTCTGGTTTTTTTCCTTCTAATGTTGATGGTATTATATCACAGTATTATTAGAATAGCATCTTAAAGCAACTTTGGATAAAAGTCTTTTCAGAGGCAGAATTATTCCCATAGGGTTTTCCTGAAAGTATTAGTAAACTTGTCAAATTTCACAGATGCCTTTGATTTGCTTCAATTAGGTGGCAATAATTTAAATGTGGAAATTGGAAACAGGGAAACAGAGATTATTTCTGTGTAGTTTGTTTTCAAAACAGGTTTTATAAAATATTGAGTAGATACAAAATAATCTTTATAAATAAAGATTAATGATATAAGAAATAATCATATATCTAGTACCCAGTTTAAGAAATAACACTTCTTTATCATTATCTTTGAAACCCCCCATGTGCCTCTCTACAAGTCTATCCTCTTCTTTCTTCTACAAGGGACTCAGAATCCTGAATCACAATGTCTTTTAATTAAAAAGCTAAAATAAAAACAGAATCCAAACACTTTGACACTTATGAACATTCTTGGCTAACATTAGAAGTCAAAATTGATTTATGATTAAGTTTATGATTATTGTGTATTTTTGAGAGAAACAATTAGAAATCCTAATTTCATGGGAACTTTAAAGGATTCACCCCAAAACCTGGTGACTGGAAGAGACCCTGGTATCTCTAGAGGTGATCTGGTATCTTATGCAGAAGGCAGGATGTGAGTGGGATAAAAGCAACGTTTGGCACATGCTAGGAAACACAGATCCTAGGATGTTCTCTGTAGATTTACATCACGTAAAGTAATTAATGAGGTCTATGTATCTTAACCAGGGAAATAACTCTCAGGACACGAAATAGGAATATGTTTTCCCTGAACTGATACGACTCTTGTTGGGAGATTCTCCTTGGCGTCCTGTTAGGCTCTAGACCAGTGGAAAAAAAACCAGTAAAAATTGACTTTCGTCCTGGATGGGTTTTTGGATATCCCTTGTTCTAGGAAATAGGAAAATAGTCACCTCTAAAACCTAACGTATAGCAATTAATTATATGATTGTAAGACATAAAATTTAGCTTCTTTTTTAAAGAAAATGGCATTAATGTTTTTCCTTTAAAATGGAAGACTAATTCATTCATTAAGTCACAATTTTTAATGGATTATTTGTGTGTGCACACAATACTCTTAAATCCTGGCCCAAGGGATTGCAATCTATACAGGGAGGGTGGTAGGAAAAAACACATTACAGTAATGGATTTCAGTAACCTGCTTCACAAGAGGGCATTTTAATGGTTCTGTGGGTCATCACAGTGTTATTCTGAAAGTACAGTAATGGAAATATGCGAAGCTAAAGGGCTGCGGTTAGATACATTAGACTCTTTGAAAAGGGCGGCTACTCAGTAAAAAAGTGCCTCAGTCAGAGGCTGCTACTTTCTGTGTTATTCCCCGTAAATTAAATACAGTTGGTTTAAGACTTTGAAGCAGCAAAGTCTGTTGCTCTTCAAACAAGGCTTTGTTGGGGAAGTTGTTGGCTTGTTACTAATGCATTTACACAGCACCTGGGGAACTTTAAAGAACTGAAAACTGATCTGGCGGGGAAAGGGTCTCAGAATTACATGCTGGGTGAAGTGGTACCTGGGATCAGAATTATGTTCTAGAGCTGCTCTTACTCAGCTGAGAAACTGGAGATGATGAATTGGTGACATTTTAAGCAAATTGAATTTCATAACTTATGGATTCATGGACTTGCTTCAGGGATTTTATCTGTGTAATTCTGTTGATTTGTAAGACCTCTGGACTATAATTGTCCTTTACCCTGCATATTACTCATTATTAAAAATGATTTGTGCCTATAGCAATAAAATGGACTGGACAATGAGAAGTGACATTTAGAAAATAATGCTGGGGTGAAATTTAACTTCCTATAGTCCAGAAGTATTCCTACCTATGGAAAATGACATCTGCCTGATATTTTCTTTGAAAATAAGTTCTGATTCATACATTTGATCTTATTGTCAACTTATTTTCACTCCTCACATGACAAGTACCAGGAAACTGAAGATTGATGCCTGCAGTTGTAAAACTGCAACTGGAATTTGAGTCTTTTGTGGCAATGTTGTCCCAAAGCTCCAAGACAAGAATTTTTTTTCCTTGTAAGATATATTCTTTCTCTACTCTTCAATGTTCTTGTCTTCTTTTGGGGGGGGGGGTAAGGTTTATTACTTACAGGACCTGGAAATTATATGGCACACCTGGGGCCACACAGCAAGATTGCGGGTAGAGAGAGAGAGAGAGGTAGAAGTACTTTTCAACGCTTTAGAGGTGTAAGAAATATCTTCCATTTTCTGGTCCTTTTACTCCTCCCTTCAGTTTGTTCTATTTATCATCTCTCAAAGTAGCTCACAGGCGCAAACACCCTGATTGGTTTTCAATTTAGCAGAAAGACAGTATCCGTGATTTTTTTGAAGGCAAGATTGCTCATTTCATTTTCTGTTTAACACCCTTCACTGGCTTCTTACTGACATTAGGATAAGATATGGAATCCCGAGTGTGGCCTATAAGGCTGGACAGTCTCTGGCTGGTCTCTCCAGTCTCATCACCCACTGGACACACTGACCTTTCTGGTTCCTGGAAAGTCAAACTCTGTCTGACGTCCGGGCTTTCACATGTGCTATCTACTGAGAAGTATAGAGCAGAAGGTCATTTATCATATTGGAAGAGAGAAGTATAGGCTACGTTTACTGAACTCAAGGAACATGCTGGGTAAAAGAACAAAAAGTAGTTAAAATGAGGAAAAGGATAGTGCAGAATATTAATGTTTTGGCAACTACTGGAGTGAGAAGAGCCAGGACAACAGCTGGTGTTTAACCTAATGGAGCAGTGAGTTAGCTTAGACTGAACAGCTCAGAGGCTACTTCTGCTGTCCTGAGTTATTACCGTCTCCTTATGTTAGTGATATCATAATTAGAAAACCCATATGCAAATGAGGAAACCAGCAATTGAACAACAAACTTATGAGCCTGTGACATAACTTCGAAAACTGTAGGATAAATTAGGAGTTTGGGATTAACATATACACACTACTGTGTATAAAATAGATAACCAACAAGGACCTACTGTATAGCACAGGGAACTCTACTCAATATTTTGTAATAAACTATAAGGGAGAAGAATCTGAAAAAGAATATATATATATATATATATATATATATATATATATATATATATATATAACTGAATCACTTTGCTGTATACTGGAAACTAACACAACATTGTAAATCAATTATACTTCAATAAAAATATAAAATTAAAAATTAAAAATACATAAAATAACACAATAATATTAAAAAAACTGTAGGATCTTTTACTGATGTGGTGGTCATCAATATGAGTAAACCTGTTGCTGGGGTATCCATATTGCCTAACTGGTTCTAATCGTGGCACTGCTGGTAGGTGGTAACGTTAGGACTCGGAAATAGCAAAATTTGTCAGTCTGATATGGTGACTTTTGTTCATTAGATTGGACTCTTAGCCCTGTGACAAGTTTGTTGCTGTAACTAAAGCAGTTAGGGTAGGTAAGAGTAGGGAAAATGGACAACATGCCTTTTGCCTGTGATGCTCTCTCTTCTCATTTCACCTGGCCAACCCAAGGGAAGTACTAGGCTGCAGTACCTCTCTCTGTCTTCCCAGTCATTGTTTCTCATCCACCCATTATTCTTAGTAATATCACTCAGGTCTTTACTTTCCTAGGACTTTTTTATACTTACATGTTTACTGGGATGCTTATTTGTGTACTGTCTCCTTCACTATACACGATAAATCCATGAGAGCCTGAGCCAAGCCTGTTTCATCGATCACAACCTACAGCATTTAGTGCAGTGCCTGTCACACAGGAAGTGTTCACTAATAAATAAGCAGATTCTCATATCAGTTATATGCTTCATTTACAAAAGACAGAAAAACCCAACTCAAATTGAAGGGGATTCCCTGGGTCCCCCATATATCCCCTGGGTACTAGATATATGATTATTTCTTATATCATTTCTTATATCGGGAATTCCCGAAAGGGGAATTCACTGGCTTACATAACTGAAAAGTTGAGAGGTGATGTTGGCTTTGGGTACTTTTGAACCAGAGATTCAGATAATATCACTAAGAATCCATTTTGTCCGTGTCCCTCTGCTCTGCCTTCTGTGGTCTTGTTTTCATGCATCAGCTCCAAATGATTGCCCCCTTGCTCTTCCAGGCTCTCACTTTATGGGAGGAAAGCAAAGGTCTTAGCAGCTTCAGACAACACATTCTCACACTTCATGGTCCAGGTTGTCCAGGGGTCCAAAAGACGGTTTCTTCTAGACTGTGTCTGTTTCCCAGAAGCCCCAGCATATAGATGGTTGACTCTCATTGACTTTGATTTTATTAAACACACATCCATAACTCAATCAATGTGACTAGGAGGATGAGACATGATAATTGGATTAAACCGATCTGGGTTCATCCATGGAAATTGGTGTAAGGCTAATCCCACCCAAATCACAAGATTAATAATGGGAGAGGGATGGATTCCCCAGAGTAAATTCCGTGGAAGGGTACTGGGCAGCCAAAAGAGCAGATGTCTGCTATGCGGCTAATGTACCAAAAGCACCCATTTCATATTTTTTTTTACTTCTTTTTCTTATACCTGTTCTTCCAACTGACAGATTCCTGGTCCATCATTTTGCCAAGCTATTTGGTGCCTGTGAATTCCACTGCTGCTGACTGCTAGCCCGGTTACAGACCCGTAGCTTCATCTAGACTCTTGATACATGAATTTATTGTCTTTCTGGCTCTTTGCTGCTACTTGGCCTTGCATCCCACTTGGATCCATTATCTTGTATCTATTCCTTCATGTATATCTCCTCCTCCTCTCTCTGAACCTCTTTGTGGAAGGCTAGAGCTGGCCTAACTGAACAGTTATATTTCAAAAGGTCAAATGTCTTACCTGAAGGAGGTATGAGGAGACAGGGGAGAACGGCAGGTCAATGTCAGGGAATCATGTCAAACAAGTCCAGAGATCAGGCAGGTCCCTTGATGGTAACTAGCTATACAATTTAAAAGGTATCAGGAACAAAGCAGAGATCTGAATGGAAGCTGAGGGACTTAGGAAATTGCCTTCAGTATCCAAGGCTTGCCTTTATGGGCTTTATGTATGTGGTTAATGGATGCTCTCTACTGGCTTAAAGGAACAGGGTGTGCTGGGCATCTATATCAACTGGTCATAATGACCTGAATTGTGTGCCTGGGTTCGTGTGTGCATGTGTGTTTGTGTGTGTGTGTGTGTGTGTGCATGGCACACATACTTGATTTATTAAATAATGTTTTGTGTTTCCTACCTTTGGTTGAAATGATAAAAGGCAGATGAACAGTGCTAGGGTCTGCCTGATTCTGTTAAGATCAATCCCTGTCTCAGTTTCTAGGACTAGTCTTTAACATTAGGCAGGATTCTTTTAAATTTTACCTTAACACTGTGGGCTCAGCATTAAATTCTTTGTATAGCCCCACTGTGACCTTTGGCTCTAGCTCTGGGTGAGTGGACCTTCGCCTTTTCTTGGGTTGTGGTTTTGCCTTTTACATCCCCGTTATGGTAACTGCATTTCATGTCTTGCCCCTGTGCTCAGCCTCTTGTCTAGTTAGTCTGTATAATTTCCTGGTCCTTCTGGAACTGGGGCCTTGCCTTGATCTTGTAAATCCCCTTAAAAGCTGAGTGCATGCTACTAACTGACATAGAAATAAGGATTTTGAGCCTAAAACTGAGGTTCAAACTTGGTCAAAAGCAAACAAAACAAAGAAGTAAACAACTATAAGTCACAATTGCATTTGATGAGAGATCTTTGGGGGAAAGGAATCTGGTTATTACCACTTTTACTAAAATACGGAACAGACAGCTGTGACATCTGTATGTCCTAGTGGCCTCTAAGACACATCATCAAAGAGCATCTTTGGAGAGGGGTGGGCAAGGTCTTATTCGCATTTAAGCCTATTCACGGTCTGTTTTTTTGTTATCATGAATTATTTCTTCTCTTTAATGTTGATTCATTAATATTTAATCCTACAGAAATGTAGCCTTTAACCATGACTTGTAAATATGAGTCTTGTAAACATATTTGTTTCAAGAGATTGTATATACTTGCACAATCTATAGACTATACTATAAGTAAATGAATGTGCTTACTCATGCTGTAAATAAACCAGCTGGTGGTAATTAACCCACGACTCCATTGATAAACTCACCTGTTTTGTGTGAGTTGATTAGCCTACTACTCTATAAAGGTTGTGTAGGTTAACTTGTTAGGCGGAGCTTTTAGATACTTTTGGTCAGGCCTTCTTGAGGACTGCTTGAGATAAAGGGTCTGTAGCAGATTCTCTAGCAAATATAACAAGACACCATGCCCTGCTGTGTTGACTCCCTGCCTGTTTGTCTATCTGCATCTCCAAATAGTTCCTGCTTGCCGCTGCCATCACTGCGCTTTACTGTTCACTGGGGCCGTGTGTTATCCCTTCCTGAAGGGTCGCCTATCCTGCCTGCTGAACTGCACGTTATTTACTGCTCGGCTACTGTGTCTCCTCCTCCAGGTATGTGTCCAACCCCATGTCCCAGCCTCTCCCAGTCTTTCATCTCAACTGTAATTAATGGGATTAGGTCTAATCATGACTGGTAAAAATATTATTTTTTTCTTTCTAAAAAACTCAAAATATAACCTAAATTAGATGCCTTTTATAGCTCTGTGGCTCCTAATTCATTTTCTTTTGATGGACCAGAAGAAATCAAATTGAAAAGCTGCTCAATTGAAACAAAAGTTTTATATCCCCTTCTGCAGGGACTAACAGCCTCTAGGTCACTTGCTGTCAAGTTTCCGAGGTCACAAGGATCACCTGAGTATTTGTTAAAATCCCGTGCTCCCACCACAGACAGCTGTAGGTCTTGGCTGGGATGTGAGGTCTTTCATGTAAGCTTTCCTTGTTACTTTGATGCAGGTTGTCTGGGGTCCACATAATGAGATAGATTCCCATGATGAATTAGAGAAATCTAACAAAGCTCTTTCAAATATGTGATTGAGACTGTCTCTATTTTTGATTGATCAAAAGGATGATCACAAGAGGAAAAAAGCAGCGTTCCACAGCCATACTAGGCATTGTTTGGTATCTCACATGGTCTGATGTACAATGCAGACATTCAGTTACTGAGTAAGGGAAACTCCCAATGGGTTTATCACCTGATGCCCCAATCTCATTGTCCTCAGCAGGAAATAAAGTTTTTACCTTGCTGTTCACGCCACTAATTCCTGGTGGAATTTGGCTTGGTGCTTAACAAAAGGAAAATTTCTTAAGAAGACTAGTAATTTTTTTGTTTAGCTCCAGTTTCAGTTTGTTGTTTGAGGTTTTTGTGAATGTCTTCTAACTTGTAGACTACAAAATGATACTTAGGAACATAATGCTTTTCACTCATTGATTTATCATTCGAATATTTATTGAGCATTTATTTGTTGCCAAACAATGTACTAGATAGACAAGGAAGATACAGCCATGAACAAAAATGACAATGTAATTCCGATAGGCACAGGAAAACCAGAAAGCATTCCAAGAGTAGGATCTAACTTAGAAGTGGGGGTGGAGTGGAGAAATGAGGACTGGAAAGTATTTTTGAAGCATTCCCTATTGAAGAGACATTTAAGCTTTGATCTTGAGGACGAATAGGAGTTAGGCTAACAGTAAGCCTGAAATCTTCCCTTGAGTGCTTGCTGTGACAAGAAGCCAGGCCTGTTCAAGGACCAGAGAGAGGAAGGCCACTGAGGGAATTGGGAAGCAGTCAAGAGAAGAGGCTGCAGTGGTGCGTGAGAACAGTTCACTGCAACCAAGTGCATTATGCCCACACTCACGTGCAGTGACACCCTGCTGAGCAGGTTTAAGGTGAGGAATGATGAGATGTGTTTTCTTTCAGGAAGGACAGATAGGCTGCTATATGGAGAATGGATTAGCACTGAGAGAGTAGCAAAAATGAATGCAGGAGATGAGTTAGGAAGCCATTGCAATAGTCCAGGTGAGCAATGGTTGTGGATGGGTCTATGGTGATGATGATGGAATTGGAGAGAATAGATCTGAGACATAATGTGGAACTTGGTAATTTATTAGACATGCAGGCAAGAGCAGAGAAGTGTGACATAGTTCCTCAGGTGACTGCTGGAGCAACTGAGTGGAGAGCTGTGTAATCTACTGAGGTTGGAAACACTGGTGTGGGAGTGGTTTTCATGTAGGGAGCTCACACATTTAGCCCCTGTGGAGAGCGGGTCTTCCAAGTGGAGCCATCAAGTAAGTAATCTAGGACTCCAGAAAAGAGTCATGCAGAGAGAGACAAATTTACTGAAGTCACAGGATTGGATAGATTCACCTTGGAAATGAGTAGAAATGGGGAAGACTTTAGATACGTTGCTGAGAAGGGGGAGCTGGAGAACACAGGAGGAACTGGCCTTGGAGAGGAGAAGGACATTTTTGCCAACATGATGGAGGAAAGAGGGGGACGATACATGAAGATGCAGGTCAGTTTAGAAGGATTTTTGTTTTTGGTAGGAAGTTGAGGGCTATTTAGTGTCTTCTCTTTTCTCTGTGATGTCAGAGGAAAGGTCATCTGCCGCCAGTAAGGAAGATGAAAGTAAGATCAGAGGTTTGAGGAGAGAAGAGAGGACTGAAATGTACTGCCTTGGGGCCACATGCCAACACTCCCATTTTGCCTTTTCCCTGATGACCTCCACTTCTCCTGGGGTCGGCCCAGCACTGAGACAGCTGATGTGTATAAGCAACACTTTTACAGAAGGATCTGAAGGGTGCATGTTGATTTGGTCTAGCGTTTTCCTATTTCTAAAAGAAACTCCAAATACGCTGTTTCTTCACTGCTTAGAACACCTGCAGTGACACTTCAGGGTTATAAAGCACTGAATTTTATGCTGCTGAGAATTGTCCGTTCAGAGTGTGCCATATAGTTCTTTTCTTGCCAAACGCAACTGCCCTGAAAGAGTGGCCTTTGAATTTAGACCCCGCGAGAGGGAGTCCCTGCAGAAAACCCATTGAAGGCTTTGAAGTAGGCAACTGGGTCAACCCATGTTTGCTGACTATAATGGTTGGATTTCCATTTAAAATTAAAGCCTATGGAGAAACCTATAAAGGACTTCCCTCTAGTGTAAATTTTACCAAAAACTGGCACGGATGATACAGAAATTCCCTTATGGTTTGGTTCTCTCAGCATCTTATCAAGGTGAAGAATTTTCTAGTGAAACCTTTGATGGTTATGCCTAACAGCTGCTCCTAACTAGTCATGATGTGACTTGATTTGAAGCCAAATCTTGTAAGTAGGATTAATGCCCCCATCTGTTTTGCCATCCCTAGTGCATATTTAACCAAATTATCTTTTTCCCTCTTGATTTTATTTACTCATTAGCTGTGTTGTAATGAAGATTCCACAGTGGCTAATTCTTGGGGCTCACCAGGAGGTTGAGATATGTCAGGGCTGGCCTGAGGCTGTAGTGTGCAACAGCTTTCTCTTCTCTCTCAAGCTGCCACTGGAGTGATACAGAATCACCTCTCATTTAAACTTCAAGAGGAGCCCTCTTAATGTTTGTTGAATGAAGCTGCAGAGGGGGTTATGGGGAGAATAACACTGGTCCTTTGGCGCTATGAGCTCTGTAGCAGGTCTGAGGAGAGACAACAGGACTTCATTTACTGAAGGTGAATTCATGGCAAGTTAGTCTGGGATGGGGAACAAAGCTGTCTTTTCCTACATTTTTTCCCTTCCAGCACTCACTTTTCACCAACCTAGAGTTAAGAGAGAGAATCTTAGTTTTTGTATTATTTTTCTTCTTACACTATAATTTCCTGTGCTCTCCTTCTCTGTGGACTTCCCAAAGTTACTTCTTCCCTTCATATTTTTAGAGCATGTATTTGGTTCTTCTCCCTGGACTCACATCACTCTTTTCTTCACTCAGTCTTTTTTCATTCCTTTTATTGCTCACATAGCTCTTGAAGCACACAAATTTCTTTATACCCAGTATTTTTTTTTTTTTTTAACCAAGATCATGGTTCCTCTACAGGAGGAAAACATCTTAGAGCCCTAGAATATGAATTAGCTTCCTAGGTTAAAATATTAAGAGTATTTGCCTTTTTAAAGAAAACCACATTAAAAGGAACTCACAGCAATCAATATGGGTAGAATTTCATGTATTTTGATCCTTGCATTTGTTTCATGGGATCTTTCAGGAGCAAATACTCTGCCCACATTCAAGGTTAAACTGGTCTACATTCAGAGATGCGGTTCCTGTTTTCTGACATACTTGCTGGGCAAACAACACAAGTCTTTGGTCATGTTGTGTCCTCTCTGTCAGCGGCAAGCCCTCTGACCTTGCCTAGTGCGTTGCTCCCACAAAGAGTAGAAGGAGCTCTGATCTGGGAGCCTGACCAGTGTCTTTCAAGTCCTGACCCACCATGGCTACCATGTGACATCCATCAGCCTCATCTTCCTTAACTTTTTTTTTTTGTCTTTTTACACATTTTTTTTCTTTTTTTTAAATTTAATTTAATTTTTTTTTATACAGCAGGTTCTTATCAGTCATCAGTTTTATACACAGCAGGGTATACATGTTAATCCCAATCTCCCAGTTCATCCCACCACCACCCCCCACCCCCGCTGCTTTCCGCCCTTGGTGTCCATACGTTTTTTCTCTACACCTGTGTCTCAGTTTCTGCTCTGCAAACTGGTTCATCTGTACCATTTTCTAGGTTCCACGTATATGCGTTAATATACAATATTTGTTTTTCTCTTTCTGACTTACTTCACTCTGTATGACAGTCTCTAGATGCATCCACGTCTCTACAAATGACCCAATTTCGTTCCTTTTTATGGCTGAGTAATATTCCATTGTATATATGTACCACATTTTCCTTATCCATTCGTCTGTCGATAGGCATTTAGGTTGCTTCCATGATCTGGCTATTGTAAATAGTGCTGCAGTGAACATTGGGCTGCATGTGTCTTTTTGAATTATGGTTTTCTCTGGGTATATGCCCAGTAGTGGGAATGCTGGGTCATATGGTAATTCTATTTTTAGTTTTTTAAGGAACCTCCATACTGTTCTCCATAGTGGCTGTATCAATTTACATTCCCACCAACAGTGCAAAGGGTTCCCTTTTCTCCACACCCTCTCCAGCATTTGTTGTTTGTAGATTTTCTGATGATACCCGTTCTAACCGGTGTGAGGTGATACCTCACTGTCGTTTTGATTTGCATTTCTCTAACAATTAGTGACGCTGAGCAGCTTTTCATGTGCCTCTTGACCATCTGTATGTCTTCTTTGGAGAAATGTCTATTTAGGTCTTCTGCCCATTTTTGGATTGGGTTGTTTGTTTTTTTAATATTGAGCTGCATGAGCTGTTTATATATTTTGGAGATTAATCCTTTGTCCATTGATTCATTTGCAAATTTTTTCTCCCATTCTGAGGGTTGTCTTTTCGTCTTCTTTATGGTTTCCTTAGCTGTACAAAAGATTTTATGTTTCATTAGGTGCCATTTGTTTATTTATGTTTTCATTTCCATTACTCTAGGAGATGGATCAAAAAATATCTTGCTGTGATTTATGTCAAAGAGTGTTCTTCTTATGTTTTCCTTTAAGAGTTTTATAGTGCCTGGTCTTACATTTAGGTCTCTAATCCATTTTGGGTTTATTTTTGTGCGTGGTGTTAGGGAGTGTTCTAATTTCATTCTTTTACATGTAGCTGTCCAGTTTTCCCAGCACCACTTATTGAAGAGACTGTCTCTTCTCCGCTGTATATCCTTGCCTCCTTTGTCATATATTAGTTGACCATAGGTGTGTGGGTTGATCTCTGGGCTTTCTATCCTGTTCCATTGATCTATATTTCTGTTTTTGTGCCGGTACCATACTGTCTTGATTACTGTAGCTTTGTAGTATAGTCTGAAGTCAGGGAGTCTGATTACTCCAGCTCTGTTGTTTTCCCTCAAGACTGCTTTGGCTCTTCAGGGTCTTTTGTGTCTCCATACATATTTTAAGATTTTCTGTTCTAGTTCTGTAAAAAATGCCATTGGTAATTTGATAGGGATTGCATTGAATCTGTAGATTGCTTTGGGTAGTGTAGTCATTTTCACAGTATTGATTCTTCCAATCCAAGAACATGGTATATCTCTCCATCTGCTGGTATCATCTTTAATTTCTTTCATCAGTGTCTTATAGTTTTCTGCATACAGGTCTTTTGTTTCCCTAGGTAGGTTTATTCCTAGGTATTTTATTCTATTTGTTGCAATGGTAAATGGGAGTGTTTCCTTAATATCTCTTTCAGATTTTTCATCATTAGTGTATAGGAATGCAAGAGATTTCTGCGTATTAATTTTGTATCCTGCTACTTTACCAAATTCATTGATTAGCTCTAGCAGTTCTCTGGTGGCATCTTTAGGATTCTCTATGTATAGTATCATGTCATCTGCAAACAGTGACACTTTTACTTCTTCTTTTCCAATTTGTATTCCTTTTATTTCTTTTTCTTCTCTGATTGCCATGGCTAGGACTTCCAAAACTATGTTGAATAATAGTGGTGAGAGTGGACATCTTTGTCTTGTTCCTGATCTTAGAAGAAATGTTTTCAGTTTTTCACCATTGAGAATGATGTTTGCTGTGGGTTTTTCATATATGGCCTTTATTATGTTGAGGTAGGTTCCCTCTATGCCCACTTTCTGGAGAGTTTTTATCATAAATGGGTGTTGAATTTTTTCAAAAGCTTTTTCTGCATCTATTGAGATGCTCATATGGTTTTTATTCTTCAATTTGTTAATATGGTGTTTCACATTGATTGATTTGTGTATATTGGAGAATCCTTGCATCCCTGGGATAAATCCCACTTGGTCATGGTGTATGATCCTTTTAATGTGTTGTTGGATTCTGTTTGCTAGTATTTTGTTGAGGATTTTTGCATCTATATTCATCAGTGATATTGGTCTGTAATTTTCTTTTTTTGTAGTATCTTTGTCTGGTTTTGGTATCAGGGTGATGGTGGCCTCGTAGAATGAGCTTGCGAGTGTTCCTCCCTCTGCAGTTTTTTGGAAGAGTTTGAGAAGGATGGGTGTTAGCTCTTCTCTAAATGTTTGATAGAATTCACCTGTGAAGTCATCTGGTCCTGGACTTTTGTTTGTTGAAAGATTTTTAATCACAGTTTCAATTTCACTACCTCTTTTGGGTCTGTTCATATTTTCTATTTCTTCTTGGTTCAGTCTTGGAAGGTTATACCTTTCTAAGAATTTGTCCATTTCTTCCAGGTTGTCCATTTTATTGGCATAGAGGTGCTTGTAGTAGTCTCTTAAGATGCTTTGTATTTCTGTGGTGTCTGTTGTAACTTCTCCTTTTTCATTTCTAATTTTATTGATTTGAGTCCTCTCCCTGTTTTTCTTGATGAGTCTGGCTAATGGTTTATCAATTTTGTTTATCTTCTCAAAGAACCACCTTTTAGTTTTATTGATCTTTCTTATTGTTTTCTTTGTTTCTATTTCATTTATTTCTGCTCTGATCTTTATGGTTTCTTTCCTTCTGCTAACTTTGGGTTTTGATTGTTCTTTTTTCTCTAGTTCCTTTAGGTGTAAGGTTAGATTGTTTATTTGAGATTTTTCTTGTTTCTTGAGGTAAGCTTGTATAGCTATAAACTTCCCTTTTAGAACTGCTTTTGCTGCATCCCACAGGTTTTGGATCGTTGTGTTTTCATTGTCATTTGTCTCTAGGTATTTTTTGATTTCCTCTTTGATTTCTTCAGTGATCTCTTGGTTACTTAGTAACGTATTGTTTAGCTTCCATGTGTTTGTGTTTTTTACGTTTTATTCCCTGTAATTGATTTCTAATCTCATAGCATTGTGGTCAGAAAAGATGCTTGATATGATTTCAATTTTCTTAAGTTTACTGAGGCTTGAGTTGTGACCCAAGATATGATCTATCCTGGGGAATGTTCCGTGAGCTCTTGAGAAGAGAGTATAATCTGCTGTTTTTGGATGGAATGTCCTATAAATATCAATTAAATCTATTTGGTCTATTGTGTCATTTAAAGCTTGTGTTCCCTTATTAATTTTCTGCTTGGATGATCTGTCCATTGGTGTAAGTGAGGTGTTAAAGTCCCCCACTACTACTGTGTTACTGTCGATTTCCTCTTTTAGAGCTGTTAGCAGTTGCCTTATGTATTGTGGTGCTCCTATGTTGGGTGCATATATATTTATAATTGTTATATCTTCTTCTTGGATTGATCTGTTGATCATTATGTAGTGTCCTTCCTTGTCTCTTATAACATTCTTTATTTTAAAGTCTATTTTATCTGATATGAGTATTGCTACTCCAGCTTTCTTTTGATTTCCATTTGCATGGAATATCTTTTTCCATCCCCTCACATTCAGTCTGTATGTGTCCCTAGGTCTGAAGTGGGTCTCTTGTAGACAGCATATATATGGGCCTTGTTTTTGTATCCATTCAGCAAGCTTGTGTCTTTTGGTTGGAGCATCTAATCCATTCACGTTTAAGGTAATTATCGATATGTATTCTCCTGTTACCATTTTCTTAATTGTTTTGTTTTTGTTTTTGTAGCTCCTTTTCTTCTCTTGTGTTTCCCACTTAGAGAAGTTCCTTTAGAATTTGTTGTAGAGCTGGTTTGGTGGTGTTGAATTCTCTTAGCTTTTGCTTGTCTGTAAAGCTTTTGATTTCTCTGTCTAATCTGAATGAGATTCTTGCTGGGTAGAGTAATCTTGGTTGTACGTTCTTCCCTTTCATCACTTTAAATATGTCATGCCACTCCCTTCTGGCTTGTCGAATTTCTGCTGAGAAATCAGCTGTTAACCTTATGGGGGTTTCCTTGTATGTTATTTGTCATTTTTCATTTGCTGCTTTCAGTAATTTTTCTTTGTCTTTAATTTTTGCCATTTTGATTACTATGTGTCTCGGCATGTTTCTCCTTGGGTTTATCCTGTATGGGACTCTCTGCGCTTCCTGGACTTGGGTGGTTATTTCCTTTCCCATGTTAGGGAAGTTTTCGACTATAATCTCTTCAAATATTTTCTCTGGTCCTTTCTCTCTCTCTTCTCCTTCTGGGACCCCTATAACGCGAACGTCGTTGCATTTAATGTTGTCCCAGAGGTCTCTTAAGCTGTCTTCATTTCTTTTCATTCTTTTTTCTTCATTATGTTCCTCAGCAGTGAATTCCACCATTCTGTCTTCCAGGTCACTTATCCATTCTTCTGCCTCAGTTATTCTGCTATTGATTCCTTCTAGTGTAGTTTTCATTTCAATTATTGTATTGTTCATCTCTGTTTGTTTGTTCTTTAATTCTTCTAGGTCTTTGTTAAATATTTCTTGCATCTTCTCAATCTTTGCCTCCATTCTTTTTCCGAGGTCCTGGATCATCTTCACTATCATTATTCTGAATTCTTTTTCTGGAAGGTTGCCTATCTCCACTTCATTTAGTTGTTTTTCTGGGGTTTTATCTTGTTCCTTCATCTGGTATATAGCCCTCTGCCTTTTCATCTTGTCTATTTTTCTGTGAATGTGGTTTTTGTTCCACAGACTGCAGGATTGTAGTTCTTCTTGCTTCTGCTGTCTGCCCTTGGTGGATTAGGCTATCTAAGAGGCTTGTGGAAGTTTCCTGATGGGAGGGACTGGTGGTGGGTAGAGCTGGATGTTGCTCTGGTGGGCAGAGCTCTGTAAAACTTTAATCTGCTTGTCTGCTGATGGGTCGGGCTGGGTTCCCTCCCTGTTGGTTGTTTGACCTGAGGCGACCCAACACTGGAGCCTAGCTGAGCTCTTTGGTGGAGCTAATGGAGGACTCTGGGAGGGCTCACGCCAAGGAGTACTTCCCAAAACTTCTGCTGCCAGTGTCCTTGTCCTCACAGTTAGGCACAGCCACCCTCCGCCTCTGCAGGAGACCCTCCAACACTAGCATGGAGGTCTGGTTCAGTCTCCTATGGGGTCACTGCTCCTTCCCCTGGGTCCCAATGCACATACTACTTTGTGTGTGCCCTCCAAGAGTGGAGTCTCTGTTTCCCTCAGTCCTGTCAAAGTCCTGCAATCAAATTGCACTAGCCTTTAAAGTCTGATTCTCTAGGAATTCCTCCTCCCATTGCCGGGCTCCCAGGTTTAGAAGCCTGACGTGGGGCTCAGAACCTTCACTCCAGTGGGTGGACTTTTGTGGTATAAGTGTTCTCCAGTTTGTGAGTCACCCACCCAGCAGTTATGGGATTTGATTTTATTGTGATTGTGCCCCTCCTACCATCTCATTGAGGCTTCTCCTTTGTCTTTGCAATGGGGGTAACGTTTTTGGTGAGTTCCAGTGTCTTCCTGTCGATGATTGTAATTCCGGTGTTCTCGAAAGAGGGGAGTCTGCCTTAACTTTTGAATGGAGATGATACCTCCTGCCCTTCCCATAGGCGGTTGTGGTACTCCCATGGTACTTTGTACTCATCCCTTTTATAGTATTTAGTAAAATCTGTTGTAATTTTTTAAATTGTGGTAGTTTTAAAATATTGATTCCATGTTTAAGAATTGTTGTTTTCATCTTTTTATACATCATTTTTACCCAGTGCCTAGTATAGTGCAACATATTATAGAGAATCAAAACACTCTTTTAAGTAACTAAATTCAGCTCAACATCATCTATTGAGATCTTCATGTAAAGCCTTTCTCTAGGTGCAATGGAATGCCAAAATCAATAAGAACTTAAAATCTATTTTTAAAGACAGGCGAACAACTATTAGAGTACTTTTGTACTATAAGAGTACAAAAGTGAGATCATGGAAATGCCAAAGAATCATTGGAGGAAAAGATTAATTTCAGTGAGGGAAACCTGGGAGAGGGTCTTCAAGGAATGGCATTTCAACTGGCCTTGAGGAGTGGGAAGGATTTGAGCAGGTGGAAGGTCACAGGTAGGGTTGTGAGCTGCATGAGTCAAACTCAGAGGAGGGAGAGCTTCCCTGCCTTCTAGTACATGGAGGAAAGGATCAAAGGGAATTGGGCTGATTTGTAACAAATAATACTCTCAGCAGGAAGCATGACAGTTTGCCATTCATAATTAATAGAATAAGTATCAGAAGTTTCTCTTTGATCAAATTTCAGAGTTCAAGCAAAGATCTAATAAATAATTCATTATTTCTAAATGTTACCTTCATGTATAAGCTCTTCCTAGATTTTGTAAACACATAATAGGACGATAACACTACTTTCTTTTAAGAATTTTCATAAGGCAAGTTGGGATGATTTGTCTGCTTACTATAAGAGAAAAAAGTATATAATTTGGTTCTTATAATTTGACTCATCATTTAAAAAATAAAACAAAGAGTGCCACGTGGGCATTAAATGTCAAACTGTATCCCAGAGTGGAATCCACCATCTCTGGATCTTTTCCATTCATGATGGAACTGTGGTTCTTGGTAGTGAGAGGAGCTTCTGCCCTGTCTTCCCTCCTGGGCCTGAGCCAGCACAGGTTCTAAGCTAGGGCTCTGGGAGTCATGCAGAGAAGTCTCTGTGAGAGCTTCATAAAGCTATCTGGATGTTCTCCAAACTTGGCTGTGCACAGGTTTGGTGCATCTGGCCCAAAGCCAGTTTGAAGACCATGGACATGTCTCCAAGAACTCAGTTGTCTTTCCTCTCAGTCCTTCTTCCAGTAAAACACCTAAAGAGCTTTCATCCTCAGGTTGCCCAAGTAACCCTTCACCCTTGGATTGGGGAATCCCTTTGCTGGTATCCTTGTCATGGGCTGATAATAAAAATGCTTTATTCTGTACATTCTACAGTGTCAGAGATGGTACAGAGGGGGAAAAAGACTTGGAGTTTTGAGATTTGCTGCCTGATAGTCTCTAAAGTGGGGGCCCTCAAAAGGAGATTATAAGTAGGATATGGGTCATAGGCAGTGATATAAGAAGAAGGGAAACTTTCTGATCCAGTTTAGAGTAATACAGCATGAATACCTTTCCTAGCAGATACAATGGTGCCCTGCCTAGATGCCCTTTGGATCCATCCTCCAGCCTCTTGATCTGTTGCTGCTAATTAGTCACTCCTGTGACCTTCAGAGGTTTGCCCATGGAGCCAGAATGGGGAGCTGGAAGAACTGTGAGAGTGCCTTCCCCTCCCTGCTGGGCATCCTGTAACCAACAGCTGAGCAATGGAGGAGTACACAAGCTCAGCTTCTCTGCTTCCAGATGGAGAAACTGAGGCGTCATTTCTTTTCGCAAGTTCCCCTCAGGGTCAGGCTGGCCTAGTCTCCTTCCCTGAACCACACTCTTGGCTGACTTGGACCCCTTTCCAATCCTGCTGCTTCTATGCCTCAGTGGTCTCCTCAGATAGCACATCCTTAATAGATCACTTGTATCCAAATCCTTGGTTCAGGCAGAAACTGATTTAAGCTATTTTTACCATATAAAGGGGGAAGAACCCTCCCTGACCTTTGTTTGCGAGAAAGAAAAAGAAGAGATAATTCATCTGTTGACAAGATGTGCTGTTATGAATGTCAGAATTATCATTCTGCTTATGTCTGCTACTTTATGAAAATAAATGATAGCAATATCATTCTACTGGATCTAAAAGCATAGTGGGAATTGGTTACAATGTTTTCAAAGCAGGATTTCAGAGAACATATATAGCCAACCTCCCATCTTATTAAGTGCCACATTGGGTTTTTCCAGGTTACGTTAAGTTGTAAACAGAAGAGCTCAGGAGATAAGTAGACAGGCTTTCTCCTCAAGTAAATAATATAAGTGTAACATCTGTTGATTTTTGACAGAATAAGCTCTATATATCTTGCCAATAATCTATTTAAAATTGGTCTGTGTGGCTGCTACTGCCGCCTGCGTAGTAACTGAAGTGCATCCGTGGCTTTCAGTGGCTTATGGAGCAACCGCGTAGCTCCAATACCAGGTAAACCCCAGTTCCCTGTCAGCAACAGGGAACAGAGAATAGTGATTCAGGAGGCCAAAATGTGGTTGAGCTTGAATTAATCTTAAGGAATCATTTATGGATTGATCACCTACCTAATAGCGGATGAGGATACAATAAGAGGAGAGTTCTCAATTTCAGATCTTAACAATGGAGGGCTCAACTGCACACATTTCATCATCCCAGAAGCCCTTACCATCTTTTCTTAACACCTTTTTTTATGTGTAGGATTAATATGTAGTGTTGATTAGCATTTATTTGTTTAAGCTGTGTGTTTCTGGCAATTGTGGGTTTCTGTTGTTGCTATTGTGTTTCCTTCTGTTCTGTCTTATTGACTAGAGGACTGTTTTCTTTTTTCCCCCCAAACTTCCTGCAGAATTCACTCCAGGAGGGTCTTATTCACACTTGTAAAACAGCTTATGACTGTGAAATCATGTTTGCCTCAAGGTTTATAATTTAAATTATTTACTCTAGTTTATTTTGATAAAGAACCCCTGCAGTGTGTGTGTGTGTGTGTGTGTGTGTTTCACAAATATCTTATTGAATTATGTACAGCAGTTTCCAGGGTTTTTCTGTGTAGCAGTTAGTCCTTTTTGTACCCTCTGAATGTCATCAAGCAGGGAACTTGATTTTAGATGTGCTGCAAAAACCACTATTGATTTAGGGCAAGCTATAAATTATCTGACTCCTTCCCCCTTACCTCTAGACATCTAGGGATAATTGGCTGGGGGTCCAGCCCTTCCTCCACTATGAAAGCTGAAGGCCATCCATCAGTTCCAATAACACATTCAGGGAGGGTGGAAAACGATCACAGGGAATGTCTTTGATTCTCTGTGTCTAACTTGTAAGTTTTACACCACCGACTAACCTCAGCTACTTCCCCCTCCATGTTCTCCCATAATTAGGACAGTCCCTCTCATCCAATTGTGATCGCCTGGAATTAAGGTCACCTCTGAGCCTCTATTTTAAAATCCTTAAAGTTTTAAAATATTTACTTTTGTCCAAAACACACAGATTAAGCACAGGGCCTTGCGGGTCATCTAACAGATCTGATACTTGAATGGATTTAAAGAAAAGCAGTGGACTCTTTTCCCTTCATCTTACAGATGACCCTGCCTGGTTTCTAATCTTTGGGGTAAGGATCCATAATTTAATAAAGTAGGGATAAATTAAGGAGATTTCTTAGAAGTGGCCCTTGCTGTTTAGGTGCAAGTGTTCAAGAACATCTGACCTTGAAATTCTCTTTCTTGGCCTGTTTCCCTGGGCTTTTGAACAGGCTTGTTACTGCTCAAGTTGAGAAATTGCCAGAGTTTTTGCAATGGCTGCAGTGGCTTCTCAGAATTTAACACTTTCTGATGTTACATCTTTTGTTTTTAGTCACTTCATAATATTGTGGATTTGAGCTTCTGGTATTCCAAAAGTAATAATCCATTCATACTGAGCCACTGCTGCAAGGATGTTGCTGGAAATTGGCTCCTCGGACTAATATGCAAGCATGGGCTGCTGGATAAACATGGCAGGCAGACAAAGGCATTTATCTCCACTGCATCCTCAAACCGAAACATGATTAACATGGAGAGGAGAAAACAGCAAATGAGAGATGTAGAGAGAATTTTGGAAGTTGGAGATTATATAGAGAAACTCTCCCGCCTTGTGCTGCCAGATAACTCCTCTTCTCTCTGGAGAAGTTGAACCAAGCAGAATATGGTTCAGGGTGACCTGGCACGGCTGAGGACAGGCAAAGGCACATCCAGAAAACAGATGATTGAGTGAAGGTCTGCATATGGAATGAGGAACACCTTAGTCCCTCTCTCCTGCTTAGTATCACTATCTCTAGAAGTCAGATTAATTGTTCTTAAACAGAATTTGTGAGAAAGAAAGGAATCCAAGAGAAAGATCTTCAGAGACTTGTGTCCAGAGAAATGGTTAATTTCTTGCAAATCAGCAAACCGTCCTGACCCAGGGAGCTCCCAATCATGACCTTTAAATACAAATGGAACCACCAAGAATCACCAGACGTTTGAGAAAAGCCTCTAGCATGAAAAACACAGGCCAAACAAAGTGGGAGGGGCAAGGGACAGAGAATTTCACAGGAAATAGAAAAATGCAAGGAGTGTAATGAAATATTGGGAAAATAAAATCCTAATATTGCCAAAGAGATAAGAAGAGATTTCGGTTATGACAAAGGAGCAAGATAAGATGAAAAAGGGAACATTCAGAGAAGAAGAAAAACTCCTGGAAATTAAAACTATGATGGAAGATAAAATTGAGGAAATCTCCAAGGAAATACAAACAGTAACACCACTAACTAAGTGATAAAAAAAAAAAATAGGAAATTTGATAGTCTTGGATAGTGCAGAAAGTCCTATCATTTGAAAGTGATGATTTTTATCTTTTTCTTTCCAAAAATTATTTCTCTTATTAGTTTTTCTTGTCTTACCCAATTTCCTTGGGCTTCCATTACATCACAGAAGAGTAGTAGTAATAACAGGCATCCTTGCTTAGTTCCTGACTTGAACAGTAAATTCTCCATATCTGGCTAAAGATGACTCCTTATGTTCCTGACTTACTTATTATTTTTAACCAGGAACAAGTGTTGAATTTTATAAAATGGATATTTACAAATCTCCATTCTGAAGATTATAGGGTTTTTCTCTTTTAAACTGTTAAAACAGTACTGTTTTGGCCTGAGAATAAATTAGGGAATTGAGAGTCAGGGTGGAATAAATTGCAATATACATGTATTACTCTAAATGATTTTGTTTAATATAAAAAAAATTAAAATACAAAAAACAAAATAAAATAAATACAATATTAATGATGCTGCAATCATGGCAACTTTATTACTTGTTCTTAGCCTCATTTAGAACTTAGCTAATTTGATAGGAGAGAAATAACTTCCTTGAATAATTATTGTTAATCTAGTTAATTTGTTTAAATCAATGTGGTGATATTTTGGCCGTATCAAAAGCACATTGAGACAAAGTTACAAAAGCTATCATAGGATAAATTAATAACTTTAGTTTGGTGACAAAAAATCAAATTTGTCTTGTATTCCACTTGCAGATAAAGCAACTTACTGATTGTGTAAATATTTCTACCTGTGTGAACAAGCTCCCCCCTACTGTGAACTGGGAAAAATAGATCTTTAAATATTGCAGAGCAGAAAAAGTTTATGCTCTGAACCACCTAGAGCAGAAAATGAAGAAGCAAATTGGAATGTAAGTACTAGATTTGTAACAAAAGTTCTGCTTTAAGACCCCTGAAAAGAAACACATCAGAGTGGTGAGAACCCTGGATTCTGGAGCCAGACTGCCTGAATTTCAATACCAACTCTATTGCTACTGGTTGTGTGACCTTAGGAAAGTACTTGAGCTTTCTGAGTTTCCTTCTCTTTATTTATTTATTTATTTTAACATCTTTATTGGAGTATAATTGCTTTATATTGTTGTGTTGGTTTCTGCTGTATAACAAAGTGAATCAGCTATACATATACATATATCCCCATATCCCTTCCCTCTTGTGTCTCCCTCCCTCCCTCCCACCCTCCCTCTCCCACCCCTCTAGGTGGTCACAAAGCACCGAGCTGATCTCACTGTGCTATGCGGCTGCTTCCCACTAGCTATCTATTTTACATTTGGTAGTGTATATATGTCCATGCCACTTTCTCACTTCGTCCCAGCTTACCCTTGTCACTCCCCATGAGGACTAGTTAGTTTTTGTTTATCTTGAACATGTAAGTGATGGGCTGTATCTGCTTGGCTCCAGAAAAGGGTGAGATTTCTTTCTGTTCTTGCAGTCTCTTAGTGTATTGCCTGCAAAGAACATCACATTCTGGTATAATGCTTCTCCGATAATAAACGTTTTCTTTCTCTACTACACTTTGTGGAGAGGTTTTCTGGGGGGAGAAGATTTTGTTTAATTATACTTCCCCAGTATATCAATATCAGATACTCACTAATTTCACCATCTTTTTAAATGGAAAATCAAGTATTTCTCAGATACCTGAAATTTAAGTTTACTCTGTTTATTTGTGTTGGAGTGTTAATATTGGATGAAATTTTGACAACTTGGGATAAGTAATGTTTTTGTTACTCAATGAGAATTGTCATGCATTTTACCTTTTTTTCCTTTTTTTTTAAAACCTCCCTTGTCAGGTAGATCTATTTATTATATTTACACTTTTTCTTATTATTCAGTTTTTAATTAGTTGCCCTCTCAGCCACACACAGAACTAAAAAGATGTAGTGGCTGGTTGAACACAAATGCCAAATTTAATCAACTCTTCAACAGGTACCATGAACCATAGAAGCACAGTCTAGGATAGGCTTTAGAGACCTAACAGTAAATTAAATTCTTCATATTCACCTTGGTATAAGTTCCCTGTTTTAATATTTTCAGCATGACTGGACATAAGAATACCCACGTAAGTCCAACCATGCTGAAAATACGTAATTTCTGTGGTCATTAGACAACCTTCTATTGCTTCTTGTAGTAGTAATAAGAAAAGACTGATTTTACCTGGCCAGAACAACAATTGTTTCCAACAAAAATTGTTTGAGTTCAAGTCCAAAGTCCAAGGGAGGAGCTAACACAGATCAGTGGGGAAAAGCCTTGTAACTGGGAGAGATGTGCCTTGGGGATGTATTGTGCTAATCTGCATTTCCTAACTGAATTCCACCTGAAGTTTAATCAGGCTTCAAAGTAAGGAAATGGATTTAATGTCATTTTCTTATGATAAATGATAAAAATATTTTTTCCATTCAGACTGATTTTTACTTTGGCATTTTTTTCAGGAAAGACAGGATCCACTTAGAAGCTAGTTTTAGGGGGGGAGGGATAAACTGTGAGATTGGGATTGACATATACACACTACTATATATAAAATAGATAACTAATAAGAACCTACTGTATAGCACAGGGAACTCTACTTAATACTCTGTAATGGTCTATATGGGAAAAGAATCTAAAAAGAGAGTGGATATATGTATAACTGATTCTCTTTGCTGTACCCCTAAAACTAACACAACACTGTAACTCAACTATGCTCCAATAAAAAATTTTTTTAAGAAGAAGCTAGTTTACATACATTTGCACACGTTCTATATTGGAAAGCTCCATCCTCGTTTTTGTATAAACCTATTTTTATTAATGCTTACTTGAAATTTGAACAAAACGTTTCTTTTGGTTGCATTTCAAGGCCTGAAAATTTTCACTGCAAGGTTTCTGAATACACTGATAGATCAAATTACTATGCAAACTAAAACCGTGTATGTGTGTGTGTGTGTGTGTATTTGAAATAAAATACCATATGTGATTGGCTGGCTCATATCTTATGATCTAAAATTTCCCCCTTTTTATTGTTGTTATTATATGTTCTGCAATGACTGTAACTTTAAATTAATTAGAGATTATTTAAATCTCCTTTTTAATGATTTTTTGAAAGTGTAATAAATACCCTGCCATAGCATCAAAATTATAATCTTTGAAATGTTCATGAAGTATAGTGAAACAACTGAGTTGGTTTTTTTTTCTGTTTTTTTTTTTTTTTATTCATTTTGTTTATGGCTGTGTTGGGTCTTTGTTTCTGTGCGAGGGCTTTCTCTAGTTGCGGCAAGTGGGGGCCACTCTTCATCGCAGTGCGTGGGCCTCTCATCATCACGGCCTCTCTTGTTGCGGAGCACAGGCTCCAGACGCGCAGGCTCAGTAGTTGTGGCTCACGGGCCTAGTTGCTCCGCGGCATGTGGGATCTTCCCAGACCAGGGCTCGAACCCGTGTCCCCTGCATTGGCAGGCAGACTCTCAACCACTGCGCCACCAGGGAAGCCCCAACAACTGAGTTTTTAGTTTTGTCATTTATCAGCTGTGAGACTTTAATCTCCCTGAATCTGTTGACTCCTTAATAAGTGGGAAAAACAATAATACATACTTCTTTAGAGTTTTTGTGAAAATAATATTTGTAAAGTATCTATCGTGCCCTGAATATAGTAACTGCTAAAAAAAAAAAAAAAAAAAAAGGTGGATTCTATTAATGTTGTTGTTAAATATGTCATTGGGACATAGCCATTCAATTTCAGAATAACCAAATCTCTAGTTAATGTCAATAAAATGGGATTTGGCCAAGGAGGTCTAAAAATTTTAAATGCTTCTAAGAACTAATACAGTGCTTCTCAAACTTTACTGTGTCTATGAATCACCTGAAGATTTTGTCTGGTGCTGATTCTGATTGAGCAGATTTCCCCAGAGCTGGTGATTCTGCATTTCAAGCAAGCTCCCGGTGACTATGAAAATGTTGCTGGCTCGTGGACCACACTTGGAATAAAATGGTTCAGGTACTAGGTAAGCTCTTAGGATAATTGTGATCACATAAAAAATTTCTTTTTAAGTTGGTACAGGTACCACTGAACGTATTTTTACTTAGTTATCTACTACTGAAAACTGGCATTTTTTATGCCACTCCTTATTTTAAAATTATTTTTCCACTTGTCATCCACAAATTGCACAGGTACAGACAGATTAAAATATTACCAAATCCAAATGTACTTGTTACTTGGCTGAAATTTTTTTTTGGTCCTTTATTTATTTATCCAGCTTTATTGAAATATAACAGACATAACATTGTATAAGTTTGAGGTGCACGATGTGTCGATTTAACACACTTATATATTGCAAAATGATCACTCTTAGCGTTAGTGACCACTTTCAATCATGTTATATATTACCATTTCTGTTTTGGGGTGAGAACATTTTTTACTCTCTTAGCAGCTTTCAAGTATGTTATACCGTATTAACTATGGTTGCCACGCTGTACATTAGATCCCCAGAACTTATTTGTCTTATAATTGGAAGTTTGTACCCTTTGACAAATACCTCCCCATTTTCCTCACTCCCCAGCCCCTGGTAACCACCATTCTACTCTCTGCCTCTGTGAGTTTGGCTTTTTTAGATCCACGTATAAGTGAGATCGTATAGTATTTGTCTTTCTCTGTCCGACCTATTTCACTTAGCATAATGCCTTCGAGGTCCATCCATGTTGTCGTAAGTGGCAAGCTTTCCTTCTTTCTGAAGGCTGAATTTTATTCCATTGTATATTTTTACCACATTTTCTTTATCCATTCTTCTTTTGACAGACACTTAGGCTGTCTCCATATCTTGGCTCTTGTGAATAATGCTGCAAATGAACATGGGAGTACAGATATCTCTTTGAGATAGTGATTTCATTTCCTTTGGATGTTTACCCAGGAGGGACATGCTGGATCATATGATAGTACTATTTTTATTTTTTGAGGAATTTCCATAATGTTTTCCACAGTGGCTGAGGAATTTCCATAATGTTTTCCACAGTGGCTGTACCAATTTACATTCCCATCAACAGTGCACAAGGGTTCCCTTTTCTCCACATCCTCACCAATACATGCTGTTTCTCATCTTTTTGATGATAGCCATTGTAAGAGATGTGAGGTGATATCTCATTGCATTTGATTTGCATATTCCTGATGATTAGTGATGTTGAGCATCTTTTCATGTACTTGTTGGCCATTTGTATATCTTTTTTGGAAAAATGTCTATTCACTTCCTTTGCCCATTTCTAAATGTTTTTAATCACTTCATTATTTGTAGGATATACTCCTAGCCCAGTACCTGGCATGTAATAGATGGTCAAGAATTGCATGTTGATGATTTTGGAGGGTTATACGCAATGTTAGATGCAGTTATTTTCTATTCTGGCTACACAAGAATTACCTGGGGGTGATTTAAAACATACTCATGCTTGGCCCCTCCCCAGACCAGTTAAATGAGAATCTCTGCTGGTAGGTCTTGGTAGATTTTTAAAGCTCCCCAGGTGATTCCAGTGGGCATCCAGGACTGAACCATTAAATGAATAGGACATCCAGGCATTTTATCTGATCACCCTACCAGTGGGCTCCTCCAGGTCATTTACTGCTTTTCATTATCCCATTTCCTGCCCGTGTTAAGCACAAATGTTAATCATGTTCTAAAGCCTCTGCTGCAAATGCTGAGCATAAAATGCCCCAGGGGGATTTTAATTTCTTAACTATCTCTTGCCATCCTAGGTTTTTCTTGTCTCCCTTTCTCTCTGCTAAGTAGCTTTTAAGGAATATTTTTAATTATTTTATTTTCATTACAAAAGCAATGCATGCTTATCAGTTTTTTTGAAAATCAAGCAATACAAAAGGGTAAAGAAATTCAAGTAAAAAACCTTCCTTTCTGAACATTCTTCATTCCTACTCCATTCCACAAAATCACCTCCACTGCCAGTTTTTGTTTCTGAAATTTTTCCATGCATAGACCATCATATATATCCTTACATAAAAGCACCATACACACAAACACACAAATTCAATTATACCATATTATGTTGGCAATTTGCTTTTTTATCCGACAGCATATCTCAGAGATATTCTAACTAGCACATTTTAAAGGATACATATCATTCCATCACATGAATTTATCGTAATATTTCAACCAGGCACATATAGAGTGTTTCATGCAGTTTGTATGGATTGTGTTGAAATCAACACCACAGTGATCATCCTTGCACAGGTCTTTACATAATTTTGGCACTATATCTCTTAAAAAATTATTTTATGTGTAATTGTCCAACTTCTACTTTCACTGGCTGTTATTGGCAGTGTTTCCCCGTTTACCCTCCTGTAATAGCTGAATGTGTCAGCCCCAGCTTCTGCCTTTCCCAGTGTCTCACAGCAAAGATTGCTAATCCCCGACCACAGTCTAGTTGCAGTCTAGTTTCTTAGATCTATCCTGAGAGAAGGCAGAAGAGAAGAGGGGAAAGAAGAAAGGAATGTTGATTATAGTCTCAGAGTCTTCTTTCTCCTCCTTCTTTGCTGTTATAGTGTTATAGGCATTGGGTCCTACCTACTGTGAATGGGATCAGGGTGACCATCGGATTTTGTGAATTGCATCCCCTCCCCTTACCTAAGAGTGTCTCTATTCTGGTAACTAGCCAGTTTTATACTCTTTCATTAGTATTTCACTTGGTATTCTAAGTGTTCTAAGTCTAGGTACCAGCCTTCTGCATCTCACATATGTTTGGGCAAGAAGTTATTAAACTCATTTAGCTACAGTGTATGACAGAGGTGGGGTGTTTGCGGTATTAACAGGAAGTGACATGACATCTGAGTTTCTGTTGAGTGCAGTTCTGTGTTCAGCTCAGGTTCCTATCAGGAGGTTACTTTACCCAATAATGGCTCACTCATACTATAAAACCTCCCATTTGCAAAGAGGAAGAATAAAAGTGTCAAGCTAAGTCATAGACACAGAGATAGGGAACCAAGATGGATGATCAAGCATGCAGAGATAGGTACAATTCCCCAGTAATAAATACTAGTAGCAGACATTTTGCAAGGTGTTGTCAGGGAAGATACACCTTCTTTGCAATACCAAAGGTAAATCTTAAACAAGTGTACTGAAAAAACTTAGGATACTCTTTTCATTTTTGCAGAAAATTCTAACACAGAATACATTTGACTAAGACTAGCTGAGGACACAGAGAAGAAAAATCCATCAAGGAAACAAAAAAAGAAACTATTATCTTTTTTCATATTAGACTCAGAATTTTTACCAATTCTCTAGGGAGGAGAAATTGAAATTTGACACCAATAACTAACCTGTTGTGAATGATTTATCCTTTTCTGAGAAGCCTGCCTCCTTGTACAGTTCTTATATTATCACACACATGGAGCCTTGAGAATGGTGTATGGTGCGGCAGAGCAAACAGAGTTTGATACGAAGTAGCCCAGGGTTCGAAATCTGAATTGGTCTTATAGCCATTTGTGTCTAATAGTGTTTTCAAGGATGACCACAACAATATTTCACACCCCAACATGTCCTCCTAAACCTCACCACTCTCACATCAAGAGGTGGAGTCAAATTACCCTCTACTTGAAAATGGTTGGATTTGTGACTTTCTTATAACCAAGAGAATGTAACAGAGGTGACACTGTGTGACTTCAGAAGTTAGATCAGAAAAGGTGATGTGTCTCCCACCTTGCTTGTAGGGACACTTGTGTGGAAAACCTGAATCATCATGAATCTCCCTCTCTCTATATACCTAATATGGAGACCCCATGTAGCTAATGTCTAACTACAACCTCATGAGAGACCCCAAGACAGAAGGCCCAGCTGAACCCTTCTCAGATATCAAGTCCACAGAGTCTGCGAACCTAATAACATGACTGTTTTATGCCACTAAGTTATGAGGTGAATTTTTACAATGCAGTAATAATTTAGGATCAGCATCTTGTGACCTTGAGCAAGTTACTTAATTTCTACAAATCTTGACTTCCTTACCTGTAAAGTAGGGGTAAAGATAACAACTACAGAGGGTAAGTATTATTCGAGCCCACCTGATGAAGTGCTGTGAATAGCGAGACCCACCCCTGTGTGTGGATGTGCTACTTCCCAGCTCTCCTCACTTCCCCGTTTCGCTATAAGCGAGCACTCCCTCGTATCATTGACACTATGACAAGACCTTAAGACTTTTTGGGCATTTTGAAATCACTAGACAAAACACAATATGGAGTTAAACAGGCTTCTTCTTACTGGTTCTCAGAGAGGAGATGGGGCATGGCAATTGCCTCTTTGGGTTATGGCATGAAAGAATCTTATGGACATGAAAATATATTATCTAGAAGAAATAATACATCGAAGCACTATTAATCAATAAGTTAAAAACAGTTCATCAGATTAGTCACCAAACAGGGTTCCACGGACCTAATAACAATACAACAGTTCTTGTTGGAGATGTAGTGGATTGGGGGTAGTGATCAGACGTAGACCAGCAGGGGGATGCCGCCAAATTGCTGCATGCAGGTAAATCAAAAGGCTGAATTAATGTGCCTTCTCCTCCACTCATTTGCCCAGAGGATTCCTCCAGTTTCATATATCCCACTACGGTTACTAAAATTCCCTGTTGACTACCAATGTGCACAGCCCCTCAGAATGTTATGAGATAGCCCATATCTTAGTTCCCTTCTTATTCATCATTACAGACATTTCTCTTCCTACAGAACCAAATTTATATTTCACAGATCATTCATAGCAAGTAATCCAACATGTATTACTTCTTTTTTAGTGAACTGCGCTTTTAAAAGCTTACTTTTTCTTTGTGAAAAAGTTTACTTTTTCTTTGTTCATGATTTTTGTTTTTTAAAGTGGAAATACATGTAATTAGATAGGGAAAAAACTCAACTAGTAGTCCCACTAACCAAAGACAAGTACTGTGATATAGTTTTGCTTTTATTTTCAATCTTTTCCTTTTCCTTTCCAGATTATACATACATTTCCTTTTCCTGTGCATATTTTTTAAAGCTTAATTACCTTTCTCATACTTTTCTGGAACTTATTCTAAGAACAAGTTGAGTGCTTACTTAGTATTTGGATACGTTGAATGGACTCTTTGGTCATAGAGCTATTTTTCATCCTGACCTAGAGAGGGTCATCTAGAAGTATGTTGCCCAATACAAGTTAGCCACCATTTTGTGGCTATTTAAGTTTAAATGAATTAAAGTTAAATAAAATTAAATGTCCAGTTCTTCGGTTGCACTAGCCACATTTCAAGTGCTCAATAGCCACATGGCTAGTGGCTGTTATATTGGCAGTGTGGGTGTAGAGCATTTGAGTTCTTTGAGGCAGCACTGATCTAGCTTAGGGTTTCTCAGCCTTGGCACTACTGACATTTTGGGCCAAATAGTTCTTTGTTGTGTGGGTAGGGGGTTGTCCTGTATATTGCTGGAGGCGTAGCAACATCCTTGGCCTCTACCCAGTAGATGACAGTACCCTACCCTTCACTTATAAAAACCAAAATTGTCTCCAGACACTGCCACATGTCTCCTAGGGGACAAAATTGCCCCCATTGAGAGCCACGTCCCTAGAGATAAAGCTAATAAAAATAATGTCATTGATAATAGTTACCGTTTGATGAACATGTATGTGTCATACACTAATGCATATTGTACAATGTACATACGTTATTATCTCCATAGCAGCCCTGTTAGATAAGCACTATTTATTAACTCTGTTATACAGAGGAGTAAACAGACTTATAGAGATGATTTGTTTGTCACATAAAATTCCCTGTTGGCTATCAATGTCCACAGCCCCTCAGAATGTCCTCACGCTAGGACCTGCTGACTGTGTGTGTGTGTGTGTGTATATGTGTGTCTGTGTATAAGAAGGAAGAATAGAGGGAGTAGGGTGGCAATGGATATTTAACATCTGGCTCTTTAGGGGGAAAAAAGCCCGAATTTTCAGCATTTTCTGATTTCCACAGGGCAGATACTCTCACCTTAGCCAATTTCAAGCTACCAATGTGACATCACTGAGCACAGAGTTGGGAAGAGCTGGGTAGTAGCACGACGTTATATTGTGTTTCCAGCATACAAATACAATAGACATAAATAGCCTCAAAAGCATAGATATCAATAGAATATGAGATATACAATAGTAGAATGTAATGTGTTGAGAATTTATTACCTTTATTTTTAATATTATTTACCTATAATTTTGTATAATTTGATTTTTAGTAATGGCCCCATTTAACAATGGTCTGGCAAAATTCCTAACTTTTTTAGCAATTGGCTGTCACCAGCCCAAAGGAGACATATCTAGTGCATCAGTGGAGGCTGGTTAATAATTCCACATCAGCAGTTACAGCAGACCTCGGAAAAGGCATTCCAGCAGTTATGTCACTAAAGGGGAGCAGAATTTTACCTCAAAATATGTCACTTCGGCATAAGGATTATTTTAGGCTGATTTTTTTCAGAAACAGCAGACAGAGGAAAAGCTGAAAACTGAGTAGAAGTTATCCCTTTGTAAGAGACATTAACACTTAACAAGAGACATCTCCATTTGTAGGAGTGTCTCCCTCTCTGTACCAGGAAGAGGAGGATGACTGAATCTCCTGAAACTCTTATCAGCGGAGAAAGCAACTGACTTAAATCTGCATAACAACCTTACCCTTGTTTTCTCTGCTTTGCCTGATAACCTCCCATAACTGGCTTCCACCACCCTCAACATAGTTTTTTGTCTTTAGCTGGAGGTGATATTTAAGGTGGTAGCTTGTGCATTCTGGAGAGTTACTCAGTTTTCCTGGATATCGCCCATGTATATAGGAGGTGTACATATTATTAAACTTCTGTTTGTTTTTCTCTTGTTAATTTGTCCTTTATTATAGAGGGGTATCAGCCAAGAACCTAGAAAGGTAGAGGTAAAATTAGTTTTCCTGCCCAACACCACAAATGTGATTGAGTTGCACTGAGATATTGATCTCCTACATGGTGTGGTAGGGTCCTCAACCAGTCACCTCTGGCTTCAAGCAACCTCATTCATTTATTCATTCATTTATCTGCTGTGCAAATGGGACCACTTCCTATTGTACCATAACATGACGTGACATGAAAAAGACTGAGGAGCTCTGCTTTAGAATACCCTCTACCTCCTTTCAAGCCATCTCTCTCTTGAGCCAGTGTCCAACTATATATTGCCTGAAGTTTATCTTTTTCTGTATTTTTTTAAGGTATATAATAATCTAAAAGTGCAATCAGATGAATAACCAGCAAATATTAATTACATATCTTGTGCTATAGACTCTGGGAACATTGTAAGGTAGAGTACAACAAAATTCCACTCCTGAAGGAATCTATAATCTAGTTGCAGAGTTAAGAGTAACACTTCAAATAATCACAAATGCAATAAAAGGTAGTAGATGTGTGTAATAAAAGACTAAGTGATATGGCACAGACCGTAAGTGTCATTGAACTTGAGAGAAGGAGTTGAGAAAACAGAAGGAAAGCCATTTGATTCTACCCTTTTGGTTTGCAAATAGAGGTCTCCCAATGATGGTTAACACAAGTGATTAACCAGTTGAGTGGAAGTAAGGCAGGGTCAAAGTATTGTAAATTCCAGGCCATCCGCTCAATCCACTCAATAATTGAGGACTTAGCATCCCCTGGGCACTGTTCTCAGGGTGACTACTGCATTAGGCGGTACAGTGCCGAGGCCCACAAACAAGATTTAATTTCTTTTAAGTCAGAAGAAAAAAAAGAAATTTTAGGTCAAATAAAAGTTTTAATATATAATATTAGTATATTTGTCTTTATACCAATTCAGTCATAAAATATAATTTTTAATATTTTTTATGGATGAATGGGCCCAGGAAGGCAAAAGTGTCTCTGACCATGGAAGTCATGATAAGGCTCTGACTATTCTAGCCAGTGGGGAAAGATAAAGTGGTGAATAAGGCGAACAAGGCCCTGCTTGTGTGGAACTTCCATTCTCTCAGGGGGAGAGACCATTAGCAAGCCCATAAACAAATCAGTAAGCAAGATCATTTCAGACATCAATAAAGGAAAGGCTATAAGAAAAGAAAACGTAACTTGATAGCGAGGGATGGGGTGAGGATATTCCAAAAACAGCCTTTCTGGGGAAGTTGAGCTCCGAATGATGAGAAAAAGTAAGTCCAAAATACAGATCTGATGGAAGAGCTTTTGAGACAGAAGGAAGATTATGGGCAGAAGTCTTGAGTCAGGAATGAGCTTGGTGGAGGGGAGTGTAGAGGGAGATGAGAGGGGGTGGACAGCAGAGGTTAAAGTAGTAGGAGGGGGCTAGTGCGTGGAGGCTTGAGGCCATGTAAGGGTATCAGATTCAGTGTTGAGCATGATGGGAAAATATTGGAGATGTTTAAACAGAGGAAGAATAGGTTCTAACAGAAGTTACAGTGAGATCACTCTAGGTTCTGTGTGGATTATGGCCTGGAAATGGGGGAAGACCAGTTAGGAAGCCTGTGCGTTAATTCAGGTGAGTAACGATGATCCTTAGGTCAGGATAGTAGCATTGGAGATAGAAAGAAAAGAATAAATCTGGGATGTATTTTGGATGTAGAGTAACAGGGATGACTGTTGGGAGTGTGGGGAAAAGACTATCAAGGATGGTCAGAAGCCCTAGCAATCTTCAAGGGAGATATGATTATGCAGTGTGAAGAATGGATTATTTTATAAGGAAAATAAAAATTATTTTTTTCCACCAACTCGAAGAGAGCGTAATTTAGATTATTAGACTATAAAACTACACCACAGTTAATGGGATAAAGTGTATGCCTGCCTTAATTGTAGTTATTTGTAATATTTTGGTATTTGAAAGCTATTAAAGGAAGAGTAAGTTCTTTAGGTTCATACTGTTTATGAATCAGAAGCATAGCATTATAACAATTTGAATTGTTCTATAATACATTTTATTGGAAATATTTTGTGGATAAATGAGCCACAAGGGAAAGCCCAATTTTAAATAAAAGGAGTACACAAAAACAAATGAAATTAATATATAAATAGAAACAAGACAATTTTAATGAATATTTCATAAAAAATCGAAATAATTCCTCTATTAAATATAATAATTTGAATCCATTATATAAAAATTAATTGAAAAAGAATGGATTAAAAAATGTTTAAATTAACACAGTCTTTTATGTGAGGGCACCATGAGAATCATCTGGGGGAGGCCACAATGAACTTTAACCTCTCCGAGCCTCTGATTCCTAAAATGTAATAATGCTCTACTCATAGTGTAAGATTAAATAAAATAATGTATAAAACAGATTTCATAGTCTGCTATATAAATGGAAGTATTTTCAGAGATGTGGTCTCAAAATTTTAAACTAATTAGAAAGCCAATTGTAATCCCATTAGTCTTTTAATTGAATTAGTAGGATAAAGCAGATTGCAGGCTAAAAATTTTGACTACCAATGAAAGCAAACAACTTTCTTTTTCCAGCTTGGTTGGGGTATAACTGACAAATAAAATTGTATATATTTAAAGTGTACAATGTGATGATTTGATATACGAATCCTTTGTGTAATGATTACCACAGTCAGGTTAGCTAACATATCCATCACTTCACAGCCTTTGGTGTATGTGTGTGGTGAAAGCACTTAAGATTTACTCCCTTAGCAAATGTCAAGTGTACAATACAGCATTATTAACTATAGTCACCATGTTGTATTAATACATTAGATCCCCTGAATTTAGTCATCTTATAATTGAAGACTTGTACCCTTTGATGGGCATCTCCCTGTTTCCCCTACCCCCCAACCCCTGGTAACTACCATTCTAGTCACTGTTTCTATGAGATGGACTTTTTTTTTTAAAGAAAGATTTCACATATAACTGAGATCATACAGTATGCATTTTTCTCTCTCTGACTTATTTCACTTAGCATAATGTCCTCCAGATATATCCATGTTGTTGTAAATGGCAGGATTACCTTCCTAATGGCTGAATAATCTAGTGCATGTGGGGTGTTTGTGTGTGTGTGTGACATCTTCTTTATCCATTTATCTGTTGATGGACACTTAGGTTGTTCCTGTGTCTTGGCTATTGTGAATAATGCTGCAATGAACATGGGAGTGAAGATCTCTCTTCGAGATAGTGATTTCATTTCTTTCAGATGTATACCCAGGAGTGGGATTGTTGGACCATATGGCAGTTCTATTTTTAACTTCTTGAGGAATCTCCATACAGTTTTCCATAATGACTGTACCAATTACATTCCCACCCACAGTGTACAAAGGTTCCCTTTTTTCCTACATCCTCTCCAACACTTATTGCTTATTATTTTTATAAAAGGCATCCTAACAGGTATGAGTGATATCTCATTGTGGTTTTAATTTGCTCATTTACCGATGTTTAATAACACTGAGCACCTTTCATGTACCTGTTAGCCATTTGGGAAACAACTTTTAAGAGATATTAAGACCACTTTAATAGTGTTGAATTTTATAGAAAAATTAAAGTTTTATCCCAATTACATTTAATATCTACATATATACAATTGTATCCTTTGAGAATTCAGAGAAGTCATAGAGGTCAGCCAGTCCAGTGGTTCCAGACTTGGGGATTTCACAGATCAGTAAATTTTCAGAAAAAAGAAATAAAAATGAGAGACTGACAAAAGATTGGCAACTTTTCATTTATTCGTGTTAGAAGATAAAGATATCAAATAACTACTACCATCTACTGTTAAATTGAGTTCTTAAAAGATATTTTAATACCAAATCTTTATAAAAAAAGACATCTTATTGCATTGTTTCTATTTTCTATTTTTTGTCAGACAATTGAATATTTGTCACGGTACAATTGGCAATTGCTGATGTCTATGCCCATTGGCAGGTGAAAATTCATCCAGTGCTCAAATTTCTCAAATGATGGGAAACTTACCATGAACAAATCACTGGGCAACTCACTAAGTTTAAAAATAAAGGCAACCAGGACAAGTTTACTTAGTATAGTAAAATTTACCATGATAATGCTTATACAGCATGTTTTTCAATTCTTCTCAAAAACATGGATTCCATAAAACATGGATTCCATAAAACATGGATTCCATTGATATAACTTCTATTAATATACAACTATTACTATACCAAACACACACTATTCTGTTTATTAAAGTGGTTTTAGCAGGATCTCATAGATCATATTATGCTGAGTGTATAACTATGTTAGAGTTACACTTGGAAAATATCTGTAGATTTTTCTATAGTTGAGGTTAGTCTCCCTCGTGAGCATATTTTGTATTCAGTTACTCTTTTAACAGGCATCAATCCATATTGTTCCTTGTCTCCAGGGCTGCCCATGGCTGACATAACTAATCAGCAGTGTAGGAGGAGATTTAAGTAGCAAGGAGAGGATGCCCAGAGGGCTCAGAATCAGGGAAAGTAATGAGGGATTAGCCTGGGTACCACAAAATAAAATGGGAGGCGGCATTTTAGCCAAATGCAAAATAAAAAAGAACTTGACAATGGTATTAATAGTTGAACTCTCATGATAAAAGAGCAGATTAAGGCAATAATGAGGTCATGAGAGCAGAAGCTTCAGGGAATAACTTTGAAGGTGGCCATTTAATTCCTTACTGTAATAAGTTCATAACTGAAACAGATTCTGAGCTCTATTTTCTCTCTCCTCTCATTCTTGAAACTTCAACTCCTGAGTCTGCTTCAGCCAAGGAAAACGTACTGGTCTACTGACGTAAATTCAAGAGCTGACAAGGGAGGTTTTGGAAACCATGATTGCTCTAAAGAATGTATTTGAAACCGTGTAAAATGATAGGCAATTAAAGTAAGAAATACACCAAATGTCAACATTTATGATCTCTGGGCAGAGGGATTATAAGCACTTTTTATTATTTTCTCTTGTCTTTTCTGTATTTTCTAAAGATCCTACAATAAGCATGTATCCCTTTTATAATCACAAGAAAAATGTTATATGTGTGTGTGGGGGGGGAACTCTGCCAATAGGACTGCTGATACAATTGACTATAGAGAATGTTGGCAGTGAAAGTAGAATAATTTCCCACAAAAATCTTCCTATTTTAAGCACTAATGGAATAGCACCTTAAACTGGAATGGAAGGGTGCTTTGTGGATTACTTAAGTAAAATATTTGCTTTGTCAATGGAAATGTAAATAATTTCATTTAAGATGCTTACTCCATGAACCGTGCCTTTTTAGTGACATCATAAGTCTTAAAAATGAGGCAATGTGAACCATGGTTAGGTTTGCTTTGTAAAATTGAAGGAAGTGTTACAAGAAGAATGATATGGGAGAAGCTACAATATAACTACCTTTCCAGTGACTTCCTTGAAAAGTAAAACTCTAAGATGAATGGAATCATATTGAAGGCATGAGGAGCCATCAAATTTGGGGTGATTGGTGTGGATTGAGACCGCCCCCCCCCCCCCCCCACCTCTGCAGCAGTGGAGAGAGCCTTTCAAACTTCTTCAGCCTGTGTGCAGAGGTCCTTGAGGCACTCCATAGCACCTGGGCCATTGTGGATTATGTTTTGACCAGTTCCCATTGTAAGTAGATTGCTGCTGTCTCCTCTGCAGAGGACAGAATATCCTAGTCATTTGAAAAATCAATGTAGAGACTATTGAACCCAATCTTAAAGAGAGTTTGAACTATACAGAATATTACACAGCTGATTTCCTCTGGAGCTCTTTGGCCTATATATTTTTTGAAGCACTATCTTGGATTTTAAAGGAAAAATATCTTTGTCATTGAATGCTCAGGAAGACGCAAGACCACATTTATATGTAATCTGAACCAGTATTAAATGGAGGTAAAATTTGGGTGACTAATATAAGTATAAAAATTTTAAATGAAACTACATCAAAAATGCTTTAATGTCTCCCATCCTTTTATCCTGAAACAAAGTTGATAGTTGATGATGTGGAATGCCACCACTGAGAAATTAATTTGTTTGTTTGTTTTTTGGATATTTCTTGTTCAGTAAGAACATTAAGTGCTTATATTAAGCGTTTTGCTGGTATGTATGTAAAGCTGTGAAGAGTTGACTGGTTTGACTCTTTAGGGAAAAACATAACAAAAACACAATGATCTCAAATTTAAAGGCCAAGAAAAAGTAACGACACACGTCAGGAACATAAATGAAAATTCTGCACAGATAAGATTATATAACAACCAAACCCATAGGATTTCACCTCAGATGGCAAATCACACAGCCTCACTTCCACATGAAAAGCAAATTACTGCATCAGTAAGTAATGCCTATTCCTCTGTCATTCTGAGGACTGTGCTAGATGGGAATTTAAAAGTTTGGGGTTATTGCATCATCAACTCATAAGATGTCAGAACTGAGAAAGTCTTTAAAGAACCTCTAGTTCAACTGCCTTTTAACAATTTTTTTCTTTTTCTTGGAAGAGGGTCATCAGAGAGGGAGAGAAGAGAGAGAAAATTTGAGAAATTCTTAGGTCACACAGAAAACCAATTTTCTAATTACAAAACAGTTCCTTAACATGGTTTAATTGTTTTTATGATCACCCTTATGTCTCTCCCTCCTTCTTCACTGAATTTCCTTTTTCTTTGGAGACTACCATGATTCGGTTAAAATACTGAGGTAGTCACAGTATATCCATAGACCCATTCTGATTGCTAACCAGTGTCCAGCATTCATACATTCTTTACCATTGAATTCTAGCCTATAGAGCATCTATTCTCAACTTTTTTTCTCTGATAAACATGAGTATGCATGTTAAGTTTGCATATACATGACATATATCTGGTCATGGGCTCACATTCCCAATGGACTAACTGCACTGCTTTCCCTTCTACTCAAGAAAGCAACTGACTACAGCAGTGACATCTTTCACAGAGAAAATCTTAAATCTACTCAAAAAATTTTAAATTAAATCATTCACATTTTTCATACTTGAAACTATTTTTAGCCGCACCTCTGAACTGATGATGACTGTGGGCATTGATATTCCCATTGGTAAGTGTTGCTTTGTGAAGTCACTTCAGTTTGATTTAATCCCTTGCACAATCTTCTGTGGTAGGCACTAATTTTATCTCCATTTTATACATGAGAAATGTGAAGCTCAGAGAGGTTAAGTAACTTGCCTAAAGTCCCACTGGCCAATAAAGGAAAAGCCAGCATCCCAACCCTTGTATCAATGACCAAAGTACATGACCTTCCCCTCCTATACTATGATGCCTTCTTTAAGACGTGGGTCTCAAATACCCCCTTCTTTTTTGAACCCACAGTGTTGATGGAATAAGAATTTGCACATAGGGTAGAATGTCTGACTCCCGGGAAAATGTAGCTTCTACTCTATCTTCTTTACCATATTTCATCCCTCTTCCTAGAAGTAACTACTGATTTTTATTTTATTACATTTCAGTTAAAAATATATGTATAAGCAAATGCATGTGTTCCTCTCCCTTTCTTTAATAAACACTAGTACAATATAATACTGTGTACTTTTCTCCACTTTACTTTTTTACTCAGATGTACTTTCTAGAAATTACTCCAAGGATATACATAGACATATTCTCTATTCCTTTCACAACTCCATAGCATTGTACTGGGCTCATGTACTACAGTTTATTTAGCCAGCTCCACTGGATAGACATTTGGGTTGTTTTCAAGCCTTACTTTGTTAAAAATACTGTTACAAAGAATAGATAACCTTATATATTTTTATATTTTTTTGTATACCCCTTTTTGTCCTTTTGTCATGCATCTTTAGGATAGATTCATAGAAGTAGTATCTTTAGGAAGCTAAAGGTGTATATAATTTGGTACATGTAGTTAAATTCTATTCTGTAATAGTTGTATCAATTTACAATCCCAATTGGCAATTCAAGAGTACCTTTCCTCCACAGCATTGCTAACAGATATTTATCAAATTTGGATTTTAATCAAACTGATAAGTGAGAAAAAGATATTCCCATGTAGTGTTAATTTTCATTTTTAAATTGAAGTTAGTTGATTTACAATATTATATTAGTATAAGGTGTATAACATAGTGAATCAGAATTTTTATAGAGTATACTCCATTTAATATTATTACAAAATAATGGCTATATTTCCTTATGCTGTACAATATATCCTAGTTGCTTATCTTATACATAGCAGTTTGTATATCTTAATCCCATACCCCTGTCTTGCCCCTTACCTTTTCCTTCTGAAAAGGAGGAAACATTTCCTTGCATCATATACAAAAATAAACTCAAAATGGATTAAAGACCTAATGTAAGACCTGAATCCATAAAACTCCTAGAAGAGAACATAAGCAGAACACTCTTTGACATAAATCTTTTAGATTTATTTCATCTTGTACCACTGGTTTGTTTTCTTTACCTGTGTCTCTGTTTCTGTTTTGTTATATTCATTCATTTGTTTTATTTTTTAGATTCCATATATAAGTGAAAACATACAGTATTTGTCTTTCTCTAACATTTCACTAAACATAATACCCTCTAGGTCCATCCACATTGTTGCAAATGGCAGAATTTCATTCTTTTTAATGACTGAGTAATATTTCATTATATATATATATGTATATATATATAATCTCACATCTTTATTCATTCTTCTGTTGATGAACACTTAGATTGCTTCCATATCTTAGCTATTATAAATAGTGCTGCTATAAATATTGGGGTTCATGTATCTTTTCAGATTAGTGTTTTTTTTTCTTCAGATATATTTCCAAGAGTGGATATGATTGATCATATGGTAGTTCTTTTTTTGTTTTTTTGAGAAACCTCTATACTGTTTTCCATAGTGGCTTCACCAACTTACATTTCCACAAACAGTGTACTAGCATTCCCTTTACTCTACATCCTCACCAACATTTGCTATTTGTAAACTTTTTGATGAGAGCCATTCTGACATTTTTGAGGTAATATCTCATTGTGGTTTTGATTTGCATTTCTCTGATAATTAGCAATGTTGAGCACCTTTTCATGTGCCTGTTAGCCATCTGTTTGTCTTCTTTAGAAAACTGTCCATTTAAATCTTTTGCCCATTTGTAATGAGGTTGTTTGTTTTTTTATATTGAGTTTTATGAGCTGTTTATAATGTATTTTGGATATTAACTCCTTATTAGTCATATCATCTGCAAATATTTTCTCCCAATCAGTGGGTTGTCTTTTTGTTTTGTTTATGGTTTCCTTCGCTGTGCAAAAGCGTTTAAGTTTAATTAGGTCCCATTTGTTTATTTTTGCTTTAGTTTCTTAGTAGACAGATCTAAAAGATTTATGTCAAAGAGTGTTCTGCTTATGTTCTCTTCTAGGATTTTTATGGATTCAGGTCTTACATTAGGTCTTTAATCCATTTTGAGTTAATTTTTGTATATGATGCAAGGAAATGTTCTAATCTCATTCTTTTACATGTGGCTGTCCAGTTTTTCCCACCACCACTTATTGAAGCGACTGTCTTTTCTCCATTGTATATTCTTGCCTCCATGATCATAGATTAATTAACTATAAGTCCATGGGTTTATTTCAAGTTGCTCTATTTGGTTCCATTGAGCTGTGTCTGTTTTTGTGTCAGTACCATACTGTTTTGATTACTGTAGCTTTGTAGTATAGTTTGAAATCAGAGAGAGTGATACCTCCAGCTTTGTTCTTTTTGCTCACGATTTCTTTGGCAATTAAGGATCTTCTGTGGTTTTATATAAATTTTAGTATTGCTTGTTCTAAATTGTTTGTTCTAAGTTGTTGAAAAATGCCATAGGTATTTTGATAGGGATTACATTAAATCTCTAAATTGCTTTGGGTAGTATGAACATTTTAACAATACTAATTCTTTCAGTCCATGAAAAAGGGCTATCTTTCCATTTATTTGTGTCATCTTCAATTTCCTTCATCAGTATTTTATAGTTTTCAGAGTAAAAGTCTTCTCCTTGGTTAAGTTTATTGCTAGGTATTTTATTCTTTTTGAAGCAATTTTAAGTGAGATTGTTTTCTTGCTTTCTCTTTCTGATAGTTCATTGTTAGCATTGTAGACAAAAACCAGATTTCGGTATATTAATCCTGTATACTGTAATTTTACTGAATTCATTTATTAGTTCAGTAATTTTTTGTGTGAAGACTTTAGGTTTTTCTATATATATATATAGTATCATGTCATCTGTAAATAGTGACAGTTTTTTCTTTCCTTCCAGTTTAAATGCCTTTTATTTCTTTTTCTTGTCTGATTGCTCTGTCTAGGACTTCCAATACTGTGTTAAATAGAAGTGGTGAGAGGGCGTATCATTGTCTTTTTCCTCATTTTAGAGGAAAAGCTTTCATTTTCACATTTGAGTATGATGTCAGCTGTGGGTTTGTCATAAATGGCCTTTATTATGTCAAGATATGTTCCCTCTATAAAAACTTTGATGAAAGTGTTTATCATGAATGGATGTTGAATTTTGTCAAATGCTTTTTCTCCATCTATTGAGATTATCATGTGATATTTATCCTTCCTTTTGTTAATGCGGTGTATCACATATGATTGATTTGCAAATATTGAGCCATCCTTGCATCCCTGAAATAAATCCTACTTGATGATAGTGTATGATCCTTTTTATGTATTGTTGAATTTGGTTTGCAAATATTTTGTTAAGGATTTTTGCATCTATGTTCATCAGAAATACTGGCCTGTAATTTTCTTTTTTTGGAGTGTCTTTATCTTGGTTTTGATACCAGGATTATGGTGGCCTCATAGAATGAATCTGGGAGTATTTCCTCTGCCAATTTTTTTTGGAATAGTTTGAGAATGATAGGTATTAGCTCTTCTTTATACGTTTGGTTGAATTCCTCTGTGAAACCACGTACTCCTGGTCTTTTGTTTGCTGGTAGTATTTTGATTACAGATTAGATCTCACTACTAGTGAACAGTATGTTCAAATTGTCTATTTCTTCCTAATTTAGTCTTGGAAGGTTGCATGTTTCTAGAAATTTGTCTATTTCTTCTAGGTTGTTTAATTTGTTGGCATATAACTGTTTGTAGTATTCTCTTACAATTTTTTGTGTCTCTGTGATATTGGTTGTTAGTTCTCCACTTTCATTTCTTATTTTGTTTATTTGGGTCCTTTCTCTTCTTTTCTTGATGAGACTGGCAATAAGTATTATCAATTTTGTTGATCTCTTCAAAAAGCCAGGCTTGGTTCATTGATCTTTTCTATTGTTTTTTGGTCTCTCTTTTATTTATATCTTCTCTGATTTTTATTATTTCCTTCCTTTTGCTGACTTTGGGCTTTGTTTGTTCTTTTTCTAATTCCTTTAAATGGTTTGTTAGGTTATTTATTTGAGATTTTTTCTTGTTTCTTGATATAGGTCTGCATCACTCTAAACTTCCCTCTTAGAACTGCTTTTGTTGTGTGCCCTAGATTTTGGAAAGTTGTATTTCCATTTTCATTTGTCTCAAGGTATTTTCTGATTTTTAAAATTTCTTCATTGATCCATTGTTTTTTTTACTAGCATGTTGTTTAGTCTTCATGTGTTGGTGTTCTTCCCATTTTTCTTTCTGAAAATAATTTCTAGTTTCATACGGTCATAGTTGGAAATACTGTTTGATATAATTTCTGTCGTATTGTTTTGTGGCCTGGCATGTGATTTATCCTGGAGAATATTCCATGTACACTTGAAAAGAATGTTATTCTGCTGTTTTTGGATGGAATGTCCTGGAGATCTCTATCAAACCCAACTGGTCTAATGTGTCATTTAAGACTATGTTTTCTTACTGATTTTCTGTCTGGATGATCTGTCCATGGATGTAAGTGGACCATTAACGTCCTGTACTATTACTGTATTATTGTCAATTTCTCCTTCTATATCCATTCATAATTACATTAAATGCTCCCATATTTGGTGTATATATGTTAACGAGTGTTATTTTATCTTCCTCTACTGACTCCTTTGTCATTATATAATGGCCTCTTTGTCTGTTACAGACTTTGTTTTAAAGTTTATTTTTTTATGAAATGAGTATTGCTACCCCTGCTTTCTTGTTGTTTCCATTTGCATGAAATATCTTTTTCCATCCGTTTGCTATCAGTCTGCATGTGTGTCTTTAGCTCTGAAGTGAGTCTCTTGTAAGCAGCATATAGATGGGTCTTGTTTTTTTTATCCAATCACCCACTCTATATATTTTGATTAGAGCATTTAATCCATTGACTTTTAAGGTGATTATTGATTACTGCCATTTTATTACTTGTTTTCTGGTTGTTTTTGTCATTCTTCTCTGTTCTTTTCTTCTTTTAGTTTCTTCCCTGTGGTTTGGTGATTTTATTTATTCATATGCTTGTGTTCCGTTCGCTCTAACTTTTGTGTATCTATTGATGGTTTTTGCTTTGTGGTTACCATGAGGTTCCTATCTGTAGATATATCATTATATCTACTTGTTTTAAACTGGTAGTCATTTAAGTTCACACACATTCTTGTAGATCTACATTTTTTATTCCTGTCCCCCACGTTTCATTTTTGATGTCATAGTTTATATCTTCATGTTTATCCCTTAACTGCTTATTGTAGTTATATTTCTTTTTACATTTTTTTTTTTGTTTTTCGATTTTTATAAAAAATTACCTAAGTTGTTGATCCTCACTTTTACATATGTTTGCCTTTACTAGTGAGATTTTTTCCTTTCCTATAGATACTTATTGTTGTGGCCTTTTCTTTTTCACTTAGAGAAGACCCTGTAACTTTTCTTTTAGGTTAGGTTTAGTATTGATGAACTCTTTTAGTTTTTGATAGAGAAGCTCCTTATATATCCTTCAATTCTAAATGATAATCTTGCTAGAGTATCCTAAGTTGTAGGTTTTCCTCTTTCAGGTCTTTTTATATATCATGCCACTCCTTTCTGGCCTGCAAAGTTTCTGCAGAGAAATCAGCTGATGGCTTTATGGGGATTCCCTTTTATATGAATCTTTGTTTTTCTCTTGCTGCCTTTAGAAGTCTATCTTTAACTTTTGCCATTTTAATTATCATATGTCTTGGTATGCATCTTTTTGGGTTCATCATCTTTGGGGCCCTCTGTGCTTCTTGTACTTAGATATCTGTTTCCTTCTAGTTTGGGGGGTTTTCAGCCATAATTTTATCAAATAAATTTTTAACCCCTTTCTCTCTCTCTTCTCCTTCTGTGACCCCTATAATGCAGATGTCAGTATGCTTAATGTTGTCTCAGAGGTCCCTTAAACTGTTCTCACTTTCATTTTATTTGTTTTTCTTTTTGCTGTTCTCATTAAGTGATTTCCATTATTCTATTTTCCAGATTACTTATGTGTTCTTCTGTATCATGTTGTCTGCTGTTAATTCCTTCTAATGTATTTTTCATTTCAGTTATTTTATTCCTCAATTTATACCGATTCTTTTTTTTATATATTCTAGGTCCTTGTTAAAATTCTCACTGTGTTTATCTGTTTTTTCCCCCCATAATTTAGTTAACATTCTTATTACTAATGCTTTGAACTCTTTGAACTAATATATTTCTGTTTTTTTTTGTTTTGTTTTTTGTTTTTTTAAATTTATTTATTTATGGCTGTGTTGGGTCTTCGTTTCTGTGCGAGGGCTTTCTCTAGTTGCGGCAAGTGGGGGCCACTCTTCATTGCGGTGCATGGGCCTCTCACTATCGCGGCCTCTCTTGTTGCGGAGCACAGGCTCCAGATGCGCAGGCTCAGTAATTGTGGCTCACGGGCCTAGCTGCTCCACGGCATGTGGGATCTTCCCAGACCAGGGCCCAAACCCGTGTCCCCTGCATTGACAGGCAGATTCTCAACCACTGCGCCACCAGGGAAGCCCCTATATTTCTGTTTTGTTAGTCTTTTTTTTTTTTTTCAGGTGGTTGCAGGAACCAGCCAGAGTCCTGTGCTGTGTCATTCTGTTTTTCTCCACCTTGTTCCAGGAATAAGCAAGTGTGTGTGTGCTCTTCATGAGCAGAGTCTCAGTTTATTACAGCCCTCCTGTTAGTTTCACTGATTTTCTAACCAGCTCAGGGGACTCATCTTCCCAGTGTCAGACCCCATGGCTGGGGCACTCAATATGTGGCTCAAACCACTCACTCTCCAGAGAGGATCTCTGCCCTTCTAATCCCTCCTCCTTCTGTGTCCCCTCTCAGGGGCACAGGTCCTGACCTGATCACTTCTCTTCCCTTTCTACCCAATTCTGTGTGGATCTTTCCTACAGCCTTGGTTGTACAGAAGTCTTTCTGCCAGTCTCCAGTTAGTTTTCAGTGAGAATTGCTCCACATATAGATGTATATTTTGATGTGTTCATGGGGGAAGGTGAGTGTCACATCCTCCTACTCCACCATCTTGCTTTCTTCTCCTTATTTGCATTTTTTATTATGGAAAAAAGTAGACCATCTTCTCATGGCTAAAACTATTTGTGTCTCTTTTTTTGTGCAATATTTGTGTATTTCTCTAGCCTGTATTTACAGTTTGTCCTATTCTTCTTCAGTTTTTAAGAACTCTTTGTATTTTACAGATATCAATTTTTTTCTGTGATAGAACTGCAAATATTTTTCTCAGTTTGTTGCTTGTCTTTTGGCATTTTAATTTTGTTGCCATGAAATTGTTTGCCACAGAATTTTTATTACAATCAATGCCCAGTTATCAGGAAAGAGTACAGAGTAACTGGCTTGAAAAATAGTTGTGTTTAAAAAAACTATGAATATACTGTGAAGTTGTGGAGATATATAGTTACTGTGAATCAATGAAGATATAACTAATAGGAATCAAGGTCTTTACAGAATAAAACCCATAAAAATATTTAAGCGTGTAACAAATGTCTGAATAAATGAGGAGAGATACCATATTATTGGATGAAAATATTCAGTTGTAAAGATGTCAGTTCTCCCACCAAATAAAAAGGAATTATTCAATGTGAATATGGGAGAATAATTTAATAATGGAAGAAAAATAAACAGAGACTCAGTGTTTTGTAGGATAATACCATATGGTCTAAGATATGTGCAACTGGAATCTCAGAATCAAAAGAGAGTAAGATTGAGCAGAAAAAAAAAAAAAACTTCAGAAAATAGTGGCTGAAAACTGTGTAAATTTTCATGGGGGAAAAACCCTGGTATATAGATCCAAGGAACTCACCAAACACAAAGCAGGATAAATATAAGGAAAACAACCATACCTATGCACATCGTAGTCAAACTGCTAAAAACTGAAGATGCAGAGAAAATCATGAAAGCATATAGAGAAAAAAAGACATAGTATATAAATGGGAACAGGGTAAGAATTATGGCAACTCCTTTTCAGAAACAATGGAGGAGAAAGGAAAATAGAAGTTCATCCTTAAAGTGTTGAAAGAAAAGTAAATTGTTTACCTAGAATTCTGTGGTAAGTAATAATATCCTTTAATAGCAAGGCTAAAATAAAATAAAATGATTCATTTCAGATAAATGAAAACTGTAAGATTCATTGGTGGCAGAAATCCTTATAATAGAAAACAGGTAATAAATAAAATTTATAAAATCAAAAGTTAGTTACTTGAATAGATTAACAAGATTGGTAAACTCCCTATCAAAAATAATCAGTAATGAAGAGGAGAAGAATACAAATTACCTAAATCAAAAATGATCATACAGATCACTAAAGATCATACAGAACTTAAGAGAATAATAAGGAAGTATTATAACCACCTTTATTTCAATAAATACAACAACTTTGATAAAACAGACACATTTTTTGAAAAACAAAATTTTCCTAAATGAACTCAAGAAGAAAATGAAATTTTGAATGGCTTTATATTGATTAAGGAAATTGAATTTTAATTTAAAAAATCCCCTATGAAGAAAACTCCATGCCCAGGTGGTTTCACTGGTGAAAGTTATCAAACATTCAAGAAAGAATTAACATCAATATTACACAAATTCTTTCAGAAAATAGAGGAGGAGGGAAAATTTCTCAGTTACTCCTATGAGGCTAGCTAACATTTATTTAAAAATCTTACAATGACAATACAAGAAAAAGTCACAGACCAATAACTTTCATAAGCATAGACCAAACCCTCAGCAATAGTAGTAAATAAAATCCAGCAATATATAAACAAGGATAACACCACATGACTAAGTCAGGTTTATCCCAGGAAATAAATATTGGTTCATCATTCAAAACTCACTTAATATACACTAAGAAAATAAAGGAGAAACATACTATCTCAATCAATGCAAAAGAAGCATTTAACGAAATTTAAGACCAATGTATGGTAAAAATTCTCAGTAAAATAGGAGTAAAAGGAAACTGCCTCATGTTGGTAAAATGTATTAATGAAAATTCTGTAGCTAACTTCATGCTTAATGGTGACACTCTGAATTCTTTCTCCCTAAGATCAGGAACAGTGAGAGGATGCCCTTTATCACTATTTGTATTCAATATTTTACTGGCTATTCTAGCCACTGCAATAAGGCAAGAGAAATAAATGAAAGATATACAAATTGGAAGGGAAGAAATAAAACTTTTTATTTACAGAGAGCGTAAATAGCTAAATAGAAAATCCTGAGGACACTAAAATACTGTTAGAATAATAAATAAATTTGTGGGCTTCCGTGGTGGCACAGTGGTTGAGAATTCACCTGCCAATTCACGGGACATAGGGTTGATCCCTGGTCCAGGAAGATCCACATGCCGTGGAGCAACTAAGCCCATGCACCACAACTACTGAGCCTGTGCTCTAGAGCCCATGAGCGACAACTACTGAAGCCCACACACTGCAAAGAAGAGTAGCCTCTGCTCGCCGCAACTAGAGAAAGCCCACGCACAGCAACAAAGACTCAATGCAGCCAAAGTAAGTAAGTAAGTAAGTAAGTAAATAAATAAATAAATAAATTCGTGACAATCATAAATGAATTTCAGGATACAAGGCTCAATTTACAAAATTTCATCTGTATTTTTATATGGATACCACAAAAATTGGAATATGAAGATTTTAAAACAATATAATTTATTATAGTATCAAAATAACCATAAAATATTTCAAAATAAATTTAATAAGATCTGTAAAAGACATATACATTGAAAACTATGAAACATTGATGAAAGAAATTAAAGATGATCTGAATCATTAGGAAGGTACATGGTATTCATGTATAGGAAGAGCAAGTAATGTTAAGGTATACAGCCTTCCCAAATTTATCTATAGATGCAGTGTAATCCCAATCAAAATTTCAGCAGATGTTTTTAGGAATTGACAGCTAATACCAAAAATTACATAGAAATGCAAATGACTGAGAATAGCCAAAATAACTTTTTAAAAATGAAACAAAGTGGGAGAAATTACACTGACTGATTTTAAGACTTACTATAAAGCTACAATAATCAGAGTGTAGAATCATATGTCTTACAATAGACATACAAGTCAATGGAACAGAATAGAGAGTCCAAAAATAGTGCTAAACACACACACACATGCACACACACATTGATTTCTGTCAAAGACATAAAAGTAATTTGACAGGGAAAATAGTGTTTTCAGTGTATGGGAAATATATGGAAAATTTTTTAAAACTTCAACTTCTACCTCAGACCACACAAAAATTAATTTAAAATAGATCATAGACCTAAGCATAAAAGCTAAAATATAAAACATGTAGAGGAAAAGATGGAATGAAATCTTCATGACACTAAGTAGGCAAAGAATTTTAAGACAATGTGTACCAAAAAAATCACTAACCATAAAATAAAACAAAAACCATTAAGCTGTATTTCATCAAAATTGAAAACTTATGCTCACGTAAATATATCTTGCATCTGACAAAAGAAATCTTGCAATAATAGAAGATAAACGTGATATTTTTTAAAAAGACAGAAATGTGAACTGACCTTTCATTAAAGAAGATATATAAATGGACAAAAAGTGCATGAAAAGATGCTCAACATCATTAGTCATTAGGGAAATGCAAATTAAAATAAGGTGCCACTATATACTCATTAGAATAGCTAAACGGAAAAGACTGGCAAGACTAAGTATTGGTGAGGATGTAAAGCAACTGAAACTACCACACATCCCTGGTGGCTGTGTAAAATGGTACAACATTTTTGAAAACAGTTTGGCCATTTTTATAGAGTATATTCTTACCGTATAATGCAGTCCTTTTTCTCCTAGGTACTTATCCATGAGAAAAAAAATATGCCTATATTTTAACATGAATACTTTTAAATATAAATATTTATAACACCTTCATTCATGATAGCCCCAAACTGAAGACATTGATAGGTGAATGTATGAACAAATTATGGTTTATTACTGTGATGGAATACTTCTCAGCAATAAAAAAGAGAAATCTACTGGTATATGCAACAAAAGGCTGCATTTCATAGACATTTGAGCAAACATGCCATTTTATAAACTTCTAGAATAGGCAAGTCTAGTTTATTAGAAATATGAGTAATAGTTGAGGGAGAATGACAACAAATGGACGCAAGGAAACATTTTTGGGGGGAATGTAAATGTTCTATATCTTGATTGGTATGGTGTTTACAAGGGTGTTGGTTGTCAAATGTCACCGAACTGTGCACTTCAAATGTTATGTTTTTATTGTAAGTATATTATACCTCCATCAAATTTATTTTAAAAATCACTTTTTAAAAAAATTTATTTTATTGAAGTCTAGTTGATTTACAATGTTGTGTTAATTTCTACTGTACAGCAAAGTGATTCAGTTAGACATATATACAGTCTTTTTCATATTCTTTTCCATATGGTTTATCACAGGGTATTGAATATAGTTCCCTGTGCTATATACAGTAGGACCTTGTTGTTTATCCATCCTATATATAATAGTTAAAACAACTTTTCTATAACTCTATCACCTGTCAGTAATGAATGTTTATTGCAATATTGTTTATAACAGTAAAAAACTGGAAATAAATAATCTGGGCACTCAAGACTACAACTTCTGTTGGCCAACCTCTCCTCCATAATTCCAGCTCTGGTAACATTATTTACTCTTTTATTTCTTTCCATCTTAGGGTGGTAACAGGTTCCTGCTCTGCTATCTCTGGGTACTTCAACATCTCTTGCTGTTTTCATTAACTCTGTCCACACTCTGTAAATAGTTCCTTTATTAAGGTCTCTTGAATTGCTCCATCTTAATGAAAATCTGTTTCCTGCCAAGACAGGTCCACCCTGGTCTTTGTGCAGTAATCCCCATTGCATACAACACTTTTGCCTTGCTAATATTAAAACGACCAAAACAAAATGAATTAGACTAAAACATCTGAAAACAGATTTTTCAGTTGCTATCATTTAACCATTTTCCATCAAGCAATATACATAGAATTGTTTTAGACATTTTATTTTTACTCTTTTTGAGGATATCTCCAGAATGCTAAGTATATTTCTAATACTGAATGAAGTTTAACTTAATCATTCAAATATATTTTGTACAGCTTTTTGGCCTGTTTTAATTGTGAGTTTGACTTTTCTATTTCTTTCTTTCTCTTCCTTTACCAAGAGTAATAGAGAATTCAGCTTTGTGGTTCATGAATCCCTGTAGGTTTATGTACTTATTATTTAGCGCTTTCATAAAATTTAGACTGGCTAGCTTGCTAAGTGCACTACCAGTTTTATTTATTTCAAAAAACAGGTGGCAATCAGTTTTCTTAAATATGTTTATTAGGTATAAATCTGCCTTATCTAGCTTTGTCAGATTTCCTCAAGCCTTTTTTGAATGATTTTGCTGCTAAAACATCTTGTACTCAGTAAACAATTGATTTATATATTGTTAAAAGCATTAAATCATCCAATTACTTTCTCTTCCCCTTCCTTTGCTGAATAACACAGTTATATGTTTGTTGTTCTCTGTTAGCTCTGAGCTAAAATTCAGAAGGAAGCAGGGCCAAGGACTGTGATTAGTGATTCCAAGTGAAGAGGCTGCTATTGTCAAACATTTCCTCCTTGACTGGGAAAGATGGGAAGCCAGTCCTGTTCAATATGATTACCCTAATGATGCTACCCTGGATATTGAAAAATTATACTTTATTTGGAATCAGAGCCACTACCAATATTAATAGGAGGCAAGCATTTTTCTAGGATAGAACCTTGGAGAAACCTTGGTCCAGCAACAATATTTCTGTACAGATGTTGACAACACAGTCAAATCTGCCTGGCATTTATAAAGATCAAAATCAGTTTAGTACTAAATCAAGAGCCAATGAAGGCTTTACCTCAATGGATGATTTCTTCCGATTAGCTATAACTTTAGTTTTGTGACTACGGGAGGTGATTATCTTTGCTCATGGAAGACAAATCCCTATTGCAAAAGGACAAGAAATCTTTCCCTCTTTTGACTGTGACACCAATCAGTTCTAATGTGAACTGTAATTCTTCACTGCCCTGTAATTTTCCTAAAAGCTTCCAGATTGGAAAATGCTACTCAAAGTGATGGCTTCTTTCTCTCTTTGTGTACTTGCACAGCAGGCAGATGTCAAAGTGACAGAAATGTGTCCTGTTTCATTATTTAATCTTTTCAATGGTTATTATGCTGAAAGATCTTATCTTTTTATTGTACAATTGGAGGAGGGTTTCTATGCTGTCATGGTTACAATATGTCAGTGCTGGAATTTTAAATTGTGATACGTTTTAGTTGATGAGAGCTTTTCTGCAATCTCTAACACTGTCCTTGTCATTGATAACTCTGCAGAAGGAAGTCTACGTCTATCTCAAAGTGTCTAATTCAGTTTTCTTAAAGTGATTATGAAGTTGTCAGATGATCAAGAGAGGTATACAATTCAATAGTTTGAGAATGAAATTGTCTCTATTTGTTCTCTTTAGTAAGTACCAAATTTTTGTGCTGTTCTTCAGAAAACATTATATATTTCAGTAAATATTTCCTGCGGGAGTTCAGTTAATACCCAGTTATCATTATTTTAAACACTAATATTCTTTACAAAAATGTAGCATTCACTGAAATAGTGCACTGTTAACCAATTTATCCCCTTAGCTTTTATATATGCATATTTCTTAGATAACAGGTGCTTTCTCTACTTATTATGGAGAATTCAATCAAGTTTATCTACCTGGGGTGTTTAACAAATTAAAAAATGCAATCAGCTTTTATATGATTAGTCCAACTCTATTTCTCTTTATGTGAAAACTTTTGAATTAATTCATCTGAAAGTATGTGTTAGGCCAAAATTATTTTGAAGTATTTCTGAAAAGTTATGCTTGTTATGTCACCTATGATTTAGTATTCAACATCTTTAAACTCCTATTAAACAATCATGATATTTCCCCTAACTTTGAGTACTTCTCATAATGTCTCTTTAAAAATCATCACACCAACCCAATTTTAGAATGGGAGAAATTAATCAGAAAGGTGGTAGAAATTAATCAGAAAGATTAATCAGAAAGTTGTAGGTTCAAGTAAGTGTTTATATTTTTCTCTTTGTTTTCACTGTAATGATTATAATATTTTATTTTGAAAAATGAAATTTCTGAGAGGAGAAAGTAATATAAGCCCAGTTATAACTATTATTCCTTTGCAAATGGACTTTAGGGCTGTTTTATTATAAGCATATTGCAATATGGAAAATTTATATTTCTGCTTGAGCCACATAAACTATGGTTAAAAAACCCACATTGTTTTAGTGGTCTCACAAACAAAATTTTATAAACTTAAATGTAGATATGTATATTTCCTCTTCTAAAACTGGTAAACACTTCCAGGTAATCATTTATATTTCCATTTTTAATTGTTAAAGACAATGCTATATACTCTTTTTCTGGAGCTTTAAGATACCTGCTTATTTGTGTAAGGTTGGTCCTGACCAACCTGGGCTGTCAATACAGAATTCAGGAAACTTTCAGGGGTTCCCCTGCCCACCTCTCATTGACAACTAGCTCTCCCACTGTGGCTTTCTGCCAGCTGGGCTAGGGAAATGGGGTTAGTACTCAGAGCCCATTTCCCAGGAATTTACATTTGTACATGTATTTGGAAGAATGAGACATGCCAGTCAGTCTTGACTGCTTTGGTCAATTCCTTCTGTTTCTTGTGGAGGTGTGGGAAACATGGAGTGAGGAAAAGATACATTTTAGCAACAAGCTTCATAAGCTTCAAAATAAAACACTTCAGCCTTTTCTCTTTAACAGATTTCTCTTAAGGATAACTGGTGAGGCAGGTCCTGACCTATGGATCACTCCAGAACAATTCTGAATGATATTTTCACTGACATAGAAATCAATTATTTTCTTTCAGTCCATTGAAGATATCACTATATTTTTTTCTGATAAGGAGTCATCTCTTATTCTAATTGTTACTCATTTGAAAATAGTATATATTTTTCTCTGGCTGCTTTTAAGATTTTCTCTTTATATTTGGTTTTCTGAAGTTTTGCTATGATATGTATAGGTGTGGCATATGTAGCATTTTTCACACTTGGATGTCTTAAATTTGTGGATGATGTCTTTCATTGTTTTTAGGAAATTCATAGTTACTATCTTTTTAAAAATTGATTCTTCCACTTTCTCTCCTTTTCATCTGCAAAAGGAATTAAATATATGTTTGCACTTTTTACTATATTATCCATGTCTCTTACCCTTCTTAGGTACATTACTTTCACTTATCTGTGTTCTTTCTCTGCATAATTTCTTTTGATCTACCTCTCCAGTTAACTGATTCTTTTTTTAGCTGTGCCTAATCTGTTGTTACACTCATCCATTGGGTTCTCAATTTTAATTGCTAGAATTTTTAGCGCTAATGTTTCTATTTTGTTCTTTTTCAAATATGCTATGTAATTTTTTTTTTTTTTGGATTCCAGTTTTCTGTTGAAATTCTCAGTCCCGTTAGTATCTCATTGAACATAACCAACATAGTTACATTAAAGTCTACTATTTAAAGTGTGTTTATTAGTTCAGATATATGGACCGGTTTCAATGGGTCTCATTAACTGTATTATTTCTGCTTGTTCATATGCATATTTTTCTGTCTCTCTGTGTTATCACTGGTTGCATTATCATTGCCTGGTTCTCTTCTATTGCATTCCAGCCACTTTATTTGAAACATTGCTTGTAGAAATAATTTGAGGCCTCAGTAATGTTATCTTTCTCTCAAAAATATTTTTGTTTACTTCTGCCATGTACCTGTGGCACTGTAATCTCTAGTCTGATATTACTTTAATCCAATTTCAGAAACTTGATGACTTGACATTGGGCTATAGTCCTTGCAGGGGAGAGCTTACTTCTGGTTCATCCTTACTTCTATGGTTAAGCTATTTTGAGTCCTAACCCAAGTACAGGATTGTACCAGAGTCCTCACCTGTGGGCACTGTTTTATCTTCTGTCCTCTAAGACACGTAAGGCTGACAAAAGCTGCTTGGTGACTGAGCAGTCTCTTTGGGAATCAACAAGAAAGCAGATGCCCACAAGAAAGCAGTTCCAAATGCTCATGTCTCTGCGTTTCCATCTTCTCCTGAATCTTGACCTGGAAATTCTTCAATATCTTCTTATCTCTATGATGCCAACAATTTTTGTTTGTTTGTTTTAACTTTGTTCTTTTCTAGATGTCATCTGAATGACTGTTGGTCTGAATTATCCGGCTTTCCTTTAGTGGAAGTCTCATTAGCCTTTTCATTCTCATATAGATCTTACAGTTTATATCATCTACTATGGATAATACATAATATGGCTAATATAAATTGTGTTTCTCTATACTTGTTTCACACTGGTAACTTCTGTTTCCCCAGTGAAACTAAGCTTTTAGCAGTCAGGGGCCATTTAACGTATTTTTCCATATACACATCACTCTCCTCATACCCAAAATGCTAACTCAGAGCTGAAATGTAAATAAACACAGTTATATACTCACTAGCTTCATATCATAAATTGTAGTCAATTTACGTAGGAAGTAATTGCCTTTATTCTTATTTAAAATAAATTATTATGGTAGAGGTTAATTAGGTAATTCTCTTTTGTTATTTATTACTATTGTTTTTATTATTGCTGTTCTTAGCTGTTTTGCACATTGTAATCACCTTCCTCTCCTGTCCCTTGTCCATACCATACCTTTCTGGTATCTTCACTTGATAAATTGTTTACATTGGTCAATTTGCCTGTCCTGCCTATGTTTCTTTTTGGTGGGTCTGTTACCGAAGTAAGTGGTATGGACCCTGCTTGGGCCTTAGCCTGGCCAAGGCTCTCTGCCTCAGTGGGGGAGGGTTCTTTTTCTGTTTGGGTCCAAGTAGGTGAATAATGAAACCGAAGATAAGATCAACATAGCACAAGCTTTATTTAGTGGTCAAAGAATGGAGAATCAGGAACTAAGTTCACAGATCAACCCACCTGGTGAGAGTGATTTAATTTTAAGGAGTAAAGACAAAGGGAGGAGGAGTGAGGCTAATTATGGGGAGACATATTCATTAATCTATAGGGAAGGGGCAGGGCTTTTTTGAGGGAGGGGGGGCCCCCGCCTTTTTTTCCTTTTTTGGTCCTTAATGCCTGGTCAAGGCCACCAGTAGGTGTGTTATTTAACGTGCAAATATAGTAAAATTAACATATAATAAGACTTAGGGTCTGTTGAAGGTCAGATTCATTGCCATCTTGGTCTCAGCTGGTTCCATCTGTTTTTTTTTTTTTTTTGCCTGTAGCTTCCTTTCCTGTCTCTGGACCCTTTAACTCAAAGATTTACGTTAACTGTTAACTCCTGCTAAAGGTGGAGGGGAGTTTTCAGGTTTTGAGCAAGGACACTCCTGTAAAGGTGGAAGGGCTGATGGGTTTTGAGCAAAGACCTGGATCAGCTCTGGCAACAGGTCTACGCCTATGCCTCTGGAAGAGCTGGAAAGCTCAACTCCTGGACATTTCCTGAGCGATGGCCATTGCTCATTGGACCTGAGAGCACCTAAGGACACATGGAGCACATTGGGCCAAACAGATAATCTCTTCAGAGACTTAGGATGTGGGTTCTAATCCATTTTGTTAAATGGCAGAACTGAAAAGTACTAAAGCAGACATGTCTACAGTAGACCTAAAAAGTCAATCTGTAGGGCTTCCCTGGTGGCGCAGTGGTTGAGAATCTGCCTGCTAATGCAGGGGACACGGGTTCACGCCCTGGTCTGGGAGGATCCCACATACCGCAGAGCAACTAAGCCCGTGCGCCACAACTACTGAGCCTGCGCGTCTGGAGCCTGTGCTCCGCAACAGGAGAGGCCGCGATAGTGAGAGGCCCGCGCACCGCGATGAAGAATGGCCCCCACTTGCCGCAACTAGAGAAAGCCCTAGCGCAGAAACGAAGACCCAACATAGCAATCAATCAATCAATCAATCAATCTTTAAAAAAAAAAAAAAAAAAGTCAATCTGTAGAGGAGTGAGAAAAATGGGATAGATACCATGAGATAAGCAAAGAGAAGCCATGCTGCACCTGAAATGGAGCTCCCCTGTTCATTTTCTGAGCTTGTTTTTGTTAACTGTGGCACCTAACAGAACAGGGCATTATGAGATATGTTTTAATTCTTCCATTAAATCTCCTCCCCCACTCCCCACCCCCTGCTTTTTTTTGGTGGGGGGGGGGCAAAGGCTAGTATGGGTGAGTTCTGTTCCTTATAACTTAAATAATTTTTCACCAGGACAGATCATTTCATAAATCACTTTTTGGTCATTTGATTTATTTTTATCTCTATCTGCATAAATAACTGGTAGTTTACTGCAACTCTTTTTTCATCACCAATTTTAATTTATGTGAGATTTAAGGTACTTGGAATTACAGTACATAGAAAATCATTTTATAAGTGTCTATAACACAGTAGGTTAGAGTACTTAACGAATAAGTGAATACTTTGAACTAGGGGTAAAAATAAACCAAAATGCTTGAGTCAACAACTCACTGAGTTCAGAAAATCCTTTCCATACATATACTATTATGTGATATTTTTCCTAAGGTAAACTGTCAGAGGCCCCACATGAGGCGATAAAATGCCTTTGAAAAATCCCAAGAAAAAGAAGCATCATAAATCTATCGAGTTCTTGATTCATTTTGCATTGTTTGTGATTAAACACACAAGGTACTAAGTCATGAAGTCCATAATGGAATCATCTTCTTGAAAAAAGCACTTTTTAGAATGTCCCACTAAGGGATTTTAGAGATCTCTCTAAAACTGAGTTTTCCTATGACTTATGAAAAAGTACTAAAAAAATAGTGCAATATTGGGAGATTTTATTTTATTTTAAATGAGTACAGAATAAGTCTGCTGTACTTTTTTAAACATGCTTCTTGGAAATGACAGGATTCATGCAGCAACTTTTGATGCCTGGAAAAAAGCTGAATATTTTGTGCTTTTAACTAGCAATTTCAGAAAGTGATTTCTTTTTCCTTATTTACTTGCAAAACCAATGGTAATTAAGTATCAATGGGCAAGGGAAATTCAACTTCAGCGTTTTTGATAAGTAAAAATTTACACAGATACAGTCTCTTCTCGAACTTGCAAAACCATGAGTTGGCAGTAAAAGAGTTTAACATCTACTTGAGAAAACAAAGCATAAACATGTAAAAAAATTAATAACATAGGCAGCATGTATTATGCATTCAGAATCACATGCCCTTATGGCAAATTCTAAACTGCACCCAATGGACTGAGAACACAGAAGTGTTATCTTATGGAAAACAAAGAAGGCCATGAAGAGCTAGGGGGGGAGGCCAGGGGAGATGATCATTGTGACCTGGAGGCTTTTCAAAGGAAATTTCTTGTGATAAGGGGAATAAGGAATTAGGCCAGGTGTGTTTCCCTCCAATAATACAATATAAGTAAATACTTTAACCATTTAAAAATTTAAAATAACAGCAAATAAAACACAAAGTATCAATATATTTCAAAAAAGTATAAACTGGGAAAACCAATTCCCAGGGTAAGACTAGACTGTGGAAGAAATGATGCTCTAAAGAATTTGAATGTAGATTTCATAAAGGTAGATTTCATAAAGGGTTTCACAGAAAGTACAGTGCTTTCTGCGGTGACTGCCATGGGATAGTTGGAGATCCTATTGTCACTTTAAGACAGAGCAAAAGCAAATTATGATCTGGGGTAGTAATATTTGTCCTTTAATCAGATTTCTCTGGGCAGCTTGTACTGTAGTCCAAATTCTTGTCTTCTGCTCTTCTTGACTGCCATGATGATCATTAGCGTTTGAGGGAGACTAAGATTTGGCGAACATGCCCAATCATCCAAGTGAGAAGGATGGTTTGACAGGTAGCTCTTCCACCATCCTTACACTGAACTTAGTAATGAAGCCTCAGAAGATGGGAGGGGAAAAAGGCAAATTAAGATTCCTTTCCCAACTGCTTGGCTGAACCAGTGGTTCTCAACACCCACCACATACCATGATTACTTGTAGAGCTTTCTTATGTATAGAAACCTGCTCCTTACTCCTGAAACTCTGATTAGGTAGCTCTGGACGGGGGAGAAGAGATGACCATGAGCATTGTAACAAACACTTCACAGGCAGTTGTCTTGAGCAGCCAAAGTGAAGACCTACATGTTAGGTTCAGGGAAATGGAGAAATACATACTCAAAACAGGGTTATTTTTTGGACAGATGCTGTATTTGTCCTTGTTTGAATTAGATCCTTCTCTTTTCTTATACTTTCCATTAAGGTTTAATCCTAAATCTGGTAGATTTCAACCATTTATTCTTTTAGCCCTTAACAAGATTCCTCAAAAATATTTATTACCCAGTAAGTATTTTAAGTGTTTGTTGAATGCATCCATCAAATCTGATGTCAATATGGATAGATATTTTTGCTTTCGATTTTAAGTTAGTAAGCCTAGAAGCTTGAAACTCGCTTAAATTACTCAGAGAATTACCAGAAATAGCCCTCAGGATCTTGTGTTGAGGTGAATATAGTATTTCACAGATATCAGTTTATGTATCTCAACTAATAGACCTCTATCAACCAAAATTATGAGAGCATCTGTCATCTCACCCTTACAGGCTACTTAAAGGTAAGTTGGAAAGCCACCCCCAAACAAACTTTAATCCATAATTTGTCTGGGGGCAGCTCTAAAAAAGGTGCTCCAGATAGATACATCAAAAACTTGCTGATTGTCTTCTTCTACCACCCTGTTTTTAAACATCATGTCACAATATTCTAAGGCAGTTTTGTAGTTTTGAAACAAGTAAAATTCAAGCACGTATAATGGAATAAAAGTAAGCATGGACATGGTCTCATCTCCCCTCTATTCCCCCAGTTTCTAAATCAACTTTGATTCTCTTTACAGCATTTCAACCTCATGTTCTGGAAAATAACTAGACCATTATTGCCTTTGCCTCTGGGTAGATAATCTAATGACAAAACTCAATAAAATTTTAAATATGGTCTTAAGTAGGCTTGCAGGTCAGCACCTGATATGTGGAAAATCAATGTTGTGTTAATCTGTCTGTAAGGTGAAAATGATATAAAAAGTCTTCAAAAAAGGTGATTCATATTCTTCGCTTTAAAGAAAATATGAACATTGTTACTGAGGGTGCCAGGTCATCAGTGTTAATTTCTTCTGTAATTTCTGGTTTAATCATTCATTGTTATGCTAAATTGAATTTGGGTTTACAAATCTGTAAGGCAATTTCTACTAGGGTAGTTGTCAGAAATTTGTACAAAATTAGTCATCAAGGGGGAAATCATATAATTTGGGGACAATCCAAAATTTAGCATAGTGTTCTGCCAGTATTTTTGAGATGAGAACATATGCTTTGAAAAGAAGCAAATCATGTATTTTTTAGCTCTTCACAATTGTCCCAATTTGTGTTTGTCTATAAACATAGGTGCCTTCTATTAAGTGAAGTAGGTAATGCTATAGGTCTCTCCTCCCACCATTTTCCTATGAGGTGGCATGTTAACAATGAAGGCTAGTCCTCAACCAAATTCTGTTACAGCGCAAACATTTACTATCAGAGAGGCAAATAACAGGCCCCAGAGTAAAAATCAACATTTTCTACAAACTCTGAATTTCTGTTCCATGTCCCTTTAAGTACTTCATTAAACAGTTGCTAAGAGTTTCTCTCCAATGGAAAATGGTGTTATTTTAGGAAGGCTGAAGTGAACTTTCGATTGGCTCAGGAAACAGACACTTCATTAAGAGGTGGATGTGGAACCAAATGGAATTCGAGACTAAAGAATTATTCCTAAGGTAGGAGGCTGGTGGACTCTTCAGTTTTTAGGCTACCTTCATGCAATGGTGAAAGTATCAGCACAGTATTTTAAATCAACCTATATACTTTAAACATAGTTTGTTGGACCACTGAAACCCTAATTCTCACATTTAGGCTGATTTACAGACTTGGTAATAAGGACCCAGATAGAAGGATTAGAAGAACTTAATGGTAGTTGGGTTAGGACTTCTGATAAGGGCATTTCAAAGGCTTGTTAGCCACCTCTGCTGGGTATATTTGTGATTAGAACACCTCAAAGGCTAACTAACTGCCCACAATGACATAATTTACTCGTTCACAAATATATCAGACTGTCTATGCTGGAGTGGTTTTAAGTAAGTTACATCCAGTGTATCAACATGATAAGAGAGTTTTAGCAGGATTTAGAGTTGCTTGTAGATAAATATGTAATTTCAGCATTTACCTCAAAATGTCTCCTCCTCTGTTAGAACCACCTGCAGGACACTCACAATGTTGCATTCATGCCCAGTGCAATTTGTCTGTTTGCTTTATCCAACAGAGGCTAAAGATTATCCTGCTAGCATTGGTCATTTTTCCATCTTAACTTGCCTGTGCTATTCTCTGAATGTCTGTGTCCCTTCAAAATGCATATGTTGAAATCTTAACCTCCAATGTGATGGTTTTAGGTGGTGGGAACTTAGGATATGATTAGGTCATGACGGCAGAGCCCTCTGCACGGAATTAATGCCCTTATAAAAGAGACGCCAGAGAGCTTGCTTGCCCCCTCTGCCATGTGAGGTTACAGTGAGAAGACAGCCATCAATGAGGGAGCAGTCCCTCACCAACAGTGAATCTGCCAGTGCCACAATCTGGGACTTCCCGGCCTTCAGAACCTAGAAAATACATTTCTGTTGTTTATAGGCTACCCATTCTGTGGTATTTTGTTATAGCAGCCCAAATGGACTAAGACACCAGGAACTTTACTTGACGTTCTGTCACCAGAAATATCATGGGTTTTGTATACCAAGATCAGCAATAAAACCTGAAAAGGAAGATTTCCTTCTATAATCAGGAGCCCTGTCAGAGACGTGTTCTGGAATAGGATATGAACTCCTTATTCTTCACCTGTCACAAGGTCTTTGGAGGCACTGGACTAAAGTGGATTAATTCACTACTAGTGATTGGTAGTTAATCAGTCTTCTGGACACAGAGTTATGCTTCCTAGAATCAATCCAAATGCTTCCCCAATCTCTTGCAAAACTACCATATTGCTGTTTAGTTCTGTTTTGTTTTCAAACTGCAGCCTACTAGGAAGCTTGTCTTTTAAATGTAACAGCTTCTATTGTCTCTAAAGTATTTACCAAAAACAATACAAACAAAGGTGTGAAAGGCAGGTGAGTGGAGAAGCAGACTGATAACTGGGAAGGCACCCAGTCCCCATGGCCACCTCCCCTCCCCATGACTCTTCCTGGGCAGCCTAACCCTTCCTGGCCTCCATTGCTCCATCCGTGACCACTTCCTCTCCTGGCTGACAGGGTTTCCTTAGCGCCCTTTCTGTGCAGACAGTAAAGAGTGGATCAAAACTTATAAAGTCAAATCTAATTTGAAGGCTCTCTTTTATGGGAACAAGACAGTTACTGATTTCAGGAAGTACTCTATGAAAATGAAACAAATTATAATAATTTAGCTAATTTGCCTGAATTCCCAAATAGGATTGCAATACAAGCCAGCTTAATGAATACCTCAAAACATTATGTAAAAACAATCTGTGTTTGTAACCTGAGCAGCTTTTGTTTGCTATGTCAGAAAGTAATAGACTTTGTGGAAGAAGTTGCTTCACCTATCTCTATATTTTTATTACTTAGTTATTTTCTTCTAATATTTATTATAAGTGTGATGAAACACCATGGTTTGTGGATATAGTGGTCTATTTCTATGTCTAACACAGCAAAATTTTAAACTATTATTATTTTCTTATTTTATGGCTATAAAGAAATATATACTCTGAGCACAGAATTTAGGAAATATAGAAAGCATAAAAAGGAATGTAAAAATTATCACCTAATGGTTAACCTTTAGGTGTATTTCCTGATAACCAAAGTTTTCTATGCATATCTATTTATTCGTTAAATTAATTATCCATTACATTAGACTTATAGTCTATTTTATCATTTATTCATTAAATTAGAATTGTAGTCTCTATATTATGTAATAATGTAATACACAGATGTATTTAGCAGTACACACAGGTACCTATTTATAAGCATACTGGCTTAATATGCCAAGTATTATCATTAGATACATTTTTTCTTATACTCTATATTTATCTAGTGACATTTCTCTATTTAGGGATTATCAGCAAGAGAACCAGAATACAAAAATACTTTTTAATCCTTGAACACAGGGAGGTTGGAAAAGTCACATCATTTGTTAGAAGCTTTTGCTCCTTCTCGTACCCCTGTTTCTGGACTGGATGAAGAGTCCAAGGTCTGAGGAAGAGCACAGGGCATTTAGAGTCCAGCCTAACCTCTGCCTCCCCGTCTCCCCTACTCCCACCACCTCACTGTGGGCGAAGGGGCAGAGCTGAGGGCATGGGAGATGCAGTACAACCCCCAACATGAGCTTGGGCTGCCTTTTGGTGGTTCTCAGACTCACTGGGTTCTTGTGCCCCAGTGGGGTGGGAGCCTCAGTGTAGTAATGGTTGCCAGGGATGTGAGGATAGGGTGATGTCCTGCAGTCCTTCCGTGCCCCCAGAGGGAAGCAGAACAGACACCCTTCCACTTGCCCCCAAGAGTGGCTGTGGATGTAAGCTGGGGCAGAGAGAATGTGCTGGGTCAGTGCACTTGGCACCGCGGGGGTGGGGGGTGACTGAGGAGCAGAGGCAGGTCAGACCACCCAGCTGGCGTCACTGCAGCTGCTGGTCCATGCAGAAGGGAACACAGAGGAGGCAAATTACTCTGGAGGAAGCCATGTGGAGGCATTCGATAAACCTCGAGCCAGGCATCAGCGCCGGTGGAAAAGAGTGAGCCAATCTGGAAGGACTGAATTTTAGAACTGCACTGCCTGAGAAAACACAGAAGTTGACAGAGGTCACTTAGAAACAGCTACATTAAATTTTCTGCATTAGGCCAATGAGAGGATTAAGCCAAAAATAAGGTCAGACAGAAATATTTAAAGAAATATATAAATACAAATAAAATTACATATGTAGTTGTGATATATAAGGTATGACTATGAAATTACATATGTAAAATTTAAGAGATACCATAAATTATACGATATGTCAGTGTAAGATATATATAAGATATCATAAATTATTAATCATAGGAGACAGCTTCAAGATGGCAGAAGAGTAAGACGTGGAGATGACCTTCCTCCCCACAAATACATCAGAAATACATCTACATGTGGAACAACTCCTACAGAACACCTACTGAACGCTGGCAGAAGACCTCAGACCTCCCAAAAGGCAAGAAGCTCCCCACGTACCTGGGTAGGCAAAAGAAAAAAGAAAAAACAGAGACAAAGAATAGGGATGGGACCCACACCGTGGGAGGGAGCTGTGAAGGAGGAAAGGTTTCCACACACTAGGAAGTCCCTTCGCGGGCGGAGACTGCGGGTGGCGGATGGGGGAAGCTTCGGAGTCACTGAGGAGAGCGCAGCAACGGGGGTGTGGAGGGCAAAGCAGAGAGATTCCCACACAGAGGATCAGTGCCGACCAGCGCTCACCAGCCTGAGAGGCTTGTCTGCTCACCCACCCGGGTGGGCGGGGGCTGGGAGCTGAAACACAAGAGAAGGAAAGACCTACAATAACAAACCCAAAACAATTAAGAAAATGGTAATAGGAACATACATATTGATAATTACCTTAAATGTAAATGTATTAAATGCTCCAACCAAAAGACATAGACTGGCTGAATGGATACAAAAACAAGACCCATATATAGCTGTCTACAAGAGACCCACTTCAGACCAAGGGACACATACGGACTGAAAGTGAGGGGATGGAAAAAGATATTCCATGCAAATGGAAATCAAAAGAAAGCTGGAGTAGCAATTTTCATATCAGAGAAAATAGACTTTAAAACAAAGACTATTACAAGAGACAAAGAAGGACACTACATAATGATCAAAGGATCAATCCAAGAATAAGATATAACAATTGTAAATATTTATGCACCCAACATAGGAGCATCTCAATACATAAGGCAAATACTAACAGCCATAAAAGGGGAAATCGACAGTAACACAATCATAGTAAGGGACTTTAACACGCCACTTTCACCAATGGACAGATCATCCAAAATGAAAATAAAAAAGGAAACACAGCTTTAAATGATACATTAAACAAGATGGACTTAATTGATATTTATAGGACATTCCATCCAAAAACAACAGAATACAGAATTCTTCTCAAGTGCTCATGGAACATTCTCCAGGATAGATCATATCTTGGGTCACAAATCAAGCCTTGGTAAATTTAAGAAAATTGAAATCATACCAAGCATCTTTTCTGACCACAATGCTATGAGATTAGAAATGAATTACAGGGAAAAAAACGTAAAAAACACAAACACATGGAGGCTAAACAATACGTTACTTAATAACCAAGAGATCACTGAAGAAATCAAAGAGGAAATCAAAAAATACCTAGAAACAAATGAAAATGAAAACACGACGACCCAAAACCTATGGGATGCAGCAAAAGCAGTTCTAAGAGGGAAGTTTATAGCAATACAATCCTACCTTAAGAAACAAGAAATGTCTCAAATAAACAACCTAACCTTACACCTAAAACAATTAGAGAACGAAGAACAAAAAAACCCCAAAGTTAGCAGAAGGAAAGAAATAATAAAGATCAGATCAGAAATAAATGAAAAAGAATTGAAGAAAACAGTAGCAAAGATCAATAAAACTAAAAGCTGGTTCTTTGAGAAGATAAAGAAAATTGATAAACCATTAGCCAGACTCATCAAGAAAAAAATGGAAACGACTCAAAATAATAGAATTAGAAATGAAAAAGGAGAAGTAACAACTGACACTGCAGAAATACAAAGGATCATGAGAGATTACTACAAGCAACTCTATGCCAATAAAATGGACCACCTGGAAGAAATGAACAAATTCTACGAAATGCACAACCTTCTGAGACTGAACCTGGAAGAAATAGAAAATATGAACAGACCCATCACAAGCACTGAAATTGAAACTGTGATTAAAGATTTTCCAACAAACAAAAGCCCAGGACCAGATGGCTTCACAGGCGAATTCTATCAAACATTTAGAGAAGAGCTAACACCTATCCTCCTCAAACTCTTCCAAAGTATAGCAGAGGGAGGAACACTCCCCAACTCATTCCACGAGGCCACCATCACCCTGAGACCAACACCAGACAAAGATGTCACAAAGAAAGAAAACTACAGGCCAATATCACTGATGAACATAGATGCAAAAATCCTCCACAAAATACTAGCAAACAGAATCCAACAGCACATTAAAAGGATCACACACCATGATCAAGTGGGGTTTATCCCAGGAATGCAAGGATTCTTCAATATATGCAAATCAATCAATGTGATACACCATATTAACAAATTGAAGGAGAAAAACCATATGATCATCTCAATAGATGCAGAGAAAGCTTTTGACAAAATTCAACACCTATTTATGATAAAAACCCTCCAGTAAGTAGGCATAGAGGGAACTTTCTTCAACATAATAAAGGCCATATATGACAAATCCACAGCCAACATCATCCTCAGTGGTGAAAAACTGAAACCATTTCCACTAAGATCAGGAAGAAGACAAGGTTGCCCACTCTCACCACTATTATTCAACATAGTTTTGGAAGTCCTAGCCACAGCAATCAGAGAAGAAAAAGAAATAAAAGGAATCCAAATTGGAAAAGAAGAAGTAAATCTGTCACTGTTTGCAGATGACATGATACTATACATAGAGAATCCTAAAGATGCTACCAGAAAACTACTAGAGCTAATCAATGAATTTGGTAAAGTAGCAGGCTACAAAATTAATGCCCAGAAATCTCTTGCATTCCTATACACTAATGATGAAAAATCTGAAAGTGAAATTAAGAAAACACTCCCATTTACCATTGCAACAAAAAGAATAAAATATCTAGAAATAAACCTACATAAGGAGAGAAAAGACCTGTATGCAGAAGTTTATAAGACACTGATGAAAGAAATTAAAGATGATACAAATAGATGGAGAGATATACCGTGTTCTTGAATTGTAAGAATCAACATTGTGAAAATGACTCTACTACCCAAAGCAATCTACAGATTCAATGCAATCCCTATCAAACTACCACTGGCATTTTTCACAGAACTAGAACAAAAAATTTCACAATTTGTATGTAAACACAAAAGACCCTGAATAGCCAAAGCAATCTTGAGAAAGAAAAACCGAGCTGGAGGAATCAGGCTCCCTGACTTCAGACTATACTACGAAGCTACAGCAATCAAGGCAGTATGGTACTGGCACAAAAACAGAAATATAGATCAATGGAACAGGATAGAAAGCTCAGAGATAAAACTATGCACATATGGTCACCTTATCTTTGATAAAGGAGGCAAGAATATACAGTGGAGAAAAGACAGCCTCTTCAATAAGTGGTGCTGGGAAAACAGGACAACTACATGTAAAAGAATGAAATTAGAACACTCCCTAACACCATACACAAAAATAAACTCAAAATGGATGAGAGACCTAAATGTAAGGCCAGACACTATAAAACTCTTAGAGGAACACATAGGCAGAACACTCTATGACATAAATCACAGCAAGATCCTTTTTGACCCACCTCCTAGAGAAATGGAAATAAAAACAAAAATAAACAAATGGGACCGAATGAAACTTAAAAGCTTTTGCATAGCAAAGGAAACCATAAACAAGACCAAAAGACAACCCTCAGAATGGGAGAAAATATTTGCAAATGAAGCAACTGACAAAGGATTAATCTCCAAAATTTACAAGCAGCTCATGCAGCTCAATATCAGGAAAACAAACAACCCAATCCAAAAATGGGCAGAAAGCCTAAATAGACATTTCTCCAAAGAAGATATACAGATTGCCAACAAACACATGAAGGAATGCTCAACATCATTAATCATTAGAGAAATGAAAATCAGAACTACAATGAGATATCATCTCACACCAGTCAGAATGGCCATCATCAAAAAATGTACAACCAATAAATGCTGAAGAGGGTGTGGAGGAAAGGCAACCCTCTTGCACTGTTTGTGGGAATGTAAATTGATACAGCCACTATGGAGAACAGTATGGAGGTTCCTTAAAAAAACTAAAAATAGAACTACCATATGACCCAGCAATCCCACTACTGGGCATGTACCCTGAGAAAACCATAATTCAAAAAGATTCATGTACCGAAATATTCATTGCAGCTCTATTTACAATAGCCAGGACATGGAAACAACCTAAGTGTCCATCATTGGATGAATGGATAAAGAAGATGTGGCACATATATACAATGGAATATTACTCAGCCATAAAAAGAAATGCAATTGTGTTATTTGTAGTGAGGGGGATGGACCTAGAGTCTGTCATACAAAGTGAAGTAAGTCAGAAAGAGAAAAACAAATAGCCTATGCTAACACATATATATGGAATCTAAAACAAAATAAAAATGGTCATGAAGAACCTAGGGGCAAGACGGGAATAAAGACTCAGACCTACTAGAGAATGGACCTGAGGATACGGGGAGGGGGAAGGGTAAGCTGGGACAAAGTGAGAGAGTGGCATGGACATATATACACTACCAAACGTAAAATAGATAGCTAGTGGGAAGCAGCCGCATAGCACAGGGAGATCAGGTCGTTGCTTTGTGACCACCTGGAGGAGTGGGATAGGGAGGGTGGGAGGGAGGGAGATGCAAGAGGGAAGAGATATGGGGACATATGTATATGTATAGCTGATTCACTTGTTATAAAGTGAAACTAACACACCATTGTAAAGCAATTATACTCCAATAAAGATATTTCAAAAAATATATATATATAACATTGAACAAGGGACACACAAGAAAAAAAAGTGTTACTCATAGCTATAAGAGAGGGTAATAATAATTGCAAGATATATATATCATGTGACTATAAAATTATATATATATATAATTATATAGTCCACAAGCTCTGGTATAATGTAGATATATAGATATACAATTTATGATATATTAATATCAGTATAGATATATCATACCAGGGCTGTGGACTCTGTGACCGTGAAATGTAAACTTATGACTGTTACAAAATTTTTCCACAGACAATTTACTGACCTAGTTGCCTTTATTTTCATGAATTGGGCAACATCTAATCTAGAAAATAGAAAGGAGCTTCAAAAGAGCTGTTTGAGATGTGAGATTTTTATAGATCCAAGTGAGCAGCAACAAGGAAGTTATACTCGGCATTTGCTGATAGGTCAAAGCAGGTTACTTTCCTTACATGGAGCAAAAGGAGGTCTTGGAGCTGGTCAGGTAACTTGTGCAGAGCAGGCCAGCACTCATTTGTTGACCTAGGCCTTCCTCTCCTGGGAGAGCCTAGCATAGAAACTTCAGTTTTGGTTTGCTGACACAGGGCATAGCTTAAGTAACTCCATCTCTGGCCTCATCCGGTTACCTTAACATGGTGTACATTTCCAAAAGAAAATGACCTCTGATCTGGGAAGGAAGAGGATAATATTCCTTTGAGCCCTCTTTCTTATGGAGACTCTTTGTAGAGAAGAAACCTCTACCAAATGTATTGATCTGGGACTAGCTACCAAAAGGTCTCTTAAGACAGAACTTCTTGGTGTTTGACTGTCTAATAATTTGATCTTGTCTACTCTTTGTGTTAAAAAATGTAAAACTGGAGGACAGAGGGAAAATGCCTATTTTCGGTAAAAAATAAATTTCCACTATTTTGTGTTATTAAGAGTGAATATATCTGTTCAAGGCTTTTTGGTTCAGGAAAACACTTTAATGACTATTTATGCAAAGTTAGGCTTTTCTGGAATGGAAGCAGAAGCGTCAGATCAGTCTAGAAAGGAAAGTAATAGAAAACTTCCATTTTCCTCTGGCAGGCACCAGAGAAAGGAAATTAACAGTGTTGTACCCAGAAGAAGAGAGATGAAAGTGAGGAGAGGAATCTAGAGGGTGAAGATGAGTCCATCCCTTCGCTCCTACCTTCTGGCCACAAATGTCAGCAAACAGGAACAAGCGGGCTGTGGAAAGTTCCTGCGTGAAGAGTGGCCAAGGGAATTTTTATAAATGGTAGTAAGTGATCTTATTTACTTGACTGCTCAGCATCATTCCCTTTTCCATTTCTGTAAGGGAAGCCTGAATTCTTTGGGAGAATTAGCTGTTACTCACTGGGTACAGAATGTAAGACAGTTAATCAGATGCCCTGTTTGATTTAATCAAAAGGCAGGCATGTGACCCAAGTTAACTACTTGGAATTGTGATTTGAGTAGAGCCATTGGAAATGGTTGAAGTTTGTTCATTCTTGCACTAGCGCCCAATAGATGCTCCCAGTAGTTTCTGGTTCTTAACTTTGTGGAGGTTGACCATTACTAAGTTATCCAGCTTTCTCATCAATTTTATAAACTTCTAACAGTTCCAATATATTCCACTGGGAACCAGCATAGTATAAGGGGTTAAAACTATGGATCTATTTGAGATCGATCCCAATTCTAAAACTTTGCACTTTGTGTTTCTCTCAAATGGCCATTATAATGCCCCTTACATCACAGGATTGTTTTCAGAATTAAATGGAGATGATACATGAAAAGACTTAGACCAGTATCTGCCACACATCAAGTTTTCAATACATTTGAGCTGATAATAAGTTAACTGCAGTTGGTTTCTGTGGTTTACAGATGTAAAACTGCATCACAGTGACACAATGGTAATGCCTAATTTTTAAGTAAAAGTTGTTTTCTACATTGTGAGGTGCCACACTGCCTCTCAGCTACCTCTCGGGTGTTTCTGTTATACCCTGCAGCCTCAGTCATAGTGTTTGGAGACTGAAGGAGATTCATCGTATCCATGATTAAAGCTGAGCCGGGGGAAAGCAGCAGCTACTAAAAACAAAATGAGTGAGATCAATTATTCAGAGAGCAGGGTGATAGGCGAACATAGGCAGTATTCCCTCCTGCCCACCACAAACTGGAATCTTGAGGAGTGCATAGGACTTCTTCCCATATGGGAAACTGGAAGAATTGAGGGAAATTATACTTGTATCAAGTTTTTTTTTTTTTAATTTATTTATTTAGTTTTGGCTGCATTGGGTCTTCATTGCTGCACGCGGGCTTTCTCTAGTTGCGGCGAGCGGGGGCTACTCTTCCTTGCAGTGCGCGGCCTTCTCATTGCAGTGCTTTCTCTTGTTGCGGAGCATGGGCTCGAGGCTCGCAGGCTTCAGTAGCTGTGGCACGTGGGCTCAGTAGTTGTGGCTCACGGGCTCTAGAGCTCAGGCTCAGTAGTTGTGGCACACGGGCTTAGTTGCACCGCGGCATGTGGGATTTTCCCGGACCAGGGCTCAAACCCGTGTTCCCTGCATTGGCAGACGGATTCTTAACCACTGCGCCACCAGGGAAGTCCCTTGTATTAAGTTTTGTATCTTCCTTTTCTCTCCATGGCATTCAATAGTTTTCAAAAGCAAAATTTTAATGGCAGCATAAAATCCCATTGTATGGATGTTCCATAATTTATTTAACCATTTTTAAATTGTTGGACTTCTACATTATATGCAGGGCTTTTTAGCTAACACCAATAATGCTATGATTAATATCTTTAATATAAATCAGTCTCAATTTTTTGTCATCATATTTGTGACAGAAACTGTAAGATGCCTACCATTATCTATCCACTCTTCCTGCTCAGTAACAGAAACCTGATTGTTTTTTTTTTTTTTTTTCACATTCTTTTTATTTATTTATTTATTTATTTATGACTGTGTTGAGTCTTCGTTTCTGTGCGAGGGCTTTCTCTAGTTGCGGCAAGCGGGGGCCACTCTTCATTGCGGTGCGCGGGCCTCTCACCATCGCGGCCTCTCTTGTTGCGGAGCACAGGCTCCAGACGCGCAGGCTCAGTAATTGTGGCTCACGGGCCCAGTTGCTCCGTGGCATGTGGGATCTTCCCAGACCAGGGCTCGAACCCGTGTCCCCTGCATTGGCAGGCAGATTCTCAACCACTGCGCCACCAGGGAAGCCCAACCTGATTGTTTTTTAGTAAGAGTTGACAACATATGCCGCTTTCCCTCACAGTTAGATGATTTGGTATACTCTATTAACTAATCCCCCAATATTAAACCACCTTATATTCCTGGATAAATTTCTATTTAGTCCTGGAGGGTAATTTTTCAAACTACTATTGAATTCAATTTGCCTGTCTTTTAATTAAGAATTTTGAATCTCTAGGTAACTCAGAAATCGGCTGAGACTTTCCTCATTCTTGAAATCTGGGTAGGAAGCTTTGAATTCCCTAATTTTATAGACCTGGGTAGTCTGAAACCCTCTTTAAAAATTTCTGCTCATACCTAGGGGTCTTCTTGATTCTTGGTCACTGACTTCCTTGATTAGTTCTTCTGTCTTCATCATTTTGACCCCAATGAGAAATTCATCTCCCCTTTCGGTTTGCACAACAGCATTCCCTCACGCCCGGCATTGATGAATATGGAGGATGTTATTGAAGATTTGTGGGTGTGGTAGTGGGATATCGTGCTGGCGGTGTGGGCATCCTCAGAAGGGCTGACATCTCACAGGCACAGCTTCCACCATCTCACCCGTACCCCAGTCTCCTCCCTGTTACCATCACGTCCTCTCTTCTGCACAGCAGAGAGGGCGCCATATTACTCTCTCTCTATTTTTAAAGAGCAGCGTATCCCTCCTCTGAAGACTTATAGTCAAGCAGCCTCCTCATTTTCAGAGGAAGGGTTATAAACTTGCCTTCTACCTTGAGCCCAGTCAAAATGTTTTTGCAAGAGGGTTGCCTTCCTAAGATAAATTCTGGATCCAGCTACGTTCTCTATAAGTGCATCTCATTTTGTACACGTGATCCCGATGAGCCTAGACCTCACCAGACAGTGGGGACGAATACAGCCTACATTAACAATTAGACTTGAAGCCTGCCAGCTCGATAGCCTCCCACAGCATGTCCTGAGACACGCTTCGAAGTTCTTCTTTTCTATTATGGCATCTCAGGGGGTTTCTGGGACTCACATTGAATCTCTCTGGGCTGCTCTTCCTGCTTTCTCTCCCGTTCTGCTCTGAACTACTGTGTCACACCCAGAGAGGAGGGACCTGCCCACTCAGTACCTCCACACGAGGGCTTCGGGATCTAGACTACTGGTGTGAAGTCCCCCAACTCCTGCCTGCCCTGCACAGGGTCTGCCCTGAGGAACCACAGTTGTCCTCAGCCCTACCTCTGTCTCGAGTCCTCACCACGTGTGTGTCTTCAGGCACGTATGAGGGGCAAAGCCCATCTCTGTGTCAGGCCTTCACCAGCATTCGCCTGCCCTCAGGTTTGTATCAGGGGCTTGGCTGCTGTCCTATTCAGGGAATGTGTCATATCACTGAAGTGCTTGAAAGAGGAATTTTGTGAGTATATGAAATATCTTTCCCTCATTAAGTTTTCCCTTGGTAATAATAGAAATTTATATTCTGTTCTTCACAAAAATTGTATCTATAAATTTAAAAAAAATGAGAGGACTTTCACATCTACTACTTTTAAAAATCTTTAGAACACTTGAGCTAGGTAGGATAAAAGTTTTGTCCATTTTTGCAGATGAAGAAACCTTCCAAAGTTTAGATTATGTGCGAAATCCTTTTTAGTATATTGATGGTAGATTTGAGACTAGATACAATCTGAGACTAGTACTATTTTCTGATTTTTACGGTCACTGTTCTTAGGAATCAATGGGATTTTTTTTTTTTCACTTCTCTCTGTCTCTCTCTTCCCACCCCCCCAACACACACATATACCCCACTGGGTAGTTTTTGTGATTTTGTCACCCCCTTTTTTTTTAAGAGTACCAACAGAAACAGGTTTTAAAAAATGATATTTACAGAGTCACCTGGTACACTTAAACATTTAGATTCCTGTTCCTGCCCCAGACCTTAGGGTGGCTGTCAGGGAATCTTCTCATGTTTTATAAGCACCTCCATCAGTTTTTGGTTTTTTAAAATATCTTTATTGGAGTATAATTGCTTTACAATGGTGTGTTAGTTTCTGCTTTATAACAAAGTGAATCAGCTATACATATACATATACCCCCATATCTCCTCCCTCTTGCATCTCCCTCCCACCCTCCCTATCCCACCCCTCTAGGTGGTCACAAAGCACCGAGCTGATCTCCCTGTGCTATGTGGCTGCTTCCCACTAGCTATCAATCTTACATTTGGGAGTATATACAAGTCCATGCCACTCTCTCACTTCGTCCCAGCTTACCCTTCCCCCTCCCCGTGTCCTCAAGTCCATTCTCTGAGTCTGAGTCTTTATTCCTGCCCTGCCTCTAGGTTCTTCTAAACCTTTTTTTTTTTACGATTCCCTATATATGTATTAGCATACGGTATTTATTTTTCTCTTTCTGACTTCACTCTGTATGACAGTCTCTAGGTCCATCCACCTCACTACAAATAACTCAATTTCATTTCTTTTTATGGCTGAGTAATATTCCATTGTATATATGTGCCACATCTTCTTTATCCATTCATCTGTTGATGGACACTTAGGTTGTTTCCACATCCTGACTATTGTAAATAGAGCTGCAATGAACATTGTGGTACATGACTCTTTTTGAATTACACTTTTCTCAGAGTATATTTCCAGTAGAGGGATTGCTGGGTCTATGGTAGTTCTATTTTTAGTTTTTTAGCGAACCTCCATACTGTTCTCCATAGTGGCTGTATCAATTTACATTCCCACCAACAGTGCAAGAGGGTTCCCTTTTCTGCACACCCTCTCCAGCATTTATTGTTTGTAGATTTTTTGATGATGGCCATTCTGACTGGTGTGAGGGGATACCTCATTGTAGTTTTGATTTGCATTTCTCTAATGATTAGTGATGTTGAGCATCCTTTCATCTGTTTGTTGGCAATCTGTATATCTTCTCTGGAGAAATGTCTATTTAGGTTTTCTGCCCATTGTTGGATTGGGTTTTTTTTTTAATTGAACTGCATGAGGTACTTGTAAATTTTGGAGATGAAAGGATGCTCAACATCACTAATCATTAGAGAAATGCAAATCAAAACTACAATGTCGTATCACCTCATACTGGTCAGAATGGCTGTCATCAAAAAATCTACAAACAATAAATGCTGGAGAGGGTGTGGAGAAAAGGGAACCCTTTGCACTCTTGGTGGTAATGTCAATTGTTACTGCCACTATGGAGAACAGTATGGAGGTTCCTTAAAAACTAAAAATAGAACTACCATATGACCCAGCGATCCCACTACTGGGCATATACCCTGAGAAAACCATAATTGCATAAGAGTCATGTACCACAGTGTTCATTGCAGCTCTATTTACAATAGCCAGGACGTGGAAGCTACCTCAGTGTCCATTGACATATGAATGGATAAAGAAGATGTGGCACATATATACAATGGAATATTACTCAGCCATAAAAAGAAACGAAATTGAGTTATTTGTAGTGATTTGGATGGTCCCAGAGACTGTCATACTGAGTTAAGTAAGTCAGAAAAAGAAAAACAAATACTGTATGTTAACACATATATATGGAATCTAAAAAAAAAAAAAAATGGTCATGAAGAACCTACGGGCAAGACAGGAATAAAGACACAGAAGTAGAGAATGGACTTGAGGACACAGGGGGGCCGAAGGGTAAACTGGTACGAAGTGAGAGAGTGGCATGGACATATATACACTACCAATTGTAATATAGGTAGCTAGTGGGAAGCAGCCACATGGCACAGGGAGATCAGCTCGGTGCTTTGTGACCACCTAGAGGGGTGGGATAGGGAGGGTGGGAGGGAGGTACAAGAGGGAGGAGAAATGGGGATATATGTATATGCATAGTTGATTAACTTTGTTATACAGCCGTAACTAACACACCATTGTAAAGCAATTATACTCCAATAAGGATGGTAAAGAAAAAAAAAAGAATGGGAAATTATGTACATGAATCTGAAACTTAAATTTAGTGATTCTCCGACTAACTTCTCATTTAAAGAAAAAAACCCTTTACAATGTGTATCTTCTCAGAAGCACGCTAAATACATTCCAGAGACAGAGTAAAATATCTTCAGCATAAAAAAGAGGGAGACTTTCAAACTTGAAAGTAATGCTAGTGTCTTAGAGTCCTTAACTATTTCAGAGTTGTAGTAATTGCGTAGTCTTGGGACAGGCATCTCCAGTGAGCCCAATAATGTAATTCTTTATTCCATTTATTAGATATTGAGGGATGACACACACTATATTTCCACCCTGCGCTGACCTTATGTCCTTAGGCACACTGGGCTGTCAGAGAAATACTTTGGACTGCAGTTATAGCAGTACTTTATGATTTTAATTAAGTGTGTTATAAATAGGGGCTACTTGCTGACATCCCTATGGCTGGTATAATATTCTCTCCTGTAAGTCTATAAATTCTAGCTCATTGATTACCTTCTCCTTTGCACTAGCCCTGCTACCCTTTTTCTTAACTAAATTCAAAATTCCTTATAGATGCATGTTTTTGTGTGAATTTGTTGAATTAATCCCTTAGGACTGAATTTCCTGTGTGCATATGTAATTCTTTTAAAAAATGTTTCCTTGTTCCTTGACTCATAGTAGTCTTTTTGAGAATAGTAAAGCATCTATCAGCTCTTCTAACACCTGGTACAGTGCTGTGCAGAGGGTAGGAGTTCTATAAATGTTTGCAAAATGGAATTGATCTCATTATTAACATAGTCATGCTGATTCGCTTGTCCTCAGAGACATGCAGAGCAGTCTTACCACCTAGCAAAGATTCAGAATCCTGAGATATGAAAGACCATTCCAGGACTTTTTCTTCATCCAGAATGGTTATTACAAGTCCATACACATTGTGCTGTATGTTCTACAAAAGAAGCAATGTAGATTTCATCTAAAGTCCAGTGACACAATTATATGACAATTATACACAACCTAGAATATAAAATAAAATGGAACCTGTAGTTTTAGGACTCTACTGCTTGAGCCACTGATAATACTAACTGGTTGGGATACCTGGCAGGAAATCCAGTAAACAAGGACATTTATTAACACTGGTGAACTATCCACACATTCTCATACTCTGTCGGCTACCCAATAATAAGAGCGGACTTTATTATAGGCTGCAAAAGTGAAACCAAGCTTTAAAGTATCAATTGCTGTTGTTTTGCAGAGTTTTCAAGTCTCAAAGACTTATTTATTTTATATCCTCCTGAAAATCTCTTCCACTCTCCCCCTACTTCTTATGCCCACAGCTATTGCTACAGGAGAATATTACAGTAATTGATCAATGTCTGATTAAAAGTGTGCAACTCTTTCATTATCTGCACAAGGTGATTGAATTCCTTCTGCCTGAGCAGCAAGGTTCTCTTTTAAATTGTTGCATCAGGAAGTGACAGTGTGTGTGGATTCCAGTGCCATTTGTTTGGTGCAAGTGAGCAAGTTCTCTATCTCTTTTGTATCAGAATGTGGAGAAGAGACCACTCATACCCACCAGCAAGATAGTTACTATAGAATAACTACTGGTCACTTGATCTCTGGACTGAATATTTGATGTCTTCTGACCCCCCTACTCCAAATACACACACACACACACACACACACACACACACACACACACACAACCTATTTGTGTTAGTACTCGATTTCACTGTATGTACCTCATCAACTGTTTCTGTACATTTGATAGCTAGTGTTTTCTTTTTCCAAAAAGTTTTTGAAATATCACGTTGTTGGATAAGCAGGGGAAAGAATACATGCCTTGTGTGGGGTAGTAAATATTTATCTGTCAGGCAAGGTTGACTTCCAATTATCAGGGGTAAAGGAGGTGTAAGTAACAAGAAGAATTGAAATTGTCAGATAAATAATAGAACAGTTTCTCATTGAAAATCAGTAGATTATATTAATATATTTTCTTCATCCAGCTTTTTAGCAAAATGGATAAGTAATATGTTCACCTCATTGCCCTTCTGTACATCCTCTGGTGGACAAGCTTATAATCAATTAGTGAAGATAGCCAGAAACATAATAGGCAGAGAAGACTGACAAAGACATGGATAATTTGCCTCTGAATAATCTTGATTAACCCTAAATCAAAGCTTTTAACCTAAATGCAGAGAAGCCACTTTGCAGCATTGTCTCTTTTCCATAATACAGAAAAAATAGAAATCGTTTATAAAGACAAGATGCTTTCTATTCTGTTTCTTGGTACCTGAGGAATATGCTTAACTTTTGGTGTCAGGGACAGTTTTAGAAATCTGATGGAAGTTATGGACCCTCTTCCTAGAAAACTACACAATTATAGCGACAGCACAAGGATAGCATATGAATATAAGAATATGATTGATGCTCCCTGGAGTTGTGCAATGCTGACATACATATATTTCCTATCCTTGGGACACCAGATTAGGAAACCCTGCCATGCTTACTCTCTGCTGTGATCTTTGGCCGAATTGAGTTGGAAATCAAGTAAGCAAGATTCTATTTTTATCTAGGCCAGTGTAACCCCTACTCCTATGGAAATGCAGTGACTTGAAGCCTATCTAAATCAGTAGAGGGGTAGTATTTCCAGGTGGCACTGATCTTAGGAGAAATTCAGTGGCCTTGCTCAGAATGTCACATTTACTTACAGAAGGAACAATGAGGAACAAATCAGTTTAAAAATGCCATTGCCATAGTTGACCATTCCAATCAAAATAAATCTCTTATGCCTTGGTGCAGCTTTGATCTGACTTCTAGTCTTCTACAGCTGGCTTTATTGAATGTTCTAAATTTTCCTGCACATGAAATATTTTGAAAATGCAATTCAATTGCTAGTAGCACAGGAATGAAAAGAAGCAAGGAAATGGCTCTTCAGTGAGTTTTGGCTTTTTTTTCTGGATCAGATGAGCAGCTGTTGAGCAGTAAGTCTACCAAAATGGCAACTTGAGCCAAATCAAACTCAATTAAATTGGACTTTTAACTCCAGTCAGGCTTCTTAGAATACTTGAGAGCATGCCAGGGACAATGAGGGCATCCTAAAGGTGCCATTCCCTCTAAATGGATAATTCCTTTTCTTCTGCCTTACTTCCAAGCTAGCCCCATTTGCTCACATTTTCACATCTTAGAAATGACTTATTCTATGCTTTGATGTATGAGTGCAGGTAGTACTAAAAGGGATGATTTTTTTGAAGACTGTTGATGTAGGGATGGAGAACGCTTAAACATACTCAGTCCAACCTATGTGTTCTTCCATTTAAGAAAATCTTTTGAAAGACTACTATGAACATGATACCCTGTTTGGAGTCTACATTTGTGTCTGAGTTCTCAGTTTGATTTAGAACCTCACAGTAACCTGTTGAGGTGAATGGAGTATTTTACAACTCAGGAGGCTTAGCAAAGAGACTTACAAATAGTAGAAAGGTGGTCTGGAACACATATCTCTTGGTACTCACTATAGCCCATCATATGACATGGAACTTCCTTCAAGGATTCAGGGAGTTCTGTTAAGAAATACATAATGATGCTTTGGATGATTTTGAAGGAAAAAACTCTTAATAGTACTAAAATTGAGAAGATGATGTTTTGAATTCATTTGTCACCAACACAGCAAATAATCTAGAGAGAGTATATCTTTAACAGAATCCCCCAATTTTCCATCTGGAGGGACCACAATAAATCTGATTTCTTACTCCTGATTTCTTTCTCATGATACCCATAAGCATTCCCTTCTACCTTCCCACAATATCATGGGGAAAAAGCAAAGCTATGTTGTTAATACCCTTGATTTTGTTTATCCCCATTGCAGAGGACATTGATTTGTTTATAGACCAGCTTTGCTAAAATGTTTTGAAGAAGGAAGGATTTCTTTAACAGGGAACATGAGAGTGGACATTGGGCTGTGGACCATGAATATTTAGTTCAGAACAGGGGGATCTATTTTTTTTCCTGCCTGTGTTTACATTGTGTCACGCAGTAATATTGGGTGTTTTTCTTTAAACTTGAACTCAGAAAATGCCTGAGTCATTAATTTCTTGGGCTGCAAACACACTTCAAAATGTAGCAACTCATTTGGTAAAAATTATCCAGCCAATCAGATCTATTGGGAAATATATAATACATACACAGGGAGCATGGGAAGGGCAGGGCTGATATTTTGAAAGCATGAGAGGATTCCGAAAATCAACTACAGTAAGCTCAGTGCACTTTTGTGGGTCTAAGGCTGTCCCCAGACACCAGTGACCCAAAGCCTGTCCTGTTTTCAGGGAACAGCTAGTCACTTTGATACTATGTTCGTGTTTGTATGTTGGTAGATACTCACAAAGAGACAGCACAGTCACAACTTCAATTGTTTTTACACAAATATACAGAGAAGATGTGTCTTCCTTATTTTGTCTATACTTAATTCTGTTTCCTCACAAACTTCAGTCCCCTGGGTAGAAGGAAGAAAACAAACATTTAGTCCTTGCAGTGGACTGAATTGTGTCCCCCTTCCCCCTCAAATTCATGTGTTGAAGCCCTAACCCTCAATGGCTGCAGATAGGGTCTGAGTGGAGGTGATAAAGATTAAATGAGGTCATAAGGTAGACCCCTAATCCAATGGGACTGGTGACCTCCTAAGACAGAGAGACACCAGAGCTCTGGCTGTATGCCATGTGAGCACCCAGGGAGAAGGTGGGCATCTGCAAGCCAGGGAGAGAGCTCTCATCAGGAAACAAACAGGCCAGCACCCTGATCTTGGACTTCCCAGCCTCTGGCACTGTGAGAAATTAAATTCTGTGATTTAAGCCACCCTATCTGTGGTATTTTGTTACGGTAGCCTGAGCAGACTAATGCAATCTTGTAAGCTTAAATGACTTAAGTCATTAATTTAGGATATACTCAGTTTCACTGAGAAAAAAAAAATGATTCAAATTTTTGTTTTCTCTGTCCCCTTCTCCAGCTTCTTTCCAACAAACACTTGGGTAAATGTGAACGTGTGTGGCACTGCAGCCCCATGGTGGATGGAAAGAATTTGGGTCCCTGGGGATAGTGTCCTCCAGCATCTTGTGGCTCTGGAACAACGTCCTCTGTCCACCTGGCAAGGGCTGGCCCTGCTCGCAGTCACCGCTGATGTCTGTGGCCGGCATAACAGTATCTGGCCACTCTGGCCCTCCCTTGCCAGCGCAGCCTCACCTCAGCTCTCAGGGGTGTTTGAGATCCCCCCCCCGCCCCATTCTGCTCCATCTTCACGGTGGTGAACTCTATCACAGACCCAGAGCTCTCGGCTCCACTGCCCGTTAACTTCCACTATGGGCTGCAGGACTTTCTGCATCCCACCCCTGCCACACTCAACCCAAGAATGGGCAGGAAAGGCAACCGTCAGGGCATGCTTTTTTTCTGTTAGACTATACTGTTCCACCTAGTTTACTTTGATGTGATTTGCTCCTGGTTGACAGACTCATTCTTAAATGCCATAGGGTGAACGAGGACAAGAGATCCCCTCTGTTCTCAGTTTTTCCTCACTTCTGAGGACCCTATCTTGTCATTTCCTTATCTTGTCTTATTGCATCTTATCTCATCTCATCTCTTCTCATCTCATCTTTCTCTAACTTTCTTCAATCTCCCAGGAATAGAAAAAAAAGTAGTCTTGTGCTCTCACTCCAAGTCCTATCTCCTTTTTATCAGTGAGAAGCAAGTTTTATGGCCTAGAAGTGAGGGGGGATATTTTCTCTACCTTCTGGGCTGGAAAGATTTTATAAGCTGAGTCTTGGACCTTGATATGCTAAAGAAGGTTATAAAGGAATTTAGCAAATCTGTTCTCTGTTTCTGTTTCTCCTCTCCATGTCTATTGTCCTGAGGACATAAACTTTAGAGATATAAAGCTGCAAATGGACAAAAATTTACAGGAAGAATGAAAATGAATGGCTTTATATTCACAAAGATATTATCCCTGCTTATGAATGGGATTGTCCATTTTACCATGCATGTATGCTTGGATTCTGTGTACTTATGCATGGTTTCATCGTACATGAACCTTACTCCTTGAGACAGGTGTCAGAGGTGTAGACAAACACCACTAGTGTTCACCATGAACACGTGGTGAGCAGGAGTTTAGGGTTTGAGGATATTTCCAATCCTCTAAGATTGGATCTTCTTCCACCACCTCACCCAAATTTCATTGGTTTTTATGTGCTAGCCTTCTTTTGTAAAGTGTGCACCTAAGGGAGACTCACCCAGCTCTGATGTTGTGTGAATGACTGGTTCTTTGCACTTTTGAAAGCATAATTTAATTAGCTAGTCAAAGTATCTTTCAGTTAGAGCTCTATTTTGTCTTTCCAGGATACTGTATATTTCAGTCTTCTGAGTCAGTGAGCATCCTGGTGGCCATCTTTTAAACTAGTCTTCCTGTCATATTGCATTTTGTTTCTTATCTGCATCCTAGAGGGGAGAGCTACTTTTGATGAAGTTCCTGTCTGAGTGCTATGTTTGCCTTCGCTACTCAATTACCACATTCCCTGGCAAGTTCAATTAAGGACCCTGAGAAGATTTCTTAAGTCCACAGCCATTTAAACATGCAAAATTACAGATGTTTAAATGACCATCATTTTGATGATTTAGAACTTGGAATAACAAGGAATATTTCTTATCTTATTGCCTTCCATTAGCTTGTTTAAAGTTATCATTAAAACTTTTTCTAGGGGCTTCCCTGGTGGCGCAGTGGTTGAGAATCTGCCTGCCAATGCAGGGGACATGGGTTCGAGCCCTGGTCTGGGAAGATCCCACATGCCGCGGAGCAATTAAGCCCGTGAGCCACAACGACTGAGCCTGCGCGTCTGGAGCCTGTGCTCCGCAACAAGAGAGGCTGGGATAGTGAGAGGCCCGCGCACCGCGATGAAGAGTGGCCCCCACTTGCCACAGCTAGAGAAAGCCCTCGCACAGAAACGAAGACCCAACACAGCCAAAAATAAATAAATAAAGGAGTTCCTTAAAAAAAAAAAAACTTTTTCTAGGCTTGGGATAAACTGGGAAACTAAGACATAAAACTTATTTTAAAATGCATATCCTTTAATATGTAATTAAAATAGTTTTCATTTATTCACATGTTTGTGGATAAGTTTTCTCTTGAAGATCAACTTTCCATCAATGATCAAAGTGATGTAAAGCAATGACATATAAATGTGTACTTTTAGACAGTAATTTGGGGTTCCATCATATAACAATGACAGGAAATCCTATATAAAGATATAAATGGAAAATGATACCTGATTGATGGATTTGGGGGATAGGCTGATTGGCACTGTAAGGAAAAGACTATTTTGTTCCTTGATGGGAGATTAGTACTGAAATAGATGTGTGAGTCAAACCTCAGCACAGTAATGATTTCCTGACAGGTACTCTCTCCAAACCCTAAGTACATTAAGTTTAAATCCAAAAAGCCATTACGCTTTAAATATTTTTCTCATTTTTTCTATAAATTGGAAGAAAAAAGAATTTGCACTTTAAGTAGAGACTACAGTACTTGGTTGGTATATAACAAATTGCTTAACATGGACCAAGACAGAAGTTAAATAATAAGGATGAGCTCGTTGATTGGCTCGTGGTGTAAAGCTGTATGATTGACTCAAGAAAACAATGCATCGGGGCTGGGCATTAGCTTCTGAGTGGTTGAGATTGAGTGCTACCGCAATTTGGAAGAATTCTCAGCACAAACAAAAAGAGATGTGCATCTGTCCCTTCAGTGACTTCGGGAAACCAGAACCATTTTTGATACATTACATTTTTTCCCAGCTTTCAATATTTTATATTTTATAAGTCTTGGGGAAAACACTTTCTTGACTCCAATAGCTGTCAAGCTGTTGGGGTAGAATACAGTGAACTGATTTCAAGTGTATAGTTAGTTACAGCCGTAAGATCCATGTGAACAATGTCAACCATGGCTTAGCTATTGTTTAGCTGGCATCCAACTATGTCTGAGCCTCTTCTAAGGAAAAGACAAGAGACATTATTAATTGAGTATCTAATAAAAGTAGAACAATGTTCTGGGCACTTTCCTATTTGACTTAATCTTCACAACTTCCCTGGGAAGTTTGATGCCTATTTAAAGATGTGAGAGGTGAAGTTTATGAAAGTTAAATATACTATCCTTAGTCCCACAGCTGAAAATTGGAAGGCCTGTCCCTTGAGTTCTGGTCTGACAAATTTTACTTTAGTATTACTCTACCATGCTTCCTTTCTGAGTGACTTTTCCAGAAAGTTCTATACATCCACTTCTTACCAATGGGTTTTGTCAGCACTGATCAGACTCACTGTCTAACCCACTGTATTAGTTTGCTAGAGCTGCCATAACAAAATACCACAGACTGGATGGCTTAAACAACAGGAGGCTAAAAGTCCAAAATCATGGTGTTGGCAGATTTGATTTCTTCTGAGGCCTCCTTCCTTGGCTTGCAGATGGGCACCTCCTTACTGTGTCCACACATGGTCTTTTCTCTGTGCATACACAACCGTGGTGTGTCTTTCTGTATTCAAGTTTTCTCTTCTTCTAGGGACAGCAGTCACATTGGATCAGGGCCTACTTTAATGGCCTCATGTTAACTTAATCACCTCTTCATAGGTCCTATCTCTAAGTGTAGTCACATTCTGAGGGGCTAGGAGTTAGGGCTTCAATATATGAGTTGGGAGAGGGGGACACAATTCAGCCCATCATACCCACTTAGATAATAATCAAAAGCATTAGACCATTTTCTCCTGGGCTTTGCATGGTCCTACCCATAGACCCAGCAAAGGACTCCAAATGCTGCCATGAAGGATAAATGCAATGCTTACAGTGCCAGTTCTTATTTTGGGTTTTACTTGTAACATATAGCTCAGACCTGTGAATCAAGCAGTCCTTACCCTTGTGGTGGGTTTTGTCCCTACTATATATAATTTGCATCTATACAAGTAGATTTAAATTTGTGTAGACAAAATATTAAAATGGGGGCTTCTTATTCCTGACTCAAGATGCAGCTACTGACTTTTGTATAGACATAAGCATAGATCATTCATAGGATGAGAAGAGATCCAGAGTTCTAGTGACAGCACGATAAAGGAGATTACTGAGGTCCTTACTGAATCCAAGAAGGGAGATAAAATGGCAAGGACTTGGCAGGCTATCCTAGAAGCTTCGAGTAGTGACTACCAGGAGGGTAGTGGGCAAGACAGGAAGAGACAATTGGGAGTGGTCTAGGGACATGTAGTTGCAGTCTAGAATCAGCCATGGAGAAGAATCAGGGTTCCTGGTACTAAAGGGACAGGTCATAACTAAAATAGAAGAATAATAAAGAGGACAACAATTACACTAGCTAATGATTATTGCATTCCTATTGTGTGCCATTCCTACTATGTGCCAGGCATGTAAGGCTGTATGTACATGTTGTTGAGGACTTTATGAGGACTTACATATTCTCTATGACCTTTCTTCCATGCTACGTGGGTCTCATGACCAAAGATTTTCCTTCCTGCTCCCATTTCAAGGTCCTCTCTACCCTCTCTCATCTGAGTAGCTACTGAACTTTCTCATTCTCCGTCCTCCAAGTTCAAATTATCTGGTTTCCTGGAGTAACATCTAAGGATCTTCATCTAGCTGGTGGGTCTGGGATTTCTTCCATCTTGGTTTCTACTTTGTCACGGCTGTGAGGAAGAAAATCAGCATTCATGTACCGTGAGAGAGGAAATGGGAGAGGAGGGTAAATATACAGTATATTTTTTTAAAAAGATGGAAACTTCAACATATAACCCAACAATAGTTCCTTATTGTCTGTCTTTTCCAACTAGAATGAAAGTTCTATGAAAAGAGACACCTCTCCCAGGCTCACAACATCAGCATAGGCAACTAATACATATGTGTCAAGTGAATAAATGAGGTATATAAAATTTTGAGTAGGTGAAGGAATGAAGATGAGAATTCTCTCTGGTGCTCATTTGCTGCAGCCTTGCTTAACTTCCTAGGCTACTTTAATGTATATTTTTGCTCAAAATTATGGGCACAGAATCCTATAAGAACTCTTTGGTTTATATAATATTATCCCACAACACAACCTCCTACACTTTTCCAAAGATTTGGAAGTGTAAAAGTAAGCCCTGTGAAATATCAGTCTTCCTATAATTAAAAGTCTATTTCTTCAGACATGTCCTCACACAGAGGCAGAGACCAAATAATGGCCTTTGTATTGAATTAAGGCAAGTTTTTGGAAAATAAATTCTATAGAATTTCTAGTTTTATTTTTCAAGAATGCTTAAGATCAGCAGCAGATGGTAAGCTCTTTGGACTAGATCTTGTTCATTTTGCTTGTAAAATGAGAGCACAGATTCTGAATCTAGACAACTGAGTTGGAATTCTAGCTTCCCATTCTTGCTACCTTACTGTGTCTTGGCAAGTTGTTTAATCTCTCCCATTGGGTTTCATCATCTATAAAATAGGAATCATAATAATGCCTGTCCCATAGTGTGTTGTGAGAATTAAATGAGCTACATATATAGAGCAGTTAGAACAGGTTTTCACATACTGAAGAGAAATGCAAGTGTCAGTTACTCTTACTGTGATAGAATGCGGAGTCCTTTGCTAAACATTCAATGATAATGTGCTTCTTAAAGGGTCCCGTGAACTAAATGACATATAATGTAGGAGACAGAGGACAAAGGATCTTAATAAAGGTACATCCAGTGCTAGGCTAAGTATTTTATATACATTACCTCATTTAATCTTCACATCATTCCCCTTTACAAAACAAGAGCAAAACCAAAACCAAAACAAACAAGAAAAAACAATCTTAAGTTAAACATATGTAAGTTCTCATTCCTAATAAATGAAAGCCAGATTTCAATCTGGCTTTGTCAGATTCTGAAGCCTATTTTGTTTTAATGGTTTAAGTGCAGAACTACTCAGAGAAAGTTGAAGTTTAGAAAATGTTCAGCTACAGGCCTCTGTGCTAAAAATGTTAAAGTGGCTGCAGAGTACCTAATTTTGTTTCCCAAAATAAGTAGATTATCTCTCTGGAGAAAAAAGTAATTTCCCTTGTAGGATATTGTAAAATCTTATCAACTTGCACTGAGGCAGATAGAGGCCTAAAATATAGGTTTAGAAATACAATTTTAGTTTTAAAAGAATTTTTTATAAATAGAATGAGTACTGGTTTAGGGTCTGGGATCATATCAATTGTGATTTAAATTCATACAGCTTATTGTTCTTATTTGTGCCTATAGCTTTTTGTTGTTGTTGTTGTTTTTAAAGGAACTCTAAGTCTTTAGTGGACACACGCTAGAAAACAAGATCCCCATCATGTCATCCTTGAGCTCCTGTGTGTTTTTCTTGGTCTTGACGTGTCCTCTTCCCCATCTCATTTTACTCCTGTGGGAGTCTTGGACATATGACGTGTTTTAATGTGTGTGTGTGTGTATATGCGTTATTTTCTCCCACCTTGTGCCTCAATCTCTATTAAATAATATCACTACCTTTTACTTTTTCTTTCTCCTTATTTTCACTTTATTTCTCATTGATTTCTCTTCTCTTCTTCCCCTGCAATATAGACCTGGAGTCTGTTTTATTTCTCTCTGATAAAATTATGTATTCTCCATTCCTACTTTAACCTATGAAAAGAATAGTTGATATTTCTCTGTATTTAAAACGCTGACCCAAAACAACAAGGTCCTACTGTGTAGCACAGGGAACTATATTCAATACTTTGTAATAAACTCTAATGGAAAAGAATATGAAAAAGAACATATATACATGTATAACTGAATCAATTTGCTATACACCAGAAACTAACACAACACTGTAAATTAACTGTTCTTCAATTTAAAAAAGGCTGACCCATGTGGTCTTATGTTAATTTTTTTCTTGACAGCACAAAAGGGTTTCCGTCTCAATTTAAATAGTTATTGAATAAATTAGGCAATCCATATAATGTAGCAGCACTGAGACAATGACTGAAACGACCTATCTACCTAAATAAAAATTAAGAGATTTGAAGATGGAAAACTGTTTAAGAGAATACAGGCTATTTTAATATTCCAGAGTAAATATTGGAATTCATCCCTGGGGAGATCCTTCATTGGTAAGCCCTTTTAGTCGTGAAGACATGAAGAAGTACCTACTCAACATTCTTGGGAATTAACCTGAAAGTAGATGCTGGTATTCAGAATTCTGTTTAGTAATGAAGTTAATAGTAAAAATGAGACCAAATAGAATCAGAAATTTCCCTGAGCCTGAAATGCATTGTGTGTCCTTGGAAGATGTGAATGATTGCTATGCAAGTATTTTCTCCCAGGAGCTGAGGTCCTACTCTAGCAGAAGAGACAGATAATTCTTCTCTTCTCTTCTCTTCAACTTATGCCATAGGAAGCACTGGGGAAAGGAATGGGACTGAGCTGACAAAGCACCACCAACACTGGATTGTTGGTGTCCCTTCTAATTTAAGGTTGAATGAGTCACAACTTGGGAAATATGCTATGGGCCATGACACTTTGTTCCTTACCCATGGGTTTGGAATATTTTCCCTTGAAGGGAATGGATATTCCCAGTGTCAGTCACCCTAGGACAGGAAATAAGCTGAGCCTTAGGAACAAAAGACTGTCTGCTTATCTCTGCATCGGAGGCCATTGGGCCTATTCTGCCATATGTAGGTGTAGAAATGCCTGGACCCTTCTGTTGGGGAGAATCTAGCTGACAGCCCTACCACACAGAGGCCTGCCAGGAAACGCAAAGGGAGGCTGGTGGTCTCTTAGAATAAAGGCTTCTTGCAGCAAGTCTAAGCAGTGTTTCTCTGGTCCCTAAGCTTTCAGTAAACTCTTATTAACAGTATGGTTTAGTCTCAGTTGTATGTGGGATGCAGGGGAATTGAAATTATCAGTCGTGATCAGGGGAAGACAGATGGGCCTAGAAGTGAGTTGATAACACAGGGGTCAACTGCCCCAGAAGAGGTGGCTTGGCAGCAAGTGGACAAGCCAGAGAAGAGGAAAAATGAAGGACTTTTAGGGCACTGCCCTTGGAAACTTCTGGAAATCAGTGGTTGAGATGACCATTTAAGGAGGCTAATTTCTGCCAGGAAGACAATGAGGGTTCTCGCCAAAATACTTTGCATATAAAAAGGAAGTCTAACCTCACTTGGTAGTCACAGGCTAGGAAGCCAGCAATATACAGGATTTATTTGAAACATTTAAAAACAGTGATTTAAAATGCATGCTAAACTGACTGTAAGCTCAGATAAACATAGTAACAGAAAGAGCAAATCTCAGCTCACTCTTTCAATAAAATGAGTTGTGTTAATATATAATTTAATAAGAAGCAAAATTAATATATAATTTAATAAGAAGCAATTTAATTTATTTCTGTTTGAAGTTCTCACTCTTTTTTGACAAATTATTATTTTAATCTTGTAATCATTTGATGTGATTGATCAGCCAGTCAGCAGAGCATATATTTTCCACCTAACTTAAATGTTTTGGCAAAATGATTATTTCTTTTACACATTTGATACGAGTCTATTTTACATTTTTTATGAATAAATTGATGAGAATCATGTTATCTTGCCTCAGTGCCAGCCTTCTGCCCCTGAAAGTCTTATGTTTGTGCTGAAATATTTGACAAAGTCTTTCTAAAGTTATTATAAGAAGAGGAAAAAACCTTGAAAACCTAAACACTAAGTGAAATCCGTGCAATTAAGCAAAAAATGTAATAACAAAGCACGGAAAGAGGACCTGTTTTCCAGTTCCTGGCTCTGCTGCGAGGTGTGGACATTAATCACTTAGTTGATTCCTCTGAGCCTCAGTTTCCCCATCTGTAACCCTACAGGATCATTTAGAAAGTGTAGTAATAAAATGTATATGGGAAATACTATAAAGGATTAGAATAGCTATTACTACTTATGCAGGTTTTTGCTTACCTGTTAGTTTACCTATATATTTATAGTATATGTACTCAGTGTGTACAAAACCTAAGAATTCACCCTATACTATTAGAAGTGGGTAGAAATGGGGTGATTCTAGAAGGTTAGGCAAATGGATGGCTTGATGTAGATACAGAGATAGATATAGCTTTTTACCTTTTACATAATTTCTCATTACATTTTTATATACCTTAAGGGATAAATCTTAGTTGTCCTATTTTGAGGTGAGGTTCAAAGTTAAATAAAATCTTCAAAATAACGCAACTAGTCAGTGACAGAGATGAGATTGAAATCCAGGCCTCCTCTACTGCAGAATCCTGGGTTCCTTCTCCCTTACCTCACTGCCTTCTCCTTGTCAGTTCTTAGAACCCACCCGGCCATACACTGGTACCCACTTTGCCTTAAACTTGCCATATTTCTCAGAGATCAGGGATTGGTCCTAGCATCTAATGTAAGAAAGCAAAATAAGTGAGAAACTTGGTCACTGCTGTTCTACACTGACCATAGGTTATTTGGTAAATATTTCTTGACCAGTTTCAAACAGGATATTCTGAAGACAGTAATGGAGTCAAGTGTGGATTTGACTAGTGTTATTGCACTAGTTTGTGGGTCAACACTACAAACTTGGATTAGATTTTAAAAATTTATCTAGAACCTCAATCAAACTGAGGCCTAGGAATTTCTATGAGTCTGATCTGAAATAGCTCTTACATTGGTAAACATTCAAATAGACAATGATGTTCATCCATTAGCCATATATATATATACAAAAACACAGTTTTATGTAAAAAGATGAATCTTTTTAAAGAGGCACACTGAATTGAATTTTAAATCATCAAACCCAAGCTCTCAAATTCAGGATAAAAATCTTTCTAAATGAAGATTTCATTAACTGTTCTGACTTTCAAACATATGTATATATACACACACACATATATATTTATATATATTCACACACATACATACGTTTTTTTATTGTTGAAAAGCTCGTTTTATTGCCATTTGGTTCATATTTCAAAATTATCTTCATGCCATAAAAAATTACATCACCTTTTATATACAGTTTATCTCAACAAGATTCAGAGAATAAAATAAGCAATGAGAAGCAATGGGAATAATTATAGAAAATGCATTTAGGCACGTGGTTAAATTAAAGGGTTCAATCACAGGACCATTTGTGAAGGAAGGAAATTAAGAGATATTAAGTAAAAAGATATTTTGGTACTGAGTTTTACAGAGAAGTCAGGAAAGAGGAATACAGGATTTTACAATCACGTAAATACAGGAATACAGATTGTAGACGTTTAAACAAGAATTAAGGTGGGATTCTGCAGAGAAGCTAGGTATATCAGATTGTAAATAACACATCAGGCTCATTAGGCCAAGAGCAGAGCGTGGGCAGGGTGGGGCAGGCACCATCAAACGGTCCTTATGGTATGTATGGTACGGTATGGTATATCTGGTATGGTATGTATGGTAATGATATTTAAAGCCAGATAAGATCAAATGGGAGCTCATATAGAAGGAGAAGAGAAGAGATTCCAGATCTGAAAGTGGGGTATTTGGGACTGGATGAGAAGAGTTCAGCAAAGGAGAAGGGAGACGGGGAGGAGATCAAACGTAGAGGAAAACAGATGAGAGCAGAAATCACATCAAACACTACTGGGAGACTGAGTAAAATGAGAACCAAAATCAGACCATAGCTTTGGCAATGTGCTCGTGGTTAGTGACCCAGAGGGGAAGGGAAGAGAAAAGAGAAGGGGAGGAAACTCCTGGTAGAGAAAACAGGGAAAAGTCAAATCTTCCCTGCCATTTAGCTGTAAAGGGGGATGGAGAAATGAAGCGGATATGAGGTTAGAGGGGATTTTTTTTTTAATATAGAAGCGTTTATAACACATTTATTTTGCTGATGGTAAAGGTCCATTAAAGAAGAAAATTTTACTGACCTAGAAGTAGCCAATACACACCTCTCCGAGGGCACCAGCACCAAACTTGACAAGTATATAGGCACTAGATGTATCAGGGTGACTGCTTTAACAATCTGTATATCACTGAATTCCATTGGGAGAGGTATATTCTAAACATTTAGAAACATACCAGGGACAGGCAATAGAATCATATGGGATAACTTTTATAGGGTTCTCTGAGTGACGTTCCCAGACCAGCAACATCAGCATCACCTGAGAATTTGTTAGAAATGCAAATTTTCAGGCCCCACCCCAGTCTTTATTGGATCAGAAGCCCTAGGGATGGGGCCCAGCAATCTGTGTTTTGACAAGCCCTCCAGGTGACTCTGAGGCACATTCAAGTTTGAGAAATACCAATCAATCTCTACCAATTTCAGATATATTGGTGTTTCAATAAAAAAATTTTGACTGAGCAGTTTTAAGCCCATTTTCTTTAAACTTATAAAAAGGGGAAAAATAGTATATACTTCTGTAGTAAATTTCTTTCTATAAAATAATTCTCATTTTTTTGTTGCTGTTGTTCTTTTAGCTTCCCTGATTCTAGTTCTGGGACAGAAAAAGTACAAGATGAGTTTAGAAAAGTTTGTGCCGGGAAGCAAGAAAGTCTAAGGTGGTTTTGTGAAAAGGACATGGCAGCTGGCTTGAAGGCAGCTGCTCTGGCTGAATTAGGGACAACTAAGCATCAGAAACAATGAAGACAATAATGGATTATATTACATTCAGGGGAAAGAATATATATATATATATATATATATATATATATACACACACACAGTAATACTATGGCCAGGAGGAGGCAAAAGAAAGAAAACTCTTCTTAACAGAAGAATATCAGTTAATAAATGTAGAAGAAAGGACAAAATTAAAATATTATAATTTTGCATCCAACAATAAAATACTAGATATAGGCAAGGATCATTGATGACTCCCAAAACAATTGGGTCAAAGTTATTGGGGAGAGGACATTCACAGGGTCTCAAATTATTGCCACACAGAATACACATTAATGACCAGCGGAAAACGTTATTCTGAGCTATTTCATTTACTTAATACCATACTGGGGGACGTTTATTTTGCTTCCATTTTTTTTTCATTCTAAACACTGCTGCAAAATATTTTGATACACATAACTGTGTATACAAACTAGCGTTCTAGAAAGGCAGCACAGCCCGTGAATAGAAGCAAGGAATCAGGAGCCAGTCGTAAATCAAGTCCTAGTCTGACACTTGTCTGCTGTGTGACTTTGCTAAGGTTTCATCTCTCTGCACCTTGGTCTCTCCATTCAGAAAATGAAAATAACAATAGTTCCTACACCCTAAGGTTGTTTTTGGAGTCAGATGAACTGATACAGGAAAAGGACTTAGAATAGTATCTTCACTGAGTCAGCCCTCGAGGCTTGTGAGCTATCACCACTAGTATCGTTGCTGTTGTTGTGTGGCTGGGTTAAGCAAGGCACATATTCAGGTTTAATTGATCCTAACAAATTGCCTGAGAGAGGGGCTGCAACAACATATGTTTCCACTTTGTCACAACCTCTCTAATGTTTGGTATTGTCAGATGTTTGTTGTTGTTATTGTTTAAAAAGATGGTTAAAAAATCTTCAATTGTTGTAATTTGAAATTTTCTGATTACTAGTGAAATTGCTTTTCTTTTAGATGTTTTTTTGCCATTTGCATTTTATCTTCTCTGACTCATCTATTCATATTTTCTGCTTATTTTTTTTTTTATTGGACTGTCTTTGTTGTTAATAGGAGCTCTTTGTATACTCTGAACTTCAAACTCTAGCCAGTTGTACATATTCCAGATGTGAAGAGAATCAACATCTTTACAATACCCAAGCTTCCCATCCATGAACATAGTGCATCTCCCATTACCAAGGTAGTCTCTCGTTTCCTTCAGTGAAGCTAGAATCAAATATCAAATATCAATTCTCTCTGTAAAAAGCTTCCTTCCCTTCTCACTTTTTTCTTTCTTTCTTTTTTTTTTTTTTTTGGTGTTTGTTTTAATTTTTTTTTGGTCTTAATAAGGGTAATTTTTAAGATCTTTGGTTTCTAATTTTGCTGCATTAAGGTCAGGGAAAGTATTCTGTATATTAACTTTTCAAATGTGTCAAGACTTCTTTTGTGATATCAATATTTGTAAATGTTCCATGTGCTTGAAAGTTATGTTTATTCACTGTCATTTAGTTTTAGATTCAATATGTATATTTATAATATGAAGTTTATGTTGTTCAGTGCTTCCATATGCCTAACTATTTTTGTCTACTTGACTTATGAGTGTCTGAGACATGTGTTAAAGTCTCCCATTCTGTGCATTATGTCAACTTTTTTCTGACGTTCTCCTTTGCTATCTTATTGGAGTTTTCCACTATTGCGTAGTTAAAACTTTATTTCTTAGAAATTCTTTACTTCTTTGAATGTTTTGAAATCTGCCATCCTAAAGTTTGAATCTACCTCATATTTTCTTCCTTCATTATTACAGATTTCATGATAGCTTGGCCACCCTCTTTTTCCCAAATTTCCATTAATTCAACTTAACCAGATAAGTTTATCTCTTTAGCACTCCATCCATATCAATAGTTATATATATTGTTATCTTCCAAGATGTGAATTTATTAACAATTTAAGTAGATATTTAATAAAATGCTCTGCTTTTCAGAGTTATACTTTCTTTAGGAAATCCATAAACTAGAAGGAGGAAAGCATGGTATTTGGTATATAAATGAGAGGGAAGGGAGAGAGATAAAATAAATAAATATAAATATAGGCACTCCCCAACTTAAGTATAAGGTATATTCCAAGATTTCGATTATAAATTGATCATGTGGAAGTTAGAGGATGCTTGTTCTCCCAAGCCATAAGTTATTTGCTCAGTTATTTTCAACTGTTAATTAAGAAACCCCTTTTCCTCTGTGTTATCACCTATCCCTTTGCACATATTTTCCTGGATATCATTCCTTCACTTCCCGTAAGTTGTTCAGAGCTCGTTAATGATGAATTCATTTTAAAGCTCTATTAGGTTTCAGAGGTCATATCCAAGCATATTTTTTCCCATTCAATTCTCTCTGCCCTTTGCTAGAAGTCTATTATTTTTATATGACCAAAGTCTAGGACATCACATCTGCCTCTTCAGTATTAACAAAGTAGATGGCTTTTTATTCCAATCCTTCTCTTTCTTTCAAAGGAGAGGCTGAAGCCTAGGGATGTAGAGAATATGACAAAGGGTAACTATACTCAACTGGAATCTGCAAAAAAAACATTGCCCATGCTACCTTCTCTTTCAGCTTTTTATAGACAAAGCCAAAGACGTTAGACATATATTTAAAGATCTTCTGACTTTGTTGATCAATTCCACATGAATTTGACATAACGAGTAGTCATTGTCGACTTTAGTGAGTCTGGGCAGTGTTTCTGTACACACAGGAAGCAAGCTTTGGAGGCAGCATCCTATGTATTAGGAGAGGTCTGCACACAGATTTCTCTGTAAGCGTTCAGTGGCATCCTTAGGCAGCCTGATTTATTTCTTCTTACAAGAGCTAAGGGGATAATCTAAATCCACAGGATTCTTTCCATTAACTGATTTCTATGAATCTCTTCTGATTCTATATAATATATGTAGGAATCCATATGATGACTGTATTATCAATAGTTTGCTAGGTCTGCCATAACACAGTACCACAGAAATTTGTCTTCTTACAGCTCTGGAGGGCTAAAAGTCCAAGTCAAGGTATCATCAGGTTTAGTTTCTTCTGAGGCCTCTCTTCTTGGCTTACAAATGGCCATCTTTTCACTGTGTCTTCACATAGCCTTTCCTCTGTGTGTGCACATCCCTGGGATCTCTTTGTGTGTCCAAATTTCCTCTTCTTATAAGAATATCAGTCAGTTGGATTAGAACCCACATTAACAGCCTGATTTTAACTTGAACACCTCTTTAAAGGCCATATCTCCAAATATGGTCACATTCTGAGGTACTGGAGGTTAGGGCTTTCACATATGAATTTGGGGGATGGGGGGACAGAATTCAGCCCATAACAGTGACTTTAAAAAGTGATAGCAGAATGGCCCACAAGGAGCCATGAGAAATAAAGGAGAGCTGAGGTCATACCACCATGTCCAGCAAATCTCATTAGGTTCTTTCAGTGTCTATGGGCAGGACCAACAGGATTCTCACTGAGCCTGAGGCTGCACATCCCCTTCCAGGCCTCTACTAATGCTCCAGCTCTTACACATGCCCTTCCTTGGCACTAACCTCCTTCCTCTTGTCCATCTCTGACTTTGCATTTGGAGTCTACAGTGGTACCCAGCTTCATCTTTGTAGCTACTGCTTCCCAGACACTTCTCCTCTGGCTTTGTATTTTCTCTCCTCAGCTTAGCTCCTTGGCAGCTCCAGCCCCAAGACTGCAGTCCCAGCCCTTCTTGCTCTGCTGCCTCGTGTTTCTCTGTTGGCCCACCATGACCTTGAATTTCTCCTTGCAATCTAGTTCCTTCCAGGAATATGCAATTTTGCATCTCCTCAAACATTGCATAGAATTGAACTCGTTGCTCAAGGCACATCACTTCTCTTCTCTTCCTCATTTGCAGAATGAAGGTATGACACCTGCCTGAGAGAGATGTGGGAATTAATGAGCTATTAATTATTGTACAAGAAGATGCTTTGGAAAGGTCCAAGTTTGTGCTGTAAAATTGAAAGTAATTAACTTTAATATAATTTTTTTTTAATTGTCTGTGTAAGGAGTCCTTGGGCAGTAAGCTCTTTTAGTTGGCCTTCTCAGTCAATAAAGCAGCTAAAGACAGCAAGAGATGGAACAAAGTCTATGGTGATTATGTGACTCTTGTCTTTGTTTTATTCATTAGACTTTTCAAGACAGAATTCTGTCCCTAAGACAATGAAACATCAATAACTATAATTTCTCTTTGTTTTTTATTGAAGTATAGATGATTTATAATATTATGTTAGTTTCAAGTATACAGCAAAGTGATTCAGCTATATATATATATATATATATATATATATATATTCCTTTTTTCTATTCTTTTCCACTATAGTTTATTATAAGACATTGAATATAGTTCCCTGGGCTATACAGGAAATCCTTGTTGTTTATTTTACATATGGTAGTGTGCATCTGTTAATCCAATACTCCCAATTTATCCCTCCCACCCTTCCCCTTTGGTAACCATAAGTTTGTTTTCTATGTCTATGAGTCTGTTTCTGTTTTGTAAATAAGTTTATTTGTACTATATTTTAGATTCCACATATAAGCGATATCATATAATATTTGTCTTCCTCTGACTTACTTCACTTACTATGATAATCTCTAGGTCCATCCATGTTGCCACATTATTTAATTCTTTTTTATGGCTGAGTAATATTCCATTGAAATATGTACCATATTTTCTTAATCCATTCATCTGTTGATGGGCACTTGGGTTTCTTCCATGTCTTGGCTATTGTAAATAGTGCTGCTATGAACACTGGGATGCATGTATCTTTTCAAATTAGAGTTTTCATCTTTCTGGATATATGCCCAGGAGTGGGATTGCTGGATCATATGGTAGCTCTATTTTTAGTTTTTTAAGGACCCTCCGTATTCTTTTCCATAGTGGCTGCACCAATTTACATTCCCACCAACAGTGTATTCTCCACACCCTCTCAGGCATTTATTATTTGTAGACTCTTTGATGATGGCCATTCTAACCAATGAGGTGATACCTCATTGTAGTTTTGATAAGCTTTTGCACAGCAAAGGAAACCATAAATAAAACAAAAAGACAAGCTATGGACTGGGAGAAAATATTTGCAAACGATGTGACCAACAAGGGCTTCATTTCCAAAATATACAAACAGCTCATGCAACTCAATATCAAAAAACAAAAAAAAAAAGGCAAAAAAATAACCCAATCAAAACATGGGCAGAAGACTTAAATAGACATTTCTCCAAAGAAGGCATACAGATGGTCAACAGGCACATGAAAAGATGCTCAATATCACTAATTATTACAGAATGCAAATCAGAGCCTCTGATTTTAAAAACTAAGCTGGTTTAAGAAAAAACATAAAGTCATGTTCATAGGTGATATTCTACCCTGAGCTCTTAATCTTTAAATATGACCAATGGACAGGATGTTCTTATGCCTCCTGAGTGGCTTTGACCTTGGGACATTTTGACCTTATTTTTCTCTACTGGAGATTTGATGCACCTGTACATATGTATAGCCTGGACACCAAGCTATAAAGGGTCTCAGAAAGCCATCACCAATGCAAACGGAAGAGTGATATCTCATAGAGTAAAAGAAGAAAACAACTTTTTTTCTCTTCTGCTCCCAATCCAATAGTTCTTTCATACCTGATCTGGAAACCTTTTGCCCTTAGGAAAATCCATAACTTTTTCTGGATACTGTTACATAATTCAAAGACTCTCTGTCCCTTATAGTCCAAAAAGCAGCATCAGGTCAGTAATTAAAGGTATCAACACAGTTTAATTACCAAAGCTCCAAACTTGCCTCAAAGGGAATGCCTTTCCCTCTGCCACCTTGATGCTGCTTCAGACTGAAAAGTCTTCAGCAGGGCGGGCCTGAGGCTGACTTTTCTAGCCTCTCCCCAGCATTGGCTTGTTTCCTTCTCCTCCTCCTAGCCCACAGCAGGCTTCCTTCGGCTCTTCTTAGATTTTTGGGGAAGGAAGTGGGGAATGTAGGAAAAAAATGGGAAGGAAAGGTCATATCCAACAACTGTACCCTGTGGGATTTGACAGATTCCCAGCGAGAGATGTTTTCACTGGAATGTGTTTTCAAGGGTTTTCCAAAAGTTCCCTCACAAAGGAAGATGTAGCTGTTCCTTCTTTAATCAGGCGGAAGGTCTCTCTTCTAGCTGCCCCTCCACCCATTCCAAACCGTAGTTTTTGCTTCTAATAGTATATCTTCCATCTTTCTCCACCTGCCCCTCTGAGGGAGGATAAGGAAGGGGAGGAAAGGTGATCTCTTGTCCAGTTTGTTCAACCCATTTATACCTTTGAATAGGGTGGGAGCTAAAGATGGATGATCTAATTTCAAAATATCCTCTCATGTCTTAGGCAGCACCTACCGTACTTTGAGATGTAAGTTCTTGGCACCTATTGCTTTATTCCATTTGTTAAAATGGGACTATTTCTGCCTCAGCTTAAACGAAGAATGAGTCTCATTTTAACACAAATGGCATGTGGATATAGCAAAAACCATGGACATGGGAACAAATGACTGAAGATTGAGAAACATTTAATCAGTTTAATGAGAAAGAGGAAACTTTTTAGGAAGGATTTGAGAATACTGAGAATTTGTCCCCAGAGCATTCAGTGGAAATGTTTCTGGGAAGGTTAAGAATGAGATGCAGAAGGGCAAAGCAGTGAGGGGCTGTGAGGCAAAGAGGAGATGGGTGGCCTGAGTGGCCTGCTGTGTAGATTGTCCTTTGATAGGAAGAAAGGCACTCCTGGGATGAGGTGGGAAGAGCAGTGGCAGAGTATATAGAACTTCAATTCTGACACAGGATTGCCCAGGTCTGTTCTATCCTGTGGGCAGTGCTTGACATAAGCAGATACTTGCACTTTGGTCTGGTGACAGATACGGCGATAGAAGAAGCATTACAAAAAGAATTGGATCAAAATGATTTTCAGTCCAGAGACAGTTTGAAGACTGGCAGTTTTAGAAAATGATTATTTTCAAGTCTTGCTTAAAGCCTGCATTGTCTTCTGAAACCCAGTGAAGAAAGCAGTGCAAGATTGCCTTCAGAGAAGTGGTGGAGCCCATCACTTCGGTCCCATTACGTTGGACTGAGCAGCATGGATGAGGCACCGTCTTGGCGAGAAGAGTGGTGGACCAACCCAAGAGGTCTCTTCCACTTCTAATTTCTATGATTCACGTGCTCTTGCTCCCATCCTCTTGCATTTTCTAACAATTTTGAAAATCTCTGCTAATGGAAAAACATTTTACAAAGAGATTGAAAGTAATTACAGTGTGTGTGTATGTGTGTGTGTGTGTTTTACCCTGGAATATATTATCAATTTCATTTATTTCTCTAGTAAAACATTCACTGCAGGTTTAGTCTTTGAAAGACAACTTGATTATCTGTTCTACAGAGCAAGTCAGGAAATATCATTCAGTCATAACTTCCTATTATGAAATGTTTAGGCCCTAATCATTTTCATATTGAACAGGGGTCTGACTAACACATAACATTTAATGTGTGTGTGTTTTGCAAAACAAATTGAATAGGCAGCATGTAACATTGTTGGAAATAAATTGATATGTTTAGTACCTTTGATTTAAAAAAAAACTATGTTTTTCTCTTCTAGAGCTACACAATGTCCTGAATGTTTTAAATAAAAGGTACAGTTCCACACTTCAAAACCATGTAATAAAAGCTCTTTGAAGGCGGATTAAATAACTTCCCACACACAGTTAATGTCATGGTACTCGTAAATAAAAGGGGGGATGGAACTAAGGATGGGAAATAAAAATGTACATTCCTATCTGGAAAGTCACCTTAAATTAACTTTATACTTTAAAAAAAAAAGCTAAGTTCTGTACATATTACAGTTCTTTTGTAAAAGTATAAATGAAGACTTCTAACTAAATTAATATCTAATGTATGTGACCTACATTTCACCAGGCCTCCTCAGTCAGGGCTTACACTAGAGTAACAGTAACAGTTATCAAACCCCAAATCTCTGGTTTAGTGTTTGGTCTCTCCCCACCAGAAAAACTACCAGAACACCAGCCCCCAGATCCCTTACTCTGATTGAAAGGTGTTCATGAAAGATCACGACACTGCCAGTGTCTCTATCCCATTTAGGATCTTTGTGCAAATTAGGAAAAGACACCCTTTCTCCAGGCAGATGAAGAATAGAACTGCACTGGATTTCAAGCCTGTTCTAATTCCCTTGGCTGGATGTCTTTGCGCAGGATCAACCAGCACACTGTGTGTGGCAGCCCTGCTAACTTACCTCTTTTTTCAACCTGAAGCATCAATATATGCTCTTTCTCTTTTAGGCCTATGTGAACCTTAATGCTGGGTGACCTGTGGTAGTGATGGCCCCTGTGAAACCTCTTTCTGCTGTTTTCTACCCTGGTGGTCATAGCTGTCCTCTTATTCAATGTCAATAATTTCCATGCTAAAAGTATGGAAGAATGAGTCCCCCACAATTCATGCTATATGCCTTTTCAAGAACCACACAGCAGAGCAAATCTGCATTCTAGATTTCTAGTTGACTTCAAGGGATATAGCTTTTTGGAGGGGATCGGTGTATTTGTTTCATAAGAAATCACCAAACTGTCTTCCAAAGTGGCTGTATTAGTTTTCATTCCCATCAGCAATGGATGAGAGTTCCTGTTGCTCCACATCCTCACCAGCATTTGGTGTTGTCAGTGTTCTGCATTTTGGCCATTCTAACAGGTACATAGTGGCATCTCACTGTTATTTTAACTTACAATTCCCTTATGATATACGCTGTGGAGCATCTTTTCATATGCTTATTTGCCACCTCTTTGATGAGGTGTCTGTTAAAGTCTTCACCTCATTTTTTAATTGGGTTGTTTGTTTTCTTATTGCTGAGTTTTAAGAGTCCTCGTGTCTATTTTGGATAACAGTCCTTTAACCAGATATGTCTTTTGCAAATACTTTTATGCAGTCTGTGGCTTATCTTCTCATTCTCTTGATCAGTGCATTTGTTGTAGCTCTATCTCCTTAAGAAAATGACATATGTTCCTTAGGACCCAATAAAGAGAAAATCTGAGTGAATGCAGCTGTTTAACTCAACCTTGTCCCCTTATATACTCCACTTGGGAAGCTAATGGCTTGTCTTCCCCCAACCCCAGCCCAACCCCACCCAGAGTCGTTGAGAATATTGGTCCAGGGGGTCAGGAATCTCAACTTGTCTAGTCATTGTTCTTCCCAGGAAGTTTATGAGGTCCTCAGGCAAAGAAAATCCTTTCCTTCCTTTTTTTTTTTTTTTTTTTAAATTAATTAATTTATTTATTTATTTATTTTTGGCTGTGTTGGGTCTTCGTTTCTGTGCGAGGGCTTTCTCTAGTTGTGGCAAGCGGGGGCCACTCTTCATCGCGGTGCGCGGGCCTCTCACTATCGCGGCCTCTCTTGTTGCGGAGCACAGGCTCCAGACGCGCAGGCTCAGTAGTTGTGGCTCACGGGCCCAATTGCTCTGCGGCATGTGGGATCTTCCCAGACCAGGGCTCGAACCCGTGTCCGCTGCATTGGCAGGCAGATTCTCAACCACTGCGTCACCAGGGAAGCCCCTTTTCCTTCCTTTTATACCAGCTGTCAGGACATTCTCAAAGATATGGGAACTGAAAGGAATAGGTAGTTTAACCTTATGCTCTTAGAACCTCCCTGTATTCTTTTATATGACTTTAGAGGCTAAATAAATAAATAAACAAACAAAAAACCCTCTACAATACAAGGATATACATTACCCAATGATGAATTGAGGTCACCCTGGATTTGAAGAACAAGATAAAATCAGTCCTCCAATCGCATGACTTGAATTAATCCAATGGTCTTGCCCAATATTTTGTCAATGTGGATTGTGTCCTCCTGTCCCCTCTGCCTTCCAGCTTTTGAGCCTAGTGTGTTCTGTATGCAGTATGTTTTGCTCAGCATAAACCTAGACATGAAAATCAACATTTTCACTGGTTTCCAGGCTAAAAGTGACACCACTCGTAAAGGTTTTCAGTTTTGCTATTTCATTTTAAATTTCCAGGCTCCTTTTTTGCTCTCTGAATTTTCCTTTTTTTCTCAGCATTTTTAATCATATTGTTGGGATAAAACATGTTCTCTCATCACTCAGAAATTATCAGTGCTAGTTGTTTTCTGTTTGTTTATGGTCTTGACGCTGCTCATTTTCAAGTGTGAACACTTAGAAGCTAATCAAAGGCAGTGCCATTATTCTCCATGTGTCTCTCCAGAACCGTTCTCCACCCTTCAAGGCCCTGGAGGCTGGCTGCCATGGATCACACCATCTGGGATCCCCAGCTCCCTGTTACCTTCAACCAATGCAGGCACTGGCAAGTGGTCAAAATATATAGGGAGAAGAAGACTGGTCATCTATTCTCACTTACTCTCTGCTCAGTCATTGTTCTTTCACTGCCTGTGTTCCTTCATCACAGGGTTTCTTAACCTTGGCACTGTTGATATTTGGGACCAAATAGTTCTTTGTTGTGGGGTCTGTCCTGTGCATCATAGGATTTTTGGTGGCATCCCTGACCTGTACCTTCTAGATACCAGTAGCAATCCATCTCCCCCAATGTCTTAACCAAAAATGTTTCCAGACATTGCTAACATCCATGGGGGAGAATTGCCCCTGGTTGAGAACTGTTCTATTGCTGTGGCTGGAACAGCCCCTCTTGCACAGTTCCAGCTCAGACTGGACTCTGGTAATACCGTTCTCTCCTCTTGCTCTCTCAGGTCTTTCCACTCATGCTCATCCCTGGGCTGCTCACCATTCTTTTTTGGTTCCTTTCAATCTTCCCACCCATCTGTAAGGAATCCCTTCATTAAGGTCTCTTAAGTGAGTCCTTCTAGCATGTGCCACCTGTTTTTGACTGAGATCACATCGCTCCAAGGTGTGTCATGCCAATGGGTGTGTTGCGTTGAACATGGTCATCACTGGAGGGTCATCTCAGTATCTTCAGGCCTTTTTGGTGGGCTGGTCAGTGTCCTCACTTTTCTGATCTCCTGCTTGGAAGGTATATGTTGGACTGCCTGTATTCTGGCAGTCTTGTGGGGGAGGACAACTAAAGGTCTCAATATGCAGTATGGAACCTTTCACTTAATCTGTGTTTACTTATGATATCCTTGCTGAGAAATGTCTCTGGTGTTTTCAAGTCCAGAGACCTTCTGTTTTCACTCTCACTAGAGAACAAAGTTCAGGTCTTCTGCCCTAGTCTTCTTTATTTTAATTCTACCTTCGTGCACACTTCCAAAGATACCTGGGATTACCAATTCTGGCTACTTCCTTTTGGTCTCTATTTAGAGATCTCTTCCTCTGAGAGCTTTTCCTGACCATCCAAGTCAGTGCTAGGTACCATTTTTGCCATCAGAACACCCTCTGCTTACCCTTTCTGGATGTTCTTTTCTGTCCCCTACCAGCATTGTGTACATTCTAAAATATTTACTAGCAACAATGTGTCAAACTTCTCAGACTTTTGAGAAAAAGAATAATTGAGAACTACCTCTCTAGGTAGTATTTAGAACAATGTATAATTATGATCCATTTATACATATCCTTCATTAAACTGGCACTCCTTGAGAGCAGGGACTCTGTGTGTACTGGTCATCACTGGATCCCCAAAGTTTAGCACAGTGCCTGTCACATAAATATATGTGAATGGATGAGGGTTCAATTACTACTGACTTTGTGCTGATATTAGCACACAGCAAGTTCTAATTAGATGATGAGTCTTCCCAAGAAGTCAGATTTTTCTGTGAGTTGATATGATGATTGAGAGTAGTAAAAAGAAGAAGAGCATCCCGTAAGTCCAAGCCCAGAGCCAAGTGGGTCACCAGAGGTTGGAGGTACTTGGAGCCCTCCTTTTGGAGTCTGCCATCTTTCCCATTGTTCTGGGACTACTCCGTGCTTTGGAGATAATTGCTTGGCTATTTGATCAACAGATAAGAAAAGAAAGTTTACATAACAGGTATAAAAAGAAAGAATTTACTATTATCATCCCATTTTTGCCAAGTTTTGCAAATGAACAATTATGATAAATCTGGTTTGAGACCATTTTGTGTGGCTTGTAGTTAACAGTAAATCAAGGCCTACATAAATTGTATCCGTTTTTATTTCTATGAATTGCTGTCAATGAGGTGGTTGGGAGAGATTTGACAATTCATGTCAGCAAAATGTTGGACAAGAAGTTTGGAAGCCAGCTGTTATTCAACCTAAGCCTACGTTCCATTTGACTTTTCTAGGTGGAAAGTGGTATTTTCAGCATTCAATCAATGCAACTGATTCTGGAAAGGTGACCTTGATGGCTTTCACGTAAGGCGCCACTAATAGACACCATTTGTCACAGAGATTTTCTCCCACCCCCAACTTAGGGGCCAAGGTCACATATCACATTCCAGATTGGAAGAAAGATTGGAATTCACCACTCTGAATAACATAGAAAGAAAACCTGGAAAGCTCATTTACAGGTGATCTCTGCCAAACTCCCCACTTTTAATGCAAACCTTTACAAACTAGATTAAGAGCTGAAGTTCAGCATTCTCAGGATTTGTTAAAAGTGGACTTCTGAAAGTTATTACCCAAAACTAACCTTTACAAATGACAGATTTCACCTTCTGCTTTCCAACTTTGGAATTTCTGTGCTTACGCTACGTTTGAACAGACTCACAGTTATCATCTTCCCCACTGATCCCACCCAGGATGAGCTCATTCATGTTGCAGGCGGGACTCAGGTTGCTCTCCCTTTTAGCCAGAAGCCACTGCTGCTGTGGCTCAGACTCTTTTTTTTTTTTTTTAATAAATTTATTTATTTTATTATTTCATTTAATTTATTTATTTTGTTTTTTGTTTTTTTTTTTAAACATCTTTATTGAAGTATAATTGCTTCACAATGGTGTGTTAGTTTCTGCTTTATAACAAAGTGAATCAGCTACACATATACACACGTTCCCATATCTCCTCCCTCCTGCATCTCCCTCCCTCCCACCCTCCCCATCCCACCCCCCCAGGTGGTGGCTGTGTTGGGTCTTCGTTGCTGTGTGCGTGCTTTTTCTCCAGTTGCGGCGAGCAGGGGCTACTCTTGGTTGTGGTGCACAGGTTTCTCATTGCGGTGGCTTCTCTTGTTGTGGAGCACGGGCTCTAGGCACATGGGCTTCAGTAGTTGTGGCTCATGGGCTCTAGAGCACAGGCTCAGTAGTTGTGGCGCACGGGCTTAGCTGCTCCACAGCATGAGGGATCTTCCCGGACCAGGGCTTGAACCCGTGTCCCCTGCACTGGCAGGCGGATTCTCAACCACTGCGCCACCAGGGAAGCCCGCTCAGACTCTTTTTGATGACATTTCTGTCACTGTATCTGTGGGGACATATGCCAAAGACCTTCCAGAGAGAGAGCCAAGAGAAAATATCTTGTGTTCAACATATAACCACCTCAGCCCTGTTGGAAGGATTTCCGTGACAGATGGCCCACTTGTAGAGATTTCTGCTCTCCCGGCCCTGTTCCTGCCACGGTCACAAAATCTGGCTCGAGTCTTCAGTGTGGTTTCTCCTCATTGCCCTGCCTGCATATCTCATTCGAGTCACTGTGTTTCTTACCCTCCATACCAAGCTGTTACCATGCACTTGTTGCCTCTTGAGAGAAACCGTGGCAACACAGCGACTTGGGTTTGCTGCTTGCCTCGTTGCCACCAGCTGCCATCGTTGGTTCCACGTGGCTGCTCCCCCAGTTCAGCCTCATCCGCGCAGAGCAGGCTGGCAGGATCAGAGACCCCCACGCTGCACAGCTGGCAAGACCCAGTTTAGGGACACTGGTCTCTTGGACGGCTTTGATATGAATTTAAAATGAAAGGAATTAAGAGATGTAATTATCTTTCACCAGAGTCTCTAAAAATTACAGAAAAAATAAAGGAAGAAAGTTAAAGAAGTTATTTTAGCTACAAATGACCAAATCCAGGACAAACAAATGAGTCCTATTTCAGCGTTTTTGCTCCTCAAATAACTCCAGGACAGCATGGCGAAGCAATCTTTCTAGAGCCAGAAACACTCCCAGATATTTGGACTTAACTTCTTGGCAAAAAGATTGGAATTCATCACTCTGAATAGCATGAAAAGAAAACTTGGAAAGCTCATTTACAGGTGATCTCTGTCACACTCTCCTCTTTTAATGCAAACCTTTACAAACTAGTTTAAGAGCTGAAGTTCAGCATTCTCAGGGTTTGCTAAAAGTAAGACACTTTAATGGGCTAAATACCACTGACTTCATCTGATCCCCAGGGTTTACTTCATGCCAAGAGCACGTAAGCATCGCTCTTCAGTGTGGCCCTGCTTAATAGACTTAACTCCGAGAGGCAGGTTAAATCACCAAGGAGCATACAAGGAATGCACCCCCAGGAGAAGCAGGCAATTTAATTTTAGTCTTTCATCAGTAAAAGCAGCAACAGCTCAAATTAGAAACTTTTTGCAACTCAGGAATAAATGCAAAAATAGACCCTATTTTTAAAAGGTGATCCGGTTTATTAATTGTGCGGTTAACTTTCTCTTGTTCTGCAGTGTTCTTATGTCAAATGCCACCTCCACACCCAAGTGAAAGTAACTGCTAGTGACAGCACATGAGATCACACAGAATCCCTTCTGAGCTGCAAGCTGAGGCACTGGGTCTCAATAAGCAGGATAAGCAATCTCTTCCTGCCCGATGTGAATGTCGGTAATCTTCAGAGCAGTCTTCAAATCATCCTGAGCACAGCATTTTCCCTGAACACTGCTTTCCCTGAAAGCGTTCTTGATTGAGCCTCTCCCCAGCTCCTGTTATCACAGAAGGACAGGTGTTGTCATGTTTAATATCCTGTAAGGGGAAAGATCCGGGGTAAGAATCACAATGGGAAAAAGTATTAGCCCCCATGGAAATTAAATAGTCCTTAAGGAAAACCAGCACTTGAACTTAAGAACAAAGCAGACGTTTCGTATTTTTCATTCCCCTTTGCTTGTATTTTCCTGGAATTCTTTGATCGAGAATCGGGAATCTCGGCACAGTTGGCCGATGTTACCTGTCTTAGATAGAAGAAGGAATGGCTGGGAGGCAGCTGGCATTAATATCACCAGTGGTGTAGCCCAAAACTGCTGGAAAATTATTCACTAGAAAAGGATGCATATCACTTTGTTAGAATTCCCAGGTCATCTTTCCGTTTCTAGGAAGCTTACGAACATCTAGGTTTCACCAAGAATTTTCACTGCTGGAATGTTCAAGTCATCAGGTTCCTCTGCTGTGACTGAGTCTCTGTCCGATTGCATAGGACGCGGGGGGCAATGGTGAGCCAAGGCAGCAGTGGTTGGGAGGGCAGGCTCTGGAGCCCAGCCTTCTGGGCTTCGTCTCACGTGCTGCTCCCTGTGGGACTCTGAACACCCTCTTCAAGGCTCTCTTTTCTCATCTGTAACGTGGAGGATATAGTAGCGCCTATCTCACTGGGCTATTTTGCAGATTAATTGTTTCCTCCCAAGATCCCTGACTCCCACACTTTTCTCCATCTTAGCAAATGGCACCCCATCCATTAAGCTGCTCAAGCTAGAAGCCAGGAGGTCCCCCTTAATCATTCTCTCCTTCACACTCCCTAGCCAGCTTGTGATTACATCTGTCAATTCCACCTCCACAGCCAATCCAACATCTCCCCACTGCTCTGGCATCTTGGCCAACAGTGCTTGCATTTTCTCCCTCCAGCTCCTCTCCAGCTTCTCTGCCACTGCCCTAATCCAGGCTGTTCCTTCTGGCCTGGTCTATGCAGGGCCCACCTTCTCATGTCTCCCTGCTTCTACTCTTGCCGCCTTTACAGGGGGTTAGTTACCATTAAGCAGCCTGAGTGATGATTTGGAAAGGGAAATCATGCCACTGCCTTGCTTAGAAACTGACAGTGATTCCTACTGCACTGAAAATCCATGCCAAGCTCTTCACCGTGGCCCTTGCCTCCCCTCTAACCTTTTCTCGCTCACATCAGCCCTCCCCCATTCCTAGAGCACGTGGGCGTGTTCCCTTCTTTGGGCCTTCACACCAGTGTTTTCCTCTGCCTTAATCTTTGGTCCCTGTCTTAGCCCATTCAGGCTGCTATAACAAAAATACCACAGGCTGGATGGCTATTACACAACAGACATTTATTTCCCACAGTTCTGGAGTTGGGGAAGTCCAAGATCAATGTGCTGATAGATTCAGAGTTTGGTGAAAGCTCACTTCCTAGTTCATAAGTCCCATCGCCTCCTTGTGTCCTCACATGATGGAGGGTCCTCATGGGGTCTCTTTTATAAGGGCATTAATCCCATTCATGAAGGCTCTAATTACCTCATGACCTCATCACCGCCCAAAAGCGCCACCTCCAAATACCATCACATTGAATATATAGAGCAGCCCCTCCGACCTGATGTGTCACTGCATGATTCAGATCTCAGGTCAGCTATTACCTGTTAAGAGAAGCCTTCCCTGACTACACGGTCTAAAGCAGAGCATTAAAATTTCACTTGCTACATTTGCTTCACTCTACTTATCAGAATCTAAATTCACCTTGTTCATTTAAATCATTATCCACGCCCCCAGTAGAAAACAGTGCTCTGGGAGAACAGCAATCCATTCAGTTTTGTTCAATAGCATTCCTTCCAGAGCCCCGAATAGTGCCTCGAGAACCTCAGTAAATATTTGTTAAAGGAGCGGATAGAAAATGGTTTGTATACAAGTACTTAACATATGCGAGTTGATTTTATGATGATTAAAAGTAAGTAATTCTTTTATCCTGGTCATTTTTGTTGGCAAAAGTTTAAATTTAAAATCAACTTTTGGGGGCTTCCCTGGTGGCGCAGTGGTTAAGAATCCGCCTGCCAACGCAGGGGACATGGGTTCGAGCTCTGGTCCGGGAAGATCCCACATGCCGCGGAGCAACTAAGCCCGTGCTCCACAACTACTGAACCTGGGCTCTAGAGCCCGCAAGCCACAACTACTGAGTCCGTGCGCCACAACAACTGAAGCCTGCGCACTTAGAGCCCATGCTCTGCAACAAGAGAAGCCACCGCAATGAGAAGCCCACGCACCTCAACGAAGAGTAGCCCCTGCTCGCCGCAACTAGAGAAAGCCTGCATGCAGCAACGAAGACCCAATGCGGCCAAAAATAAATAAATTTATAAAAAATAAAATAAAATCAATTTTTGTGTTTTTTCTAATACTAATATTAGTGATTTGGGGGAAGGGGGAGGCAAGAAGAAGCCCACAGGGAGAGGCGGAGCCTTTGCAGCAGGTCCCAAAGGCTCCAGAGTCACTGTTTTGCAAACAGAATTTATAGCAGCACCTGTCACTTGAGAAACAGTGAAACTTGCTCTTAGATTTATCTGCCACTTAACTGCTTTCCTGGGACTCAGTTTCTTTCCTCGTTTGTAAAATGGCCTTGTTCCCAGCCCGTTATTGGGAAATCAAATGAAGCTGCACCAAAGGAGATCTAAAAGTGTTTGCATTAATGCTGGTTTCTTACAAAGCAAAAAAAAAAGAAAAACATAAACATTTCAGCACCCACTAGTTTGCCTGAAAAAAATGGGGGCACCATGCATCTGTCTTGGACGAGTCAGACCAGAAGTGTAGGCAGGGTTGGCCTAAATTTTAGAAGCCATACCAGCAGCATTATCTTCCGTAACTGTTTGTCTGGATGGGTGTTTCATTGGTCGACATCGGTCTTCTTGGCTACCAGCTAAAGGTATTCTCTCAGTTTGGCAGTTCAAGACATTTCAGTGCCCCTTGGAGTTCTATTCTACCCTTTGTTTTGGGTCTTAGAAAGAGGCAATGCAAGGAGTTTTGTTCAGTTTTTTACCAGACAAGCATTATGTCAGCCTTGCTCCCAACATCAATTTCCCTGCAAGTCCCTCAGGACACAGATTTTCTCTCATGAACTTCACTTTCTCAGTGGGGGATCCCCTGTCCCACTATTGCACCCTCAAGGGTTTGTGCACCTTCATGGACTCTGTCCATTACTCGGCCAGGTTGGCTTGCGTAGAAGTCTAAGATCTTGGACTTAGCTTGGCCTTTTGCTTAGCGGTGCTTGCATCTCATCACTCTGTACTCTGCCTGCAGCGTGAGTGGTGTTCAATAAGGGCTGCCATTCAGGGAGCAACTCATGTCATGCACTGTACTATGTGTTTATGTGTAGCATCATTAATCCTTCAAACAACATTCCACGCTGTTTATTATCTGTCCCTTTGCTACCGAGGGTCTCAGTCCTTTTCCCTCTTCTCCAATGTTTGCTAACTCTCCTCAGTTCTCTCCCCTTAGCTTTGGTCTTTTCCTCCCTCTCAAAAAACAGTATACTTCAAATCCTTACTTGTAAACCCTAGAAATTTGACCTTCCTAGAATCCAGTGAGGTAGGAATCATTAGCTTAATTTGGATTAACCAAACAAATTCTTTAATTTGTATCCCTGATTTACTTTAAAAAAATAACCTTTATTATATCAAAATACATTTTTCATTACAGAATTTAAGGACAATAAAGTTAAACTCCTCTTTACTATTGTCATTTTTGTTTACATCCTTCCAGACTTTTTTCCATATATATAGAATGGAGATTTTAATATTTCAGTAGGATGGCATGTTGTAATGAAATAGAATTCTATTTTTTAAGTCCTTCCATGTAAATTTCAAAGGAAGTCACACAGGAGCCAGAGAAGGAGGAAGGTTCAGAGCTTTATCTTCTGCTTTCACTTCTTCCCCTGCTCTTTGCAGGATCTCATACACTGAGGAGGAAAGGCCAAGAGAAGGCAAACTCTCTGGGGATGCATGGAATTTAGCATGTGTGAGCAGGGGCCTTATATTCTTCCCTATTATCTGATATTTCTTTGTTTTTCACTCTAAGAGAACTTCGTCTCTTCTTATCATCAAAAATCTTGCACATCAATTTCTAATTTCATCTATTCTAACGTAGAATAGACAGGTTACTGTCTTGTGAGGAAATGCAGAGTGGATGATGAAATTCAGATTTTAGCTTCAGACTTGTCTGGCCCTGTCAAGACAAGACAAATCCTGGCTCTGTCATTTTCCAACAGTGTGATCTTATGTGAGTTACTTTCCTTTACTGAGCCTCAATTCTACCATGTGAAAATGGAGGTAATAGTACCTATGTTTAAAATGGTTTGTGGAGATTACGTGAGAAGTGTAAATGAGGCATCTAGCAGAGCGCTGGACACACGGGAGGCCTCTAATAAAAGGCAGCTATTATTTTTATACAATTCTATTTATTTCAAATTAATATAAAGAGCAAATGCAGCATTAAATGTGGTATTCAGCATGATTCAACCATTCAACACTTAGTTCGAAATTCTATGATATGTTCAAGTTAAATTCCTTGGATATAAACAAAATTAGCATCAACTTCTCCACTTTCTCCAGTGTATAATGCACCCTGTTTCATATAAAAGTTAGCCATGAAAATATCATTACTTGGAGGCTAGGCATTTTACCAAGATTTCTTGGTGAGCAAAGCTGACATTTGCATTAATAAGTTAAACTCAGTGGTTCTCTATAAATAGGGAAGCAATTTGGTTGAGGAAAGATCAGAGAATTGAACCCTATTAATTGGTTTATCTAAAAGTTTCCTGATAGTTTTTTTGCATGACTGCTACATAAAGTTATGTTTGTGGCACCAAGCTTGTCTCTCAATATAGTTGGAAACCTAGTGATCTAGCCAGTGATTCTATGTCAATATAACCTTGCTGAAAAGGATTACAATTTACAGTATAATTTACATATATATACATATACGTATATACATATATATATGTCTACCCTTTCTTCAGAATCCAAGCTTACATTCCATAAGTGACTGGGCAGTCTTTCAGAAGGGTTGCACCCTACCAATTGCAAAGATAGAGCAAATCTAGTTTAAAAGAATTCTAAATAAAGAGATTTAGAGTGTTTCTCAGCACCTTATGATATTTGACTATATAAGTGTATGCACACAAATAAGACATATTCCTGTCATCAAGGAGCTTACAAGCTACTGAGAGACAAATGTTCAAACAAACAGAGTAGAAATGTTATTTAAAGTCAATTAGCATAACTCCCAGTAGGAGAAGAGTAGACATAAAAGTTAGTCTCAGCAAAGGCTTCATGGGGAACGAAATGTGAGCTGAGACTTGGATGCCAAGTGGCAGGGCAGGAGCAGGGAAAGAGGATGGTGTCCAGAAAGGGAGCAGTGTATTTGAGGGAGGGTGACACTAAACGAAGAGGTAAGGGCCAGTGCATAAAGGCTTTATACCACCTACAAAGTGTGTAGGTCTTCGTTTAGGCAAATAGAAATATTAAACTGAGAAGCAGAGACATAAACAATTTTCTGTTTGAGAATAGGGCTGTCCAGAACAACTTTCTATGATGATGGAGATTGTTGTTTATCTGCGCTGTTCATTATGGTGGTCACCAGCCACATGTGGCTACTGAGTGCTTGAAATGAGACTGAGAAAATGAGTTTTTAATTTGATTAAATGTGTGTTTACAAACTGTATGTGGCTAGGGGCTATCGTATTGGACAGTGCAGTTTTTAAAAGATACATCTTGGCCATATTTAAGGATAGATTATAGATATGACCTAAATCAAGAAAATCCTAAAAAAAATGTCCAGGAAGCTGTACTATTGAGGACTAGAGAAGGGTAATGGCAGCTGAGAAATAAAGGACAGGGTACCTTGTGAGATAGGCTTGCACCCCCAGTTCCTGGGCTCAATAACCAATGCAGTCAGTATAAGAAATCAGTGTTGAAGGGATTGATTAGATATGGAGAGAAAAAATTGCTAAAAATTAAATCTCTCCTGGGCTGGTTAATAACAGATTTTCTTCTCTTTAAAACAAATAGGTAAGGGAGAGGAAAAGGTTAAGCCTTCCTCTGAGGATTTGCATACTTTGTCTCCAAAGGTTAGGAGAGGGAGAAAAGGGGGCCCACTGAGAGTAGAGAACAGTTTATAGCTTCTCTGAGACCATGAAGGGAACGGGGATAGGGCTGTATGAGTCCCACAGGGACAGTCCTCAACTGCAGCTCTTTCAGAGCGCTCTGGAGAGCAGCAAGGCCTCACAGGAGGAGATGATAAGTGTGTCCAAGGAGGTGGACGTCAGGCCCCAGTGCACTCAGCTTCAGTAAAGACCCCTACTTCCAAGCTCAGCATAGAGCTCCAAAGTGAGTTGGCAGGGCTGCATTTTTTCTGGAGGAACTAGGGAGAATCTGTGTCCTTGCTTTTTCCAGGCTCTAGAGTCCACCATCATTCTTTGGCTTGTGGCCAGAAGCTTAACATCTTCAAATCCCCTTCCCTTCCTTTCCCTTCCCTTCCCTTCCCCTTTTCTTCTCTCTTTCTCTCTCTCCCTCTCCCTCTCTTCTCTGCTACTATTGTCATATCTTCTCTTCTGACTTTCACCCTCCTGCCTCCCTGTCCTAAGGTTTCTTGTGATTACATTGCGCCCATGCAGATACTAATGACCCAGGATAACCTCCCCATCTCAAGATCCTTGACTTACAAAGTCCCATTTACCATGTAAGGTAACGTCATCACAGATTCTGGTTTCATGATGTAAGCCACTTTAGCGAGCTATTATTCTGTCTACCGCGCCAACCTACATGGGTAAAATCTTATTTTAATGACGGATGAGAAAACACGTAAATTTTGTTTTGTATTAAAATTCAATTATATCAATATACTTGATAAATTACAAGTAAATAAACCATTTTCTAGGATTTAAATATTGTTTTAGAGCTAAAGCTTTAGTTTCATCAATATTTATTATGTTGGCATTTGACTTATACCAACTCTTTTCCCTTCATTTCTACATTAACTAAATTGTGTGAAATTGAAGAGGTCAGACTTCTCAGAGCCTCAGTTTCCTCCTGTATAAGATAAAGGAGCTGAATTGACCCATCTCTGAGGCCCCATTCAGCTAGAACCTTGTCTATACTCTTCTATTATTCTGCTTTACATTCAGAATTACATTTTGAAAACCAGCAGAAGTTCTGGTTTCTGCCCAGAGCAGCAAATGCCAGACTTTGTTTTTGATTTGGTTTTTGCTCTGTTCTGTGTGCCTAAAGCAGCCTAACAGAGTTTGTCATTTGGGACTAGAAAACAATGCATAACTCAATTTTACCCATATACGCTCATAAATAATGAGCACAAACTTTGTAACTAACCTAATAACAGCTCTCTTGGGCTGTTTTCATAGCAAATAATGCTACACCTATCACTTATGGTGGGTAATAAGAGATGCTGTATTTGCATAAATCCTAAGGGTATGAATCGTCATCCAAAATGTTTTCTTGCTTTCCTGTTTTCCATAATGTCATATTTCATTGGAAATGCTAAGTTTCAAGTGATTGTTCAGTATTTCATACTTCCTGGAAATCATTTAAAATGAAATACTAAAGGAGGCAAACTTTTTAAATGTAGGAGTTTTTTGTTTGTTTGTTTGTTTTATTGAGCAAGGGATTCGAGTGGAGAAAAATATCTTTATGGGCACTTGCTACTTGAAATCTCAAGCTATTAGTCTAAAACTAGTAAGTAGACATCAGAATTCATTAGAGCCACTAAATTTATCTTTTGTTTATTTTGCATTACTCTCAACTTCATTTGGAACATGTCTAAAATGATCTGATAATATGATGCATAAGAAATCTGATCATGAATTTAAACAACTGGCCTGAGCACTGATCTGTGTGAAGATACTGGTACTCTATGGCACCTTCTTCTTTCTCATTTGTGTTACTACCCGTTGGCAGCCATGCACCATTGTAGTATTATGATTTGTCATATACATATATTTGGTCTTTGTTCACTTTTCTTGGCACAAAGCTCCTAAAATCCTTGGTATTTCCTAAGTGATAAGCACCACAAAGGTCTTTTGTTGTGTTAATAAGGTGACTCTTGGAACCCATCTAAAGATGGGTCTGACTGCCAAGAGAACCAACCATGTGATTAGAGGGTTGGAACTTTCAATTCCACTCCCCTGATCTCCAGAGTTGGGAGAGGGACTAGAGGTTGAATCAATTGCCAATGGCCAATGATTTAATCAATGATGCCTGTGTAATGAAGCCTGCATAAAAACCCAAAAGAATAAGTTTGGGAGAGCTTCCAGGTCCGTGGACCAGAATGCTTTCACATGCCACCATGCCAGGTCTCAAACTCCACCAGGATAGAAGCTCCTTTGTTTGGAACTTCACCTTATGCATCTCTTTGTCTGGCTGTTTGTATGTATCCTTTAATATCCATTGTAATAAGCTGGTAATAATCTACTGAGTAAACTGATTTCCTGAGTTCTGTGAGCTGCTCTAGTAAATTAATCAAACCCAAGTGGGGGTGGTCCTGGGAACCTCCTCCAATTGGTCAGAAGTACAGGTAACAACTTGGACTTGCAATTGGCATCTGAAGTGGAGGGCAGCCTGGTGGGACTGAGCCCTTAACCTGTGGAATCTGATGCTCTCTTTGGGTAGATAGTGTCAGAATTGTGTTGAATTGTAGGACACCCAGCTGGAGTTGGAGAATTCCTTGGATGTGTGAAGGAAAACCTCCACACATTGGAGTTGGTGACCAGGATCTTAGCCATTAACCTCTTTCTAAGAAAATTACTGTGTTCACTTGGAACTCACAATTTAAACAACCAAACTGTGACAATTCTCTCTCTCCAGCAAGACCCAACACCAGGTGTCTTGTTCCCTCACAGCAGTGTCTCATTATAGGTTATTTAGTTTATATTTCTGTAATATTTAAATATCTTTAATATTTATTGCATGTGATCTTTCTAGCTGTTTCTCATTCACTCAACAAATAGTTGTTGAATACTTTGTGTCAGGTATTATGCTAAGCTCTAGGGATACAATGGCAGGCAAACCGGGTAGAGCCCTATTCTCACAGTTCTTACAGTTCAGTGGGAGAGACAGAGATATTAATCCTGGGATTACACAGCCACATTTAAAATTGCAATATCATGTTAAGAGCAATGTGTTGAACCAAGATAACAATGAAAGAAAAAGGTTTTTTAGAATGTATAAATTTGTATCAGTAATAGAACACTTTTATAAACATCAGGTCTTATGTGGATTTGGATGTCCATGTGACTTCACTGAGAGTTTTTTTCTCTAAATTATTTAATTGCAAAGGGAATTTGGCATAATGGGGAAAATTCAACAGCTTTAGAAACGGCACAGGAAAATAATGATTAGTAAAGCAACCTTTGCCCAAGATTTCAGATCCATTAAGTACTGATGTGTGGCACATTCTAATTAACATCCTGAAATCGAAACTTCTAATCAGCTATGATAGGCTAGAAAAGGTTAAAGGCTGCCATTTTCTCATATATACGAGAGCAATTATAGAGATATCTCATTTTCCTACCTAACAGCTTATTTTACACGAAGTTTTTGTATCTGTTATCAAAGAATCCATTTGGTTAGCTCCAGGACACACGGTAAAGCATTTTTGTTGGGGCTCCTCCTCTTTCTGTCCCTACATCACAAGATAAAAAGGCAAAGGAGTTGTTATTTGGACAGTGTCAAACCTATGCATGCAAGGAGAAAGGTAATTGTATATTTGTTAAAGCCTACACTAAATTATTAGGACTTTTCATATTAAAAAAAAAAAATCTATGGTAGTGGGTGAAGTCTTTATTTTCACTCTGAGTTTATTCTTATTCTAAGATTCCTGAAGATTTAAAGCCAAATTCTTTTCTGGCCACAAATACCCAACCTCCAACCTCCAACCATAAGCAATACCTACCACCCCTTTACCCTATTGAGAGGATACGAGGAAAAGGAGGAAGTCCTGAAAATTTTACTAAAGTTTCTCAAGAAACTTTACTCCAAGCATGCAGACCCTAAATAGGTAACTGTGAAGGACACCATCACATCTCCTTTCTGTAAACCCTACCCTCTTTCAAAGCTCATCTCAAATTCTACTTCCTACAAGAAACATTTTCTCACCACCCCAACAAGAGGCCTGTCTTCTGAACTCCTGGATCATTCACTGTTTATACCTCTTTTATGGGTACATGGTGTGTGTCGCCTATGCCTTCTTTTTAAAAAGAGAATTATAGATAATAAAAAGGCAAACAGCTTGATCTACAGCTCAGCTAGAATATAAGCCCATTGAAGTCAAGAGTCATATCTTTGAAATTCCTCTACCCCCAGCTAACAGAACATGGCCCTGGGCATGGAAAGTGCTCAGAAAGATGTTTGTGTTTGTGAATTACCAGAAAGTGGAGAGGGAGGAGGTAGATGGGAGGAGAAGAAGAAGAAGAAAGAGGAGGGGGAGGGGAGGGGGAGGGAGAAGGGGAAGAAGAAGTGGAAGGGGAAGAAGAAGAAGAAGAAAAGACAGAGAAAGAAGAAAAGAAACAAGAGCAAGGAAGAAGATGATATGTAGGCAGACATACATAATCTGCCTACCTATAGCCCAGCTTACACCTCCACCACTACTTCTTATGTGAATCAGCTATTCTCACTTAGCACCCTTTCTTCCATCTGTAAATAGGGATAATGATATTACCTACACCACTGTCTCCTGTAAGGATTAAATAAGTCATGAAATCATGATGCCCAGCACATTACCTTCAATGAATGTTAGGGATTTTGAACACTATTTTAATCTGAGTCTTTATAAAATAATGGTATTGTTAGTCATATGAGCTAAACATGTCTATATTTGAAGGATTTGGGGAAAAGATTTACCAAAAACATATAGGTAGGACCAGAAGGAAGTTGACGAATGATAGAGAAGACTAAGGTAGAACATTAAACCATCAAGAGGAGAGAAAGTGAATTTAAGCTTAGGGAGCAGAATCTTGTCAACTTACAGTAGTTGGTTTATTATCATTACTGTTTATTTCTAGGTAAGCAGGAATCAGAGCTGGAATGAGGAGACTGCACAGGAAGATGCTTTAGGGCTACTTAGCTGTGCCCTGTCATTCTGGAAATATGGAAACCCAGGGACAGAGTAGTCGTCAGCACTACAGAAACACGGGGTCATTAGACATGTTTCCACATGGGTTTGGAAGAACCCCTCTAGGCACCACTGCTGACAAGTGGGACAGGAAGAGTGGAAGAGAATTTGTACCTAGTGCTGGGTGTTGGTCAGGATCTCAACAGTAAACACATGATACAATCAAATTAGGAAAATCAGAGGAGGAGTTATTTACAAAGGAACTATTTTGAAAGTGTGGGCAAGAAACTCTGGGCTAGGGACAAGAGAGCAATTACCACCAACCACAGACCTGAAGAGACTGGAAGAAATTAGAAGGAACTAGAAGGCAAGAGCCATGTGGAGGAGGCCAGCAGAAGAGGAGCAGTTATTTTCATTTGAGAAGAGAGGCAGACCTAGGCAAGCTTCAGAAAAGGAGCTGGGAAAAGAATACCCTGATCTCACTCTCCTCCCTCTCGCTGATCTCTTGCTCAGGTTCTACTACTGTCCAGTAGTCAAGGGAGGTCGTTGATGTATTTATTCCATGTTGGCCAGACAGACCTTCTAGTGCAATGAGCAGGGCAGAGAAGATTGGGTAGAAGGTGCTCAGAGACAGCCAACATGTGCTGCCACGGATCGGTTCCTTCCTTCACCAGATGTGCCTTTGTTAAATTTTCAAGCATGCCCAACCACTCTCACAGTCTACTTCCAACTCTCCTACCTCAGGCCTTGATCCTGGCACTGACCAATTGAATTAAGTGGTCTTTGTTTCATCTGCCCCAGCCAAACTGTGCTTCACAGCTACTCCAGATTAAACTTCCTCTCTCCTACTCATTTTCTATAACCCATCTCTTCAGAGCCTTCCCTTAACTTCCCTGGACTGAATCACTTCTCCTCTCTGTGTGGTCCACAGATCTGGGATGCAATAAAGAGAGGGAGGAGAAAATGATGTAGAGCAAAGGCTCTGGAATTGGACTGGCAAGTTTTAAATCCATCTTTGGCCACTTCTTAGCTAGATGACCTTGGGCAAGTTTCCTCATCTGTAAAATGGAGATAATAGTACCTATCTCGCTTGGTTGCAAATAGAGTAAAATAGAATTTAGGCCTGGCCTAAAGTAAGAACGCAATAAACATTAGCTGCTATTACTACTACTACTATTCTACTATAAGTACTACCACCATTAGCATCCCTATTCTGTTTTTCATGTTTAATTATATTTGGTGAGACCTTCGAGGCAGAGCCATGCATGATGTATCTTTGAACATCATTTGCTCTCTCTCCTTTCCCCTCCTCAGTGTGGTCTCTTTTCTGAGAATGTCACAGTCTGGTGGAGTTAATTGCCACCACCACTGTGCTATCATCAGAGTGCTCTGAAAACTTGCACTCTGCCATGTTCTCCTGGCTCCTGGTTCCCCACTCTACTCATTAGTTTAAAGCTACCACCTGAGGATGACAGTGCTGAAAGCAGTGATTTTCCAATCTTGGTTGCATATCTGGATCATCTGGGGAGATTTTTTACATGCCAATGCCCAAGTCTCACCCAGAAAACTCAGCCAAGAAATGTGCAGCCAAGGTTGAGGACTACTGGTGGAAGAGATCAGGAATATTTGAGACTGGAAAGAGACCCCGGATATACATTTGCAAAAGACATGGAAGTCTCAGTGGTGAACATTTGTACCACCGCTCCGAGTGCCACGTGCTGAAAGGCCATGTCGCGATTTTTCTGCATGTCTGCCATCGTGTAGTTCACTTCTTTTGGCAGCCACACCTCCCATGTCATTTTTTTTCTTATGTTGACTACTCACCCAGTTTGTGATTCTAATTCTTCTTAGAAACATCTCAAATATCAAAATTGGTCTTACTCATTTTTTCAGTTGCAAAATTCTGATGCTGGTTTATGGAGATAGTCCACTCTCAAGGAGGTGAAGCATAATCCCCCACTCCTAAATGCGGGCTGCCCATCGTGATTTAATCAATACTTCCAAGGAATATAGTATGGAAAGGAGGAAAAATGAACAACTTTATGGTGGAGAAACCCGACAAATACTATCTCAGCCAGGTGATCAAAATTAACATTATCGATGATAAGGCAATTTGTATTGGTAATTTGTATCTTTGACAAGATGTGACGAGATTGTCACTGTGGTCTTCCTCCCCAAAATCCATAACCCCAATCTAATCATGAGGAAAACATCAGACGAATCCCAACTGAAGTACATTTTTCATATATTTAGCCAGTACTCCTCAAAACAGCCAAGGTCATCAGAAACAAAGTTTAAGGAACTATCACAGCCAAGAGGAGCCTAAGGAGACATGATAACTAGATGTAATCTGGTATCCAGGATGGGATTGTAGATCAGAAAAAAGACATTAGGCAAAATCTAAGGAAATCCAGATAAAGTACAGGCTTTAGTTCATCAATAATGGGTGAATATAGGTTCATTAATTGTGACAATTGTACTACACTAATGCAAGATACAACAATAGGGGAAACCGGGGTGGGAACTCTCTATACCATCTTTACAACATTTTGTAAATATAAAACTGTTCTGAAATTTAAAACTTCATTGAAAAAATCTGGCACAGCTGTGAAAGTCATGGAATGGTAGAACTTTTAAGCGGCAGATATTTCTACTTAACTTCAGTTTCAACCCAATGCAGTTACACCAGTGGTTTCAAACTTGAGTGTGTATCACAATCACCTGGACGGCTTGTTAAGTAGATTGTGAGCCCCGCCTTACCCCGGTATGACTGGGGTAGGGCTTGAGGATTTGCATTTCTAACAAGTTCCCAGGTGATTCTTATGTTGTTGGTCCACAGACCGAACCCACTGCTATATAAAGTCAGTCCCAGAATTCAAAGCAAGTTTTTGCTCGTGTCTGTTCGTCAGCGGACAAGGTAAGGTGGCTTTATTTGAATGTATCTCTTCCTTTAGTACTCAAAGTGTTGATGCTATAATAACTGGTGTGTAATAATTTAGCATAATTCCAGTTGACGTTGTTTTATTATCCTGTGTAGGTTTTTGGTAATCAGGAAATGCTGTTCTTAGTATCTAGTTTGGTTTTGGGAAGTTATTTACAACAAGAAAAGGGGAACTTACAAATGAAGTGCAGCTTTATCTGCAAGTCTTCAAGAATGCAATAAAAATCATAAGGGGAATTTGGAATTTGCCTTGGAATTTGTCACCTAAAAAATGCACATTCTTAAACTAAAAAAAAGGGGGGGAGGCGAGGAATTCTATGTTTGGATGTTCTTGCTTGCAATTTTTGTATGTCAGGATGAATTCAGAAAGAGGAATGTAGGAAGGCTTATCAGTTTGACAAATGTTGAAGGGTTCACAGCAAAGACCTGGATTTGTCTTGTTCGTGATTTTGCTTGTGTGTGGAGGGTGTGTGTGTGGGCGGTCAGGATGAGCACCTACTTAAGAGAACTAGCATGAAGCTATCAATGCCCTGACTTGAAGCATCTTCTACAACTGTTTACTCGAAGATTTAGGGAGGAATGACAATATCCATGTCAATTCCTTAACTGGATTGTGCAGTTGTGGGGAGAGAGCCTAAAAAAGGAATTTCAGGTTAAACGAAAATAAACTGGATTTAGTGAGGATAGATCATTGAAAACCTTTGACAGGTGTGTGATTTCTTTTGTGTTTCGAAACCTAAAATGTTTTGAAATTGAGTGACTTTGGTAATTATAGGGGAGAACCCAGTATGTCACTGTTTGCTATTACACTGATCTGGATCCTCTATAAAAAAGAAAGTTTAAACTCACAAGGCAGGTGCTAGTCTTTGCTCTCAAAACCCAGGGTAGTAAAGAGACCCCACCCTACGTACGTTTCATTTTACAGTTTGTCGCCAATTTCTGCAATAATTATCTGCACCCAAACTGGTTACTTTAGACGGCAGCCTGCCATCCCTGATCAGGCCATGTGAAAACTCTGACCCTGGCCTCTCTTCCGTCAGGACTTGTTGTTCCTCCACCAGAGCTGCAGCAGATGCTTCCCAAGAGCAGCTGCTTAATTGTGAGCAGGGAGCAGCTGCCCTGTGTGGGTGGAACCCCTCAGCTCATTCACCTACGAGATAGAGGGAGATGCCGGGAAGGAATGAAATAGCAATACGAAAAAATAGCAACTGTCAACAGAGGGGCTGACAGCTAGGATTGTCAAAAGTCCTCCCCCAGCCCTTCATACCAAGCTTACCCAATACAAATAATACAGAAAGCAATGAAGAAATAATGTCCCATCTTTCAGGAGATGGGACATTCGAACTGAATACTCTTGTCTTTTCCCTGAGTTTCCAGGGTTCAACTCTCCTTTTTCTTATTCCTCTTGCCCCTCTCTGCTCTACTTGGCTTCTTTTCCTCTTTGGTGCCATATCTTTAAGCCAGGGGAATAACAAGATTATATGATGGTCTACATTCAATGACTTATTTTCTTCTCTTATACATTGTTGCTATGATTGGTGATCCAGATTCAGTTCTTACTATGTTAGGTTCTGGTTCCTTCAGTTTACTCTGGTCCTTTTTAACTTAGTAACTATGCAAGCTCACCACCCTTATTTGTGCTTTCTGGGTCCCCCTGCTTTTCTCTATGACTCTAGTCACTACAGATGTATATCACTATCTTCCCCTCCAGAGCCTCTGGGTAACCCCTCTGTTCCCCTCTACTGCCCTTTTTTTTTTTTTTTTAAACTTCTTGTGCACTATTTCTATTTTTTATTACAGCATTAGAGTTACTGCCTTTTACAAGGTATAGTATAGTCAGATTTCCCACTGTAACCGTTAAATCCAGCTACTGCTTACTAGTAAACAACACATTTATACTCCAATTTTTAGGTTGTGCTAGCTTCCTTGGATGTAGGACTGTGGCGCTAGCAAATGCCATCTCTCAGGAACCAGAGGTGAAAACTTGAAGTCTGCAGAAATTTCTTTGAAGATCTATGATTGAATGACACATAGAATAAGAAGCATCCTGATATTAGAGGGCAAATTTAGGATCTGAACCAGAAAGAGTCTTTTAATCCTAGTTTTTCCACATATTAGGCATGTAACATTAGGTGTCCTAACATTTTAGAAATTTTTTTGTTCCATGTAGAAATAGGGCTTGACCTGCTATCCTCTCAAGTTTGCTATGCCGATCAAAGGAGATGTTGTGAATGAAGACAATTTGCAAACTGCAAATGTTTCTCTCAGTGTAAACTGTACAGGTGGACACTTTATTCTCTTTTAACCAAGAGCTAGCTAGCACATATTTGATTGTTACGAACGTTAACACTTTCTCATGGCGCCTGCTTTCTCCACTCTGATGCCCCGCCACCTGGCTAGGTTTCTGTGGGTGCACACACACTGCGGCTTCTCCCTTCCTGGGAGGAAAACTGAGGTCACCGAGCTGACTCCTCAGGGCCCATTAACCCATGTCTAGATAAGAGCCCAGCCTTTGGGACAAGACACACCTGGGCCTGACTCCCAACCTGCCCACAGTGTGTGATCTTGGGCAAGCTCCCCAACTTCTCCAGGGTTGAGTTCTATCATCTGTAAAACTGGGGCAATTGTTTCTTTAGGGGTCTTGAGACACTGTGTCCAACTCATAATCAGTGTTCCATAGTCATGACACTGAACAAGTTGTAACAATATTGCATGTTTTAATACATGTCAACAAGAAGTAATTAACAAGTAAGGCCTGGAATAAGGCCCAGAAAGGTAGGCTTGCTGCAAACCTTATTCAGTCAATCAGAAACTGTATCCCAAGCCCCAGTGTTTACATTTCTGATCCTTTTCTGTCCTGGGCTGTTTACCATGGTTCTCTGTTCCCCATGGAGATGGGCGTTCCCAGGCATTAAGCCTGAGTTTCCTCCTTGATGATAATGGGAAAGATACAGGGCGTGGTGACATTGACCAGTCCTGGGGTCATGAGCTGGGATTTTCAGCCTCTTTGGATGCAGCAGCAACTCTGAGAATTTAACAGCACCTACCACAGCTGTTACCACAGCAAACTCGAATCCCACTTCGTACAGTGGAGTTGAGATGTTAATGATTAGTCAGTGAAACAAAGAAATGGTTTGAGGTGACAAGTGTATGAGAGCTGTGCCCCGCACTGCTCTTAATCAACGGGGACAAAAGACTAAATGACAGAAATTCTCTTAGGTAGAGACTGACAGTGCCAAGTAAGCCTCCTTGACAAGTCGTATTCTGTCAGTTTTAGGCAAATTAGCAAGTTCAAATAGGTGGCAACTATTCCTGTCTTGCCAGCCCGTGGTGATTCTCGGGCTCAGTGTGATACTTTGACCTACTTCCCTGATCAAAATGCCTGAAAGCTGTGTCCATCTCTCCAGAGTATCATTAAAAGGAAATGGAAGTGTATCCACCGGGGCCTGCCAATCTGCCCCATCACAGGCGGTGTTTGCCTGGCAGGTGACACTCTTCTTCACAGTATGTGGGAAGCCCAGAGCCAGCTTCTGGCCTTTATAGGAAATGCGAAGAGCTCAAGTCATTTTAAAAAGGAAGCCATTCTCCTAAATGAGAGAGCCTGCTGTTAGCTCTTTTCAATTTCATTACGTTCCTGGAATGCTCAGTGTCAGATATCTTCTGAAACTTTTGAGTTAACTGTTGGGGAAACAGCCTCCTATGTTTCCTGTGCCTTGGGTATCTCTACATCTGAGACTATAGAGGAAAAAAAAAAGAAAAGAAAAGAAAATTGAGTGTCTTGGTGTCAGTCTTGGCTCTCATTGCTGGCAACTCCATGGCTGAGATACTCATTAGTTTATTCATTACCTTGTCATTCCCTCTTTGGGTCACAGCCAGTGCTTGACTGCTTGTCTCAGGAATACAGTACTTATGTGGATGACACTGATGTGGGATGTGGAATGAAACTTAGTAGTCGAAATAGAAAGAAACCCTTCTTAAAACCCAAAGACTTTAGGATAGTAAATTCTTGTCCGTTCACTGAAATAAATAATAGCGTATTCTTTGCGTTTAGCTTATACAAGACATACAAAAAACGTTTAAGAGCTAGCCAAGGTCCCACACTGGTGGATGCTTTTGTAGACTTTGTCTACTCTGGTTCTAGAACTGTTAACTGGCTCCATTAAGAATTCAGACCGCTGCTCTGGGTGTTTCATCCCTAGCTGGCCCCATGATGACTGTTCTAAAATATCTCTGTTTCTTTCTGTTCTCTAACTGCATATCTTAACAGATACCCTAGCCTCCTACTTTACTAAAAAGTCAAAGAAAGCCTTTAATTTTTTTAATCTCTATCAAATATCATAGTATGCTTATTCCTCCTTCCTGCCAATCACCTAAAAAAAAGGTCAGCAAATGGTGGCCCATGAGCCAAATCTGACCTGCCACCCATTTTATTAATAAAATTTTATTAGAACCTGGTCATGTTTTTTCATTTATGTATTGTGTGTCTGTTTCTGTGATACAATAGCAAAGTTGAGTAGATGGGACAGAAAACATAGTGGCCGGCAAAACCTGAAATGATTACCATCTGGCCCTTGACAGAAAGTTTGCCAACTCCTTCTCTGAGGAAACAGTGGTGATCTTCCTTATAGGAACCCCCCTTCCCAGCCTATGGATCCCACCTCCTCCTGACTCCTCTGTTATCTGTCTGTATCAATTCCCTCTCTCCTCACATCTTCAACTTCCTCTTTTCTAGTCATTCTTCTTCCAGTATTCAACTTGGGTTACTTTGATTAAAGGTGGTTCAATTCTTAACAGTGACATAAAAACTCCTGGAGGAACACTGTCTGCAGAATAAAGAATAACTTCAGGCTGTGTCTAATAGCCAGCGCTCTGCAGAGCACCTCTAACCCAGGTATTCAGCCCTTGAGCTGAGGTGCCCAAGATATTCCCACCCTCAAGCCAAGTGGGATAATATTCCACCTGACACCTCCATGTTTTGCTTATGCCAATCACCTGAAAGAGCCTCTTCCCATCCACTTGTTTGCTTTCCTAACCTATTTTTCAAAACTGAGCTTGATATAACACCTTTTTTCACATAAAATCCTTTGTTTTTCCAAATCTAATCTCTCTTCTAACACAACCACCTACAGCATTTTGTTGGTACCTCTTATGAGATTTATCACTTTCTACTTTGTATTTGTAAGAGGGAAGAACCTTTGTATTCTATTCTATTACAATTTAATCACCAGAGAGATGTTGCCTATAAGCTTGAATTACACATAATGGCCCATCTCTGGGAACCCTGCTCCCAGGTAATGAGCATTAAGCTAAAATACCTTTGTTTAGCTCACAGGAAACATCCTGACTAGGCCCACCTGTGAATAAGTGCAGGCAGGAAGAAACTAACGCATCCCCTCCGGAGGCTGACTTGAACCAGGAAATGTTTGACTTTACTTCTTCCCCTTTTAGTATAAAAGAAGCCTGAATTCTAATTCGGGCAAGATGGTTCTTTGGGAGACTAGTCTACCATCTTCTTGATTTTCTGGCTTTCTGAATAAAGTTGCTGTTCCTTCCCCCAACAACTCCTCCCTTGATTTATTGGCCTGTGGTGGAGCCAGCAGTACAAGCTTGGACTCAGTAACATATTTCTGTTATTTGTCTGTCTTCTCCCTCTCCTCAATATGGCAATAGCAGAATCTTTGCCTTATTTATCTTTGATGTCTTTACAATACCTAGCACTATTTAGATCCTACCTAGATCTGTTGATTTGGTTTGGATTTCTCTTACCAAGTATGTGAAACCTTTGTGAATAAAGGATATGGGGTTTCCTAAACCATTTTCCCTGAAATAATATGTATGAAATCCTGAAGAATAGATGCCGCGCATACCTCAGGTTTTGACTTGTGGATAGTATATCAGCTCTTAAAAATTTCAGTATCCATTTATGTTATTGGAAAAACTCATAGCCCTGCTTGATCTTATTTTTTCCACATCAGTCCTATTGTTCTATAAATCTGTGACTTACATGGAAATGCCAAGATGGTTATACACAACTGAACTTTTTTTTTTTTTTTTTTAACTGCTGAGCTCTAAGACTGAATTTGCATGATAATGTGTATGGAATTTCATTTTTCCTTCCTGGCAAGTGCATCAGTTTAAGTTTTGAATTGATAATGAGCACTGCCTCTTCAGGGGAATTAGCTGGAGAAAATACCAACGAATGTCAGGGTTGGGTTTTTTTTTTTTTTTAATGATTTCAGAAAGATAGTTATAAAAGCCCTTTAGAGGTTATTGTTGAAGGCAGGTTTTATGTGAAATTTAGCTCATCAGTTTAAATCTTTTCTTAGATCTGCCAGCCCTGATGTTGGGTTAAGTAATTCCTTTTAATGGTTGGGCTTTTGCTTAGCAGGTGGCAACCTGGCACTCAGGAAGCCAAAATTATGTCCTTAGTACTCACGGAGGTCAGCGTATTTCTGTTTCGTGCCCACAGCCTGCAGCCACAACTCTGACCAGCTGTCTGGAAGTGTCGGTGGTTGGAAGAAGGGAAACTAGTCAGCAGTGTGACTGGGTCTCTACAAAAATATTCTAAGAGAGGAAAAAAAAAAACCCACTCAGGATATATTCATCACTGTAAACATTATTAAAGAAGATGAAAGACAGATATCTGGATATCTTAAGAGAAATAACTTGTCAAATGCTACCTTAGTGTCAGTTTCTTTTTTGGGAGTTCTTGAACTTCTGATTTGAGTCTATCATAAGTATGGTTAAATCAGTCCAGGTGATTTAAAAAGAGGAGAATGGAGGCATGGGGGCCCAAAGTGACACTTCTTTAAAGTCCTAATAGGCATCTAATCAAAGAAGCAGTGATAAAAGCACTACTTGGCATCAAATCATAGCTCTAAGCTGGAAGCAGCCGTAATTCTCCTAAGTCCAAAAGGATGGTCCAAAAGGATGAGTTGCTTGATTCCAGGTCACAGAGCTGGCAGTAACCCAGGACTTAAACCCAGACCTCTTTCCCTCAGGTCCAGTGCTGTTACTATCATGCCACACAACTCTTCCTCTGCCATTTGAGACTTTATCATCATGCTCCATCATAGTAAGTTCTGATCCACAAGTTGAAGGCATGACTCTACCATGCTTCCCTGGAACCTTTAAATATCTTTACACACCACACCAGGATCATCATCATTCTGGGGTATTTACACCCTCAATCTGAAATAGCTGACATTTACAGTGTGCTGACCATGAAGCAGGAGGCCCTGTTCTGAGAGTTTACGCATACTAACTCTTTTAATGCCACAGGCACTGTTTTATCTGTCTTCTAAGGGTTTGGCGGACTCTGTCAAGCTGACCAGAACCCATGCTCTGAACACAATACCCATACTGCATGTAAACCTACGTCATCGGAGGCAACACAGAACTCTATGGGCTAATCCTTCCCACTGTGTGGCCATGCTCTAAGCCCTTACTCTTTTTCAAGGACCATTAAGACTGTTGATGTGAGCCTATCACCTCTTCGCTTGCACATAGATACTCAGATTGTCCCAAAGCACAATTGCTAGTGAGCACCAGATTAGTACTCTTTCACCTTCAAGGGGAAGTCTTTTTGCATGATGATTCAAGGTGACGTGAATGTGTGATCAGATGTCTTACAAGACCCTGGGCTGCTATAAATTTGGCTAAAGCAGTTGGATTATTCCCAGTCAGATACCAGTGCCTTTGTGTGGAAGCGTAATTGTAGGTAGTACAGAGGTGTAAGAAGATTCAAGAATCTGAAGGTTGTCCTTTCGGTCTCAGTGCCTGTCCTCAACTCTCGAGTTTACCTGCTTTACAATGATTTCTGTCCAGATTTTCTAGAGGCAAATGAATTTTTCCAAAGAATCCTGCAGTCACCTAAGCTGGTGCCTTGCTTGGATATTAGGAAGTTTTCTTATTTTCGGGGGTTTCTTAACTCGTGATATAGTTTTGGCAGCGGATGCAGATGGCTGTGCGGATGTTCGCTCGGAAAAGTCAAGAGTCCATACAAGTGAAGACGATCTGGAGGGTGGGAGAAACAGCAGAAGTGTACATGGCGGGGGTGGGGTACAGACCTTACAGGAACTGGGAGAGAACTGAAGGCTCCCGGTTGAGTGGGTAGCTGTCAGTGTGACACTGGGGCAGAGGCTTGTAAGTTGGCAGGATGTGGTGGAGTGCCTGGTATTTTAGGTTCACACAGCCAGTCCTGAGTTGCACAGAGGTTGATCAATGTTTTAATTTTCCCCAAATCACATCTCTTTATTAATTCCTAAATCAAATTCCAGTTTGTGTGCTCCATTTCTAGGCTGAAAATGTATGCTTTGAGACCAATTCAGGTAAATTATCCTGTACCACCCCCATTCCTGGAAAACAAATAGGGTCTCATTTGGATGAATGTTTTGCCTCCCTTCCATTTGGTCTTAAACCTGCTTGCTGGGGTTCCTATGTGGCCAGCTCTTAATAGGAATTCCCAATCAGTCCATGGACTATTTTTAAGTGCTTTCTCTTCTTCCCTCCTCCAACACATGCAAAATTTCTCAGAGGCAAATTCAACAACTACAGCCAGTGTGGAGGGGTTTGAAGGCTCCAAAAAATGCACTGTCAGAACGGAGAACAATTTCAGATCAATGCTTGTGAGGATCTTCACAAAATGGTTTAGACCAGTGGTAGGTAGAAGTAGCTCACCCTGGGAAAAGGTTACCAACCATGTTCCTGATGCTATTAACAGCACTTTTCAAATGTTTCAAGAGACTAGAGTATCTTAAATCCTACCCACACGTGCATATTTGCAGAGGAAGGGAGAGAGAATTGAGAATGAACCAAGGAAGGAAAAAATGAATGAATATGGGAAATTGTTTTTCTTAGCAGTTAGACTAGGACCCTCCTTCTTGGAAAAGACCCATCTTTTTTGATAATTTTTAAAACTTCTGTTGGAGACTGAGCCCTGAAGGGGGCTGTAGGATGAGCTCAGATGAAGAGAGCCCAGGTGAGCTGCATTGCATCAGAAGGAAAATATGTTAAGAGGTCTAGTCTGCAAGGTGGGGCAATGGTGGGAGAAGGGAGAGAGGTGAAAGTCCCAGGCAGTACAGAGAGAGGGAATTGGGCAATGGGAGGTGTCTCAAGGGATCCTACAGTTAATTCTTTGTCAGGAAATTGTCAAATATACATAAGGGAATAGCTTAATGTACCACATATAATCATCAGCTTTCAATTTACCAACACACGGCCAATCTAAACTCCAACCTCTCCCCTTCACTCCTTCCTCACTTTTTTTTTTTTAATTTTATTTATTTATTTATGGCTGTGTTGGGTCTTCGTTTCTGTGTGAGGGCTTTCTCTAGTTGTGGCAAGCGGGGGCCACTCTTCATCGCAGCGCGCGGGCCTCTCACTGCTGCGGCCTCTCTGTTGCGGAGCACAGGCTCCAGACGCGCAGGCTCAGTAATTGTGGCTCATGGGCCCAGCCGCTCCGCGGCATGTGGGATCCTCCCAGACCAGGTCTCGAACCCGTGTCCCATGCATTGGCAGGCAGATTCTCAACCACTGCGCCACCAGGGAAGCCCCTTCCTCACTTTTTAAAGCGTATCTGAACATCACATTTCATCCACAAACATTTCAATACATATTTCTAAAATATAAGATTTTTTTGACAAAACCCCAGTATTATCAACAAAGAGAATTTCCAGCAATTCCTTAGTATCATCAAATATATTCAGGTTATCTCATTAACTATTTATTGTATAACATAAAGATACCCAAATCATAAGTTTACAGGTTGAATTCTCACAAACAAATGTATCTATGTAACTAGGATGCTTTTGAAAAAGCAGAATAGCACCAGCATTCGAGAAGCATGGCCCCTCCAGTGACTATCCCATCCAAAGGTAACCCTGTACTGATTTTGAATTTTATATAAGTGGAATGGTACAATATTTACTTTCTGTGTTTGGCTCAATATTATGTCTGTAAGATTAAATTTATTAAAGTGCACTTAATATTCTACATGCACTTGAGAAGAACATGTATCCAGCTTCCGATGGATGGAATGTTTTATAAATATCTGTTAGATCCATTTGGTCTAATATATGGTTCAAGTCCATTTCCTTATTGATTTTTCTGTCTGGATGATCTATTGATTGCTGAAAACAGGGTATTGAAGTCCCCTACTACCATTGTGTTGTTGTCCTTTGCTCCCTTGATCTGTTAGTATTTGCTTAACATATTCAAGTCCTCCGATAATGGGTATATATACATTTACAGTCGTCTTGTCTTGATGAATTGACCCCTTTATCAATATATAGTGACCTCTTTGTTTCTTGTTACCGTTTTTGGCTTAGTCAGTCTATTTTGTGTGATATAAGTATAGCTACCCCTGTTTTCTTTTAGTTTCCACTTGCCTGGAATATCTCTTTCCATCCCTTCACTTTGAGCCTATGTGTGTCTTTAAAGTGAGTCTCTTATAGGCGGCATATACTTGGATCTTGGATTTTTGTTTGTTTGTTGGGTTTTTTTTAGCCATATAGGCACTCTGCCTTTTCATTGGTGAATTCAATCCATCTACATTTAGAGTTATTGACATATGAAAACTTATTAATGCCATCTTATTGTTTTCTGGTTGTTTTGTATTTCCATTGCTTTTCTCCCCGTCTCTGCCCATATTTGTGAATTGGTGATTTTTATGGTGGTGTACTTTATTTTCCATTTATCTTTGGCGGATCTGCTCTAGATTTTGCTTTGTAGTTTCCATAAGGCTTACATAATATTGATACATCTCAAAGTGTATTTGAAACAAGATCTGTGCATTGTTCCTGGCTGATACTGTTGGGGAGGAAGAAAACATTTCTCTACCCTTTTAGGTTCTTCTGGCTGGTCTAAGAATTGACATGAGACAGATTAAGGGAAAAAAAACTCTAATTTCATATATACAGGAACCTCACATGAGAGGGTCAGAGACAGAAAGGAAAATGAGGTATATAAACCATCCTGAGCTAAGGAATGGGTTAGGGGCCTAGGGCTTCCAAGGACATGAGAGTCATTCAAAAGGATGGTAAGAGAAGATGTTTGGTAATTAGACCTTTACCCTGCCGTACAAATAAAGCCACTTAGATAAAATTTCTACAGTAATAACTCTTTCCTGGGAAAATCACCGACTTAAATTCTTTTAAGTAATTGAGGGAGGGGCAGTAGCTTCTCTAGGACCCAGAGGATCTTGATTGCCTTTACCTCAAAATAACCTTCATGGAAAAGCCTCCACACTTTGAGGAGACTCAGTCTGAACCCCTACAATATACCTTTTAAACTGCTTTTCATTTGTTTCCCCTCTTTTTCTAAATTTCCATTTGTTGAAACTGAGACAACTGTCTCATAGAATTTTTTACATGCTGGAATTTGATTCCTTCTCTGGTATTGAACATGTTTCTCTATATATTTTATGCAAACTGAGTTAGAACCAGAGGCCTGATCTGAACCAGGTTTTCCTTTTAAACAAGGATATAGAGAGTTTTAAAGGCAGTCCCACTCCATCTCTAAAAGACCATCAATTTTACATCATTCTTTAATCTAGCTGGGCAGGCAAGTAGATGCTTTCCTTGGGGGAGCTCAGAGAGGAGGATGCAAATACAGCTGATATCTGGAATACAAATGTATATAACAAGGAAAAAAGATTGAAGATACATATCAAAATGTTAATTACTATTATGGGTATGTCATCAATAATGTTCTTACATGGTTATATTGGAAACATTAAAAACCAAAACAGATTTCATGCTTTAATGAAGGTATTTCCCTGGCTGGCTTCTCCCTGGTGACCATCTTCCCATGGTGGGGTAGGGGGGAGAACACGGGCAGGTGAGGCTGCCTGGCCCGCCTATCAGGCCATCCAGCTCTTTCACCTTCACTGTGTTTCCCATGCAACTTTCTGGTCTTCATTTGGTTTCTCAAGTTGGCTATCTTGTGGGAAGAGGACACAGCATTCTAATCCACTTGACCGATATGCCTAGCATTCTGTGATGTGTTAATCTGTCTTTGTGGAATATATGACTAATTCCCTAGGTCTGACGTCATGGGTGAACTGATAAAAGCAGTTCTCTGAATCTCTACCACTGAGCTCCAGACTCTTGAGCTGAGGGTTCTGCAGTAAAGGGCCAAAAGTCTGAGGGTTTTCTTCCAGATGATCATTCAGCCTCTCTTTTTCATATCTCCATGGGAAGTGTGACAGTGGGTCAATTCAGGAACCACCTGATGAAAGATACCATGTTTCCTCTCCAGAAACGTGTGATGGAGGCGTCGAAATTATCAGTACAGGTTTTTCTAAACCAGAAACTTTGAATCTACAAACAAGAGATCTTTGTTTCTGGAAACATCTGAAAATAAGATATGCTGTGAAACTCAGCAGTGCTTGACCTACTTAGGTGCTGTCTAAGTGAGGGAGACAAAATAAGAAATGCTTACATTTTTATTCACTAGGGTTTTTTCATAGGGAATCATTGTTTGGGCGATAAATCATGGTATTCTGTAGGTAAGAGTCCTTATGTAGGATAGCTTAGGGAGTTGATGCTGTGGACAAACTGAAACTGATAGGTAAATTGTACAAAATTTTGTTTGCATATATTTTTTCTAGGAAAAACATAGCTTTCTTCAGACCCATGATCAAAAAAGATTAAGAATATAGAAATTTCAGATGTTCTTAGGTAAACTATACGTAAAATGAAGTTTGGATGGTAAAGGGTGACCCTGGAAAATGTGAAGAGAATAGATGTATCTATTGGGTTGGCCAAAACGTTTGTTCGGGTTTCCCATAACCTCAAATCAAAGTCTGTGAGGACACTGGGATTAGAGCTTGTTTGGGAAGCTTTGCATGGGGAGGTCAGCTTTGAATTGCCCTGTAAGACATCACTAATGGGTGTCAAGAAGGTGAACTCATGCTCACCTACATGAGCACCACCCCTAAATTCTTTCTTCCACTTTTCTTCCCAAGTAGTCTTTGTACCTTGCTGTCTTAAGCCCTTCATGGACACTTCTGGTTCATCTGTTTTTATGTGAAAGCATCTGCATTCCTCTTGGAAGAGACCATTCATTGTCTCCCTACTACAGGGAAGTATTAAACAAGAAAGAGAGAGAGATGAAAAGGGCTCTATCAAAAGTAACGATGTTGCATTCAAGGTGAATTTTATCATGTGATGAAGAAAAGATGGCTTTCGAACAGGATGGCAGGGTAACAAAGGTTTATTCTCTGCTCTTAACCAGCAAGTGTAGATTTGGGTCTAAGCAATATGTACTTATAATGTTTAAAGGGCAGTTAAATTCCTGGACATTAGCCATATTCAGATGGAGTCAAGGTCTAAAACAGGGTACAAAATGACTAACTTTGGACTGCGTCCAATCCACAGACTTGATAATCCAATCCACAGTCTTCGTTGCTGCGCACGGCTTTCTGTAGTTGTGGCGAGCGGAGGCTACTCTTCGTTGCGGTGTGCAGGCTTCTCATTGTGGTGGCTTCTCTGGTTGCAGAGCATGGGCACTAGGCACACAGGCTTCAGTAGTTGTGGCTTGCGGGCTTTAGAGTGTAGGCTCAGTAGTTGTGGCGCATGGGCTTAGTTGCTCCACGGCATGTGGGATCTTCCTGGACCAGGGCTTGAACCCGTGTCCCTTGCAGTGGCAGGCAGATTCTTAACCACTGTGCCACCAGGGGAGCTCTGGTTACAATTATTGAGTATTGTTTGATGTCAATTTAGAATACCTTCCTCCTCCCTACTTGAATTATTTTCATTCATTATTCCTCTCACCTATTTATAAGCATTTTTTTCTGTTTGCGGACCATCAGCTCTCCCCAAGAAAAGAATGAAATGTGTGCTTTTCAATTTTTATTAGTGTACAAATAATAAGCCAGAAGAAACCAGAATTGGGGGAAAATTCATTGGCAAGATCAACTTAATACTGATCCCACTGAATTGTTGGCATATATGTTTCCTGTGCTTCCTAATCTAAGCAGAAGAATATGTAATAGAAAACATGACTCACTGCTGATATGATTTAAAACAGAATGCAAAATGGGGAGAGAGCCCCTGATTCATTTCAGTTCAGGCAGAGCTCTGTGAATATTTTTCTGCCTTTTCTGCTGCTGTTGATATATTACAGGTGGAGATATCTTGTGGTATTTTAATGCAGCCTTAATACTGTGAGTGGAAGCAGAAAGATGGCAAAACTCCTTACATGATGTCCTGCTCCCAGAGACAGCTCATCTTTGACACAATCATTGGTGACTCCATAGTAAGTTATATGGTGGATTTGCTCATGGGTCCAGCTTCTCCTGGGTTAGAGAGAATTGTTTAGTACACTTAGCTTTCGTGTTCATTATTCTCTGCGTACATTGGATCCTGAAACTTTTTGTTCACTACGTGGGGAGGATGGAAGAAGACTGTGAAAATATGAGCTCATCTATGACTCCCTCCAGACTTGTAATGGCCTCTCCAAAAACATTTATAGCAGAGATTGTATGTGTAAGACACAAATAATCCTTTCAGACCTTCTCAAACACTAACCCCAGCACTCCTTACTTCTCTCTGGAATAAGAAAAGGAAAGTGGTGCTCCCATCTCAGGGGTCTATTACCAGAAGTAGAGAAAACATTGACAGTTGGGCTAGCTGCTGTTTCATTGTCTGTCTTCAGTGGCGTTTAGTTTTTTCAGTCCTGAAACCTCCTCATTACTGAAGCAGCGGGAAGAGCACTGACTGATGGCATCCTTCTGTCTGAAGGAACACTACTGCACCTAGGAAGAGAGGACTAAAGAGGAAATGACCTGAGCTCAATGTGCATGCTTCCAAGAAAGGATGCCAAGGTTACTGACAGTACATGAAATACTGTGTAAATTTCCTTTTCTGGGGGAAAGAGAGGTTCTGGATATGAAAGGGTATTTTGCCTGTTGACTACTACCTGATGCCCACTGAGCCTAGTTTAATTCTCTCCTGCATATCCCTTTACAAGGATGAGTTCTCCACCGGTGTCCATGATCTAAACTGAAGAGCATGTCACTCTGGGAATGTGTGTCTGTGTGTCTGTCTGTACAATTTTACATTTGTAAAATAAGAAATGAATGTTGGCTCATTCAGTGTGCTTTCTTACTTGAAATAAGGATACTAGAGTTTCCCCATAATTTTAATTTGGAAACTCTAGGCAAGCATCTGATAATCAGAGTGAACCTTTTTGAGGCAGAAAGGATAGTGATTTAAGAGCACAGGCTCTGGAACCAAACTTCCTGGTTTCTAAACCTGGCTCCACTGTTCACTACCTCTATGGCCTTGGGTGAACTTACTTAACATCTCTTCGCGCTTGCTTCCTCATCTGTAAAACAGGCAAAAGTACAAATACCATAGAATTGTGGTGAGCACTACATAAATTACTACATGTAGTAAAAAGTATATATAACCAGCACATAGTGAATACTCAAAATCGAGCTCTTATTAGTTAGAATTCAGACAGTCAAAAATGAGGGGTTGTGGTCATCCATAATTCAGGAAGTGAGACCAATAATGATTATTCTCACATAAAATTGCTTTGGTTTATAAAACCACAAATTTAAGTTATGTGACATAAGATGTTCTGTAGATTGTCATAGTCTCCTCAAAATCCTTTGAGATCACGTGTTTAAAATGTCCCTGGAAATCATCTACTCTACACATTTTAGAGCTAAGGAAACTGGATTTCAGAGAAGTTAAATGACTTGGGTCAAATGACAGCAATAGCACCTAAACATCCCTTTAAGGAGACTGCTTAACAAAAGAAGAGAAGGTGAGATTATGAACAAAACAACTTCGCATCCCTCACCCAACCTAACTCTTCAGAACTCCAGCTGAGTGCAACCAGAACCAGCAGACCAAGGAATGGAAATCCAACCAGAGAGAGGGAAGAGCCAGGAATTTGCTGGAGCTCAATTAGGATACAAATGTATTGTGGACCTGTGTATGTTCATTCCACAAACACTTGTTGGCTACCCAATATCCACACCATGTTTTGGTTAGAAAGCTCGACATCAGTTCTTTTATATGCAGGAACACTTGAAGCTCAGATCCCTCTGTCTCATTCATGTCTTAAGATCTGGTACATAGCAGTAGTCACAGATGAAGTCTCTCTCCATGCAACGATGTGGCAACATGGGAAAACATGGGGTTTGGAGTCTCCAGTATGTCTGCCACTTATGAGCGCTGTAATCTTTTTCTTCTTGAATTTTTGAATTTTATTTATTTTTTTATACAGCAGGTTCTTATTAGGTACCCATTTTATACATATTAGTGTATATATGTCAATCCCAATTTCCCAATTCATCACACCACCACCCCCCATCCCACCACTTTCCCCCCTTGGTGTCCATATGTTTTTTCTCTACATCTGTGTCTCTATTACTGCCCTGCAAACTGGTTCATCTGTACCATTTTTCTACATTCCACATATATGCATTAATATACGACTTTTTTTTCTCTTTCTGACTTATTTCACTCTGTATGACAGTGTCTAGATCCATCCACGAGTCTACAAATGACCCAATTTCATTTCTTTTTATGGCTGAGTAATATTCCATTGTATATATGTACCACATCTTCGTTATACATTTTTCTGTAAATGGGCATTTAGGTTGCTTCCATGACCTGGCTATTGTAAATAGTGCTGCAGTGAACATTGCGGTGCATGTGTCTTTTTGAATTACGGTTTTCTCTGGTTATATGCCCAGTAGTGGGATTGCTGGGTCATATGGTAATTCTATTTTTAGTTTTTTAAGGAACCTCCATAGTGTTCTCCATACTGGCTGTATCAATTTACATTCCCACCAACAGTGTAAGAGGGTTTCCTTTCTCCACACCCTCTCCAGCATTTGTTGTTTGTAGATTTTCTGATGATGCCCATTCTAACTGGTGTGAGGTGATACCTCATTGTAGTTTTGATTGCATTTCTCTGATAATTAGTGATGTTGAGCAGCTTTTCATGTGCTTCTTGACCATCTGTATGTCTTCTTTGGAGAAATGTCTATTTAGGTCTTCTGCCCGTTTTTTGATTGGGTTGTTTGTTTTCTTTAATATTGAGCTGCATGAGATGTTTATATATTTTGGAGATTAATCCTTTGTTGATTCATTGTGAATGTTTTCTCCCATTCTGAGGGTTGTCTTTTCATCTTGTTTGTAGTTTCCTTTGCTTTGCAAAAGCTTTTAAGTATCATTAGGACCCATTTGTTTATTTTTGTTTTAATTCCATTACTCTAGGAGGTGGATCAAAAATGATCTGGCTGTGATTTATATCAAAGAGTGTTCTTCCGACGTTTTCCTCAAAGAGTTTCATAGTGTCTGGTCTTACATTTAGGTCTCTACTCCATTTTGAGTTTGTTTCTGTGTATGGTGTTAGGGAGAGTTCTAATTTCATTCTTTTACATGTAGCTGTCCAGTTTTCCCAGCACCACTTATTGAAGAGACTGTCTTTTCTCCATTGTATATCCTTGCCTCCTTTGTCATAGATTAGTTGACCATAGGTGCATGGGTTTATCTCTGGGATTTCTAACCTGTTCCACTGAGCTATATTTCTGTTTTTGTGCCAGTACCATACTGTCTTGATTAGTGTAGCTTTGTAGTATAGTCTGAAGTCAAGGAGTCTGATTCCTCCAGCTCCTTTTGTTCCCTCAAGTGTGCTTTGGCTATTCGCGGTCTTTTGTGTCTCCCTACAAATTTTAAGATTTTTTGTTCCAGTTCTGTAAAAAATGCCATTGGTAATTTGATAGGGATTGCATTGAATATGTAGATTGCTTTCAGTAGTATAGTCATTTTCACAATATTGATTCTTCCAGTTCAAGAATGTGGTATATCTCTCCACCTATTTGTATCATCTTTAATTTCTTTCATTAGTGACTTATAGTTTTCTGCATACAGGTCTTTTGTCTCCCTAGGTAGGTTTATCCCTAGGTATTTTATTCTTTTTGTTGCAGTGGTAAATGGGAGTGTTTCCTTAATTTCTCTTTCAGGTTTTTCATCATTAGTGTATAGGAATGCAAGAGATTTCTGTGCATTAATTTTGTATCCTGAAACTTTACCAAATTCATTGATTAGCTCTAGTAGTTTTCTGGTAGCATCTTTAGGATTCTCTATATATAGTATCATGTCATCTGAAAACAGTGATAGTTTTACTTCTTCTATTATGGTTTGGATTCCTTTTATTTCTTTTTCTTCTCTGATTGCTGTGGCTAGGACTTCCAAAACTATGTTGAATAACAGTGGTGAGAGTGCCTTGTATTGATCCTGATCTTAGAGGAAATGGTTTCAGTTTTTCACCATTGAGAACAGTGTTGGCTGTGGGCTTGTCATATATGGCCTTTATTATGTTGAGGTAGGTTCCCTCTATGTCCACTTTCTGGAGAGTTTTTATCATAAATGGGGGTTGAATTTTGTCAAAAGCTTTTCCTGCATCTATTGAGATGATCATATGGTTTTTCTTCAATTTGTTAATATGGTGTATCACATTGATTGATTTGTGTATATTGAAGACTCCCTGCATTCCTGGGATAAATCCCACTTGATCATGGTGTATGATCCTTTTAATGTGTTGCTGGATTCTGTTTGCTAGTATTTTGTTGACGATTTTTGCATCTATATTCATCAGTGATATTGGTGTGTAATTTTCTTTTTTTGTAGTATCTTTGTCTGGTTTTGGTATCAGGGTGATGGTGGCCTCGTAGAATGAGTTTGCAAATGTTCCTTCCTCTGCACTTTTTTGGAAGACTTTGAGAAGGATGGGTGTAAACTCTTCTCTAAATGTTTGATAGAATTCACCTGTGAAGGCATCTGGTCCTGGACTTTTGTTTGTTGGAAGATTTTTAATCCCAGTTTCAATTTTATTACTTGTGATGGGTCTGTTCGTATTTTCTATTTCTTCCTGGTTCAGTCTTGGAAGGTTATACCGTTCTAAGAATTTGTCCATTTCTTCCAGGTTGTCCATTTTATTGGCATAGAGTTGCTTGTAGTAGTCTCTTAGGGTGCTTTGTATTTCTGCAGTGTCAGTTGTTACTTCTCCTTTTTCATTTCTAATTCTGTTGATTTGAGTCCTCTCCCTTGTTTTCTTGATGAGTCTGGCTAATGGTTTATCAATTTTGTTGATCATCTCAAAGAACCAGCTTTTAGTTTTATTAATCTTTGCTATTGTTTCCTTCATTTCTTTTTCATTTATTTCTGATCTGATCTTTTTGATTTCTTTCCTTCTGCTAACTTTCGAGGTTTTTTGTTCTTCTTTCTCTAATTGCTTTAGGTGTAAGGTTAGGTTCTTTATTTGAGATTTTTCTTGTTTAAGGTAGGATTGTATTGCTATAAACTTCCCTCTTAGAACTTCTTTTGCTGCATCCCATAGGTTTTGGATCATCGTTATTTCATTGTCATTTGTCTGTATGTGTTTTTGATTTCCTCTTTGATTTCTTCAGTGATCTCTTGGTTATTTAGTAACGTATTGTTTAGCCTCCATGTGTTTGTGTTTTTTACATTTTTCTCCCTGTAATTGATTTCTAATCTCATAGCATTGTGGTCAGAAAAGATGCTTGATATGATTTCAACTTTCTGAAATTTACTGAGGCTTCATTTGTGAGCCAAGATGTGATCTAGCCTCGAATGTTCCATGTGCACTTGAGAAGAAAGTGCAATCTGCTGTTTTTGGATGGAATGTCCTATAAATATCAATTAAATCTACCTGGTCTGTTGTGTCATTTAAAGCTTGTGTTTCCTTATTAATTTTCTGTCTAGATGATCTGTCCCTTGGTGTAAGTGAGGTGTTAAAGTCCCCCACTGTTATTGTATTATTGTCAATTTCCTCTTTTATAGCTGTTAGCAGTTGCCTTATGTATTGAGGTGCTCCTATATTGGGTGCATATATAATTATAATTGGTATATCTTCTTCTTGGATTGATCCCTTGATCATTACATAGTGTCCTTCCTTGTCTCTTGTAACATTCTTTATTTTAACGTCTACTTTATCTGATATGAGTATTGCTACTCCAACTTTCATTTGATTTCCATTTGTATAGAATATCTTTTTCTATCCCTTCACTTTCAGTCTGTATGTGTCCCTAGGTCTGAAATGTGTCTCTTGTAGACAGCATATATATGGGTCTTGTTTTTTGTATCCATTCAGCAAGCCTGTGTCTTTTGGTTGGAGCATTTAATCCATTCACGTTTAAGGTAATTATCGATATGTATGTTCCTAATACCATTTTCTTAATTGTTACGGGATTGTTTTTGTAGGTCCTTTTCTTCTCTTGTGTTTCCCAGTTAGAGAAGTTCCTTTAGCATTTGTTTTAGAGCTGGTTTGGTGGTGCTGAATTCTTTTAGTTTTTGCTTGTCTGTAAAGCTTTTGATTTTTCCATCAAATCTGAATGAGATCGTTGTTGGGTAGAGTAATCTTGATTGTAGGTTCTTCCCTTTCATCATTTTAAATATGTCATGCCACGCCCTTCTGGCTTGTAGAGTTTCTGCTGAGAAATCAGCTGTTAACCTTATGGGAGTTCCCTTGTATATTTGTTATTTTTCCCTTGTTGCTTTCAGTAATTTTTCCTTGTCTTTAATTTTTGTCAGTTTGATTACTATGTGTGTCTTAATGTTTTCTCCTTGGGTTTATCCTGCCTGGGACTCTCTGTGCTTCCTGGACTTGGGTGGCTATTTCCTTCCCATGTTAGGGAAGTTTTCGACTGCAATCTCTCCAAATATTTTCTTGGGTCCTTTCTCTCTCTCTTCTCCTTCTGGGATCCCTATAATGCGAATGTTGTTGCGTTTAATGTTGTCCCAGAGGTCTCTTAAGCTGTCTTCATTTCTTTTCATTCTTTTTTCTTTCTTCTGTTCCACAGCAGTGAATTCCACCATTCTGTCTTCCGGGTCATTTATCCATTCTTCTGCCTCAGTTATTGTGCTATTGATTTCTTCTAGTGTAGTTTTCATTGCAGTTATTGTATTGTTCATCTCTCTTTGTTCTTTAATTCTTCTAGGTCTTCATTAAACATTTCTTGCATCTTCTCAGTCTTTGCCTCCATTCTTTTTCCAAGGTCCTGGATCATCTTCACTATCATTATTCTGAATTCTTTTTCTGGAAGGTTGCCTATCTCCACTTCATTTAGTTGTTTTTCTGGGGTTTTATCTTGTTCCTTCATCTGATACATAACCCTCTGCCTTTTCATCTTGCCTGTCTTTCTGTGAATGTGGTTTTTGTTCCACAGACTGCAGGATTGTAGTTCTTCTTGCTTCTGCTGTCTGCCTTCTGGTGGATGAAGCTATCTAAGAGGCTTGTGCATGTTTCCTGATGGGAGGGAGTGGTGGTGGGTAGAGCTGGCTGTTGCTCTGGTGAGCAGAGCTCAGTAAAACTTTAATCTGCTTGTCTGCTGATGGGTGGGCCTGGGTTCCCTCCCTGTTGGTTGTTTGGCCTGAGGTGACCCAGCACTGGAGCCTACCCAGCTCTTTGGTGGTGCTAATTTGGTGGACTCTGGGAGGGCTCACACCAAGTTGTACTTCCCAGAACTTCTGCTGCCTGTGTTCTTGTCCTCATGGTGAGTCATATCCACCCCCTGCCTCTTCAGGAGATCCTCCAACACTAGCAGGTAGGTATGGTTCCATCTCCTATGGGGTCACTGCTCCTTTCCCTGCATCCTGATGCACACACTACTTTTTGTGTGCCCTCCAAGAGTGGAGTCTCTGTTTCCCCCAGTCCTGTCGAAGTCCTGCAGTCAAATCCCACTAGCCTTCAAATTTGATTCTCTAGGAATTCCTACTCCTGTTGCCCGACCCCCAGGTTGGGAAGCCTGACATGGGGCTCAGAACCTTCAGTCCAGTGGGTGGACTTCTGTGGTATAAGTGTTCTCTAGTTTGTGAGTCACCCACCCAGCAGTTATGGGATTTGGTTTTATTGTGATTGCGCCCCTCCTACTGTCTCATTGCAGCTTCTGCTTTGTCTTTGGATGTGGGGTATCTTTTTTGGTGAGTTCCAGTGTCTTCCTGTTGATGATTGTTCACAGTTAGTTGTGATTCTGGTGCTCTCGCAAGAGGGAGTGAGCACACGTCCTTCTACTCTCCCATCTTGAACCAGTCTGAGCTCTGTAATCTTGATTTACACCTTTATCATTTCATTTTCTTTGCTTCCAGAGTAAGGATAATGTTAGGCTCTGAAAGGAGGACATATCATTGAGGTGAGATATTCTGAGAACTGATTTCAAGGGGCCCCATGAGTCGGATTTATTGTTTACTTTCTGAGTTTTGTTTTTCTGGTGAGATTCTTCATGAAGATAGCAGCTGATCTGATGTCACTTGTTTTCTCATCTCTTTCCAGAAATCCAAGTCACTCTCCTTTCCATTTTGCCTCAGTGCTTTTATAATCTCTTTTTGTGACTAGTCATTAGAGGTCAAGCCTTTTAGCTTTTCCCTGTGCCCTGTGTGGCCTATCTGCCACTCTGGTGCTCTTCGAATTTAGATGTTGGGATACTAGGCAACAGAAGACAGCTATGAATTTGAAGAGGGGAAATCCTCAGAACAAAGACTCCAGAAGCACTCCGAGCCATCTGGGGACATTTAGAATGCTGATAGTCCAGGACAGCTGTTCCAAGAGAGAACTTTCTTATCCAAAGAAAGATAAGAGCACTAGATCAGCCATGGAAAAGAAAAATAAAAACTCTCCTTCTAACTCTCTTGAATTTCCCAGCTGTTTAGGGATGTGCATTGTTATGGCAACAAAAGCAGAAGCAAGAGAAGATACTGAAAAGAAAGAAAGGCATCTCGCTTTATAAAGGTTAGAAACTTAGTCACCCAAAGCTTGAGCCATTTCGCATGCTCAAACAAGAGATACTCGTAGCCATCACAAGATCAACCATAAGACTCAACAATGGATTTTTTACCCCTATAGCAACAGGGAAGCCAAAGACACTAAAAGAAATAGGGGGGCTTCCCTGGTGGCGCAGTGGTTGAGAATCTGCCTGCCAATGCAGGGGACACGGGTTCGAGCCCTGGTCTGGGAAGATCCCACATGCCACGGAGCAACTGGGCCTGTGAGCCACAATTACTGAGCCTGCGCGTCTGGAGCCTGTGCTCCACAACGAGAGAGGCCGCGATAGTGAGAGGCCCGCGCACCGCGATGAAGAGTGGCCCCCGCTTGCCACAGCTGGAGAAAGCCCTGGCACAGAAACGAAGACCCAACACAGCCATAAATAAAATAAATAAATAAAATTAAAAAAAAAAAAAAAAAAGAAATAGGACTGGAGGGGAGGGGAAGAATACTACCTACCTCTTCAGGTGATTTTGAAGATTAAATGATGTAAGAGAAAGCACTGGGAAAATTATAAAGTAATGCTACATAAAAACAACTTGATATTAAAACAGTAGAAGACCCAATGGCAATACATGGATTAAGAAAAGCCAAATTATTGATACTAAAACTTTTAAGATTAGATGTGTAATGTAACTTACAAGTTATGGATGCTTATTAAATTTGTTTAATTTCTAAAACTTTTTCTGTATAGTCAACCATTATTTACTGTAGGGACAAATTAATTCTTTTGCAATATTTTTTGTCACACTTATTTGGAGACATGCTAATCAAGGCTCAACTTTTTGCTGAATAGAATGGAATTCACCTCATTTATCATTTTCCAGTTGATGAGTTACTTTTGGATACATATACCTTGATCCTTGTAAGAATGGGAGGTCCTCATGGGAGATGGCATTATCCCCAGTTTGGTGAAAAGGAAACCAAGGTTCAGAGGATAAGGCACAGGTCACTTGTTCAGGACTGAAGTTCACAAGAAGTGTAGCTAGAATTTACATACAGACTTTCTGACTCCAAATTCAGAATTCCCTCCACTACCTTGTGTTATTCTTGGTACCATCCTTTGGTAAATAAAAACTTTGCAGCCTCCAGGCTACACAGACTAAGGTATTTGTCTGAAAGAAGCTAAACAGATTGACAATCCATAATTCTGAATTTGTGCTGTATATGATTCAGTAAATCGTCACTGTCATTAAATGCTCTATAGATGAAGAAGCACTCACTTTCCAGGAAAATTCAAGTGACATACAGTTGGCCACTCCTCTCAGGAGGTTTCACATCCACAAATTCAACCAACTGGGTATAGAAATTTTGACCTGCAGTTAGTTGAATCCGAAGAAGAATCTGCAGGGGGCTGACTGTATATTTATTGGGGAAAAAATCTACATATAAGTGAACCCGTGCAGTTCAAACCTGTTGTGTTCAAGGATCAACTGTATTCATTGTGCTGCACCCATAAGGGACTTGAGCATCTGCCAATTTTGGTATCCTCAGGGGCTCCTGGAATCCCCCACAGATACTGAGGGAGGACTATAATTGTAGAACACCCACTTACCTAAAGCAATACTATAATCACGTGGTTCTCAAAGTGTGGTCCTCAGACCAACAGCAGCATCACCTGGGAATTTGTTAGAAATACAAGTTCCAAGGCCCCATTGCATATTGGCCTAATCATAGGCTTTGGGGTTGGGACCCAGCAGTCTGTGTTTTTATAGTCCCTCAGGTGGTCCCAGTGCACACTCAAATTTGAGAATCCTTTTCATAATCTATTTAAGGGAAGACCTGGCATTCTATAAAGAATGGTGCCCTAGCATTTCCACCTCCAGCCAAGGTTTGGATGCAGGTGTGTTTCCACTGAATGTCATGCTCTATAATAAGCAAATGCTGAGGGGGATGAGGGAAGGTGGGGGAGAAGAAATGGAATTTGGGGCTCATATTTACCTGATACAATACATATTAAAAGAGTTAAAGGCAAATATGTATTTTTAAGGCAGTAGTTCCCATATTAGAGAGCTTAATTATTATGATTACTTAAGGTCATTTTTCCTCTATTCTTAAAGTCTCTTCACTTAAAACTTGGAAACAATCTCTGGATTTTTGCTTGAAATCCACGGAAAATGACAGATCATGATGACATAAGTACGCCCCTCTTTTTCTCTTCAGGAAGTGAAGCTGTTTGTCAAGGTGTAATCAGCCATAATTTAGCAATCTGGTGGTTGCTGACCACCCTTTTCTCCACAGCATGGCCAGGGTGACAAGTCTCAAAATATCGGGAAAGATATTTAAAATCATACCTCCAAGCCCCTGATTAAGAGGCCATCTTTGTTCACTTGACTTGCCTTGAGTAGCAGCTTAGGAGTACATGGCTTTACATGGCTTTATTACTTTTTTTTCTTGGAGAATTTCATCTTCAAGAGTGTTTAAGTTTATCATTTAACATCTATGTTCTTCTTTCTGAAAAAGTTGCAAAACACCCTTAACCTTAATTTCTTTTTTACTATTATTGTTTCAATTCCTGTGTAATTTGGATTGTAAAAATGTGAATTCTTCATTACTAATTATTAAAATAAGTGTAAATTGTTTAGCAACTGTATATTGCTCTCTGATACCTAAAATAAGGCTTGTTCATTAAATATACTAAGGATATATCAGAATTTTTTAATAGGGATAAATATTTGAATTATAACTACTATTAAGCTTCACTCCCAGGAAAAATGGGCTTTGGTCCTGGGCTGCCCCAATGTGAAACTCACTATTTCAGAAGCTGGGTTGAGTGTAAGTCACATCTCTGACCACAAATGGGAGTAGATTCCTTGTGATTTTGCTATGCAATTATGGTCCCGTTATGTTCTGTTACAGCAGGAACATTGCCAAATTAGTATCAGCAAATAAAACAACTAATGAGTGTACATCCTAAGAGCCTATGTTTCCTGCCTCATGATCTAAGCTAGGGCCCAAGACTGAGGTAAAGAGGAAAATATGCTATGTGCTAATGAAGAGTTAGGGGGTGTGTGTGTGTGAGATGAGGCTATTTATCCAAGGTGTGCCACATCTAGAGTGTGAAAGAGTGCTATATGCAGAGACAGAAAATCTAGGATCAAATCTAGTTCTTCTGTTTCCTAGCTGACTAACCTTGGGCAACTTCCTTAATGATTTGGAACTCTGCATGTCAATGGAGAGTAGTAACTTCCTTAGAGATTAATTAGGAGAAAGGTACTAGCTCCTGGATAAGAACGACTTTTACCAACTGTCTAGACTTAACAAAACATGGCAGTCATTTGCTTTATTACGAGCTACAGTTCTGGTTCTGCAGGTGACCCAGTTTTTTTCCCAGAACAAACACCTGAACATGATTAGGAAGGCAGACAAGTTGAACTGCTGCTGCTTTCTGCTGCCAAGCACCATCATGAAGGCACAGTATTTTTCTCTAGCAGCTGTAATAGAAATTTCAGCTTCCAGATCCTAGTTTGTTGGGTGTCAACTGGCAGTGTATGCAGCTTTTTTTTTTTTTTTTTCCTGACCAGGCCCGATACCAAAGCAATGTTATTTTATTTTATGCTTTTAACATCTTTATTTGAGTATAATTGCTTTACAATGTTGTGTTAATTTCTGCTGTATAACAAAGTGAATCAGCTATATGTATACATATATCACGCATTGACATATATACACTACCAAATATAAAATAGATAGTTAGTGGAAAGCAGCTGCATAGCACAGGGAGATCAGCTGGGTGCTTTGTGACCACCTAGAGTGGTGGGATAGGGAGGGTGGGAGGTAGATGCATGAGGGAGGAGATATGGGGATATATGTATATGTATAGCTGATTCACTTTGTTATACAGCAGAAACTAACACACCATTGCAAAGCAATTTTGTTCTAATAAAGATGTTAAAAAATTAAAAAAATAAAAATCTACTGTCAGTAAATTTCAAATATATGATACTCTATTAACTATAGTCATCATGCTGTACATTAGATCCTTAAAACTTATAAATGAAAGTTTCTTCCATTTAACTTAGCTTTCCCCACTTCCTCCATCCCCTAAACCCTGGAAACCACCATCCTACTGTTTCTGTGAAATCAGCTTTTCTCTTAAGATTCCACGTAAAACTGATACCATTCTCTACTGTCTTGTCATTCTCTGTCTGGTTAATTTCACTTACCATAATGCCCTCCAGGGTCATCAGTGTTGTAGCAAATGACAGGATTTCCTTTTTTATGGCTGAATAATATACCATTGTATGTATATACCACATTTTCTTCATTCATGAAAGGCAACCTACAGAATGGGAGAAAATATTTGTAAACCATATATGTGATAAGGGATTAATATCCAAAATATATAAGGAACATCTGCAACTCAATAGCAAAAAAAAAAAAAACTCTGATTGAAAAATAAGCAAAGGACCTGAATAGACACTTTTTCAAGAAAGACATATAAATGTCTAATAGGTCCATGGAAGGTGCTGTATATCACTAATCATCAGAGATTTGCATATCAAAACCACACTGAGATCACCTCACACCTGTTAGAAAGGCTATCATCAAGACAGGAGATAGCAAATGTTGGTGAGAACGTGGAGAAAAGGGAACACTTGTGCACTGATGGTGGGAATGTAAATTGGTACAGCCACTATGGAAAACCATATGGATGTTCCTCAAGAAATTAAAAAAATACAACTACCATATGATCCAGCAATCCCACTACTGAGTATATATTCGAAGGAAACTAAATCAGTATCTCAAAGAGATCTGTACTCCCATGTTCATAATAACCAAGCTGTGCAAACAACCTATGGAAACATCTTAAGTGTTCATGGATAAATGAAAATAAATTTTAATAGCAAGTACTAGAATCACCTTTTGCTGTAGGATATATAAGATTTATTATTCAGAAATTACATTTCTGGCTATTTGTCCTGTCTAGTATCTTTTAAGTACCTTTCTGTATTTTGATACATTTCCACATTATGAATCTGTCTTCCTAAGGAAAAATTAAAAACAAATTTTTCCCAGCATCTCTTGTGGGTTGTGAATATACAACCTAGGTTCCAGTAATTAGATGTACCTACAGGAGGCTTGGATGCAGATGAGAGGAACATGAGGAGGTGCTGGAACACAGTGAGATCTATCACTTGGCAAATACAGAAGCATCTGTTCTTCTAGAGCTTAGGATGTCCAGCACCAAGCATGATCAGCATCTAGGAGGTAGGTAGCAGTAGGACTGGTATCTGCACTATAACTATTCTACAGTATATATAGTTCGAAGTCTTTCTGGTTATGCGGTCCCTGGTCTAGTAGCATCCATACCTGCTTTTCAGGCTCTCTGAAAGATTCATTGCACTACCTAATATCCTTTGATAAATTCTGTTGCTTGCAACTGAAAATCCTGATTGAGTAATCATGTAGTCTTTTTGTCTTGTGATTCTTACCCAGCTAATATCTGCACTATATTCTATAGTACTTTTCCATGGTTCATAGAATTATAAATTCTTTTGAGCTAAAAGAAATCTCAGAAAAACCACCCAGTAGCCACCTTACTACCTGCCATTTTATAGATGTAGAATCTTAGTTGGGAAAGATGAATTGGCTTGAAGAATAGTAGGTCTGGATTCAGAGCCCAAACCCAGGTCTCTTTAGCACCAGTATGGTGTTTTTTCTAGTGTTCATTCCACTATGCACTGCTCTCTACCAGAGAGAATATGCTGAGCTACAGAGGAAAGAAAAGGATATATGCCAGAGAACTTGGTAAGAGAGCATTGAGGTCTTTATTTAAGAATGCTTTAAATCATTCTCATAAAGGAATAGTAATTATACTGTCTCAGTCCAGTGCTATCCCAACTTCAGTATTGTAATAAGCACTTTAAAAGTACATTTTACCCCAAACTCTCAAAATGTTGAATCGAAATCTACCCCTTTAACAATGGCAAGTGACAGCCTATGAAGTGTAGCAACCTGCAATCATCTCTAAAATTATGCATGGTTTTCCAAATTAAACTCTGTAGTGCATTCATACTTTGTACAAAGGATATACCATGACTGATTGATAAATTTATGGAGGCAAATATTAATTGCAGGTTCATTGCAAGTTAACAGCTAAACGACTTAACTACTTAAGTAATTTGCATTGTACATGCTTCAGTATTCTACTATTTACACTTAATAAAATTTTATTAGTTTACAGCATTCTCATTGTTAAAATTATGGAAGTATACAAAGCAAAAATATTAAAGCCATCCCACTGTATAATCTCAGTTCTCTGGCTGGTATGTATCTTTCCTAACAATATGTAATCTCTACCACCTGGAAATCCACTTAATTATGGGTGTTAGCCTCCTTCTGTGCTTCTCTAAAAGTTACTTTCTTCTAGTATATTTAGGTATTTAATTCATCTCTCCACTGAGATCTACTCTTCTACTTGCACTAGCTCTTAATATTTATTTATTTATTTATTTTTTATTTATTTATTTATTTATTTTTTTAATTCACACACACACACACTGTATTTTATTTTTACAAGACATAAATAGACTGACACCAAGCATTGTACATGGATGACCACAACAAAAGCAACAATGATTGCAATTACCAAACATGAAACACACTCATACTATGTCATAATATTGACATTCAGTCCAGTAATCCTCCACTGTAACAGCTCCTTTACTTTGCAGTGAAAATTGATTTGTATATTCTTTGCCTCTGAGTCCTTGTGGGATTTTTTTTTTTTTTTAATTCAGACAGAGAGTCACAAAAATTATACTCATCCTCATCAGTTCACTCAGTCCCATGCAATTAATTTTTTTTTTCATCTTGATCTTTTGTTAGCACTTTTATGAGTTCATCAGTTTTTCATTAGAGTTCTGAAAATGCTTATTCATTCAGTTCAGCAGTACAGTCAGTTACCAGAAACCTGTACTTGTCAGAGTCTTTTCCATGAATTTCTTGAAGATGAAACCCTTTTATAGGAACATATTTGCGAAATCATCAGAGTACACCCAGAACTGTCTGTAAATGACAAAAGACTTAAAAATGACCACGGTTAAAGATTTGATGAGAGTTCATAATAATGCAGTTGACAAGAAAATTAGTTATTTCTGAGATATACATTTTAAAGTAATAACTAGGATTATTACTTATAACATTATACCAGAACATATAAGATTTTTAGAAATTTCATGTAATGTCTGAAACATTTATATTAACATATTTCCATACATATTTCCATACAAATACAAATATAAGATTTTTAGAAATTTCATGTAATGTCTGAAACATTTATATTAACATATTTCCATACATATTTCCATACAAATACAAATATAAGATTTTTAGAAATTTCATGTAATGTCTGAAACATTTATATTAACATATTTCCATACAAATAACCCAATGAAAGTTTAGTATTAGTTGTTTTGTTTGTTTTTTTATACTGCAGGTTCTTATTAGGCATCAGTTTTATACACATCAGTGTATACATGTCAATCCCAATTGCCCAATTCAGCACACCACCATCCCCACCTCACCGCAGTTTTCCCCCCTTGGTGTCCATATGACCATTCTCTACATTTGTGTCTCAACTTCTGCCCTGCAAACTGGCTCATCTGTACCATTTTTCTAGGTTCCGCATACATGCATTAATATACGATATTTGTTTTTCTCTTTCTGACTTACTTCACTCTGTATGACAGTCTCTAGATCCATCCATGTCTCAACAAATGACTCAATTTCGTTCCTTTTTATGGCTGAGTAATATTCCATTGTATATATGTACCACATCTTCTTGATCCATTCGTCTGTCGATGGGCATTTAGGTTGCTTCCATGACCTGGCTATTGTAAATAGTGCTGCAATGAACATTCGGGTGCATGTGTCTTTTTGAATTACGGTTTTCTCTGGGTATATGCCCAGTAGTGGGATTGCTGGGTCATATGGTAATTCTATTTTTAGTTTTTTAAGGAACCTCCATACTGTTCTCCATAGTGGCTGTATCAATTTACATTCCCACCAACAGTGCAAGAGGGTTCCCTTTTCTCCACACCCTCTCCAGCATTTGTTGTTTGTAGATTTTCTGATGATGCCCATTCTAACAGGAGTGAGGTGATACCTCATTGTAGTTTTGATTTGCATTTCTCTAATAATTAGTGATGTTGAGCATCTTTTCATGTGCTTCGTGGCCATCTGTATGTCTTCTTTGGAGAAATGTCTATTTAGGTCTTCTGCCCATTTTTGGATTGGGGTGTTTGTTTCTTTGATATTGAGCTGAATGAGCTGTTTATATATTTTGGAGATTAATCCTTTGTCCGTTGATTCATTTGCAAATATTTTCTCCCATTCTGAGGGTTGTCTTTTCGTCTTGTTTATGGTTTCCTTTGCTGTGCAAAAGCTTTGAAGTTTCATTAGGTCCCATTTGTTTATTTTTGTTTTTATTTCCATTACTCTAGGAGGTGGATCAAAAAAGATCTTGCTGTGATTTATGTCAAAGAGTGTTCTTCCTATGTTTTCCTCTAAGAGTTTTATAGTGTCCAGTCTTATATTTAGGTCTCTAATCCATTTTGAGTTTATTTTTGTGTATGGTGTTAGGGAGTATTCTAATTTCATTCTTTTACATGTAGCTGTCCAGTTTTCCCAGCACCACTTATTGAAGAGACTGTCTTTTCTCCATTGTATATCTTTGCCTCCTTTGTCATAGATTAGTTGACCATAGGTGCGTGGGTTAATCTCTGGGCTTTCTATCTTGTTCCATTGATCTATGTTTCTGTTTTTGTGCCAGTACCATACTGTCTTGATTACTGTAGCTTTGTAGTATAGTCTGAAGTCAGGGAGTCTGATTCCTCCAGCTCCATTTTTTTCCCTCAAGACTGCTTTGGCTATTCGGGGTCTTTTGTGTCTCCATACAAATTTTAAGATGATTTGTTCTAGCTCCGTAAAAAATGCCATTGGTAATTTGATAGGGATTGCATTGAATCTGTAGATTGCTTTGGGTAGCATACTCATTTTCACAATGTTGATTCTTCCAATCCAAGAACATGGTATATCTCTCCATCTGTTGGTATCATCTTTAATTTCTTTCATCAGTGTCTTATAGTTTTCTGCATACAGGTCTTTCGTCTCCCTAGGTAGGTTTATTCCTAGGTATTTTATTCTTTTTGTTGCAATGGTAAATGGGAGTGTTTCCATAATTTCTCTTTCAGATTTTTCATCATTAGTGTATAGGAATGCAAGAGATTTCTGTGCATTAATTTTGTATCCTGCAACTTTACCATATTCATTAATTAGCTCTAGCAGTTTTCTGGTGGCAGTTTTAGGATTCTCTATGTATAGTATCATGTCATCCGCAAACAGTGACAGTTTTACTTCTTCTTTTCCAATTTGGATTCCTTTTATTTCTTTTTCTTCTCTGATTGCCGTGGCTAGGACTTCCAGAACTATGTTGAATAATAGTGGTGAGACTGGACATCCTTGTCTCGTTCCTGATCTTAGAGGAAATGCTTTCAGTTTTTCACCATTGAGAATGATGTTTGCTGTGGGTTTGTCATATATGGCCTTTATTATGTTGAGGTAGGTTCCCTCTATGCCCACTTTCTGGAGAGTTTTTATCAGAAATGGGTGTTGAATTTTGTCAAAAGCTTTTTCTGCATCTATTGAGATGATCATATGGTTTTTATTCTTCAATTTGTTAATATGGTGTATCACATTGATTGATTTGCGTATATTGAAGAATCCTTGCATCCCTGGGATAAATCCCACTTGATCGTGGTGTATGATCCTTTTAATGTGTTGCTGGATTCTGTTTGCTAGTATTTTGTTGAGGATTTTTGCATCTATATTCATCAGTGATATTGGTCTGTAATTTTCTTTTTTTGTAGTGTCTTTGTCTGGTTTTGGTATCAGGGTGATGGTGGCCTGATAGAATGAGTTTGGGAGTGTTCCTTCCTCTGCAATTTTTTGGAAGAGTTTGAGAAGGATGGGTGTTAGCTCTTCTCTAAATGTTTGATAGAATTCACCTGTGAAGCCATCTGGTCCTGGACTTCTGTTTGTTGGAAGATTTTTAATCACAGTTTCAATTTCATTACTTGTGATTGGTCTGTTCATATTTTCTGTTTCTTCCTGATTCAGTCTGGGAAGGTTATACCTTTCTAAGAATTTGTCCATTTCTTCCAGGTTGTCCATTTTATTGGCATAAAGTTGCTTGTAGTAGTCTCTTAGGATGCTTTGTATTTCTGCGGTGTCTGTTGTAACTTCTCCTTTTTCATTTCTGATTTTATTGATTTGAGTCCTCTCCCTCTTTTTCTTGATGAGTCTGGCTAATGGCTTATCAATTTTATTTATCTTCTCAAAGAACCAACTTTTAGTTTTATTGATCTTTGCTATTGTTTTCTTTGTTTCTATTTCATTTATTTCTGCTCTGATCTTTATGATTTCTTTCCTTCTGCTAACTTTGGGTTTTGTTTGTTCTTCTTTCTCTAGTTTCTTCAGGTGTAAGGTTAGATTGTTTACTTGAGATTTTTCTTGTTTCTTTAGGTAGGCTTGTATAGCTATAAACTTCCCTCTTAGAACCGCTTTTGCTGCATCCCATAGGTTTTGGGTCGTCGTGTTTTCATTGTCATTTGTCTCTAGGTATTTTTTGATTTCCTCTTTGATTTCTTCAGTGATCTCTTGGTTATTTAGTAACGTATTGTTTAGCCTCCATGTGTTTGTCCTTTTTACGTTTTTTTCCCTGTAATTCATTTCTAATCTCATAGCGTTGTGGTCAGAAAAGATGCTTGATATGATTTCAATTTTCTTAAATTTACTGAGGCTTGATTTGTGACCCAAGATGTGATCTATCCTGGAGAATGTTCCGTGCGCACTTGAGAAGAACGTGTAATCTGCTGTTTTTGGATGGAATGTCCTATATATATCAATTAAATCTATCTGGTCTATTGTGTCATTTAAAGCTTCTGTTTCCTTATTTATTTTCATTTTGGATAATCTGTCCATTGGTGTAAGTGAGGTGTTAAAGTCCCCCACTATTATTGTGTTACTGTCGATTTCCTCTTTTATAGCTGTTAGCAGTTGCCTTATGTATTGAGGTGCTCCTATGTTGGGTGCATATATATTTATAATTGTTATATCTTCTTCTTGGATTGATCCCTGGATCATTATGTAGTGTCCTTCCTTGTCTCTTGTAACATTCTTTATTTTAAGGTCTATTTTATCTGATATGAGTATAGCTACTCCAGCTTTCTTTTGATTTCCATTTGCATGGAATATCTTTTTCCATCCCCTCACTTTCAGTCTGTATGTGTCCCTAGGTCTAAAGTGGGTCTCTTGTAGACAGCATATATATGGGTCTTGTTTTTGTATCCATTCAGCCAGTCTATGTCTTTTGGTTGGGGCATTTAATCCATTCACGTTTAAGGTAATTATCGATATGTATGTTCCTATGACCATTTTCTTAATTGTTTTGGGTTTGTTTTTGTAGGTCATTTTCTTCTCTTGTGTTTCCCACTTAGAGAAGTTCCTTTAGCATTTGTTGTAGAGCTGGTTTGGTGGTGCTGAATTCTCTTAGCTTTTGCTTGTCTGCAAAGCTTTTGATTTCTCCATCAAATCTAAATGAGATCCTTGCCGGGTAGAGTAATCTTGGTTGTAGGTTCTTCCCTTTCATCACTTTAAGTATATCATGCCACTCCCTTCTGGCTTGTAGAGTTTCTGCTGAGAAATCAGCTGTTAACCTTATGGGAGTTCCCTTGTATGTTATTTGTCGTTTTTCCCTTGCTGCTTTCAATAATTTTTCTTTGTCTTTAATTTTTGCCACTTTGATTACTATGTGTCTCGGCGTGTTTCTCCTTGGGTTTATTCTGTATGGGACTCTCTGCGCTTCCTGGACTTGGGTGGCTATTTCCTTTCCCATGTTAGGGAAGTTTTCGACTATAATCTCTTCAAATATTTTCTCTGGTCCTTTCTCTCTCTCTTCTCCTTCTGGGACCCCTATAATGCGAATGTTGTTGCGTTTAATGTTGTCCCAGAGGTCTCTTAGGCTGTCTTCATTTCTTTTCATTCTTTTTTCTTTAGTCTGTTCTGCAGCAGTGAATTCCACCATTCTGTCTTCCAGGTCACTTATCCGTTCTTCTGCTTCAGTTATTCTGCTATTGATTCCTTCTAGTGTAGTTTTCATTTCAGTTATTGTATTGGTGATCTCTGTTTGTTTGTTCTTTAATTCTTCTAGGTCTTTGTTAATCATTTCTTGCATCTTCTCAATCTTTGCCTCCATTCTTATTCCGAGGTCCTGGATCATCTTCACTATCATTATTCTGAATTCTTTTTCTGGAAGGTTGCCTATCTCCACTTCATTTAGTTGTTTTTCTGGGGTTTTTTCTTGTTCCTTCATCTGGTACATAGCCCTCTGCCTTTTCATCTTCTCTATCTTTCTGTAACTGTGGTTTTTGGTCCACAGGCTGCAGGATCATAGTTTTTCTTGCTTCTGTTGTCTGCCCTCTGGTGGTTGAGGCTATCTAAGAGGCTTGATGGGAGGCTCTGGTGGTGGGTAGAGCTGACTGTTGCTGTGGAGGTCAGAGCTCAGTAAAACCTTAATCCACTTGACTGTTGATGGGTGGGGCTGGGTTCCCTCCCTGTTGCTGTGGCAGTCAGAGCTCAGTAAAACCTTAATCCACTTGACTGTTGATGGGTGGGGCTGGGTTCCCTCCCTGTTGGTTGTTTTGCCTGAGGCAACCCAACACTGGAGCCTACCGGTGCTCTTTGGTGGGGTTAATGGCAGACTCTGGGAGGGCTCACGCCAAGGAGAACTTCCCAGAACCTCTGCTGCCAGTGTCCTTATCCCCACGGTGAAACAGAGCCACTACTCGCCTCTGCAGGAGACCCCCCAACACCAGCAGGTAGGTCTGGTTCAGTCTCCCCCAGGGTCACTGCTCCTTCCCCTGGGTCCCGATGCACACATTACTTTGTGTGTGCCCTCCAAGAGTGGGGTCTCTGTTTCCCCCAGTCCTGTCAAAGTCCTGCAATCAATTCCCACTAGGCTTCAAAGTCTGATTCTCTAGGAATTCCTCCTCCCGTTGCCGGACCCCCAGGTTGGGAAGCCTGACGTGGGGCTCAGAACCTTCACTCCAGTGGGTGGAATTCTGTGGTATAAGTGTTCGCCAGTCTGTGAGTCACCCACCCAGCAGTTATGGGATTTGATTTTACTCTGATTGCGCCCCTCCTACCGTCTCACTGTGGCTTCTCCTCTGTCCTTGGATGTGGGGTATCCTCCTTGGTGAAGTCCAGGGTCTTCCTGTCAATGATTGTCCAGCAGCCAGTGGTGATTCTGGTGCTCTCGCAAGAGGGAGTGAGAGCACGTCCTTCTACTCCGCCATCTTGGTTAATCTCCCTTAATATTTATTTTTGACTATGCCCTGACCTTCCATTCACTTTGCCCTCAGGCACTGCCTGTGGCTTGGACTTCCACCTTCCTTTGTATGAGGTGGTTATTGCCATTCGGGCCTCAGAAGTATAGCAGGGAGATTACGCTTCTCTTGTCCCAGGTCCAAACTTTAATTCCTCATTCCACCAGTGGCACAAGGGTGTTGTGTATGACAGACCTTTTGAAAGTTTGGGGACAACTCAAAGGGATTACATTATAGGGGGGAAAAAATCTTAAAACTGGGATTTAAACATGATTGCTCCCAGAGTCTGCAAAGATGAGAACCTTGTAAAAGGATCATCTAATGGGTACCCAACCCAAGTATTCCCTTCCTATCTTGCTTCATATGTATTCCCTTCCCCTGCTATACACATTCTTCCAAGGCCAAATAAGAAATCTTAAGGATTATAAAGTCTAAATTTTACTATGTGGTGATAACTTGCAGAACCCCCCTCCCAACACTTGTTTCTCATGTCAAAGTCTGATCCAAGTTTGGCAGCCTTCCTGAATCTCCTAGGCATGCCATCTAGAACACAGGCCTCCAGACTCGATAATGGGGAAGAGAAAGAGAAGAGACACTTGAGCTCTTAACAGCCTTTGCCCAGAGGTGCTGGTACCTTGTTCCATCACATTTCATTGGCTGTAACCAGCCACATGGCCCCAATCTAAGATTAAGGGAGGCTGGAATATGTAGTCTGTGTGTCCAGGAACAGGAAGTGGTGTTGTAAACTCTGCCATACGTATAAGAAGGAAAAGAAATAGCTCCTGAAAGGCAGCATAATCTACAAAGATTATGCCCAAATATACCTTTTTACACTATTACATACAGAAGTCTCATTTCTCCTTTTGATAACTTTCTGGTTCCAGATTATCTCTGGGACCCAAACAGTACTTTAAAAATATATATATAACCTCTATAAGGGAAGGAATTTTTTTTCCTGCCTTTTTAATTTTTCCCCACTACTGAATCTTCAGAATCTAGAATGGTGCTTAGCAAGTAGTAGGATTTCAAGAAATGTTTAGTGTTGAATGAATACAAAGAAGGCCCATTAAAGCCATCCTTTGTGTTCACTTACACTCAGCTTCTAGGCATCCTATAGGTAAGTCCTCTGAGAATAAACCATTAACCACCTCCCCTATCATAATGAAAAGCTGAGAGGGGACAGATCAGCTTGGGTTAATCCTTTGAACCTGCTTGAGAGAGATTTCTTGGCTCACCCAGTCATACTAGTGGCCTCCCTCTAGCTTCTTCATGTTGTTGTAAACCCTGAAATAATGCCAACAATCTGGAAACCTGAAGGATTTTGTACTCACACGAGGGTGTAGATGAGCAGAAAAATCTCTGGAGGTTTCAGATGCTGCTAGGAGTTATGGTCAAGGCAGGTGGATCCAACAGGAAATAACATAATCAGCTGCAGAGGTTTCCTGTCCAGGAAGTATATTTTGAAGATGGCAACTTTAAGACTTGAATGTTCAGGCCATACTTAAGACTCTCATTCCATTTGGGAAAGACCCATAGAAGGCAGCCAGGTATGCAAGGTTTGGTATCTTGTGTGTTGCTCTGCAGAATCCAGTTGACAATGGTGGATCATATCTCACGGTAAAGTGTAGTGGTTATACGCTTGGACTCTAGGGACAGATTGTCTGGGTTTAAAATCTGGCACTTATTTACTAGTTGTTCACAACCTGGGAAAGATAGCTCGGCTCTCTGTGACTGTTTCATCAACCATAAAATGAAGATAGTACCTACCTTATAGGGTTATTGTGGGAATTAAATGTGATCATACCTCTAAAGAGCTTAGAGCAGTGCTTGGTGCATTGGGGTCAGTAAATGTTACCTACTTTACTCAGCGGTGTGTTGTATTGCTTGGATTTTTAACACATATTAATGTAGAAGGAAGAGAATATCCTTGGAATTCCTTACACATTGATGTGCTAATTAAACTTTTCTCATACAGATCACTGATAATCTAAATGACGAGAGCAAGAGTACTTGAGCAGGCTTTAAACACTGACAGGTGGACAATGGTGTGTCCAGCACACAACCTGCATCTACTTCCTCCTTCTCCTCCATCAAACAAAGCTTTGCTAATTTGCCATTTAGAGGCTTATCCTTCCTTACGTTTTGTACTCTTTCCAACACAGATGGAAAGAGATAGTATGTGGAGGACAAAGGAGAGAAATGTGTTAGAAGAAAACACGCTAAATTTTGATCCCTGTAACCCAAGCCTTTGAAGGGAAGGCACATGTCCTACATTTTATTCGATACTCAAATTGCCTATCATGTACCAAGTCCAGTGCTGGGCACATAGAAGGAATAGGAAGTTTCTCCAGATTTAGTCCCTGCCCTCAGAAGAGCTCACCATTTGGTGATGGAGGCAAAGAAGGGCGCAGACAACAGGAAGGAACCCCACAGTGGGAGTTGGGGTGGGAACTACAGGTGGTGAGGGGGGCGCTGTTTGGAGCTGGAGTCTTGATTCTCTCCTTGGGGGCACCCGTCAGTCCATCCATTGGGGGTGGTCAGTGATGATAGTGTTGCTTGGGCTTGAAAAGAGGAGAATAGGTCCAATAGAGAAATTTCTTAAAAATAAGTACATAATTTTGTTTCCTTCCTGAGGTACCACATGATTACAGTAGAACATTTAGAATTAAAAAAAAAAAGTAAAAATAGCCATTCATCTCATTCCAGACGTAACCATACATCACACACTGATGTATTATCTTCTAAATTGTTAACGTGTGTACACACATGTAGTTTAAAAATATTTTGAAATCCTTATGAGGAATGGAAGGGCTAATTTTAGAGGCAACACAACTTATGTGTGTTATTTCTTTTTCACCTACTTCCCCTTAACGAAATATCCTGCATTTCTTATGTCATTTAAAATTATAATTTTAATTGTTGTGCAACAGTCCACTGAGTATATAAGCCATAATTTATTACATAAATCCCCAATTATTGGAGAGTCCAATGTCACTATTACATCACAGCAAACATTACTTATTAGCCTTGATTATTTCCTTATACTAAATTCTTAAAAGTAGAATCACTGAGTCTAAAGTTCTCACATTTTAAAGTCAAATTTTGATTTATTAGAGAAGTCACTTTGTTATTTTGGCAAGATATAACAAAATTTACCAATTTAACCATTTTTAAGTACACAGTTCAGTGGCATTAATACCTTCACATTCTTGTGCTGCCACCACCACTACCATCTAGCTCCAGAAATTCTCATCATCCCAAAGAGAAACACTATACCCCTTAAACAATAACTCCCCATTCCCAACTCTCCTCAGTCCCTGATAACCTCTATACTACTTTGATTCTGTAAATTGACCTACTCAAGGTATATTTTGTAAGTAGAAACACACAATATTTGTCCTTCTGTGTCTAGCTTATTTCATTTAGTATAATGTTTTCAAGATTCTTCCATCTTGCAGCATACATCAGAGCTTAATTCCTTTGTAAGGCCAAATAATATTCCATTGTATGTATATACTACATTTTATTTATTCACTTGTTGATGGACATTTGGATTGCTGAGCAGCCACTTTTTTTGTTTTGTTTCCAATACAATTTATTATGAGACAAAGTAGTAGGTGGAAAAAAATTCTTAATATTATTCTTCAGGCAGATATAACAGGTAGAAAAGCACTCCATTTAAAACATGTCACTGCAGGAGTGACTTAATTATGCATTTTGGCTTCTGAATTGTGTGTTCAAGCTTTGTAAACTTTTGATGAAAAACAAACAAAACAAAACAAAACAAAAAAATCCCTGCCATTTAAATAGTAGTTTAGGGGCTGTTTTTTGTTTTTTTTTTTTTAACATCTTATTGGAGTATAATTGCTTTACAATGTTGTTAGTTTCTGCTGTATAACGAAGTGAATCAGCTATATGTATACATATATCACCATATCCCCTCCCTCTTGCATCTCCCTCCCACGCTCCCTATCCCACCCCTCTAGGTGGTCACAAAGCACCGAGCTGATCTCCCCGTGCTATGCAGCTGCTCCCCACTAGCTATCTATTTTACATTTCGTAGTGTATATATGTCAGTGCCACTCTCTCGCTTCGTCCCAGCTTGCCCTTCCTCCTCCCTGTGTCCTCAAGTCCATTCTCTACGTCTGCTTCTTTATTCCTGTCCTGCCCCTATGTTCATTGGAACCTTTTTTTTTTTTAGAATCCATATATATGTGTTAGCATATGGTATTTGTTTTTCCCTTTCTGACTTACTTCACTCTGTATGACAGACTCTATGTCCATCCACTTCGCTACAAATAACTCAATTTCATTTCTTTTTATGGCTGAGTAATATTCCATTGTATATATGTGCCACATCTTCTTTATCCATTCCTCTGTCAATAGACACTTGGGTTGCTTCCAAGTCCTAGCTATTGTAAATAGTGCTGCAGTGAACATTGTGGTACATGACTCTTTTTGAATTATGGTTTTCTCAGGGTATATGCCCAGTAGTGGGATTGCTGGGTCGTATGGTAGTTCTATTTTTAGATTTTAAGGAACCTCCATACTGTTCTCCATAGTGGCTGTATCAATTTACATTCTCACCAACAGTGTACCCTTTTCTCCACCCCCTCTCAAGCATTTATTGTTTGTAGATTTTTTGATGATGGCCATTCTGAACAGTGTGAGGTGATACCTCACAGTAGTTTTGATTTGCATTTCTCTAATGATTAGTGGTGTTGAGCATTCTTTCATGTGTTTGTTGGTAATCTGTGTAGCTTCTTTGGAGAAATGCCTATTTAGGTCTTCTGCCCATTTTTGGATTGGGTTGATTGTTTTTTTGGTATTGAGCTGCATGAGCTGCTTGTATATTTTAGAGATTAATCCTTTGTCAGTTGCTTTATTTGCAAATATTTTCTCCCATTCTGAGGGGTGTCTTTTTGTCTTGTTTATGGTTTGCTTTGCTGTGCAATAGCTTTTAAGTTTCTTTAGGTCCCATTTGTTTATTTTTGTTTTTATTTCCATTTCTCTAGGAGGTGGGTGAAAAAGGATCTTGCTGTGATTTATGTCATAGAGTGTTTGCCTATGTTTTCCTCTAAGACTTTTATAGTGTCTGGCATTACATTTAGGTCTTTAATCCATTTTGAGTTTATTTTTGTGTATGGTGTTAGGAAGTGTTCTAATTTCATCTTTTACATGTAGCTGTCCAGTTTTCCAAGCACCACTTATTGAGGAGGATGTCTTTTCTCCATTGTATACTCTTGCCTTCTTTATCAAAGATAAGGTGACCATATGTACATGGGTTTATCTCTGGGCATTCTATTCTGTTCCATTAATCTATATTTCTGTTTTTGTGCCAGTACCATACTGTCTTGATTACTGTAGCTTTATAGTATAGTCTGAAGTCAGGGAGCCTGTTTCCTCCAGCTCCGTTTTTCTTTCTCAAGATTGCTTTGGCTATTCGGGGTCTTTTGTGTTTCCATACAAATTGTGAAAGTTTTTGTTCTAGTTCTGTGAAAAATGCCAGTGGTAGTTTGATAGGGATTGCATTGAATCTGTAGATTGCTTTGCGTAGTATAGTCATTTTCAAAATGTTGATTCTTCCAATCCAAGAACATGGTATATCTCTCCATCTGTTTGTATTGTCATCAATTTCTTTCATCAGTATCTTATAGTTTTCTGCATAGAGGTCTTTTGTCTCCCTAGGTAGGTTTATTCCTAGGTATTTTATTCTTTTTGTTGCAGTGGTAAATCGGAATGTTTCCTTAATTTCTCTTTTAAATTTTTCATCATTAGTGTATAGGAATGCAAGAGATTTCTGTGCATTAATTTTGTACCTGCTACTTTACCAAATTCACTGATTAGCTCTAGTAGTTTTCTGGTAGCACCTGTAGGACTCTCTATGTATATTATCATGTCATCTGCAAACAATGACAGTTTACTTCTTCTTTTCTGATTTGGATCCCTTTTATTTCTTTTTCTTCTCTGACTGTTGTGGCTGAAACTTCCAAAACTATGTTGAATAATAGTGGTGAGACTGGGCAACCTTGCCTTGTTCCTGATCTTGGAGGAAATGGTTTCAGCTTATCACCATTGAGAACCATGTTGGCTGTGGGTTTGTCGTATATGGCCTTTATTATGTTGAGGTAGGTTCCCTCTATGGCTACTATCTGGAGAGTTTTTATCATAAATGGAGGGTGAATTTTGTTGAAAGCTTTTTCTGCATCTATTTAGATGATTATATGGTTTTTATTCTTCATTTTGTTAATATGGTTTATCACATTGATTGAGTTGTGTATACTGAAGAATCCTTGCATTCCTGGGATAAACCTCAATTGATCATGTTGTATGATCCTTTTAATGTGCTGCTGGATTCTGTCTGCTAGTATTTTGTTGAGGATTTGTGCACCTATGTTCATCAGTGATGTTGGCCTGTAGTTTTCTTTTTTTGTGTGTGACATCATTGTCTGGTTTTGGTATCAGGGTGATGGTGGCCTCGTAGAATGAGTTTGGGAGTGTTCTCCCTCTGCTATATTTTGGAAGAGTTTGAGAAGGCTAGGTGTTAGCTCTTCTCTAAATGTTTGATAGAATTCACCTGTGAAGCCATCTGGTCCTGGGCTTTTGTTGGTTGGAAGATTTTTAATCACAGTTCCAATGTCAGTGCTTGTGATTGGGCAAGGTTGCCCACTCTCACCACTATTATTCAACATAGTTTTGGAAGTTTCAGCCACAGCAGTCAGAGAAGAAAAAGAAATAAAAGGAATCCAAATCTGTTCATATTTTCTATTTCTTCCTTGTTCAGTCTCAGGAAGTTGTGCTTTTCCCAGAATTTGTCCATTCCTTCCAGGTTGTCCATTTTATTGGCATATAGTTGCTTGTAGTAATCTCTCATGATCCTTTGTATTTATGCAGTGTCAGTTGTTACTTCTCCTTTTTCATTTCTAATTCTGTTGATTTGAGTCAGCTCCCTTTTTTTCTTGATGAGTCTGGCTAATGGTTTATCAATTTTGTTTGTCTTCTCAAAGAACCATCTTCTAGTTTGATTGATCTTTGATATTGTTTCCTTCATCTCTTTTTCATTTATTTCTGATCTGATCTTTATAATTTCTCTCCTTCTGCTAACTTTGGGGGTTTTTTGTTCTTCTTTCTCTAATTGCTTTAGGTGTAAGGTTAGGTTGTTTATTTGAGATGTTTCTTGTTTCTTAAGGTAGGATTGTATTGCTATAAACTTTCCTCTTAGAACCACTTTTGCTGCATCCATAGGTTTTGGGTCATCGTGTTTACATTGTCATTAGTTTCTAGGTATTTTTTGATTTCCTCTTTGATTTCTTCAGTGATCTCTTGGTTATTTAGTAGTGTATTGTTTAGCCTCCATGTGTTTGTATTTTTTACAGTTTTTTTTTCCTGTAATTGATATCTAGTCTCATAATGTTGTGGTTGGAAAAGATACTTCATATGATTTCAATTTTCTTAAATTTACCAAATTGGTAAAGAAAGTTACCAATTTTCTTAAATTTGTGACCCAAGATATGATCTATCCTGGAGAATGTCCCATGAGCACTTGAAGAAAGTGTATTCTGTTGTTTTTGGATGGAATGTCCTATAAATATCAATTAAGTTCATCTTGTTTAATGTGCCATTTAAAGCTTGTGTTTCCTTATTTATTTTCATTGTGGATGATCTGTTCATTGGTGCAAGTGGGGTGTTAAAGTCCCCTACTATGATTGTGTTACTGTCGATTTCCCCTTTTATGGCTGTTAGCATTTGCCTTATGTATTGAGGTGCTGCTATGTTGGGTGCGTAAATATTTACATTTGTGATATCTTCTTCTTGGATTTATCCCTTGATCATTATGTAGTGTCCTTCTTTGTCTCTTGTAATAGTCTTTATTTTAAAGTCTATTTTGTCTGATATGAGAATTGTTACTCCAGCTTTCTTTTGATTTCCATTTGCATGGAATATCTTTTTCCATCCCCTCACTTTCAGTCTGTATGTGTCCATAGGTCTGAAGTGGGTTTCTTGTGGACAGCATATAGACAGGTCTTGTTTTTGTATCCACTCAGCCAGTCTGTGTATTTCGGTTGGAGCATTTAATCCATTTACATTTAAGGTAATTATTGATATGTATGTTTCTATTACCAATTTCTTATTTGTTTTGGATTTGTTATTCTAGGTCTTTTCCTTCTCTTGTGTTTCCGGCTTAGAGAAGTTCCTTTAGCATTTGTTGTAAAGCTGGTTTGGTGGTGCTAAATTCTCTTAGCTTTTGCTTGTCTGTAAAGGTTTTAATTTCTCCATCAAATATGAATGAGATCCTTGCTGGGTAGAGTAATCTTGGTTGTAATTTTTTCCCTTTTATCACTTTAAATATGTCCTGCCACTCCCTTCTGGCTTGCAGAGTTTCTGCTGAAAGATCAGCTGTTACCTTATGGGGATATCCTTGTATGTTATTTGTTGCTTTTTCCTTGCTGCTTTTAATATTTTTGTGTTTAATTTTTGATAGTTTGAGTAATATGTTTTTTGGCATGTTTCTCCTTGGATTTCTCCTGTATGGGACTCTTAGTTTTCCTGGACTTGACTGACTATTTCCTGTCCAATATTAGGGACATTTTCAACTATAATCTCTTCAAATATTTTCTCAGACCCTTTCTTTTTCTTCTGAGACCCCTATAATTCGAATGTTGGTGTGTTTAATGTTGTCCCAGAGATCTCTGAGACTGTCCTCAATTCTTTTCATTCTTTTTTCTTTATTCTGCTCTGTGGTAGTTATTTCCACTATTTTATCTTCCAGGTCACTTATCCGTTCTTCTGCCTCAGTTATTCTGCTATTGATTCCTTCTAGAGAATTTTTAATTTTATTTATTGTGTTGTTCATCATTGTTTGTTTGCTCTTTAGTTCTTCTAAATCCTTGTTAAACATTTCTTGTATTTCCTCCATTCTATTTCCAAGATTTTGGATCATCTTTACTATCATTACTGTGAATTCTTTCTCAGGTAGACTGCCTATTTCCTCTTCATTTGTTTGGTCTGGTGGGTTTTTACCTTGCTCCTTCATCTGCTGCGTATTTCTTTGTCTTCTCATTTTGTTTAACTTACTGTGTTTGGGGTCTCCTTTTCGCAGGATGCAGGTTCGTAGTTCCTGTTCTTTTTGGTGTCTGCCCCCAGTGGGTGAGGTTGGTTCAGTGGCTTGTGTAGGCTTCCTGGTGGAGGAGACTGGTGCCTGTGTTCTGGTGGATGAAGCTGGATCTAGTCTTTCTGGTGGGCAGGTCCATGTCCAGTGGTGTGTTTTGGGGTGTCTGTGAACTTAGTGTGATATTAGACAGCCTCTCTGCTAATGGGTGGGATTGTGTTCCTATCTTACTAGTTGTTTGGCATGGGGCTTCCAGCCCTGGAGCTTGCTGGCTGTTGGGTGGAGCTGGGTCTTAGCATTGAGACGTATATCTCTGGGAGAGCTCTTGCCGATTGATATTACATGGGACCGGGATGTCTCTGGTGGACCACTGTCCTGAACTTGGCTCTCCCACCTCAGAGGCTCAGGCCTGACACCAGACCGGAGCACCAAGACCCTGTCAGCCACACGGCAGAAATATAAAGAACAGTTTTGTCCTCAAGTGGTTTATTGCTTTGAAAGTGGAAGGTTCAGAACTCATCACTTTCCACCTGCATGCAAGGCAGTAATCAACAAGGCCACATAACTCACTTCACAAAGCCCGAGATGATTCAGGAAATGTCCCTTCTAATGCTGTCTGTCTTGGTGTCTGTGGTGCAGTGGGTTCTTCAGCCTCAACCTCGTGTTCTAGGACTCTCTCCGCGATGTCCTGTTCATGGATAGTTAGCTCTTACTGTGAGAGAATGCCAAGTCGGGAACCACCTCGTTGCCATCCTGATGACATCACTGAGCAGCCACTTTTAAACCAACATGGCTTCAATGAACTGATAGACAAGGTCCACTTTTTTTAAGTCTTGTGTTTTGTCACAGCCTGTAGATGAAAGTGAAAAGAGCTGTCAAGGTTTACTAGTTACTTAATTCTGTATGGAGACGAGCCAATTACTACAAATTGGCACATGCAGTAATTTTTTTAAAGGCCACTTGACCCAAGTAAACCAGGTTTTCTTTAAGGACTTATGAAAAACAGCCTGATGAAGACAAAATAATTGATTATATGATTGAATTAGAGGAAATATATCGATCTTTACCAGAAGAATCATGTATAGTTTGGTATATTTCAGATATTGCGTATTTCATTGATCTGTACTGGAGCCTGATCGGTTTTGATTGTAACTGAAAATTTGTTTGAATCAACATCAAACTCTGGAGTTAACACTACTAGCAATAATTGGAGGTAGATAATCCTCTTCAAAAGTCTTTAGTAGACAATGCTGGTAAAATGTTGATAGCTGTTGAATGATGGATATACAGGGGGTTCATTGTACTATTCTCTCTACTTTTAAGTATGTTTGAAATTTTCGATAATTAAACTTTCTTTAAAGAATAAAAATTATTTATATGACCTTGGGCAATATACCAACATCACCTTGGTTAGAAAACAATACAGTGTATCGACTTAAAAAAGAAAAAACAAAACAGTATGTTGCAGCAGTTTTCTTATTGTGACAGAACTTTGCTCTAATTATGGCTTGGTATCCAAGTCTTTTCTTGTCTGTGTCAGGGCTTGGTGCTAAAAAAACCTGCGCCCAAAAGCCTTGACAGGTGTGTTCAGAGCTGGGAGCTGAATGAAACCTCACCTATTTCCAAAGCACCACTGGCAGCAGGGTCCCCAAAAAAACTATCTTGATTAGTTTGTGAGCCTAGAAATGCTTTGCAAATATATACATGAACAAAATAAATACTACATGACTGTGAAAAATAGCATTCTAGGGCATCTAGTATATATCATTTTAAAGCATACTTAGCTTTTTAAATGTTTAACAGCTTGAAAGGTTGGCAGGTTTGAAAACTGATGTTCTTCATCCCAGGGCAGGCAGAGCAAAATGTTTCTGAGTAACTTTTTTTTTCTGTCAAGTCCTCACATAGTTAATAATCTTAAATTATACTCTATTACATGAGAGATGGAAGTGCTAATTTTAAGGACATAACAACAGTGCAAGTAAAATTGAGTGATTACATCTTCTGCTAATATTTAGTGCTCTTTGAAGGATATGGCACAATAAATGGGAGGGATGGATGAAGAAAATGTCGGCCTTTATCCAGTGATTTAGTGAGCTTAAAATAGGTTGAATCTAGTATTAATAATTACTGAGAATAGACAAAAGATCAAAGGTGTGCCTTGGCAGATTTGGGGCCAACAATGTGGATTGGTAGTTTAAGTGGGAGACTATACAAAAACCCAGGCAGATGTTGAGAAGTATCGAACCTCATTTTTTGGAGGGATTTATCTAGACATTCATGTACTGAGTATGTGGGGTTAGGAAACATATAACCAGTTAGTCCTGTGTATTGTGTCACTTTAAGTAGAGAGTTAGAGCCTTGTACTAGGGTGTAGGGTGTTATATCAAAAAAGGAATATAGTCTCTGCCTGCAAATTAATCTGCAAGTAGAGAAATAAGTTCTGAAAGGATGAAAACCCCTCATTTTGAAATAGACACACACATAGGGTTTGGTTGTCTTTGGATTTGGGTTCATATAAGTAATGGGAAGACTTTCTTTAGGGTTGTGTTAGAGCTCTAGATTTCAAGTGCTAGAAACCTATCCTATACCAGCCTAGGTAGAAAAGAGCTGGCAAATTCTAAAACACACAAAAGGCAGGGTGGACCTGACTTGAGGATAACTCAACCAGGATCTGACTCTATTAGCCCATCTCATTCTCTCTAATCATTTTCTTTTTAGTTGGTAAATATATATATAATTCACCATTTTAACTATTAACTATTTTAGGTATTTCATATAAATTATAGAAATCATAAAATATTTGTCCTTTTGTGTCTGGCTTATTTCATTTAGAACAGTGTATTCAGGGTTCATTCATGTGGTAACATGCATCAAAATTCCATTTGTTTTCATGGATTAATAATACACTATTGTATGTATATACCACATTTTGTTTATCCATGTATCTGTTGATGGACATTTGGGTTGTTTGCATGTTTTAGCTCCTGTGAATAGTGCTGCTCTGAACTTTGGTATACAAATATCTGTTTGAGTTCCTGCTTTCAATTCTTTGGGGTATATGTCTCGGATGGACTTTCCAGATCATATAGTAATTCTGTTTAACTTCTTGAGGGATTCTTTCCCGTTCGTGTTTGCTTCATTCTCTCAGAATAACACCTCTACAAGGATTTAAACCATGGCTGCTAGCAGCTCCAGGTACACATACTCACAATGTTGGGACCAGAGGGGAGAGGACTACTTTCCCCGACTCAAGGTCCAAAACCCTGGAAAGAAATGTAATTGGCTAACTTGGTTCTTACCCTCTTACCTGAAGCAGTCACTCTAGAGAGGCAGGGGTAGGGCGTGGATGTGGATTCTTGGGTGATTGGATTAGGTAGAGAGAGACTCCTACTCCTTGGCTGGGGAAGTGGGGTCTTGTAAAAAAAAAAAAAAAAAAAAAAAAAATGACAGTGCCCATTTGGGATATGTGTCTAAATCTGGGAGGAGGAGAGTACGACTACCAAAAAGGAGGAGGGCAGGAGCAACCTGGACATGGATCCTGGAGAAATACTGTGAGCTAAGTGATTTCAAATCCACAAATATCAAAATAGTTTTGTTTTGTTGTTATCCTTTGTAGTTCACATAGGATAGGTTCGTGCATACGTGAGCACGTGCGTGCACACACGTACACACACAAAAGAGCTTGTCTGAATGAGACAATTTAGGACATTTCATGCAGCAATCCATAGTAAATTTCTTTGAACACTTGTTTAACATGTACAGTGGTATTTTTCAGGAAAAAAGGCTGAAAATCTTCATATATCACTTCATATAGATAGATGGTTGAAGGTTGCATATTTTAAAAAATATGTTTCCTATATGAGCTTGTTTTTCAGCTTTAGTAACACCATGGACATATTTACAAACTATAGGGCAGCAGAGAATAAAAGCTGCTTACCTTGGCTTTCATCTTGTTTCATTTCCATTTTAAGCTGTGCCTGGGATTCAAATTATGTCAGATGGAAAGTGCCTGTAAGTATCTATCGAGAATTGTGTAACGAGCAATTTCTTACTTCTACAGGTTTGGAACACAAAGCCAAGAGTTGGTGTAACTTATTCAATTGTTCTATCAAATCAAGTTTAGTAAACTATTGACCTTATTTTAGGATTCATGAGGTTTCTTAAGCTTTTGAAACTTCTGCTTTATATTTATGCATCCAGCAAGATGAGCTATCTTCTCTAAGTATACAATAAAGCCCCCAAATATATCTATTATTTATTCTCTAGCACCTTATCCCAAGTAATCATCTTTGTTTCTTTTCATAATTATATTATTGCTCTATTTATTTCCTGTTTTTAATTTTGTGATTCATTCTGCGTCTCATATTTTCCATCTTCAGCATCTTTTCAGTTTTAGGCTTTCATTCCATCATCATTCATTTCATATCCTTTATTCATCTCAGGTCATTCCCTCTGTATCTTAGTTATCCCCACATAATTAAGAACTATAATGTTCAAAAGAATGCCTTGATCAAATGCATTTATGGGCATACTTGATTACTGCTTTTTCATAAAGGAAAGGGGAAGATAAGAGTTCAGAGAAAGAAAGCAAAGAGGCCCAAATTGATAATGACCACTCATTTCCTCATTAAAAACAATGCTGTCTAGTTATAAGTAGACTTACAGAATTAACTTTTTAAATATTAATATTAGTGTCTTTCTTCCTCTATTGCTCTCTAGTTCTCCCCCTTCAATGCCTCTATCTTCCTCCCTACCTCTCTCCCAAATGCAAACACTTAAGTTTTCTTTTCCTAGAAAATTTATCTAAATTGATTCTCTACTTCTCTTCAGTTTAAACAAACAGGTAGCAAAGAAAGGATTGAGTCTGTCTGTTCTCCTTGGAGGTATATCTGGAAAGGAGAGTACTCTTATTACCCTGGATTTGAGTAGGAAACCACAAATTGCGGCTACCACCAGACTCACTCACTTTCTGATAGAATGTGGAGGCAGTCTTGGGGAACTGAAAGGCAAGGGGTCTTAAAAGGGGAAAGGGAGACTTTGAGAATTTTCAGGCACTCTGCTAACTTTGTCTCAATATGAAGAGATTTCAGTGTACTTTCAAGTAATCAGTTGACTGTCAGTAACTATTTCCCATTGCTTCTCTCTCTCTCCTTCCCTGATTGGTTATTTTTTTCTCCCTTGCTTAACCTCACTCATCATATTGATTGCCTTCTCACCAACTAATTATAAGAATGTACCTTTCAAAATTATAATTTGACATCCTGACCTCTATCTGTATTTCAGTCATGGCATACTCTTCCTCATCCTTTTTCAATCTAGTAGCTCATATTGGGCTTTTTAATTTTTTTTTTCTGATGGCTTTGCCTACCCTGTGTTGAAGACAGACTTGCTTCTTACCACACAGTACACTGAAAGTTCCCATAATCTTAGGCTCTTCCCATTCAGGGAGAATCTCCTTGCAAAACTAGAAAAATAAGGGCCCAAATGCTAGTTCTTCATACACTTTGGTGGAAGCTTTGAACTTCAGACATTTCTTAACAATTTCATACAAGGCTTTTAACATTTTTAGTGGATTCTGTTTCCTACTCTTTTAATTATTTCTGTTTCTTTTTCTTAAGGCTTCTCACTTTTCAAGATAAAGAGCTAAAGCCAGACACATTAGGCTAATAAGATTCTGGCCAGCGTGGCTATAGTGAGAAGGTTCCCACAACACATAAGTGCTAATCTTTTACTGTACTCTGTCATGAATGCTTTTCAGTACATTACAGGAAACCCAGATTTCTGATTTCCAGTACTCCCACTCATATGATTCTTTCCAGACTCCTCAGACATCCACTTCTAGAGAGACTGTTGGCCTTTGTGTTGTCTCATGGTCTTTTTTTCTTAGACTCTCTTTAGAAAAGTGTTTCCTGTGGCTGGGCCTAGAGAGAACAGGCACTTCTTCCAACTCTCCTCAGCCAGTTTGGAAGGAAACTTGAATTGCAACGCATCCACAGGCCTGGAAGGGTGGCAAACAGAACTGGCTACATAATATTCAGGACCCAGTGCAAGATGAAAATGCAGGGCCCCTTGTTCAAAAATTAAGAATTTCAAGATGGTGACAGCAAAGTGTCAATATTAAGCCAAGCCTGGGTCCCTCCTAGATGTAGGTGACTGCACAGGTCACGTGCTCATGAAGGCAGTCCTGGTGTTGAGAAACTCTGGGGAGTTGGTTTCATAATGTAAGTCTCTTCCTGGTTTTCTAGACATAACTCATTAGTGCATGAGGAGCGAGTGACCCCAATTTCCTAGTCATTAAGGTATCAAAATGTATTCTGCAATATGTGAGGCATGTTTCATATTTCCTTGATAATTAATTTCAAGGGGTGGTTTCCTCTCTTTATCATAGTAAGATAATTTTCCCCCTTTCCCAGTATACTGACCTGAATTTAGTTTCACTGAATTTTTTTTTCTTATAAAATATACCATTCTTTCCTAAAAATACACATAATTGCACAAAGGGAGTACATGAAATGCATATTGTTTGCCTAGTACAAACAAAGCTTTTGAATACAAATATGTACAAAATACAGCTCCTACCAAGCAAGCAGGGGACTTCCTGCTTGAGAAGACAAGATAAAAGAAAAAATGAAGACCTAAATATTACTTCAAAATCCCTATAGAAGACAACACTGTGCTATATAGAAATAGTAATGTCGCATTGACTTTGTCCGATTCTGTTTTAAATCTCAATTGTGATTTGTTGGGATAGGTTTAGACCAGCCTCTTCTCAAGCACTACTTTGTGTCTTAGTCCTTTGTTCTCAAGTAGGTAATAAATAACTTAGGGATTAGTTCTTAGGTTCATTCAATACCTCCACCTGTCTTATCATAGTACAGAGTTATAACACAGTTCATCATAGAGTAGAAAGACCACTGGATTAGGAATCTGCTAAAGTAAAGTTAGTAATGCCTGAATTAATTCAGTATGCATGTTTAAGGGATTTCTTTCTATGAACGATATAATCTGAGAGATGTAGACTTTCTCAGACACAGTCCCTGCCCCTGAAGGCCTTATCACTTATTTAAAAATTTGAGACAAATATAGGAGGAAAAATTTATAAAAGAAGGAGGAATAATAAATACCATAAAGAGTTCAGGATGATTAATGAATTCCGAGTATGGAAGGCAGGAAGGCAGTATATGAGAGGAACATTGGACTTGAGCCATGGGTAGGCTTTGTCAGAAAGGTGGAGGGTCAAGAAAACATACTCCAAAAAGTGGAAAGAATATCAGTAGGGATATTGAAGAACTCAAAGGAAGATTGTTCTAACTAGAACTTAAGGATTGTGACGAGCAGAGAATGCTGAGTTAGGTCATGGATGGCCTTGACTATACAACTGCAAAGTTAAAAGTTTTCTCAGCATACAGTGTAGAGTCTCTGGAAGAGTTTGGATAGAGAGAGATATATTATCCAGTCAAATGAGATGTTGTATGGGAGAGCAATGTTAAAAACAAGTGAGATTATGACATAGTTGGCATTTAATAAATTCTTATATCTTGTTATGTGGATTATGTATACACTCATGACATCAATATACCAGTTGGCAGTACCAGTCGGGTGTTTCCTGAGGTGTAGTGTCTACTCCTGCCAAATAGTCTTGCATTTAATTTTGCCTTCCAAGAGACTGGAAAAAATCAATCTCACTTGTTATTTCAATGGCTAGAACAATGAAAAATAACCCATGCATATGAAAGCCTTGTATATGCCAGAACCTTGGATTTTGAAAAAAATCTATGATGATACTGGGAAAAATGGCTGAGCCAAAGTTATCAGAGAGAATATAGTGACAAATAATAAAAGTACAATAACAAGAACAACTACCTCCTATGGCACACTTGCTATAATTTAATTGCCTTAACTACATTATTAAATCTAGTCCTCACAGCAATCCTCTAATAGAGATTTTATATTCTCTACAGCTGAGGAAAGTGATATTTTTACAGATATTAATTAACTTGACCAAGACCACACAGCTCTAAGGCATTGGTGCTGATTTTCCAGCCTAAAGTGTTTTATAACCAGAGCCTGAGCTCTTAACAACCTTACTATTTGTTTTAATTTTTATTTTGTTTCCTAACTTTTCTGCAATGAACATATATTACCCATGGATTTAAATAATGAACTCACTACATTTTTTTAAAATAAAAAATCATACTAAAGAACAAGATTTGCCATCAGTCTGATCTTGATTATGCTTCTGCTTACATATTTTAGGGTTAAGTTTTGTCAAGATGGAAGGATATGTTCATCTTTGTAGTCGTACCTGCCAAGACCACAGTTTGAATCTGCCCTAAAGAAGCACTTCTAAGCTATTTTACTTCCCTGTGTGGCTCTGACTTAAAGTCTAAAGTGCAGTATTTTAAAACCTTGGATCTTAGCTGTAGTGGAGATGTAAGAGAAGGCTGATTCCAGTGAGAATGTAGGTCTGGTGGTGATGGTGACAGTGGCACTGGCCTGCAGGGTCAAACACATTTCTGTCTGTTATCTGAGTGTAGAGAATGAGTGAGGAACTTCCCCCTGTCTTCCCCTCTCAGCATAGCTCACATGTGTCAGGTCTTCCTGCCCCTTCAATGGCCTTGAGGAAAGAGGAGGAGCAGCCAACAAACAGATGCCTTCTTCTCTAGGGGTCATTGAATGATGGATATAGATGCAACCTCAGGGATGGTCTCATCCAATGGTTGCCATTACAGATGAGGAAGCAGAGTGACTTGATCAAGGTCTCCCAGTGAGTTCGTGAAAGTTTCAACACGGTGTTCTTCTATAAACTTCAAGACACCCAGGAGTGAATACAACTAACTTAGACAAGTCCACACACATGGTGAGGGACAGAAAAGTGAAGGAGTCGAGGGTCAAGGAAAGTATCTTAATATTGTAATATAAAGTGAATTCAGAACTGCTTCATGTTTCATTCAGTTTGTGTGTGTGTTTTATAGAATCCTACTTTTAAAAAATAAAGATAAGCCTTCAATTTCCAAACATTCACAAAGGCTAGTGCTGGTGTATTCAACTAGAATGCAAGACATTTTTAACCCCCAAAGTCTATATTAAAAAAAAAATTCTCTAAATCACCTGAATGGGCTTGTTTTGCTTCTGGTGAGAGTCAATGTCTTTGTTCACCCGTCAGCCTCATTTGGTGGGCAAGCTGCCTTTGGAAACTTCCTCCTCACCAAGTCTCTCGTTGATTGTCATTTGAGTCTGTTAGTCATATGTCCTTAGGTGAATGGTGGGCGGCAATTAGCAGCATCTCCTCAAGATATCTCCTGGTGCACGTGGCCTCCTTGTCAGTTTGTTAGGAGAATGGCTAGGTAATAATTGTCACCTCCCTGTGATCTGCATTTCTGAACGTAGGATTGGCATCTCTCTCTGATTATGTTCATTAAAAATTGTGTTGTCAGCTTACCTGGGAGAAGCAGCACTCTCCTTAGGCATGTAATTTGTTCCTGTCACATTCATTATAATCTAGCGTCAGTTGGAGGAAGTAGCAACTTTTCTAGTGGGCATACCAGAGAAACAGATGTGGAATCTGTAGGTAGCAGCTGTTGGAAAAAGAAAAAATAAAGTTTGGTGGCATCCAACAAAGATGTTTGAAATCTGAAAATACTTGGGAGCTCAGATTGGTTCCTAACTCATTGTTGGCATTCTTTGATCTTAGAGGATGACCAAGTACTAGACATTAGCAAATAATTTGCAAATTCATATGAAAAACATTTTCTGAAATTAAAGCTTTAGATATCTATAGCTCTTCAATTTTGACAAGTTAGAATTAAAATTATTTCCTCTGTTACCAGGAACAACATAGGATGTCTAGAAATACATATTCAGAGCTACCCACTACTTAGGCTAGAGGATCTTCTATCCGTCCTTTGGTACTTAGGGATCACAACAATCCCCCACTTCTGGCCCTAGGGAAGTGTGTGGGAGAGGGAATTGATCTGCTCTTCCCCCCTCTCTTCAATTTGCTTCCTCGTCTGAGGATTTAAGGCAGAGCCTTAAAAAGCCTACATCTCCTCCATTAATCCCTAGGCAACACCTCCTCTACACTTCCATGGTTAGAATGATTACAGTACTCAGCAATTTGGTATTTGAAGATATACAGATATCTGGCTGTTAGATGAATCTTGAGAAAAGATTAAAGGCTCTGTGGTTTTGAGGACTTATACAAAACTGATTAATTCCTTATGCTTTTCTCCTACTTATTTCCAGAACTTTGTTCATGGTATTCTTCATTTTGCTGGTCAACGGTTGATGAGAATGCAAGTTGATCCCATTTTATGTGTTAAATAGCTTCCTAAAAATTCTGTTTTTGTGCATTAAACCATATTTCTAATTTATGATATTAAAATTCTGAGCTCACTGCCCAAAGACAAAAATAACCCAAATAACTTCATCTCAAAGTTAAATACACGTAGATTACACAAATACAGAATGTTTCTTTAAGTCAAAAATGTAATAAAATAGCAAGTCAACCTTTTTATAATCGCATATTCATTTAAAACTGCAGATACACCAAAATACAGATTATAGCACATTTATGCTGTCTGTTTGTAGGTAGGATACTTCCCTGAGCTTGAGAAGAAAAGTCAGGGCCTTGTATAGAAATAATAAAGAATTTTCCAGAAAATGTTACAAATTAATGCATGAAATCAGGAGAGAATATGGATTTCAAAGCGTATATGTGCACAGTGGTTCTTATTCAACTTCTTACGGCTAAGACAGCAGCAACATAATCAAACAGAAACAAACTGTTTCACTTCCTTTGATCACCTATATGGCTCTGGGTATTTCTGATGCCATCAGTGTACCTGTGAAAGCAGACCACGTCAAAAACCAATAGCTTCTAGGATCAAATCTAAGTGATTACCATTATCTTTCTTTGTTAAAATATTTTTTTGATGCCGCCATTTAATGACTTAGTTTTTTTTTTCTATATTCCACTTCTTTTAATATATATTTATTTTTATGATGACAGGAATAACTTGTACATCTTTAACCTTAGAGAAAATCCAGTTTCCTAACTTGAAAATATCAAGACTGTTAATTACTTCTTATCTATTCATCTATGACATTCAAATGACATTGTTACAAAGTTTTAAATCAAAACAAGGACATTCAAATGACATTGTTACAAAGTTTTAAATCAAAACTTTAAAACAAAGTTTTAAATCAAAGTTTTAAATTTAGACTTATTCTGATTAGAATATTTATATCCTTCATACTTGTGCCCCTCTCCCTGGATAGGTTTCCTGACGGAAGGGACCATGTCACAGATATTTCTGAACCTTTAGTTTCCTATTTGGACTCTTGAAGATACTTCCATGGTAGTAAGGAAACAAGAACTTAAATTAAGACGATTATACAAACTTATAATATTGAGATATACTGCCTTCATACTTTACTAGAACATCGAGCCCCACCCGATATTTCAGCTATATTACTCTCACTACTCTACTTATGATGTCACTGATTCTTCTTCACATATATAAGAAGCCTCATGGGACCTTTGCAAAGGCCCAAATGGGGTTGATGCTGAGCTTCTGGCAAGCCTCTCACTGAGGAGCAGTTTCTCCTAGCTGGCTCTATATGTAGGGAAATATTGGGGTGGGTAGGCGGGTCGGCAGCTGTGAGGCCTGATTTAGCCGACCCCATTCTGGGATGGAGTGTCCTGGAATACACTATAACCCCAACTCAGGATTCATCTGGCTGTGTTTTTGCAAGACTACAGTTGCCTCTGCTGTTTGTCCAGGATCCTTTCCAAGCTGAAGAAAAAAAAGCACGCTTTTTAAATACAAGCACTTCCTATCAATACTAAATCCTTGTATATTTAAAAGGAAATATAGTCACCTTATGTAGGATTCCAGATACATAGGATGGTTCACCAACAGAATTTAAAGAAGCAATTTATTTTCTAACTTGACAAACTTCTTCTGATTTTATTTGCCCTGGAACTTCACTGCTATTGGTATTCCGCACGATAAGCATGCTTTGACTCAAAGTGCGCGTGCACTGAATAATACACGAGACTTTGGCAAGATGAGTTAGAAGTATACTAAAAAGGAAAGGCAACAGTCACAAAGGATTGTAAATCTTAGATTAAAGTACAGAAGAATTTTATGTAAGGATCAGGTATGACTTAGAGAAAAATTTTTCCTTGGCTTAATTATTTGTATTGAATATACATTCAATATAAGAATATATATTAGATATAGAATATATATTAGAATATATATTAGAATTAGAATTAGAATATATATTAGAATATATATTCTTAGCCACAGTTCTGTATGGACTACCCTCATGGGATTTTTTCCCTTAGCTATGCAGGTTAGGAATTAATGAAAAGATCTCTCCACCCCATGTAGACCAATCATCTGGACTTTGACAACAATCTCTATTTCTCATTAAGATACATGAAGTCAGTTTCACAGGCACTCATCTAATTGTTTCATGTTGGATGAGTGTGCATAGAAAGGTCCTCTGCTACTAACTTGCCCGTGCAGAGATCTCACATCATTGTCACTTGTCACTGCTTATACTCAAACTGCTTATTTGAGCTGTCATAGAAGATTTGCCAAATCTTTTTCTTTTTTTCTCTTTACTATTCATATGTTTCGCAGAAACTGCTTGGGCAAAAGGAATTACCATTTTTTATCAGGAGAACTAAATCATCAGGTGGCCTTATTTCTAGCAAAACTATAACCAGAAGCAACTCTTCTTGGGGTTCAAGGTGATTAAAAAATTAGAAAATGGGAATAACTTCCCTCCCTCCATTTTTATATATGTTATTTCCCTTTTTGGAAGAGGGGCTGTTTTGGGGGAAAGCGCAAAGAAGGTCTTCTGAAGCCATTTTATCCTTCCAAAAATAGTAAAATTATGTAAAAGTTCAGGAAGATTACATAGAACAATGCCTCCCCTCCCAACTCCCCATCTCATTTTATCCCGTTTCAGGACCTTACAAACTTCCAAGAAGAAGGAAATAGCAAATCTAGGACACCCTTGTCATGACAGATTAAGGAAGGACTCCTCTAAAGAACTAGACCATCCCCAAACTACAAGAGCCCTAAATCAAATTGCTTTTAATGTGGGAGTCCTTGTTTTTACCAGAACTTGGGGTATCTATATTATCTAGGCCTAATGCCGTTGCTTGCATGGTATCATTTCAGTTTTGGGAAAAAAGGAGGACAGTTGCTTAGGATGCATGTGTCATCTGAGATCCAGGGCAGCTCCCATCCAGGACTGACCAAAATTAGAAGCCTCAGTGACCCAACACATTCAACAGCCGAGGCAGATGGTGGGGTGGGAAAGAGCGTGAGGGTGGGAATCAGATGCACCTCGGTTCACATCCCAACTTTCACTAGCTGTGTGACCTCAGACAGGTTATGCAATTTAGGTATGCTTCACTTGCTCTATTTTTAAAACAAGGATAACATCAACTTCATATATAGCATGAATGATTTGTATCTTTTAGTTCTAGTCCCCAGGGGCCCTAACGTTGGAAGAATTTACTGGGCATCCCATTTCTGTGGGAATAATATAGGTCATGGGGCACCTCTGTATTTTGAATTTGGAAAGTGATTAGGAATTCACAGTTGGGATTTTTGAAAACCATAAAAGAAGAGCTCATTTGACTGATTTTTGTTGTGGATACTACCAAGAGCTCTCGTTTTTTGTGTCTATACCTGAAACAATACATATAGGAACCTTAAAGGAGACTCCCTGAGACTCTCTCTAAATCTTCCTAGAAAGGACATCAAGACAATCCAAAGAAGAACAAGAAATTATATGCCAGGTGGAATATGTGGAAGAAAATGAATCTTGAGGGCCTCCCTGGTGGCGCAGAGGTTAAGAATCTACTTGCCAATGCAGGAGACACGGGTTCGAGCCCTCATCCGGGGAGATCCCACATGCCACGGAGCAACTAAGCCCATGTGCCACAACTACCGAGCCTGCGCTCTACAGCCCGCGAGCCACAACTACTGAAGCCGGTGCGCCTAGAGCCTATTCTCTGCAACAAGAGAAGCCACTGCAATGAGAAGCCCGCGCACCGCAACGAAGAGTAGCCACCGCTCACTGCAGCTAGAGAAAGCCTGTGCACAGCAACAAAGACCCAACACAGCCAAAAATAAATAAAATTTAAAAATTTTAAAAAAACTTGCAGGAGAAAAATAGGAAAAATATTTGTTGAAATCTTAGATTAGGCAAAGGTTTCTTAGATATGGCAGCAAATCATGATCCATTAAAAAAAAAGAAAAAAGAAAACGAATCTTGAACCAGCCCCTACTGTGGTCAAGACTTTCTGAGGGGTATTTATATCCCCTTAATATTTATATATTAAGCCCTCGTTGGACTTCCATTACTATGTTGAATTTATATCCCAGAGGGCACTCTGGGCAGATGTCCATATTTTTTTCCATAAAATTAGGCAGCTGTATTGAATATAAACTGAAGATAATAGACTAGTCAGTTTGTCACTAAATATTAAGTACTTTTATAAAAATTATAAAATTTATAAATGATGTAAGCAGGGAGCAAAAGCGTTAATAGATTGGAGCCCAAGCACCCAGTAAATATTTGGAAAACCAAGCTGGAAATCATAGGCTCTGAAATCTATATCTTTATTCGGACATTTAGAAATCTGCTCTAATGGGTTTAGGTTTATCATTGCCATTAAAATTTATTTTAGGGACCTTACTGATACATAGATATATATTTTTGACACATAGTTGATCTACAATACTGTGTTAGTTTCAGGTGTATAACAAAGTGATTCGGTTATATATAATTTTTTTCCTGATTCTTTTCCATTATAGTTTATTACAAGATATTGAATATAGTTCCCTGTGCTATACAGTAAATCCTTTTTATTTATCTGTTTTATATATAGTAGTGTGTATCTGTTAACCCCATACTCCTAATTTATCCCTCCCCTTTGGCAACCATAAGTTTGTTTTCTATGTCTGTGAGTCTGTTTCTGTTTTGTAAATAAATTCATTTGTACTATTTTTTAGATTCCACATATAAGTGATATCATGTGATATTTGTCTTTGTCTTACTTCACTTAGTACAATAATCTCTACATCCATCCATGTTGCTGCAAATAGCATTATTTCATTCTTTTCTATGACTGAGTAGTATTCCATTGTATACATATACCACAACTTCTTTATGCATTCATCTGTCAGTAGACATTTAGGTTGCTTCCATGTCTTGGCTACTGTAAATACTGCTGCCATGAACATTGGAGTGCATACATCATTTCTAATAAGAGTTTTCATCTTTTCCAAGTACATGCCCAGGAGTGGGATTGCTGGATCATATGGTAACTCTATTTTTAGTTTCTTAAGGAACTCCCATACTCTTTTCCACAGTGGCTGCATCAATTTACAGTCCCACCAACAGTGTAAGAGGGTTCCCTTTTCTCCACACCCTCTCAAGTATTTATTATTTGTAGACTTTTTGATGATGGCCATTCTGACTAGTGTGAGGTGGTACGTCACGGTAGTCTCGATTTACATTTCCCTAATAACTAGTGATGTTGAGCACCTTTTCATGTGTCTATTGGCCATCTGTATGTTTTCTTTGGAGAAATGTCTACTTAAGTCTTCTGCCCATTTTTCGATTGGGTTGTTTGTTTTTTTGATATTGAGTTGTATGAGCTATCTTTATATTTTGAAATTAAGCCCTCGTTGGTTGCATCATTTGCAAATATTTTCTCCCAGTCTGCAGGTTGTCTTTTCATTTTGCTTATGGTTTCCTTGGCTGTGCAGAAGCTTATAAGTTTGATAAGGTCCCATTTGTTTATTTTTGTTTTTATTTCTTTTGGGAGACTGACCTAAGAAAACATTGCTACCATTTATGTCAGAGAATATTTTGTGTATGTTCTTTTCTAGGAGTTTTATGGTGTCCTGTCTTGCATTTCAGTCTTTAGCCCTTTTGAGTTTACTTTTGTGTATGGTGTGCGTAAGTGTTCTATCTTCAATGATTTACATGCGGCTGTCCAGCTTTCCCAACACCACTTGCTGAAGTGACTGTCTTTTCTCCATTGTATTTTTTTTGCCTCCTTTGTCAAAGATTGACCATAGGTGTGTGGGTTTATTCCTGGGCTCCCTACTCTGTTCCATTGATCTATATGTGTTTTTGTGCCAATACCATGCTCTTTTGAATATTGTAGCTTTATAGTATTGTCTGAAGTCTTGGAAGGGTTATGCCTCCAACTTTGTTTTTTTTCCTCAGGATTGCTTTGGCAATTCTGGGTATTTTATGGTTCCATATAAATTTTAGGATTATTTGTTCTGGTTCTGTGAAAAATATCATGGGCATTTTGACAGGGATCACATTGAAACTATAGATTGCTTTGGGTAATATGGCCATTTTAACAATATTCTTCTAATTCAAGAGCATGGGATATCTTTCCATTTCTTGAATCATCTTCAGTTTTCTTTATTAATGTTTTATAGTTCCCAGCGTACAAGTCTTTCACCTCCTTGGTCAGTTTTATTCCTAAGTATTTTATTTTTTGATGCAATTTTTAAAGGATTTTTTTTTTCCTTCCCGTTTCTGATATTTCATTGTTAGTGTGAAGAAATCAACAGATTTCTGTATGTTAATCTTGTAACCTGGTATCTTGCTGAATTCATCTGTCAGTTCTAGGAGATTTTGTGTGGAGTCTTAAGAGTTTTCCATATATAGTATAATGTCATCTGCATATAATGACAACTTTACCTCTTCCAATTCAGGTAACTTTTCTTTCTTTTTCTTGTCTGATTGCTGTGGCTAGGACTTCCATTACTATGTTGAATAGAAGTGGTGAGAGTGGGCATCCTCATCTTGTTCTGGGATTTGGTGGGAAGGCTTTTGGCTTTTCACCATTGATTGTTATGTTGGCTGTCAGTTTGTCATAAATGGTTTTATTATGTTGAGATGTGTTCCCTTTATACCCACTTTGGCAAGAGTTTTATCACGAATGGACATTGAATTTTATCAAATGCTTTTTGTTCATCTATTGAGATGTTCATGGGGCTTTTGTCCTTTCTTTTGTTAATGTGGTATATCACATTGATTGATTTGCATGTGTTGAACCATCCTTGTGACTCTGGAATTAATTCAACTTGATTACGGTGTATGATTCTTTTTATGTGTTGTTGGATTCAGTTTGCTAATATTTTCTTGAGGGTTTTTGCATTTATATTCCAGATGTCCATACATATACTGCTAACTAGAGCTTTTGTCCCAAATCCCAGTAGGGTCAAAAGATATATTCTGAGAAATATCTGCTTTGGGGGAAAACTTGGAGAAACAGTGACTATATGGTAGTTACCTAAAATCCTTTAGGAAATAAGGCATGACTAGAAGTTAGAAGAGTGGGGATGGGAGAGGAAAAGACAGCAAGAGAGAGGCAAAAACTATTTGGCCTAAATAAGAAGAAGCTAAAAAGAGATTTTATTTGTCCTTATTCCTATGAAGGAATATTACAGGACTGACCATTAGATCACTAGTGGGGTTTTCTTTCCCCCCATTTTCTACTAAAAATAGGAGAAAATGAACCTGAATCAATTCAACCACTTACTAAATTGAAGTATAACACAGACATTATAGAAGTCATGTTAACCTCTCCAGATCTGTTTCCTCATCTGTACAAGGTTAAGAGTAGACTGATCCCCAAGATTACTTCCACGTCTAATTTGTAATTTGAGATTTTAGAGTAGGTGTCAGAGAATTTATGAAGGCCCTTTTACTGGAGATTTTTAAGCAATAATGATGACTATTTGTTTGAGATGCATGCATAGAGTGTTGCCTGAAGGTTTGAGGATAGAGTCCATGGCATCTAAATGTTCTCTCTAACATGTATGGAGTGCGTAGGAATAGGTGAAAGCCTGATGGCAATCTGGGAAGTCTTCCAAGAGGAGGTAAGCTCTGAGCTAATTTAGGAGACCTGCTGGAAAGGACTAGAGAAGGGAGCATGTTACCAAGAAAAAGTATGACTCAGCCAGACAAATACAGGATATGGTAAGGGGAGAGTGGAAAAGCCCAGAGGGAGATCAAATTACTTCTACAACATTCCCCTACCTTAGGAAGGACACCGTGTGTGTAAAAATCTAATTGTGCCATAGCTTTGGTATCATACATGTTCGAATTTGAGTGTCAGCTCTGTATCCTTGAGGAATTTCCCTGACAGGGCTACAGATTTCTTACCTGTAAAATATGGATAGTAAAACTTACCTCTATTAGCTTATTGAAAAATTAAACAATATAAGATATACAGTGTGTCTAGCATCATGCCTGTAATTGCAGTAGGAGAACAACAAATGTTAGTCACCACCCTTCCCTCCCCAGGACAAACCAAACATCCTGCTGAAAACTCCACACACAAGAGCACTGGGCTGGAAGTTAGAGACCAGATTTGGGATTGTAGATGTGGGTTCTAGCCAACTGTATGACCACAAGCATGTGATTCAATATTGTTAGATTCAGTTTTCTCGTTCTAATAATTTTGAGTTTGTAATAGATGATCCCTAAGTTCCCTTATAGCTCTGACATCCTACATTCAGTTCCTGCCCTTATGTTGTTACTAACATACAAAGAGAACAAGCATGTGAAAGAATTTAGTGCCAGTCCAGCCTGAGAAAAAAGCAACATGAAACAGTGGCACAGTGGCTGTAGCTTTCCAGCTTAGGAATGTATCTTTCTAACTGGGAAGAAGCAGAAGTCCAAAAATTTGTAATGTATTGCTCTGAACATATTAAGGACGTTAGTCTGCATGATTCACTCGACTGATATTCATTGAGCGTCTGATATGTTCCAAGCACTGTACCTGGCCTGGGGATGCAGAGTAAGTAACACAGCCTCCCTCCCTAGTCTATAGGGGACCTGGCTGTCATAGGGCAGTGTGTTAAGCCGAATGATGTGTATGTAGGGCATGCTATGGGAGCAACAAAAAGAGTAGACCCATCCCAGAGTAGAGGGAAGGAAGACTTTGAAGACTTCCCAGATGAAGTGACAGATCAACGGAGGTTTAAAGAGTGACTAGAAATCAGATACCTTGTGTTTTAAAGAGCAACAGAGCTTTACACCAGAAGTCCACGCAAGGAGGCAGAATATCCACAGCTGGGGCTGATGGCCCCAAAGGCAAACAGGTCTCAGGCAGCTACTCAGTTCCTCAAAGAGACTAGCTCTAGAGCTTCCTTTGCTTCTGGCACCAACCTTCCCTTTCAACAGAACTTTTAGACAAAAGATGATAACTCCAAATACTTTGTGACCACAGTCAAGGTTTTGGTTACCAAAATAAAAATCAACTTAGGCTAACTTCGAGGAAACAAATCTGCTTTAGAATATTGGGTAGTTCATAGCATTGATGAAGAAACATGAAATCCTAAAAAAAAAAAAAAAAAATAGGAACGAAAGGAAGCAAAGATGGCCAAGATCACCCAACAAGACTAGTCTACTTAGTACCATCCTCAGAGTTCATTTGTGGCCATGCCTGGACTCTGCTGCCCCTGGACACTTGCACTTACTGTTAGACTCTTAACTTCAGCCATGCCGATATGGGTAAGCTCTATCCATGCACCTTTGTTTCATTCCCATGCCTGCACCACAGTTTCTACAGCGCTTGTGGGGAAATGTGCGTGCACACACACACACACACACACACACACATACACATACAGCCACTAAACCTTGTCTCCTGCCTGGCTCAAAACACAGATATTTTGAGTATTTGTAATAATAAGCATTAAATATATGGAAGCAAAGTGTTATGTAAGTATAAAGTGTTATTAACATCAGTGATTAACTTTAGTCAGTGAAAATTATAAATCATCTCATTTATGCTCTTTGTAACAAGGGAACAGTTGTCATTTTCTCTGAAATGATCTAAATTAGCTACATTTTGAAGTGAGGCTAAATGTCATTACAACATAATATGCTAAACCTGTCCATCAAAAGGAACATTTGCACATTTAAATTTAAATGAAGTAGGGATAGACCTATTATCTCAATGTCCTAGATGATAACAGCATTATTATTATATAGCATGTCTTCTGTTTATAGACATTATGCTATTTTGAGTAATATATTTTAAAGATCATTTCAATTTTTTATAAAATATCTGGAAATAACCTTAAGGATAGAAAGTATTGTATGTGTTGATTTGTAGCATTTATATAAATTTGGTGTTCTATTATCTCAGTGCTTTTGATGTCAAGTTACTATGAAATCTGAGAGGTCCGTTTGTATTAAAGTAAGTTAGGTCAGCTCTTATAACCAACCAGGAAAATCCCAATGGCTTAAAATGTTGAGGGAAGATTCGTTGCTCACATCACAGTCTAACCTGGGCCAATAGGAGTATCTTCTTCATGCACATGTTCAGAGACAGACTCTCCCTATCTAGTAACTCAGCTTTACCCTAAGGCCTGGGAACCCTCCACTAGACACCTGCATCCAGCCAGATGACAGGGAAGCCAGAAGACAGGGAAGAGAGAATATAAGGAAATACAGGGCTGGTTTTAAATATCTGTATTTATTTATCCTGAAAGCAAACACAGGTTTCTGGATCAGAGAACACACTTTTATTGCCTACAGCAATAACTGAGCTGGTTTCCTCATGCCCCATTTCCCCCCATACAGAGTGGTACAGTGAGGGAAGTTGGACACTGCAGATGAAAAAGTGATTTTTTTTTTTTTTTTTTTGCCAATGAGTGGAGCTCCAAAATTATGAAACTGCCAGCTTATACAGGAGCTAGACATCTAACCTTCCTCCCCTCTAAGAGAGGGAGAGAAATTTATCTTTCTAATGTAAACAGATCTACTCCAGTTTCCATAGAAGAAGTGTGTACATTCAAAAAATAAGGTTTCTTTATCTTGAAGAAAGTTTTATTTAAAGATAAGTTTTCCTCATCCTGGCTTGGGAGTGGCACACATCATTCTAATCCACATCACCTTGGTCAGAAGTCAGTCACATGGCTATACCTAACTGCTACACAGCCTAGAAAATGTAAGCTTCCTGTGTTCCCAAGAAGAAAACTAAATGTTTCAGTAAATACATACGGAAATTTTCCTGTGCTTGTGGGTAGTTCAAAGTAGGAATCATGGTGCTTGCCACAATTCAGATACCATTAAGCTCCAGGGTGGTGTGCAGTTACCAGGTGCCATACTTAGTTGACAAAGAAATTGAATAGTGTGTGCTCCTGAGGAACAAAGGTAAGAGCAGTGGTCCAGGTCAGGTCTGGATCCCCAACTCTTAAGCAGGAAACCCATTAGCTTCCCCAATCTTGAATGTTTTCATGTAGGCATTCCTCAATACCTGGAAACACCATATGTTAAGGTTCTAATAACTGAGGGATTGCTCAGAGTGTCAGAAGCCCATCTTTTTCTTTCAAATGATACTCACCTACAGAGAAGAGTGAAAAAGATGATTTCAGTAAAATGAATGTCTTGAGTCACCAGAGGTACCAGGGCCTGTCTTACACAACCTGAATGTGGGGAGAGCAGTCCTGAGACTGCAGATGGCAGCAGCAGCAGCAGGTCTTCACCACGGATGGGTTCTGGCACAGCCTCCACAGGAAGCTGTGCAGTGTGTGCCGTACGTGACAGTGCCCAGATGGTGGGCAAGTGGGAACAAGAATCCAGCCTGCGTGTAGCTCATCAAGCCCCACACTCTGGCACACGAAAGCAACTGCTTGGGGGAAGGGGAGCCTTTTGAGTTGCCAGAAAGTTGGTCCATTTGTCAAGCTGTACACTCAAAGAATGCATACCCAAAGGGGTGCCCTTTTTTGGGGGCCACCCAGAGAAAAAGGCATGTTTTCCTAATATTCACAAAGGCATCATATAGGCTAGTGGGTAGCCCTGAACCCTAAGTTCAGTAAATGAGAAAATGAGAGCAGCCTGGAAATCAACAGTGGAAGCAACACCATAAAATATAGCCCGGGGAGCATCCGGCTGCAGAAGGCATACAATGCAAAGAAGAAAAGAGTTCAGCAAAACAAGAGTGCAGGAGAAAACAATTCATATAGGCTGAGTGGCAGTAACAAAGAGACCCCCAAAATTCAGTGGCTTATAAAACAAGTTCCTTTCTTTCACATAACAGTCCAAGATGTTATTCAGAAGCTTTCAGTAGATGAACCACTGGATTTTAAGGTCACCATGGTCATGCCCAACCCAGTCAGGACGGGGGAGACATCATGGAAGACCTCACAGAGGAGTTTTTTTTTTTTTTTTTTGAAGTATAGTTGAGTTACAATGTTGTGTTAGTTCCAGGTGTACAGCAAAACAGTTCTATAGATTGTTTTCAGAGTCTTTTCCCTTACAGGTCTTTACAAAATATTGAGTATAGTTCCCGGTGCTATACAGTAGGTCCTTGTCGGTTATCTATTTTATATATAGTAGTGTGTATATGTTAATCCCAAACTCCTAATTTATTCCTCCTCCCGCCTTTCCCCTTTGGTAACCAGAAGGGATTTTGACTCAGGAACTGGCTGACTTCCACTGGCTGGAACCCAGTCACATGACCACACTTAACTTCAAAAGAGGCTGCAAAATGTAGTCTGGGGATCAAGAAAGAAGATGACAGATTTTGGTTGACAGCTTACAGTCACTGTCACATGGACTCACAGAGACTCTTAGCAACAACATAGGAGAGAGTAAATGCAGAGGGAGCTCTCTGATACATTAATTAAAATGGGGAAAGAAGAGACAAGGACAGTTGGCTGACCTCTGTACTCTTAACCTTCTCTGTGGGGCAGGGCTGGCTGATACAGCTAAATTCTCATTTCATCAGTATGATACCTGTGAGTTTTGCTCTTCAGTGTGACTAGCTGATCAAAACCACTCTTGATTTCAAACACTATTGAGGAACTCTGGTAGGCAGAATAATGGTCCCAAAAGATGTTCACATCCTAATTTCCAGAATCTGTGAATATGTTACTTTACATGGCAAAGAGGTTAAGGTTACAGATGGAATTAAGGTTGCTAATCAGCTGCATTTAATATTGGGAGAGTATCCTGGATTATCCAGGTGAGCCCAATATAATCACAAGCTCTATGACAGTGGGAGAGGGGCAGGAGGTCAGAGTGATGCCAGGTGAGGAGGACTTGACCCACCATTGCTGGCACTGAAAATAGAAGAAAGGGGGCATGATAGAAGGAATGTGGGCAACCTCTAGAAGCTGGAAGAGGCAAGGAAATGGATTCACCCCTAGAGCCTCCAGACTGATAAACAACCCTGCTGACACCTTGATTTTTAATCCATTAAGATCCATGTCAGACTTCGGACCTAAAGGTGATGAATTTGTATTGGTTTAAGCCACTAAATTTGTAATAATTTGTTACAGCAGAAACTGTAACAGGTCTTCGCCCATATAAAACAGATGAGAATGAGAGGAGCCTACAGAAACACTGGTCACTAGAAGGGCTGCCCCGCAGAGGCGGCTGAGCCCATAAGCCATGCTCATACAGGAGAGTTGCCCACGAGGTGCTACCACTGTCAGAAATGTTTCCTAAACTTGCCGAGATAATCACTCCATCCTCTTGTACCTGAGATATGATTTTGACTACCTTTTTAAACACAGAGCTTCTCTAGTAGCTAAAGAAACAAAGTCCTCCAGGGTCCTGCTGAAAACTTATATTAGGTAACATCAAAACACAGCTCGGCTTACCCTTGAATCCTTTCGACCTGTTTATGTCAAATTAGGAGTTGAGAAAAGCCATCAAGGTATGAAACAGAGATTTATTGCAACTAAATCTCTTACCTTGTACAAAACATGAACTCCAAATGAGTAAGTGCATCTATGCCTCCAACTCTAAAATCTTCCATTTTACTGCCCCCAAAGAACTCCATGAATGAGTGTTCTTCTCTTGCTTTATATTTATGTAAATAAATATTTTATATGTATTTTATATTTACATATTCTCACTGTGGGCAGTCTTAGTATTTACATCAAAGTGTTGCGTTGTTTCTAGCTGGGAGAAAGTTGTTAGCTGGTTTAACAAATCCAGGATAATACCGTCTGGATGTTTCCCAGAGCGTTAGCAATAGGGTTTTAATCAGCATTGAACTTTCGGAAGAAACGTGTTAGATAAACAAAGACAGAGAACATATAAATATATTCCAGTCTGCTGGCCCAAATAATGATAAACCAGAAATATTTCAACAGAACGAAAAGCTAAAGAACTTCATTTAAACTTGTTATGCTCTTTTGGGAAAGTTAATAAAAAAGAAGGCAGAGAAGCAAATTAAAGAGTCTTTTGTGTTGCCATTCATCTCTCAAACTGACAGAATATCCTTGTGGTTCATAAAGGACCTTGATATGGCTAGAGTTTGACTTGATTCCATCAAAAAATAATAAAATGTGCAGTGACGAGAAAAAAATATTACAGGCAAAGTTGAGCCTGGTTTTTGTGTAAACAATTTTCACATCCAAAGAGCACACAATGAGACAATACTTTGATTTTCTTTCATGATTATAAAGTATTTAGTTCTCAGGAAACTTTGTCTTGAGGCAGTGCCACCACATTGGTGAAAAGTTCCAGCCAAGTTAATTTCTTTCTGGTATAAAGCAGAGCCAGAGTTGATTTTTTTCAAGGTCATCCATTTAAATTAAGAGCTATTCATTCCAAAGGTTAAGGTAAATAAGTAGTTTTAAAGTGAAGTGTTAAGGCCACACATATGAAAACAAAGTTCACATAAATAATAATTGCTGAAAACAATTTTGAAAATAATTAACTTTTCCATTTTTATGACATTCTCCTTTTGTATGAGAATTTAAAGTTCTTCAGAACATTAGAAAAAGGTTAGGATCCTTTCGTTAGATTTGCAAAGCAGCAAGACTGATGCAGTGCCGATACTTACAATGAAGGTCAATTTGCACTATTTTTGAAGCTTTGAATAGAAAATTAGAGGCTGCTTTCTTTATGTGCTCTGGAAATCTATATCACTCTTTTACATCCTTATTCCATACATATATGTGTAGTCTCCACCTACCCCCCACCATTTCCCTAGGCCACATCTGCCTGAGAGGTAGGGAAAATAAATCATGTCACAACCATGGTCATCTCATGTCTTGTTGACCTCGTTTGGGAAATCACTAAACCCTAGTCACACCAATATTTCCTTTCTTGTTCAAAAACCATAGGTCCTCATCCAAACTATTCCAGGCCATCATAGCCTTCCTTTGCTACTTGGGAGTAGTTGGTAGACCCTAGCTAATTAACATAACACAACCCTTTTGGTTGTCTGTATTATAGAAGATGAAGAAGCTAAACTCTAGAGTTCCTGGCCTGCCTTTGCATTGGTGTGGCTGTGCAACACATTCTGATCAATGATATGTAAGAGGATGTCTCCTGGTGCCACATTTTCCCTTTGTCCTTTCTGCCTGGGACATAGACAGGATGTCTTGAGATGCAGTAACCATCTTGTGCCCATGCTAGATGCGGCAGGCAGATTATAAGGTGGCTCCCAAGATCCTCACTTCCTGATGTGCATGCCCTCCCCTTGAGTATGGGAGGGACCATGCTTCTAACCGATAGAGTACAGCAAAGGTGATGGGATGTCGCTCCTGTGATTGTGTTACATATGAGGGTAACATCTTTCTGAGAGACTCTCCTGCTAGCTTTGATGAAGAAAGTGGCCATGATGGGGGACCTACATGTGGCAAGGAATTAGAGGGAGCCTCTGACCAGTGACCAGCTAAAAATTGTAGTGGCCTCCAGCCAACAGCTAGCAAAAAACTGAGGCCCTCAGTCTAACATTCCACACGGAACTGAATGCTGCCAAAGATGCAAGCTCAGAAGCCATCCTTTCCTTAGTCGAACTTTCAGATGAGAACCCAGCCCTGGCCAACATCTTGATTGCAGTCTTGCAGAGGACCCAGCTAAGCCATTCCCAGACTCCTGACCTACAGAAACTGTAAGATAATAGAGGTGGTCATTTTAAGTTGTCTGTGGTAACACTGTTGCACAGCAATAGACAGCTAGTACACCAAAGGTGAAGGAGAGGATAGAGAGTCCTAATTCCTTGAAGGCACTTACCACTAGTACCCCAGCTCTGGACTTCCTACTCTGGATTTTTATTGAATGAGATAAATAAACACCTCTGTACTTAAGCTCTTCTGTTTCTCACGTTTTCTGAGGCTTGGACTTAAAAGCAATCCTTATTGGTACAAGATGGCTTGTAGCCCAGATTGTGTTCTCAGCTCTGAGTACAGTCTTCCTCTTGTTCATGATAACTCAGTGGTTGTAGCAGCTATTTGCATAACTGTCTCAAGACATGCTCCCAAATGTTATGGTTCTAACTCTTCTTTTGCTCCAATAATTGTTAAGGTGAGTTAAGGGAAAGGCTCTCCTTCATTCAATATTAAAGGAGAAGAGAAGGAAAGAGAAAGGGAGAAGTGGAAAGAGGAAGGAAGGGTTAATATTTTTAACACCCAAACTATGCGTCCAGACCTTCTGAGTTTATTATGAACATGTATATGTGATTATAACGTGTTACAACTTTCATCAGACTTGATGTATTTATGACATCTTTCACTTCTGCCCCAACCTCCAAACATGACACAAGCCCCCACAGAATATTCCTTTTTACCCACTGACTTCCTACTGCAAGCCCTTATCACTCCTAACATAAGTCTCTTCTAACCTTTGGGAGATGAGGGCTCCACTTTCTCCCGTGACTTGAATAGTACTGCAAATTTCCCAGCAGCCCTCCAATCCCCTGAGCCTTATCCACTGTCATGCAAACTGAAGTCAGTGAGGTCTGGGGGTGTCCTCACTGCACACTTGGAACTCTGGCCACCCAGGTGAGCACTTTTGCATGAAGACTCTTAACATATACCTAGTTAGGTAGTATAGTGTTCACTCCATTATAGAGACAAGGAAACTGAGGTGCAGAATCAGAAAGTCTTAGCTTTAGAAGACACTTAAATGACTCCAATGCTCTTCTCACTGTACAAAAGAGGTGCTGGGGAGGAAAATGAATTGAGTATGACTTCACTTCTTGTAATGGCTCCAACATTTATAGTCCTGTGACCTTGATAATATCCTTTACCCTGAGGCCTTCTCTCTGATGAGTGATACTTCTTGTCTCCTCAATAGTGTTGTGGTACAGACTAAAAGGATTCAAGAATATGAACAGTTTTTGAAAGCTTTAAGCACTACAGACCACATAAACTGCAGGAACATTGAAACCCACACACTTTTTTTTTTTTTTTTGAAGTATAGTTGATTTACCATGTTGTGTTTCTGGTGTACAGCAAGGTGATTCAGATATATAGACACTTTTTAAGATTTTTTTCCATTATAGATTATTACAAGTTATTGAATATAGTTCCCTGTGCTATATAGTAGGTCCTTGTTATCTATTTTATATATAGTACTGTGTATCTGTTAATCCCCTACTTCTAATTTATCCCTCCCTCCCTCCCTGTCCCCTTTGGTAAACATAAGTTTGTTTTAGAGTTCTGTGAGTCTGTTTCTGTTTTGAAATAAGTTCACTTGTATCATTTTTTAGATTCCACATGTGATATCATAATATTTGTCTATCTCTGTCAGACTTACTTCACTTAGTATGATAATTTCTAGGTCCATCCATATTGCTGCAAATGGCATTATTTTATTCTTTTTTATGGCTAGGAATATTCCATTGTATCTTCTTTATCCATTCATCTTTTGATGGACATTTAGGTTTCTTCCATGTCTTGGCTATTGTAAATAGTGCTACTGTGAATATTGGGGTGCATGTATCTTTTAGAATTAGTTTCCTCTGGATATATGCCCAGGAGTGGGATTGCTGGATCATATGGTAGCTCTATTTTTAGTTTTTTAAGGAACCTCCACACTGTTCTCCATAGTGGCTGCACAAATTTACATTCCCACCAACAGTGTAGGAAGGTTCCCTTTTCTCCACACCCTCTCCAGCCTTTGTTATTTGTAGACTTTTTAACGATGGTCATTCTGACTGGTGTGAGGTGATACGTCATTGTCGTTTTGATTTGCATTTCTCTAATAATTAGCGATGTTGAGCATCTTTTCATGTGCTTGTTGACCATCTGTATGTCTTCTTTGGAGAAATGTCTGTTTAGGGCTTCTTCCCATTTTTGAAACCCACACATTCTTGAATACACATTGTACATTAAAGCTGTGCACTATCCCATGTTTAATGACACTTCAAAAAAACACAAAATGCCGAAGTCTATAATCTTCACACGGAAGCTGTACTAATAATATCTGCAAATGCATTTTCACAAACAAATACTTTGAACAAAGTTTTCCATTTTTCCATTTTGGATTTTTTTTTAAATGTCTTGATTTGGTAGATGTATTTGGTCTTTCAGAGATATTTTGTCTGAAAATCGCAATTTTTACTCCTGATTGGATGTCTGCTTTTTAAAGAAAGGGACTAGTCAGTATTGGTTCACAGCTGACTTCAGATACCATACCAGTTACTTAATTCTCAGGAACTCTAGGCATAAATTTTATTTACTAAGTCTCTTATTCAAAATACCTGTCATGAATATATGACTTTTAGTAGTGGGGTAATTGCCTACATATTGAATATTTTAAAATAAAACAGACAATAGTAAAAGAAGACAGTTTGAGCCTAGAATTTATGGATAATAGACAAACCGAGGACTTTTAATGTTGACTTGTCCTCCCTTTGGGTTTTAGGCTAATCAAGGAATGTCACTCAGCAACTGATATATGAGGATATTCAACATGGGTTCTGACTGTAATGAGTTACTTATTCTTGGTGAGTTTCTAGCAGCACAGGCACACATGAGGAAGACTAGTCTAAAATATCCATCAGGATTATTCCATGCCTCTATTATTGAAAAAAGAAGTTCATAATTAATGTAAGACTTTGCTTCATATCGCTTATTATGGGGTATACCAAAAGATGAGTTTAACGTTTTGTTGGGTTTTTTTTAAGAATAGGTAAATAGAGGAATTTTTGTTTGTCTTCCCTCAGGAGTTTAGCCTTAAACAGCAAAAACAAACTTGAAGCCACCTCAACTCTATCAGATTCTAAAACCAGCTTTCACTTCCTATTTTAGTGATTGCTACAGTCCCAACTTGGAATTTTCCTTTTTTCATTGCTTTAAAGTTGGAACTGTGTGTGTGTGTGTCTGTGTGTGTGTGTGTGTAGACGGTGGAGGAGTTGGTACAAACAGTCCCTGAAAATCTGGAATTGATGTCTCCTGGCTTCCCAACCTTCTCTGAGAATCAGTAAATTAACATCCCTATGCCTTCACAACGTTAACCAATTCATCATGAGATGTCATCATGCCTCAGAAAGGAAAAATGCCCAGAAGCCAGAAAAATGTTTGCACCTGCTTCTGTGATACTATTAGCTTTTGCTCTGAGAACCTAGACATGAGAGACACATCTTCTCCCCAGGTGACCGGGTGCTGTGAGAGAGAAAAGCTACATTAGGGCAGGCTACATCCTCCCTGCCTTTTCATGCCTGTTTAACCTGTTTCCACCTGCCATGAGATGCTGCTTGATAGAACACTGCATGAAAAGTGTTGAAAATTAGAAAAAGTCATCAGAGAGAGAAACAAGATAAAACATGTAAGGCAATGAGCACAGTGCCTAACACATTATTCACCTCGTGAATTTGGGCTGTTCTGTCATTTTCAGTGATGAAAGTAGCATTTTCCTTTAACCATTCTTGCTGTTTTACCTCCAGCTAATATTTGTTCAGTGTTCAGGCCATGAAACATTTATCTAAAATCCACAGATATAGACATTTCATCTACTTGTTCACTGTGGAGCCCAGCACAAGTTCCTACCATGTTTTTACATATGTTCATTTGCCCTGCCTCTAAAAATAAGATCAATAACTATTTGAATGCCTACATTTAAAGAAATGCAAACTATTAAAAGTAACATGTAAATGGTATTCTGAGTAGCAATTCTCTCTGGCATTTAATTATTGAGATTGTGACATAATTTGAGATGGTAGCAGTGGATTTCTGTCAAGCATAAAAAAGGCATTTACACCAAAAAATAGTGCAAAGAAAATGTGATTTGCCTATAAACCTAGTGCATTCTTTAGTAATTTTGTTTGCAAAAGAACCAGCAGCTCTACGTGCTTGTGAGTTATTTTATCATGTAACTGCTCAAAGATGCCAATAACATTGGCAATGAAAAGTGGAGATGTTTATGAGAACTAACCTGAAATCAATGGTGACAGTGAACTCTGTACTTCTTTGCTGATTTTCCATTACATTCAGAAAGCAAGGGAACCAAAATATTGGTCAGTAGCAGCTGAATTTAAGAAAGTCTGTCTGTTTTTAGACTTTGCTTGACTGCAATTTTGGAAAGTAGTTGCTGTTGGTTTTCAGTTATTCTTGATCTTTTTTCTTATGTGATTTTAGTACTTGGAATTACCATTGTTTTTCTAAGACTGATTCATACTCTCCCCTTCACCCTCTCTCCTTCTATTTTTAAATGTAATTCAAATGTCAATACTCTCATTTATCAATCACCTGTTTCAAGGAATGTTCTTGTTGGATTCTTTGAAGGGAAAAATTAAGAACTTACTATGACGTGTAAGTGGAAAATGAGTCAAAATAGCTGAAAGTGGAATTTTTAAAACCATTGTAGCTTTGTATAGAGAAGTCTGTTCATATATTTATTCATGATAGAAAAAAAAAAAAAAGTTGTTGGAGGAAACATTGTTCTTGTTTCAGGGCAGAAAATGGCCCTGGAGAAAAATGAGTTCCACTTCTCGTCAAGCCTTAAGCCTTGACTTCCTGTGTCCCCGGTGGGTCAAACCCTGGAAGTATCTAATTTATATCCCTGCCAAAGCCCCTATTCTAAATGTTGTTTAAACTATAAAATAATAAGATACAAGATAATAAGGAATAAGTTGTTTCAGAAGGAAAGTGGATTGTAAAAACTGTGCCTATGAAATAAAAATCATCAAGTTAGGTACTTACTCAAGGTGGGAGACAACTGCCAGGGATGAATAGCAGGGGGTCTAGAACAAAGGTCAACATATTTTTTTCTGAAAAGGGCCACTAGGAAATATTCTCAGCTTTGTGGGTTAAATGACCTCTATAGTCTTTGTAGCATGGATACTCAAAACTATAGTGGCACTCAATACTGCCTTTGTACTTTGTGGAACAAAAGCCGCCACAGGCAATAAATAAATGAATGAATGCAGCTGGGCTCTGATTACATTTTTAAATGATTGAAACATGTTGAAAAATTTCTTAGTTCATGGGTTGTAGAAAAATAAGTGGCAGGTCAGAGTTTGCCACTTCTCTGGTCTAGGGAGTTGGAAAGGGGCCTTTGTTCCATAGTCAGGTGCCGCTAGAATTACTGTTATGAAAGGGTGATGATCCTCTCCTTGAAGAGAGGGGAATAGTGTTTTCCCCCTTATAATATTTGAAAATTTGTCACAAAACTTTTGGGGGTCTCATTTGCGGGTATTTTCTATGATAGTTTTTCTTATTCAGGCACACAAGGAGATCAGATGTGGGAGAGTCAGAGGAAATGGCAGAGGATTCCAACTGAGGAAGAATCATAAAGGGCTCTGTCTTCAATTATTCTCCATAGACAGATAGTTTCCCAGTGTTCAAGATGGAGGAAATTAGGCAGTGGTCAGAATGCTGAGGCCAAACTGTTAGCAGGATTTATTTTTAACTCCAAGCCTAAGATTCTGGAGCTTAGGACAAGTCCTTAAAGGGTCTGACTTCAAGGTAAATATTTCAAAGTGTGTTAGAAAGAGATACGCTAATCAAATCCTATAATTAACTAGGGCTAAATTAAATAATCACAGTGACAGTCAAAAATTAGGGGAAAGGGGAACAATTTACTTTTTTACCTTAGGCCTGCTTAAAGGCTTGCTGTTAATGCAAATCCTTTAAGCCTAGTTCTGAAAATGGTATTAAATATAGATATATCAAAGAAGTATTCTATTTTGACTTAAAAAAGCAAAAGCTCTTTCATTTCCTCCTCCCCCCTCCTCCTCCTGTTCTTCCCTCTCCCTCTCTCCTTTCCTTCTTCCTCCTTTTATCCCCCATTTTTCCTCCTCTCCCCATCTGTGTGGGTCACTGAAAGCATGAGAATGTCTGTCGGTTTGGGTTTTGTTTTTCTGTTTTTGTTTTGTTTTGTTACAAGCTCTGCAAGTGATTCTTGGTGATAAACGCCAAGATTTAGGAAGAACTGCGTTAGAGCAGTGGCTCTAAAACTTGAATGAACATCAGAATGATCTAGAGAGCTTATTAAAACAGATTGCTGGGCTCTACTCCTGTGGGTCTGTAATGGGACTTAAGCATATGTATTTTTAAACAAATCCTCAGGTGCTGCTGGTCTGAAGATTACATGCTTTTTGAGAATTGCTTCAGGTTGTATGACCAACACTCCTGTCTCCAATTGACCACTTATCCTTAGCCCAGGCTCAAGCTTTGAACTACTTCTTAAAAGTTTCATCTGCAATTGTAAACATATAAAGCCTTATACCAACCATCAAGCCCACCAAATAGTTCCTAAAGATAAACACCAAAAGCTGGACTTTTGTTGCTTAAACATTCAGTTAACAGAATATGCACTTAGCAAAGCGCCATGACACCATGTAAATGACTCTCATAGCCAGTCTGATCAGAACACTCTGGAGGTGAAATGCGTCCATAGGCATTTGTTCTTGTTTGGGGCATTTGAATTCTATCACCTCCTAGAGAGGGCTTTGGGGTTTCTCAGAAGCAAAGGGTGGTAGCAAATTAGACTTGATTTAATTTCTGTGTAAATAGAAGACCAAAATGACAACTCTTTCCATAAAAAAAAAAAAGCCTTAATATAGGTCATTATTTTTATATCCTTTGAGGATTCATTGGGATCATTAAGATTTTCTCTCCTTCAGTGCATGGATTAAATGTTGAAAACAATTTCCAGAATTTGAAACATCATGATGGCTACTTCTCTGTACCTGCTCTTGTTTGTGTCTCAAACGTAGATTTGTTGCCTGCAGGAACTAGAGGATGAGTTGAGTGACATCTGAGTTACCTACTGTTTATCTCATTTAACACCCACAATAACTCTATGAGGAAAATGGTAAGAAAACTAAGGCTCAGAGATGAATTCTCCCAAGGAAACACAAGCAATAAGTTGTGGGTCAGGATTTATACACAGTTCGATCAGGTTCTACCATGCCTTGCTGATACATAGATTCAGAGTTCTCTGGCAGATACAGAATCTGTTGAAAATAATAACAAGCCAAAAGAGAACTAGAAAGTGACACAAAATCTTCTTAATTTCTTATCAGAACTTTCCTTGATTTTATTTGAATTACCTTGATTTTTAAGACCTGCACATATACATCAACAAACTTATTTTTGTGGGTATTTAAAAATTCTGATGTTCAATTTGTTGTTAGAACATGTAAAACTTCCTGTGCAGGCAGTGATGAAAATCATCAAGGTCTATAGAAATGTCTTAGAATATGCTGATTCTGAGCTATATTTACCATGGAGAGACATTTCTGTGAATGTCATGATCCTCTGCTAAAATGTCAACCTTCTCCTCTGCATCCAGAAGTTCATGAAAATGGGAGAGGCTCCAAAGACTCCAGGTACAGGGACTGCTGGGCGTAGGATAGAGGGAGTTAAAGGGAGCGTGCTCTAAGAAGGCTAATGGGGGGTACATAGGGGAAGTTGCCGCTAATGCCAATCATACAGCCTCAAAGGAGCCATGGTCAGAGTCTCTGTAGACTCCAGCAAACCCATAAAAGGCAGGAGCAAAGCAAGGATGTTTTCATCACATGCCTTATGTATATGGATACCTGGGTGGTTGGCAATATTAAAATAGCTTATTTGAAATTGACAGCTTCCAGAATTTGTAGCCAAGCTCCATTTGCTAGAAAGACAACTCTGGATACCAACAGGTTTGTCTTGCTTGGAATAGGAATTACACATTTGCCTATAAATATTTATCTCTGAAGAGATCTCTTTCTTAATGTTTAGTCTCCCCATAAGCTTTTGCTTTACAAAATTATTATGAATTTTAGCAAGTACTTATTTTGTTCCAGGGATACCGTGCAGAGTGCTTTATGTGGGTGATTTCATTTAATTCTCACAACAACCACCTAGATAAGTGCCATTATTATCTTCCCTATTTGACAGATGAGGATATGGGGGCTTAGTAGTAACCTATCCAAGGTCCAACGGGAAGTGGCAAAGCTGGGATTCAAACTCAGGCAGTGGGAATCCAGGGTCTGCATCCCTAATTACACCATTCTGCCTATCAATATTTACGCAAACCTAGAGCAGTAGTTCTCAACCCTGGATGCACATGGGAATCATCCGGGACATTGCATTTTGGAGAAAAAGAAATCTGATGATTGAATCCTGCCTTAAGAGTACTGATTTAATTGATGGAAGGTGGAGTTAGTCACAAGTGTTTTCAAAAGCTCCCCAAGGTGAGTCTAATACACAGCCAATACTTGAGCTTCAAATATACTGATGCCTGGGTCCCACCCTCCCACCCCCAAGGTTGTAATGTAATTGGTCTGGAATATGACTTGGGCTTTGTGATTTCTAAAAGATCTCTGCCCCCCCAACCCATGCTGCCCCAGGTGATTCTAATACACAGACAAGTTCAGGAAACTCTGCTCTAGTGACTCTCAAACTCTGGCCAGTATCAGAATCATCTGAAGAACTTTATTAAAGTACAAATGACAGGCCCTATCCTACTTAGTTGGGCCTTGGCCTCTGTGTATCTCAGACTTTATTGCACATCAAAATCATCTGGAGAGCTTGTTAAATGCCCATTTCCTGTGTACAACCCCAGAAATTATGCTTCAGCAGGTCAGGGTGGGCTTTAAATTTGCATTTTTAGTAAGCTCGCAGATGATGTCAGTGCTGCTGGTCTGGGGATCACAGGGAAATGGAATTTTCTCCCCAGGGACGTTAGTCAATGTGTGGAGGCATTTTCTGTTGTCCCCATGGAGGTTAGGGAAGAGTGCTATTGGCTTCTAGTGTGCAGAGGCCAGAAGTTCTGCTAAACATCCTACAATGCACAGGAGAGACCCCGTAAAACAATTATCCAGTCCAAATGTTAGTAGTGCCAAAGCTGAGAAACGCTGCTCTAGACTTTAGAGGAATGTTCAGGTCATTATAAACCAGAGAATTTGAACATAGTTTTGGAGAAAAAGATCTAGAACTCTTGAATCAGTATCGTCTTTAAAATTGAAATATAGAACCAACTGCATGGCTTAGATATACTTAGAAGTTGTAAAACATTGTGATTTCTATTTCAAAACAGAAGACTAACACATGGAAAGACATTACTTCTTTGGCAAACTTTTTGCTGTAGCATGAATTATTATTATAGCATTTGGATGCCTTCCAGAGGGTTCCAAATCCTCCATGCATTTGCCTTGAAACTTTGTACAAAAAAAATCTGAATTTACCAAGGAAACTATTAGAGGATAATTATCCTTTTTATAAAAGTACTGAACAGAGGACCTCATTAAGAAGTCAGTGTTCATAGTGCATTTTAAAGGAAATCTAAATTACCTTGAAAAATGTCTATTCTCTAAAGCAAAATCCATGAATATTTATCCCACATTGATTTTGTTGTTTTATGTTTAAGAAATCTACTAGGTGATAAGGATATAGGAACTTTAAGAAGCCAAAGACCTGTCTTCAGTGGGTTTAAAGCTAAGAAGTGTGTGTAGGTCTCTGATGTGAGGCAGTAAGTAAGAAGTGCCTTGGGGTTGACAAATATGTTCTGGAAATGCTTTTGAAGGCATCACTTAGGTAGAGAATGTTTTGCGGGAAAGGTGAATTCAGGACTGGACCCAAAACAGAGCAAAATCTAGAAACTAGATAACTAGTCTGGAGGTTATGGATGGTTGAGGCAAAACACTGGGTGTCCCCAACAGGGAGCAGATTATCCTAAGGGGAAGCATCTGTCCTGCCCAGTGGCTCAGGCACTAGACCAGGAGGCTGTCCTTGGATATGGCTCCACCCACTTCTCTAGCGGAAGTGGGTGTGACGATGAGTGACTACGTGCAGAATTCTGGGAGTGTGGGAAGTTTGACACCTTACTGTGAACTTTATTCCAAGTCTCAACGAAGACTCAGTGGCAGACCACTGAGTGGTGCAACCAGGGTAAAGTTTGGATCTGACAGCTCTACTGGGCAAACCCAATCATCTGCAATTTAGAAATAAAACACAAGCTCAGGAACTGGGCCAAAATTTCAGAACAAATTAAAATTAGGTGAAATGTTGGTAGCCCTCTCCCACCATCCACTTAATGCATTTTCCTCTCTGACAAGTGTGCCATTCAAGGTTGTGCTCCATTGTTTGAGTGTCATAATTATAGATCTATTTTAGTGATAGCAGACACCAGCAAAGACTGATATTTCCCCACAGACTCTTTTTTCCTTGCCATCTCTCTATTTAGCTCTTTTCTAGTTATTTGCCGTCTTTTAGATACTATGTGGGTGGAGAAATATTAGTTCTAATAACCCCTGGTTCCCATTGAAATGAAAAGATACAATTAGGTGAAATCTGTTGGCAAAATTGTGTATTTGTCCAAAGTGAGCAGGGAGGATATTTACCTCCTGCCTTTGGAAGCTGCTTGATTGTCAGCATTTGAATAACAGCTGGGCTCTTTCCCTTTGTTAGGATGCACCTTTTACATCTATTGATTATTTCAAGATGATTGTATGAGTAAATTCCTCCATACTTCCAATACTAAGGTGAGGCAGGTTAGAGAACTATTCTTCTTTGTTTTAAAACCAACAAAGGACTTAAGCCAGTCACCTGGAAATTAATAAATACCTCTCTGTATTTCTCTGTGACACTCTCTGAGAATTGGTCTTTTTTCACCCTCTTAGGGTAGACAAGTCCTTCTGCCTTGCTCTTTGGATTCAAGATGATGCCACAAATAGAGGTTTTCACTGTGTAGATGAGTGAAGTGCAAATTGCATTTTACCCATCAGCCCTCCGGCCAAGTGCTTCCTGACCAAGACTCAGCTCCAGGCAGATAGAAAAGTGAATTAGGTACTTCAAGGACTTGAGCGTTCACTGGAGGAAGTAGACACGCCTGCTTAAGGCATTTGCCAAATCCTGGTTTGAATTTGTTTCCTTTGAAAATAGTAAGGCACAGAGTTCTAGAAACTGAGAGACAAAGAGCAAAGGGCTTTTCCGCTGCCTTTTTATTCTCTGTTCAATATAACATTGACGAACTTTTTAGGAATCCCCATTTGGATTTAGCTCTCACTGGAAGGTTTTCTTTCTTTGAAATATATGAGCAGCTCTGGACTTGGAGGTTGGGGACAGGAGGAAGGAAGGGGCACCATAATAATCCCTAGGGTGGGAATGCAGGGCCATGAGAACAGTCCACCATAATATCCCATTCAGCTAGGTTCACTGGAAGTTATGCCGCTGTACACTGACAACATAATTCTTAGATAGAAGGAACTCTCCCAGGAATTTTACCAGCATTACATGCCCACTTGTTGCATCATGCAAGCATTTTCCTCTGAGAAAGATGCCAAATATTTTTGTGTGTGACTTTCCAAACAGAGAATAGCCACAATTGCTAAACCCACAATTGTTTTTCATGAGAGGGAAAAAAGAGGCCCTAATTGTTTAGTGAATGTTAGGAGGTATGTTTATGCCCTTTATAGGGCCATAAAGCAGTTGCCTAAAATAATGCCCCATATAGCTCCTTTGTTCAAAGGGCGTTGCGCCCCATCCTCTCCTTGCATGTCACAAATCAGTAGCTAGATGTTTAATATTTAGGAGAGACACACAGCCAAAACCATGGACAGCATACCTCAAAAAAAAGTTAAATTTTAGTGATTTTTGTTTTTAGTGTGTATACAATCCCAGTTGAGTGGGTTTATCCTAAAGCTTCCTGTTGATACCAGCAAAATGTAGGCAAAGTTTTAAAAGAAAGAATCCAAGTGAAAATACTTGGAGCACGTAAATTCAATACCATGGATAGTTTTTAGATGTCTTTCACGTGAATCTAGGGATTCACAGTGAACAGAAAACATGAGATACAAAGGTTTAAGTATGCGGAGCCATAAACAAAACCATTTTTATTTTTCAAAACTAAGGATTAATGCTATATATACATAGGTAGTTAAAATATCTAACTATTCAAATATTTTTTATGATAAACCTTGGCAAAATAACTCAGAAAAATCAGAGTTTAAAGTGACTAGAATTTCTATTAGTTTAGTACAAGGTGTTACTAAGCCATTGTTAGTTGAAGTGTCTGGAAATGTGCATTTTAGAAATTCAATGTTATTTTTTTGTTTGTTTTTAGGAAAAACATCTTTTAATGTAGTAAAAACATCTTTTAGGAAAAACATCTTTTAATATAGTAAAAACATCTTTTAGGAAAAACATCTTTTAATGTAGTAAAAACGTGCACTGGTGTCTTACAATATAATCATGGTAGGAAGGTTTATGCCTGGAGATTGTGAGTTGACATAAATCTGTCCTGCTTTCCCACAGACAGCTGTGTCCTTCCCCCTTCTGGTTATGCTGCATATGTCCTTGAAGCTTTATTTTTCTGTAGGTATAAAGTAAGATTTTCTTCCTTGTCCTCATACATCCTACTTATAAAATAAACTCCTTCATAATTAATTGGCTGCCTGGGTCAAGTATGAACTATGTGTCCAAAGGATGGAGGAGTTATTTCTCCTACTTCCTATTAGCCAAACAAAACATATTTGCAGATTTTGATATCCATGATGAAGCTACAAGCAGGGCTGTGATAGTGTGTGTGTGTTTGTGTGTGTGTGTCTAGGTATGTATCCCATTTTGAATTTTTAGAATCAGCTAAGTGTACTAGAATGATCACAAGACAAATACCATTGCTTTACGTTGTTTTCATATGACGGTCACCAAAAAGCATCATGTATGGCTAGAGTATTGGGAAAGTCAGGGTTTGTTATGTACCTTATCAGCTACCCAAGCTTCACTCACTTGCATGGAGTGTTTGTCATTAGGTAGGAAATGTTGAAGTTTTATCCTAGACTTGAAAAGTGAAGGAAATCCATGGTTATAAGGGGATGTGCATGAAGAAGTAAATCCCTAAGGAGTTGTGAAGAAAGCTTGTTCAGTCTCTTGTTGAGAGTGTGTCTACATTGGGGAGAAATGGGCACACATTCTGATTTTCAATTTTTTCCCTCAGACATAACCCTCGTCACAGCCCTCTCCCTAAGTGTATTAGTCAAATTCATTTTGTTTTGAAAAATTACGGGTGTATATAAAGCCTCTCTATCTTTAAAATAACTTTTCTTGACAAGTTCAAAAATGTAAGACATATGACAGAACAGAAATTTTCTTCACTTATATAGTTTTATTTTCCACAGTGCTGCAGCTGAAGTTTGCCCTGTTGTCAGTTCATACATGAGTCCTGTTGACACTTCTTTTCTCTTAAGTGCCAGGGGTTTAGCTTTGAAGCTTTTCCTAACTCAGTCTTTAGGAACCACTCTAATTACATTATTAAACAAGATGAAAATAATTCAGATAACAAAACCTTCTTTAGAGATACCCATCCAACGAATTAAGTATAAAAAACTTATTCAGTAGAGTATATTGCAAAACAAAAGGTTAAATGAGACTTAAAAATGGCAAATTATCTTAATATCCTTTATTAGGACATGTAAGAACTAATGCAAATGTGATGAGAAATAGCTGTCAGGTTTGTAAAAGCAATTTTTGACTCACTGTTATTCTCTCTCTTTCTGGATTTTCTTTAGAGAAATATTTGAACTTTCATGCTATAATATGAATTTATTCAAGCCTAAAATGTTATTTTGTTACATTAAACATTTATATTTATCAAACATAAAACACTGACCAGAATATTTTAACATTTCAAATGGTTCATATCATTTAAATGTTTTATGTCACAAATTCACACAGAAATCATACACTAATACTGTGTGTGTCTGTGTGTGAGAGAGAGAATTTTATAAACAACTAAAACATGCTTTCTAAACTAGAGGAAAAAAATTGATGAGGGAAAAGAAGTCATCCAGCATACACGGAGGCAAGGGAAAAAGAGAAACACAGAAGTGGAAAAAATACTGCAAAATAAGAAAATACAAATGAATACAAATATATCAGTCATCACAATCTATATAATTTGACTAGGGTTCCAGTTAAAAGCTGAGATCTTTAGATTATTTTCAAATTAACTATATATTATTTACCAGTATACATTAAAAAATTCATAATAAGGACACCGAAAGGTAGTGAGTGAAAAGATGGGAAAATATGCACTAGGCAAATACTAACCAAAGCAAAGTTGATAGAGCTAAAGTGATACCAAATAAAACAGGCTTTAAGACAAAAACAATGTTCAAAATAAAGAGGGTCACAGGTATATACAATTCCCAGTTCACCAAGAAGAGAGTATATATAATTCTGAAGTTATATATACCTAAAATGTAGCTTTTTAAATATAGAGAGTAAAATTAGGAAAAATTACAAGGATAGAAAAATCCAACAGCACAGTTAGATTATATCACACCAATTTCAGTAATTGATTTTAAAAGTAGGCAAAAAAAAAAAAAAAAAAAATCACTAAGGATGAGGAGGATTTGAACACAATTAAAAAGCTTGATCTGGGGTTTCCCTGGTGGCGCAGTGGTTGAGAATCTGCCTGCTAATGCAGGGGACACGGGTTCGAGCCCTGGTCTGGGAGGATCCCACATGCCGCGGAGCAACTGGGCCCGTGAGCCACAACTACTGAGCCTGCGCGTCTGGAGCCTGTGCTCCGCAACAAGAGAGGCCACGATGGTGAGAGGCCCGCGCACCGCGATGAAGAGTGGCCCCCGCTTGCCGCAACTAGAGAAAGCCCTAGCACAGAAACGAAGACCCAGCATAGCAATCAATCAATCAATCAATAAAAAAAAAAAAAACCTAAAAAAAAAAAAGCTTGATCTAATGTGCATATATAGAATTCTGAGCTCACTATTAGAATACATTTTCAAGTACATATGGAACATTTTTTTGAAATGCATTATGAACTGGACATAAAGCAACTCCTTAATTTCAAAAATCTATATCATACATATCCTAATCTCTGAACTCAAGGAAATTAAGGTAGATGTAATTACCAAAAGGGGAATTTTTAAAATTCATGCATTTGAAATTTAAACACATGCTTTAATTACCCATGGGTAAAAGAAACCACACAGAAATTTAAAACACTTAGAACCAAATGTGAATGAAAAACTATATATAAAAATTTCCAAGATGCAACTAGAGCATCTTCATATTAAAAGAATACTTTATAGCTTATTTTTTAGAAGTCTGAAAGTGAAAAGGATACTATATATAGGCTGCAGAAAACAAGCAGAAGTTATTTTGAAGCAGATGTAATGGTTCAAAATCTAAAATGATAGAACACACTAAAACTGACTCATGAAGAATTAGTTAATCCATATAGTCTATGACTATATCAGTCAGGGTTCATTCAGGGAAACAGAAAAAACTAATATAGGAACTGTGTAAAGAGGTTTTAGGACAACTGAGGCAACAGGGATAGTAACAGCAGGCAGTATCTCTTACTTCTAGAGCTGTGGGAAAAAAGGAAGAGGTTACTAATTTTGGAATCTAACAGCTTGGAAAAGAGACTCCTCAGAGCTGGGACCCAGATCTCTGATTAGAGGGTGCTGCCCAGCAGATGCTGATGTTCAGGAGTTCAGAGGAAGCCCCCCCATCCCTACAGATCTTCGAGTCAAACCACTGAGGAAGGAAGCACTGGCCATCTGGTGCTGGTGTCTCTAAGGACAGACAGTGATGCTGGTTATGGGACTATAGAAAAAACTGGAACAAAAAATGTCACTGCTAAAGTAAAGAAACATTGCTGGGGTGCCATTAACAGGAAGCAAACACAGAAGGAACAGGTTCCTTCTCCTTCCTCCAGCCTCCTAGTCTCCCTTTAGCAGCTGTTGGAAGAAACTAACAGGGAACCCAAAGGAAAGGAAAAATGTGGTTTGAAGAGTGTCAATTCCAGTATTGCAAAACAAAATAGAAAACAGGTTTTTTTTTTAAGTTTTATTGGAGTATAGTTGATTTACAAGGTTGTGTTAGTTTCAGGTATGTAGCATAGTGATTCAGTTATTCATATACATATATTCATTCTTTTTCAGATTCTTTTCCCATATAGGTTATTACAGAACATTGAGTAGAGTTCCCTGTGCTATACAGTAGGTCCTTGTTGGTTCTCTATTTTATATATAGTAGTGTGTGTATGTTAATCCCAAGCTCCTAATTTATCCCTCCTCCCCTCCCTATCCCCTTTGGTAACCGTAAGTTTGCTTTCGAGTTCTGTGAGTCTGTTTCTGTTTTGTAAATAAGTTCACTTGTATCATTTTTTAGATTCCACATATAGTGATATCATATGATACTTACCTTTCTCTGTCTGATTTACTTAGTATGATAATCTCTAGTTTCATCCATGTTGCTGCAAATGGAATTATTTCATTCTTTTTTTTTTTTTTGAAGGAAGGTAATCCACTTGGTATTTATAAAACATTAAATACTGAGGTACTTTCATAATTATGAAAACTGCTTAAGAAGTAGTGAGTTTAGCATTACAACGACAAAAAGTACTAATGCCTATAGCTCACCTCCTGAGATGTTAGATTAAATTAAAAAGAAAAATTCTGAAAAAGAGTAAACTCTTGGTCTTGTTGCTTGGGAGAAAAATCTAAACTTTAGAGGCTAGCTCAAAAGTCTATCTTGGTTGCAGGCTTCAAGTCTGGTAGGAATCACGGCTCCTCAGTTGAAAACCTAGTAAGAGTAGCAGCAAGGTTAATGAAGAGCAAGCTAAATCTCCTCAGAATAATTCATGCTGCCACAAATTTGCTCTGTGGACTTGGAGATGCTGCTATTGACCCAGCACTGGGAGAGGGAAGGAGCACAGATGGACTCACGGTTTTGGATGTCAGAGGAGCTGAAGGACTGGTTAGGGAAACCATCTCCTGGATTGCTAATTGGAGCTTTAAGCGATGCAGAGGATTGCTGATTCCAATTTCTCTTTGGATCTCAGTGTCTGATAAAGCAGACGTAATGGCACCGCTCTTCATATTGGCTCCGCAGGCTGCCATGTACCAAGCAGGCATTCCCAACCAGAGCTCTAACCACGCGACTACAGTGGGCCCATCCCACTGGGCAAAAAGGTAATCCCTTTCTCCAAGCTTCTTCTAGAAGTTCATGCTTTTTCTTCAGTCTTCTATCCTCAGTTTGAATTCCAAGTTTGCCTAACCCCGGGGACTCCTGAGCTGCAGCTTCAGTCTCTATAAAGCCTCGGAGCTGCCCAAGTCGAGGTTTTTCTTTTTTACCAAACAAACGTCTTATTGAAGACTTGATTCCTTTCTTCTTGGGGGCTTTGCGAAGAGAGTCTTGGCTGCTGTTGGCACTGCCAAGCCCAAGGCTTTCAGGCTTGAGGGAGACAGTTAAACTACTTCGGGCATCATTGCGGTAGGAAGAAGGGAGGATGTGAGTCATCCTGTTGGCTCTAGGGGGAGGGGGAGGAGAAGTTTCACATTTAATTGTTGATTTAGCCTCCCGACCATCTTCTTCTACCACTGCAATCTTTCTCTGATGTTTCCTTAGATCACTTGACAGTGTCATGACTCCCATCCGATCCATTTCCCTGGCAGGACTTCGAGGGGTGAGCTTTGGTGTTGAGTGTCCACTCGGGGGAGATGAACTGTTCAGTGAAGAAGCTGTAACCGAGGCAGTGATGGAGGTACCTGGAAGGACCCTCACTAAATTCAGGCCTTCCAGACTCACACTAGCCACTCTATTCTCAATTTCTTCAGCATGTAACTCTATATTGTTTTTCTTCCTGAATTAGTCTGATTTCTTTGTTGATAGCATCCAGTTGTTCCTGAAGCATCATGGCTAGAGTCTGGGCATCAGAATGACCACTTGGAGAGTGAAGATCCATTGAGCTAAAAATCGTTTCTCTTTCATCATCATCAATGTCAGACATTTCTATGTCACTTTCAAAAGGGTGACTGCTTAGCACTCCAATTTGTTGTGTTCTATTCCATTCATGATCCCCAAGAGATTTCACCTTTGGCTCATCTCTCCGCACACCCATGTGACCCCTCCTTGGTCTTCTTATTACTTTAGTTGTTCTGTAATAAGACTGGCTGTCCACTAGGGATCCAACAGAGTACGGCAGCTCAGCTGAGGTGTCTAGATGAGTTCTTGATATTGTGGGTTCAAATAAAGAGTCAGTTCTCATTTTCATCTGGTCAAGTTCAGATCTCAGCTTTTCAATTTCTTCTGCTAATCTTTCCTTATCATGTAAAGATTCTTGCAGATTCTTTCTGAAAGTTTCTGATTCTTGAATTAAAACATTCCTCTCTTCTAGAGCAGCCATTCGTTCCTTTAAGTGTAGCTGTAAGCGTTTGTTGGATTCAGTCAGAAGTCTATCCACAGTTTCGGATAATCTTTTGTTGTACTCCTCGTTCATTTTCTCTCTTTGCCTAGCTCTTTGAAGTTCTTGATTTTTCTCTTCAATTTGACCTTCTAGATGCCTCATACATTCTTCAATGTTTCCATGTCTTTCTTCAGCCTTTGTCAGGGCTGCAATTCTCTGAGCCAGTTCAGCCTCTACTTCAGGTAAGCTCTCAGCTTTTCCCATAGTTTGCTGTAACTTTTGCTCAGCCAGCTCAAGACGCTCTTGTAACTGTCTGTTCTTCTCTTCCATCTGCCATAGGATGGCCTCTTTATTTGCTAACTCATTTTCTAGTTTGTCATTCATGTCATGTATGGAGGTAGATTCTCTCTGAGCACTGGGGTAACGCTTCTCAAGGGTCGTGATTCTTTCTTCCATATCTTCCTTCTGTGCCATGGCCTCCCTAATGTCCCTTTGATACTTAGTGTTCATTTCTTCTGTTTTAATGAGATCCTTTCTTGCTGTCTCTGCTTCCTGTTCCACCTCTCCCCCTTGAGAAGAAAGGGCTGCTAAACGTTCTTTCATTTGGGCCATTTCATAGTTTTGTTTTTCAAGCAATTCTTGTAGTTCAACTATTGGACTTGTTTCATCAGTTGAGTCTATAGAGCCATTGGACAAACGCTTTTCATGGACTTTCTGGCCAGGTTCCATCCCTTCAAGATGTTCTGACTCTGTGGATCCCTCACTTGATGGCATTTTTCTTTGTATATGAACATTTTGTTCATGCAAGGCAACAGTCTCCTGATTAGGAGTAGCTAGTTCTTCCAGTGCAGAGACTCTTTCTAAAGAAACCCTCAGTCGCTCCCTTACCTTTCATCCAAGGCCTTGAGGTGCTCAAATAAAGATTGCAGCACCCTGAGAACCTCAACTTCGCTGGACACTCCAGAGGGGGACAGGGCTTCTTGCTTCACCACCGTCATTCTTAGTGACCTTTCATATCGTGACACAAGGCACTCCAAATGCTTCAGTAACAGTCTTGTATTGTTTCTTTCAGCTTTAAGTTCAGAAATTTCTTCTTCCTTTTCTAGAAGTTGTTCCCTGCAGGCATTTAATTCTTTTGTCAGTGCAGCAAATTCCGGTGGATCAACCCCCTTAGAACCAGTCAGCCCTCCTGTTAGGGATTCAATATCCTGCTGGTGTTGGAGGGTCTCCTGCAGAGGTGAGGAGTGGCTGTGGCTCACTGTGGGGACAAGGACACTGGCAGCAGAAGTTCTGGGAAGTACTCCTTGGCGTGAGCCTTTCCGGAGTCTGCCATTAGCCCCACCAAAGAGCCTCTAGGCTCCAGTCTATTCCATTCTTTTTTACGGCTGAGTAATATTCCATTGTATATATGTACCACATCTTCTTTATCCATTCATCTGTCGATGGATATTTAGGTTGCTTCCGTGTCTTGGCTATTATGCAAATAATAGCTATTTGCTATTATTGCAAATAATGTTGCAATGAACATTCTGTATCTTTTTTAATTATGGTTTTCTCCAGATATATGCCTGGAGTGGGGTTGCTGGATCATATGCTAGTTCTATTTTTAGCTTTTTAGGGAACCTCCATACTGTTTTCCATAGTGATTGTACCAATTTACATTCCCACCAACAGTGTAAGAGGATTCCCTTTTCTCCACACCCTCTCCAGCATTTATTGTTTGTAGACTTTTTGATAATGGCCATTCTGACTTGTGTGAGGTGATACCTCATTGTAGTTCTGATTTGCATTTCTCTAATATTATAATTAGTGATGTTGAGCATCTTTTCATGTGCGAGAACTGTTACTTTTGAGCACAGAGAAGATAGTTCCATAGTCCTGGGTACTTGTGGTAGAGAAGAAGAAATTCTGAAAATAAATGAGCTAAATATACAACTTTAAGAAGTTAGAATAACAGAATAACTCTAAAGAAATTAGACAGGTCTAATTAATAAAGATAAAAATAAGTGAAATAGAAAATAAAGATTCAATAGACAGAATGAGCAAAGCCAAAATATATTTCTTCAAAAAGAATAAGAAAATTGACAAAACAAAACTGAAAAAGAAAAAGACATAGGTAAATAATTTGGGAAAAGGAAAAGGAAGACATACATATATTGCAGAAATCAAGCAGAGGGTATTATGAACAACTGTATGCCAAAAACTTTTGAAATATGTGAAATGGTCAAATTATTAAAACAGTCTCAATAAGTAGAAACTCTAGTCTATGGCCATTGAAGAAATTAGACTTGTAGTCATTTTTCCCCCACAAATCAAACACCAGGCTCAGATGGTTTTATAGGACAATTCTACTTCTGTCAAGGAAAAGAAGAAGAATTTTTCACAAACTCTTTAGGGACTATAAAAAAAAACAGAGTGGAATATTTCTTCTAAGAGTTATAACTTAATACCAAAACCACAATTAGTAAAAGAAAAGGTATAGGCCAGTTCAAAGAACAAATTTGTCAGTGTATATAAAAAGATAAGATGTATTCAGTAGTGAAATGCTAAAAGTGTTCTCCTTAAGTAACAGTATAAACGTACTCACTATCATCATGGGTATTCAACATTGTACTGGAGGTCTTAAGATAATGTGACAAGAAGAAAATGGTAGAAAAGTAATGGAAGGGGGAAAATGTCATCTATAGATGATATGATCACCTATATAGACAACACAAAGGGGGATATACAAATTACTGAAATTATTATGGAAACCTGTCAAGGTGGCAATACATAAGATTAATACACAAAAAACAACTGCATTTCTATATACCAGCAGCAAACAGAAAATTCAGGATTTTTTGAAGTTACTATTTACACAGCAACTGAAAATAGATGGTACTTAGGAATACATATATCAAACAATAAACAAGCCTTCTATAGGGAAAATAATAAAACTGAATCAAAAGACATTTAAAAAGTTCTAAATAAAGAGAGATACATGTTGTGTTCATCTATTGAAGAGTTAATATTGTAAAGATATAAGTGCTTCCTCAAGTTATTCATATTTACTGGAATTACAGATTTTTTTAAAAGATTTAAAAATTTAGATGGAAGAGCAAAGAGCCAAGACAGTCCTAAAGAATCAAGTAGAGAGAATTTTCCTGCCAGAAAAATTCATAATAATTAAAACTGTAACTGGTGCAGAGATAGAGCAATGGAATAGAATGGAAAAATAAGAAAATGTTCTCTGCACATAGAAAACTTGACATAAGGCACAACTAAATTCAGGATTGGTGGGAAAGGGCAGATTATTCAATGAATGGTTCTAGAATAATTGCTCATCTATAAGGACAAAATTGTAAACTGATCCTTAACTCATACCTTACGCAAAAAAATCAGTTTCTAACGTATTAAGCTGTAAGTACAAAAGGCAAAACATTAGAAATTCTAGAAGAAAATAAAAGAGAAAAACCTCTATATCCTTAGGGATTTTTAAACAAAAATTATGTAAACTGTAACAAGTATTAAGAAATTCAGCTTCATCACAATTCAGAACCATGCATTAAAAGACCCTTGTAAAGACTTGTGGTTGCCAAGGGGGAGGGGATTGGGGGAGGAATGGATTGGGAGTTTGGGATTAGCAGATGCAAACTATTATATGTAGAATAGATAAACAACAAGGTTCTACTGTACAGCACAGGGAACTATATTCAATATCCTGTGATAACCCACAATGGAAAAGAATACAAAAAAGAATGTGTATATATGTATAACTGAATCACTTTGCTGTGCAGCAAATACTGACACAACATTGTAAATCAACCATACTTCAATTAAAAAAAAAGACCCTGTAAAGAGTGTAAAAGACAAACCACAAACTGAGAAAATATATTTGTGATACACATAACAAAAAATATAAAAAGGACTAGTGTCTACAATATATAAAAGCCTCATGTGTCAATAGAAAAATAGAAACAATCTATTTATTTATTTATTTATTGGGTGACACGAGTAGCCAATAAATATCAAAAGATTCTCTACCTTATTACAATCAGTGAACATTTAAATAATGATATACCATTTCACAGCTGCCAGACTAGAAAAAAATTAAAGTCTGACAAAACCAAGTGACGAGAGGAACATAGAACAGTAGGATTTCTCGGAGCAGGTAAGAACACAAATTGGGACAATAATCTTGGGGAATAATTTACCTACCATTCAACTTCCATGTGCATAAACCCCTTGTCCCAGGAATTCTAATCCAAATCTTCGCACATGTGCACCAAGAAAGATGATGAAAAATGTTCATAGTAGCATTGTTCATAATAGCAACAAACACTAGAAACAGCTCAATTGTCCATTGAAATTAGAATGGATAAATTGTAGTACAATCACATAATGAAATACTGTGCTGTAGTAAAACTGAGCTACAGCTATAGGCACCAACATAAATGAATTTCAGAAAAAAATTTGAGCTCCAAAAGCGAATTGCAGAATACAGAAGTACAGTTCCATTCATACGAAGTTCAAAAATAGGCATAGCTAAACAATATATTGTTCAGGGACACATACATGTGATTAAAATATGAAGAAAAGGTACAGGGAGATTATCACAAAATTTAGGATACTGATTGCATCTGGGAAGGAAAGAGTGGTGTTGCTATCATGGAGCGGTACACAGTAGCCTTCAAAAATATTAGTAATGTTCTGTTTTTTAAGCTGGCTGATAAGCAAAGTTTGTTCTTTTTATTTTTTTATTTTATACAGTTATACACTTTTACTCTGTATGATACACTCATAATGAAATATTTTATAAAATTTAAAAAATTTTACTTTCATATTAGATACTTGGTTTGGCTTTAAAAAGGAGCCAATGGATTTGTTTAATATTTTTCTTTATCCTAGTCTGATAAATTTCACTGCCTCCTTGGGTTACAACATTAAACATTTTAAACCACCGTCCTCAAAAAAAAAGTCTAAATAATTTTGAACTATTTAACTTTTGGTTTTTACAAACATGTATGTATACACATATATGAATTTTAAGATGACACCTATGAAAGAGTTTAAAGACATACATACCTATACAAATGCAAGCTAATATAGACATGGTGCATGTATTTTTTTTTGAATTTTTGAGTTTTCTTTTATATTTTTTTTATACAGCAGGTTCTTATTAGTTAACCATTTCATACATATTAGTGTATATATCTCAATCCCAATCTCCCAATTCATCACACCACCACCACCCCACCCAGCTTTCCCCCCTTGGTGTCCATACAATTGTTCTCTACATCTGTGTCTCAATTTCTGCCCTGCAAACTGGTTCATCTGTACCATTTTTCTAGGTTCCACATATATGCATTAATATACGATTTTTGTTTTTCTCTTTCTGACTTACTTCACTCTGTATGACAGTGTCTAGATCCGTCCACGACTCTACAGATGACCCAGTTTTGTTCCTTTTTATGGCTGAGTAATATTCCATTGTATATATGTACCACATCTTCTTTATCCATTTGTCTGTCAATGGGCATTTAGGTTGCTTCCATGTCCTGGATATTGTAAATAGTGCTGCAATGAACATTGGGGTGCATGTGTCTTTTTGAATTATGGTTTTCTCTGGGTATATGCCAGTAGTGAGATTGCTGGATCATATGGTAATTCTATTTTTAGTTTTTTAAGGAACCTCCACACCGTTCTCCATAGTGGCTGTATCAATTTACATTCCCACCAACAGTGCAAGAGGGTTCCCTTTTCCCCACACCCTCTCCAGTGTTTGTTGTTTGTAGGTTTTCTGATGATGCCCATTCTAAGTGGTGTGAGGTGATACCTCATTGTAATTTTGATTTGCATTTCTCTAATAATTAGTGATGTTGAGCAGCTTTTCATGTGCTTCTTGGGCATCTGTATGTTTTCTTTGAAAGAATGTCTATTTAGGTCTTCCGCCCATTTTTGGATTGGGTTGTTTGTATTTTTAATATTGAGCTGAATGAGCTGTTTATATATTTTGGAGATTAATCCTTCGTCCATTGATTCGTTTGCAAATATTTTCTCCCATTCTGAGGGTTGTCTTTTCATCTTGTTTGTAGTTTCCTTTGCTGTGCAAAAGCTTTTAAGTTTCATTAGGTCCCATTTGTTTATTTTTGTTTTCATTTCCATTACTCTAGGAGGTGGATCAAAAAAGATCTTGCTGTGATTTATGTCAAAGAGGGTTCTTCCTAAGTTTTCCTCTAAGAGTTTTATAGTGTCCAGTCTTATATTTAGGTCTTTAATCCATTTTGAGCTTATCTTTGTGTACGGTGCTGGGGAGTGTTCTAATTTCATTCTTTTACGTGTAGCTGTCCAGTTTTCCCAGCACTACTTATTGAAGAGACTGTCTTTTCTCCATTGTATATCCTTGCCTCCTTTGTCATATATTAGTTAACCATATGTGTGTGGGTTTATCTCTGGGCTTTCTATCCTATTCCATTGATCTATATTTCTGTTTTTGTGCCAGGACCATATTGTCTTGCTTACTGTCACTTTGTAGTATAGTCTGAAGTCAGGGAATCTGATTTCCTCCAGCTCCGTTTTTTTTGCTTAAGACTGCTTTGGCTATTCGGGGTCTTTTGTGTCTCCATACAAATTTTAAGATTTTTTGTTCTAGTTCTGTAAAAAATGCCATTGGTAATTGGTAGGTTTATTCCTAGGTATTTTATTCTTGTTATTGCAATGTTAAATGGGAGTGTTTGCTTAATTTCTCTTTCAGATTTTTCATCATCAGTGTATAGGAATGCAAGAGATTTCTGTGCATTACAGAAAGTTGTATCCTGCAACTTTACCAAATTCATTGATTAGCTCTAGCAGTTCTCTGGTGGCATCTTTAGGATTCTCTATGTATACTATCATGTCATCTGCAAACAGTGACAGTTTTACTTCTTGTATTCCAATTTGTATTCTTTTTATTTCTTTTTCTTCTCTGATTGCCATGGCTAGGACTTCCAAAACTATGTTGAATAATAGTGGTGAGAGTGGACATCCTTGTCTTGTTCCTGATCTTAGAGTAAACGCTTTCAGTTTTTCACCATTGAGAATGATGTTGGCTGTGGGTTTGTCATATATGGCCTTTATTATGTTGAGGTAGTTTCCCTCTATGCCCACTTTCTGGAGAGTTTTTATCATAAATGGATGTTGAATTTTGTCAAAAACTTTTTCTGCATCTATTGAGATGATCATATGGTTTTTCTTCTTCAGTTTGTTAATATGGTGTATCACATTGATTGACTTGCATATACTGAAGAATCCTGGCATCCCTGGGATAAATCCCACCTGATCATGGTGTATGATCCTTTTAATGTGTTGTTGGATTCTGTTTGCTAGTATTTTGTTGAGGATTTTTGCATCTATATTCATCAGTGATATTGGTCTGTAATTTTCTTTTTTTGTAGTATCTTTGTCTGGTTTTGGTATCAGGGTGATGGTGACCTCATAGAATGAGTTTGGGAGTGTTCCTTCCTCTGCAAGTTTTTGGAAGAGTTTGAGAAGGATGGGTGTTATCTCTTCTCTGAATGTTTGATAGAATTCACCTGTGAAGCCATCTGGTCCTGGACTTTTGTTTGTTGGAAGATTTTTAATCACAGTTTCAATTTCATTACTTGTGATTGGTCTGTTCATATTTTCTATTTCTTCCTGGTTCAGTCTTGGAAGGTTATAGCTTTCTAAGAATTTGTCCATTTCTTCCAGGTTGTCCATTTTATTGGCATAGAGTTGCTTGTAGTAGTCTCTTAAGATGCTTTGTATTTCTGCAGTGTCTGTTGTAACTTCTCCTTTTTCATTTCTAATTTTATTGATTTGAGTCCTCTCCCTCTTTTTCTTGATCAGTCTGGCTAATGGTTTATCAATTTTGTTTATCTTCTCAAAGAACCACCTTTTAGTTTTATTGATCTTCCCTATTGTTTTCTTTGTTTCTATTTCATTTATTTCTGCTCTGATCTTTATGATTTCTTTCCTTCTGCTAACTTTGGGTTTTGATTGTTCTTCTTTCTCTAGTTCCTTTAGGTGTAACATTAGATTGTTTATTTGAGATTTTTCTTGTTTCTTGAGGTAGGCTTGTATAGCTATAAACTTCCCTCTTAGAACTGCTTTTGCTGCATCCCATAGGTTTTGGATCGTCGTGTTTTCATTGTCATTTGTCTCTAGGTATTTTTTGATTTCCTCTTTGATTTCTTCAGTGATCTCTTGGTTATTTAGTAACGTATTGTTCAGCCTCCATGTGTTTGTGTTTTTTTGTGTGTTATTCCCTGTAATTGATTTCTAATCTCATAGCGTTGTGGTCAGAAAAGATGCTTGATATGATTTCAATTTTCTTCAATTTACTGAGGCTTGATTTGTGACCCAAGATGTGATCTATACCTGGAGAATGTCTGTGTGCACTGAGAAGAAAGTGTAATCTGCTGTTTTTGGATGGAATGTCCTATAAATATCAATTAAATCCATCTGGTCTGTTGTGTCATTTAAAGCTTCTGTTTCCTTATTTATTTTCATTTTGTATGATCTGTCCATTGGTGTAAGTGAGGTGTTAAAGTCCCCCACTATTATTGTGTTACTGTCGATTTCCTTTTTTATAGCTGTTAGCAGTTGCCTTATGTATTGAGGTGCTCCTATGTTGGGTGCATATATATTTATAACTGTTATATCTTCTTCTTGGATTGATCCCTTGATCATTATGTAGTGTCCTTCCTTTTCTCTTGTAACCTTCTTTATTTTAAAGTCTATTTTATCTGATATGAGTATTACTACTCCAGGTTTCTTTTGATTTCCATTTGCATGGAATATCTTTTTCCATCCCCTCACTTTCAGTCTGTATGTGTCCCTAGATCTGAAGTGGCTCTCTTCTAGACAACATATATATGGGTCTTGTTTTTTGTATCCATTCAGCGAACCTGTGTCTTTTGGTTGGAGCATTAATCCATTCACATTTAAGGTAATTATCGATATGTATGTTCCTATTACCATTTTCTTAATTGTTTTAGGTTTGTTTTTTAGGTCCTTTTGTTCTCTTGTGTTTCCCACTTACAGAAGTTCCTTTAGCATTTGTTGTAGAGCTGGTTTGGTGGTGCTGAATTCTTTTAACTTTTGCTTGTCTGTAAAGCTTTTGATTTCTCCGTCGAATCTGAATGAGATCCTTGCTTGGTAGAGTAATCTTGGTTGTAGGTTCTTCCCTTTCATCATTTTAAATATATCATGCCACTCCCTTCTGGCTTGTAGAGTTTCTGCTGAGAAATCAGCTGTTAACCTTATGGGAGTTCCCTTGTATGTTATTTGTCGTTTTTCCCTTGCTGCTTTCAGTAATTTTTCTTTGTCTTTATTTTTTTCCAATTTGATTAACATGTGTCTCAGTGTATTTCTCCTTCTGTTTATCCTGTATGGGACTCTCTGTGCTTCCTGGACTTGGGTGGCTATTTCCTTTCCCATGTTAGGGATGTTTTCAACTATAATCTCTTAAAATATTTTCTCGGGTCCTTTCTCTCTCTCCTCTCCTTCTGGGACCCCTATAATGCGAATGTTGTTGATTTTAATGTTGTCCCATAAGTCTCTTAAGCTGTCTTCAGCTCTTTTCATTCTTTTTTCTTTAGTCTGTTCTGCAGCAGTGAATTCCACCATTCTGTCTTCCAGGTCACTTATCCTTTCTTCTGCCTCAGTTATTCTGCTATTGATTCCTTCTAGTGTAGTTTTCATTTCTGTTATTGTGTTGTTCATTTCTGTTTGTTTGTCCTTTAATTCTTCTAGGTCTTTGTTAAACATTTCTTGCATCTTCTCGATCTTTGCTTCCATTCTTTTTCCGAGGTCCTGGATCATCTTCACTATCATTATTCTGAATTCTTTTTCGGGAAGGTTGCCTATTTCCACTTCATTTAGTTGTTTTTCTGGGGTTTTATCTTGTTCCTTCAGCTGGTACATAGCCCTCTGCCTTTCCATCTTGTCTGTCTTTCTGTGAATGTGGTTTTCATTCCACAGACTGCAGGATTGTAGTTCTTCTTGCTTCTGCTATCTGCCCTCTGGTGGATGAGGCTATCTAAGAGGCTTGTGCAAGTTTCCTGATGGGAGGGACTGGTGGTGGGTAGAACTGGCTGTTGTTCTGGTGGACAGAGCTCAGTCAAACTTTAATCCACTGTCTGCTGAAGGGTGTGGCTGGGTTCCCTCCCTGTTGGTTGTTTGGCCTGAGGCAACCCAACACTGGAACCTACCCAGCTCTTTGGTGGGGTTAATGGCAGACTCTGGGAGGGCCCATACCAAGGAGTACTTCCCAGAACTTCTGCTGCCAGTGTTCTTGTCCTCGCAGTGAAACACAGCCACCCACTGCCTCTGCAGGAGACCCTCCAACACTAGCAGGTAGGTCTGGTTCAGTCTCCTATGGTGTCACTGCTCCTGTCCTTGGGTCCCTATACACACACTACTTTTTGTGTGCCCTCCAAGAGTGGAGTCTCTGTTTCCCCCAGTCCTGTTGACGTCCTGCCATCAAATCCCGCTAGCCTTCAAAGTCTGATTTTCTAGGAATTCCTCCTCCCGTCGCCAGACCCCCAGGTTGGGAAGCCTGACGTGGGGCTCAGAACCTTCACTCCAGTGGGTGGACTTCTGTGGTATAAGTGTTCTCCAGTCCTTTAGTCACCCACCCAGCAGTTATGGGATTTGATTTTATTGTGATTGTGCCCCTCCTACTGTCTCATTGCAGTTTCTCCTTTGTCTGTGGATGTGGGATATCTTTTTTGGTGAGTTCCAGTGTCTTCCTGTTGATGATTGTTTGGCAGTTAGTTGTGGTTACGGTGCTCTCGCAAGAGGGAGTGAGAGCACGTCCTTCTACGCCGCCATCTTGAACCTATTTTTTCGACATGGTGCATGTCTTAAAGGATAGATAGAATCACTGTTGTTTTTGGACTAAGCAGAATGTGGCTAAAGATCAAATTAGATGGTTATACACTGAAATCTCGGGTAAACCTCTTTCTTGTTTTTGTTTTAACACTATGAAGACAAGATGGTTTTGTCAACTGAAAAAAAATGCACAACCTTAAAAGTTGAGAATTATGTTTTATTAGGTGGCTTTACTGAGGACTGTAACATGGGAAGCAGCCTCTCAGATAGCTCTGAGGAATGGTTCCCAAGAGGTATGAGAGAAGCCAGGGTATATAGGAGTTTTAGCTGGGGTGGGGGTGGAGAAACATGTAGTAGAACATCAAAAGATTACTGCTAATCACAAAAAGCAGACATCTCAATTTAATGATTTTAATGATTTTCTGTATATGGGAAGATGCAAGAGCCTGGGCTTATTGATATCATTCCTTTCATATGCGCCTTAACTTTATAGGGCCAGTATCATGTTTTTCTCCATCCTGAATTCCCCTCAGGGTGCACGGGGTGGGGGGCTGATGCAGTGGCTGATGGCTTTATGGCCACAACATCCTTTGTTTACTGAAATAGCAGGTGACATTCTTTGTCCACATTTGAGAAGAGCAGAGATGGGAATAGAACCTCATGTATCTTTGCAGAATAAACTAGGGGTTCTTGATATGTGACATAAATGTGGAAGGAGGAGAAGAGAAACCATTTTCACGAAAAGGAATGAAGTAGTTAAAGTACATCTCACTAAAAAGTCAGAAGTTCTCCCACCTTAGTCTCTATACCTCCCCATTCCCACCAAAAATAGGATTTATCAGGCTGGGTGTATAAGAGTTCAGGAGATCATTCCAAGAAAAAGCACCAAACTTTGGTGAAAACTGATACATCCAAGATGGTATGCAAGGTATTTAACAATCAGTTCAGTGCATGACCAGTCAGAAATTATGCTAGCAAGCCCTTAAGCTGTATCAGTGCATCCTAATATCAAGACTGGTATTTCTCGACCTTTTAATTTGTTTTATAGAGGCGGTGTCTGTTTTTTATCCTAGAATAGTGCCTTGCACACAGTAGTTGCTGAATAAATATTTGTTGAATGAATGACATGTTTAAAATTTTAAAAGCAGAGAGTAAAATCTATAAAAGCTGTTAGAACAGAGTAAATATTTATAAAGGCATTTCATGTAGCCTGAGAGTAATAGCAGGAGATGAAAAACAGCAATTAGGAATGCTAGGGAGCAGAACACAGAAACTGCAAGGTACATGGGATTTGGAGTCTGAAAGATGTGAGTTCAAAACTCTTTGCTGGCTACTGGATTTGTAATCTCATATAAAGCTTCTCTGTTGTTTTACTGGCTGTTTTTGGGGTTTGGTTTGGTTTTCCTGCGTGTGTTTTTTTTTAATTTTTATTGGAATATAGTTGATTTAAAATGTTGTGCTAGTTTCTGCTGTACAGCAAAGTGTATCATTCATACATATACATATGTTCACTCTTTTTAGATTCTTTTCCCATATAGGTCATTACAGAATATTGAGAAGAGTTCCCTGTGCTATACAGTAGGTCCTTATTAGTTATCTATTTTATATATAGTAGTGTGTATTTGTCAATCCCAATCAAATACAGGCTGTTTTTAAGGTCTTTGTCTTTCATCTTCAGCATTTTCACTAAGTTGAAATGTAGGGTTCTATTCTGCTTGGGACTCACATTTTCTGAGCATGAAGATTCCTGTCTTTCATCAATTCTGGAGATTCTCAGCTAATATTTCTTTAAATACTGACTCTTCTTTTGATCTAAAATTGATTTTAGACACATAGTGAGCCTTCTCTTTCTCTCCTCCATGTCTTAAACTCTTTTACATTTTCCCTGTTTTTATCTTTTCTCTGCTACATCTTTGATTTCAATGATTTTCTGTGTTTTGTCTGAACTGCTGTTTGACTTTCCCACTGAGACTTTAACTTCAGTGATCATATATTTCAAGTCTAGAAGTTCTATTTGTTGTCTTAAATCTTAAATCTCTTTTCCCCCTTGTGTCTTGTTATTCTGTTTCTATTTATTTCATGATAAGTGGGACTTTGCCTGTGGGAATCTTTTCTGGTCTGAGCTGAAGAGGTTTCTCTCTAAAATAGTTGTACGGTTGTTTCTGACAGATCTGTCAGGCATATTCCTAGCCCAAACCCCTTTCATGCTACTTCCTTAGCTGGAATTTCATACTCTACATGGTAGCATCGATTAGAATTGCAAACTCTAGGGAAAAAATGCCCCCAAGTGTAATGAATTCTTAGGGAAGCCCTTTTTGTTTCCTCTACCCGGAGCCAAAGCAAAGGAAGACAAGTTCTTTCCTTGCCTATCTGTGCTGAAGGGCAGATTTTTTTTTCCTAAATTTCCCTTTAACTGAGGATGTAGTTAGTCAAAGGTCCCTGCTTTTTGTAAGAGTTTCAATTCCATGTCCTGTGAACCCTCCATTTTCTCTATGAGCTCAAAGGCTTTATCTCATGGTCTTTCCTGGATGTTATGCCTCTAACCTCCCGGGGTTTCTTGCTGTTTTCATTTCCGAATTTGTACTTGCCTTCTGGGGATTTCCTCTTATTGAAAACTCAGCTACGCGCAGTTCGTTTTGTTAAGGGGAAGTTCTCAGGGTATCTTCCTTGCTGCAAAAAATGGAAATCTCCCACTTCCTAATATTAGGTCCAATTATATGACTTGTTGATATTTGACCATTTTGACCTATACAATTTTATGTTTCATAATATCATAATTCTTAAATATTTAACTTAAGTATTTTCTACCCCTCAGGGTTGATACAAGGATTAAATGAGATAATATATGTAAAGATCTTATCAGTTTGGACATGTAGTTAACAATAAATGGTAGTTTCACATTATAAACATATATGTCCATAAATGCATAAAATACTATGTGAAGGACACATATCACAAAAATATGTACTCTTAGCAGGATTTGCTTCAAGGGAGGGGAATTTAATTGCTGGAAACAGGGAAGGAAAGAGACAATTTTTCCTGTAAACTCCTTGGTAACTTCTGAATTTTGAACTATTTGCATATATTCCCTATTCAAAAATTATTGTAGAAATGAAAAATTATAAACCCATCAAACTGCCTGACATGCTATATATAAGGTAGAGCATGAGATTTGGGGATGGATTTTCACTTTTCCGCTATATATTTGGTGATGTTTGAATTTTTCTAATAAATGTGTTTATATGCTATGTTTATAATTTAAATATTAAAGCTAAAAAAATCACTTGGGCATATGTCCATATGGGTATGACACATTATTTTAACTTATTTGTATGTCAGGACCAAGGTTACCATTAGCTTAAAGACAATCAGTGGGCAACTCATTCTAATTTGGTGTGAAGAGCAACAGCAACAAAAACTTTTAAACAAACTGGCTTCAAAAGCTAAACTTTAGAGACAGCAGAGATATTTTGTAGTCAAAAATTACATTCTGTGCTTTGAATATTTTAGAGAAGATATTCGGTCTCAGAGTAGAAGCAATCATTGCCAAGACATGGTAGAAAAAAATGAGACATTGTTTTCTTGTGTTGGCAATTTTTCTTAAAACAAAGCAACCACTGCTTTTTAAAACAGGCTCTCACCATGACTCCTCCGTATGGCGTGATAATGAAGACATTTACTACAAAGATGCTAATGGATTTTTTAAGCTGTATCTTCATTTGGGGATGTTTCCCTAAAAAATATGAGGTCATTAAAAGAAGTTATCACAGCATTTTAAGTGCCCAACATCCTTCTAATTACTCACCCAGTATGGCAGGAGGAGAGCCTTCCGTGTCTCTGGACAAGTAGAATTTACGTTAAATTATTTTTCCTTAGGCATGTGAGGTAATGTGGTATTGTATTGACATTTTTCCCCCGCATTCGGTCTACATCAAGCTTGCTTCACCTCTGCACTACTGACATTTCAGGCCTGCTAACTCTTCGTGGTGGGAGCTGTCCTGCGCCCTGTAAGATGCGTAGCAGCACCCCCAGTTTCTAACCCTAGATGTCAGTAGCACTCCCCCTTCAGTTTTTTCTACAGACATTGCTAAATATTCTCTGGTGGACAAAATTGCTCCTGACTGAGAGAGATTTGAGCAATCTACCTCTTGCTAAATTCTTTGGTCTGAGCCTATATGGGTGACTTAAGTGTCAAGATCGAGAAGAAACACCTTGAAAGTCTTTCTGTGGCTTAATGAGGAGGAAACTCATAGCTTAGCCTGGTTCTCTCACTAGATAAACCGAAGAGGCACAGTGACAACATCCCAGTGCTACTCAAAAGAAATGCCAGTGTCCTTCCATTGACACTTATGAAATGTCAGTTTGGAAGGCACTCCTTCTGCTAGTCATATTCCATTTGTAAATAGTACCTGGGCATTCTTTTGGGTACAAGCTCATATGTAAAGGAGCACAGGAAAGACTGGCAGGAAGGTCTTAGGCCATATTCCCCTCCTTGGCTCGTTAAGAAGAATCACATTATGTCTATCTTCTCAGTCAAATATACCCATCTGCACACAACACAGATTAGAAAAGTTTGCTTGCTCTTAATTCAGCTAGTATATATTGGACAAGTTAAAAATTCTAGGTTGAGGATTTCTATTTAAAACATTGCCATCCACTCATATCATGTTCATTTCCAAATTACTTAAAACTTTGCACTTAAGAATATTAACTTTGTAAAAGTCTAACTTGGCATGGAAAGAGAGAGCAAATTTTGGAAAATTTCTCTTTAAAAAGTGAATCAGAGACCCATATTAATCTAGGAGTTTTTCTCACTTGTCCTACCTTCTTTAAAGAATAGTAAACATTTTCATGTAAAATGGAATTACTTGTAGGGATCCCTGCTCTGAGCATAGTAAATAAACTATAATTTGCAAAGTCCATTGTCAAGGATCAACATTAAGAAGTGAATAATCATAGTCAATTGGGTGCAAGTTTTTATCATTTAAATATCACCGAATATGCTTGAATAGGCATATTTAATTTTTAAAAATTAAAACACTAAAATTATTCAGGGATTTTTTTAATTAAAAAAAAAATTTTAACATCCTGATTGGAGTATAATTGCTTTACATTGTTGTGTTAGTTTCTGCTGTATAACAAAGTGAATCAGCTATACTATACATATATCCCCATATCTCCTCCCTCATGCGTCTACCTCCCCACCCTCCCTATCCCACCCCTCTAGGTGGTCACAAAGCGCAGAACTGGTCTCCTTGTGCTATGCGGTTGCTTCCGACTAGCTATCTATTTTACATTTGGTAGTGTATATATGTCCATGCCACTCTCTCACTTTGTCCCAGCTTACCCTTCCTCCTCCCCGTGTCCTCAAGTCCATTCTCTACGTCTGCGTCTTTATTCCTGTCCTGGCCCTAGATTCATCAGAACCTTTTTTTTTTCTCTTAGATTCCATATATATGTGTTAGCATATGCTATTTGTGTCTCTCTTTCTGACTTACTTCACTCTGTATGACAGACTCTGGGTCCATCCACTTCACTACAAATAACTCAATTTTGTTTCTTTTTATAGCTGAGTAATATTCCATTGTATATATGTGCCACATATTCTTTATCCATTCATCTGTCGATGGACACTTAGGTTGCTTCCATGTCCTGGCTATTGTAAATAGAGCTGAAAAGATCATTGTGTTACATGACTCTTTTTGAATTATGGTTTTCTCAGAGTATATGCCCAGTATTGGGATTGCTGGATCATATGGTAGTTCTATTTTTAGTTTTGTAAGGAAACTCCATACTGTTCTCCATAGTGGCTGTATCAATTTACATTCCCACCAACAGTGCAAGAGGGTTCTCTTTTCTCCACACTCTCTCCAGCATTTATTGTTTCTAGATTTTTTGATGATGCCATTCTGACTGGTGTGGTCATTGTAGTTTTGATTTGCATTTCTCTAATGATTAGTGATGTTGAACATCCTTTCATGTGTTTGTTGGCAATCTGTATATCTTCTTTGGAGAAATGTCTATTTAGGTTTTCTGCCCATTTTTGGATTGGGTTGTTTGTTTTTTTTGATATTGAGCTGCATGAGCTGCTTGCACATTTTGGAGATTAATCCTTTGTCAGTTGCTTCATTTGCAAATATTGTCTCCCATTCTGAGGGCTGTCTTTTCATCTTGTTTATGGTTTCCTTTGCTGTGCAAAAGCTTTTAAGTTTCATGAGGTCCTATTTGTTTATTTTTGTTTTTATTTCCATTTCTCTAGGAGGTGGGTGAAAAAGGATCTTGCGGTGATTTATGTCATAGAGTGTTCTGCCTAATGTTTCCTCGAAGAGTTTTATAGTGTCTGGCCTTACATTTAGGTCTTGAATCCATTTTGAGTTTACTTTTGTGTATGGTGTTAGGGAGTGTTCTAATTTCATTCTTTTACATGTAGCTGTCCAGTTCTCCCAGCACCACTTATTGAAGAGGACATCTTTTCTCCATTGTATACTCTTGCTTCCTTTATCACAGATGAGGTGACCATATGTGCATGGGTTTATCTCTGGGCTTTCTATCCTGTTCCATTGATCTATATTTCTGTTTTTGTGCCAGTACCATACTGTCTTGATTACTGTAGCTTTGTAATGTAGTCTGAAATCAGGGAGTCTGATTCCTCAAGCTCCGTTTTTCTTTCTCAGGACTGATTTGCTATTCAGGGTCTTTTGTGTTTCCATACAAATTGTGAAATTTTTTGTTCTAGTTCTGTGAAAAATGACATTGGTAATTTGATAGGGATTGCATTGAATCTGTAGATTGCTTTGGGTAGTATAGTCAATTTCACATGTTGATTCTTCCAATCCAGGAGCATGATATATCTCTCCATCTGTTTGTATCGTCTTTAATTTCTTTCATCAGTGTCTTATAGTTTTCTGCATACAGGTCTTTTGTCTCCTTAGGTAGGTTTATTCCTAGGTATTTTATTCTATTTGTTGTAATGGTAAATGGGAGTGTTTCCTTAATTTCTCTTTCAGATTTTTCATCATTAGTGTATGGGAATGCAAGAGACTTCTGTGCATTAATTTTGTATCCTGCAACTTTACCAAATTCATTGATTAGCTCTTGTAATTTTCTGGTGGCATCTATAGGATTCTCTATGTTTAGTATCATGGCATCTGCAAACAGTGAGTTTTACTTCTTCTTTTCCAATTTGGATTCCTTTTGTTTCTTTTTCTTCTCTGATTGCTGTGGCTAAAAATTCCAAAACTATGTTGAATAATAGTGGTGAAAGTGGGTAACGTAGTCTTGTTCCTGATCTTAGTGGAAATTGTTTCCATTTTTCACCATTGAGAATGATGTTGGCTGTGGGTTTGTCATATATGGCTTTTATTATGTTGAGGCAAGTTCCCTCAACATAATAAAAAAAAAAAACACCAAACGCTTTTTCTGCATCTATTGAGATTATCATATGGTTTTTCTCCTTCAATTTGTTAATATGGTGTATCACATTGATTGATTTGCGTATATTGAGGAATCCTTGCATTCCTGGGATAAACCCCACTTGATCATGGTGTATGATCCTTTTCATGTGCTGTTGGATTCTGTTTGCTAGTATTTTGTTGAGGATTTTTGCACCTATATTCATCAGTGATATTGGCCTGTAGTTTTCTTTCTTTGTGACATCTTTGTCTGGTTTTGGTATCAGGGTGATGGTGGCCTCATAGAATGAGTTTGGGAGTGTTCCTCTCTCTGCTATATTTTGGAAGAGGTTGAGAAGGATAGGTGTTGGCTCTTCTCTAAATGTTTGGTAGAATTCGCTTGTGATGCCATCTGGTCCTGGGCTTTTGTTTGTTGGAAGATTTTTAATCACAGTTTCAATTTCAGTGGTTGTGATTGGTCTGCTTATGCTTTTTATTTCTTCCTGGTTCAGTCTCAGAAGGCTGTGCTTTTCTAAGAATTTGTCCATTTCTTCCAGGTTGTGCATTTTATTGGCATATAGTTGCCTGTAGTAATCTCTCATGATGCTTTTTATTTCTGCAGTGTCAGTTGTTATTATCCTTTTCATTTCTAATTCTATTGATTTGAGTTTTCTCCCTTTTTTTCTGATAAGTCTGGCTAATGGTTTATCAATTTTGTTTATCTTCTCAAAGAACCAGCTTTTAGTTTTATTGATCTTGCTATTTTTTCCTTCATTTCTTTTTCATTTATTTCTGACCTGATCTTTATGATTTCTTTCCTTCTGCTAACTTTGGGGGTTTTTTTGTTCTTCTTTCTCTAATTGTTTTAGGTGTATGGTTAGCTTGTTTATTTGAGATTTTTCTTGTTTCTTGAGGTAGGATTGTATTGCTATAAACTTCCCTCTTAGAACTGCTTTTGCTGCATCCCATAGGTTTTGGGTCATCGTGTTTTCATTGTCATTTGTTTCTAGGTATTTTTTGTTGTTGTTGTTGTTGTTTCTAGGTATTTTTTAATTTCCTCTTTGATTTCTTCAGTGATCTCTTGGTTATTTAGTAGTGTATTGTTTAGCCTCCGTGTGTTTGTATTTTTTACAGATTTTTCCTGTAATTGATATCCAGTCTCACAGCATTGTGGTCTGAAAAGATACTTGATACGATCTCAATTTTCTTAAATTTACCAGGGCTTGATTTGTGACCCAAGATATGATCTATCCTGGAGAATGTTCCATGAGCACTTGAGAAGGAAAGTGTATTCTCTTGTTTGGGGATGGAATGTCCTGTAAATATCAATTAAGTCCGTCTTGTCTAATGTGTCATTTTAAGCTTGTGTTTCCTTATTTATTTTCATTTTGGATGATCTGTCCATTGGTGAAAGTGGGGTATTAAAGTCCCCTATTCTTATTATGTTACTGTCGATTTCCCCTTTTATGACTGTTAGCATTTGCCTTATGTATTGAGGTGCTCCTATGTTGGGTGCATAAATATTTACAATTGTGATGTCTTCTTCTTGGATTGATCCCTTGATCATTATGTAGTGTCCTTCTTTTTCTCTTGTAATAATCTTTTTTTTAAAGTCTATTTTGTCTGATGTGAGTATTACTACTCCAGCTTTCTTTTGATTTCCATTTTCATGGAATAACTTTTTCCATCCCCTCATTTTCAGTCTGTATGTGTCGCTAGGTCTGAAGTGGGTCTCTTGTATACAGCATATAGATGGGTCTTGTTTTTGTATCCATTCAGCCAGTCTATGTCTTTTGGTTGGAGCATTTAATCCATTTACATTTAAAGTAATTATAGATATGTATGTTCCTATTACCATTTTCTTAATTGTTTGGGTTTGTTTTTGTAGGTCTTTTCCTTCTCTTGTATTTCCTGCCTAGAGAAATTCGTTTAGCATTTGTTGTAAAGCTGGTTTGGTGGTGCTGAATTCTCTTAGCTTTTGCTTGTCTGTAAAGGTTTTAATTTCTTCGTTGAATCTGTATGAGATCCTTGCTGGATAGAGTAATCTTCGTTGTAGTTTTTTCCCTTTCATCACTTTAAATATGTCCTGCCACTCCCTTCTGGCTTGCAAATTTTCCCCTGAAAGATCAGCTGTTATCCTTATGGGGATTCCCTTGTATGTTATTTGTTGCTTTTCCCTTGCTGCTTTTAATATTTTTTCTTTGTACTTAATTTTTGATAGCTTGATTAATATGTGTCTTGGTGTATTTCTCTTTGTATTTACCCTATATGGGACTCTCTGCACTTCCTGGACATGATTGACTATATCCTTCCACATATTAGGGAAATCTTCAACTATAATCTCTTCAAATATTTTCTCAGTCCCTTTTTTTTTTCTCTTCTTCTCCAGAACCCCTGTAATTCAAGTGTTGGTGCGTTTAATGTTGTCCCAGAGGTCTGTGAGAGTGTCCTCAATTCTTTTCAGTATTTTTTCTTTATTCTGCCTTGTGGTAGTTATTTCCACTCTTTTATCTTCCAGGTTACGTATCCATTCTTCTGCCTCAGTTATTCTGCTACTGATTCCTTCTGGAGAATTTTTACTTTCATTTATAGTGTTGTTCATCATCATTGTTTGTTTACTCTTTAGTTCTTCTGGGTCCTCAAGGTTATTTTTAAAGCACAAATATTGATAAAAAATTTTAAAAGCTAGTTTACGTTAGGATGAAGTTATATAAAAGAACTTCAAGTTATTTTAAAATCTTCATAACATCTTATAACTTAATATCTTAAAATCCATCACTTCATTAATATGGAAAATGTCTTTAAGACCTAGACCTTTAAGGATAAGATGGTTTTATTTTTCCTGTTAGTCCAGAATTGTTTAGCCTTTCCCCTATGTATGCATCAATCAGTTTGCTTTTGCCTCTCAAGTTCAATATGATTCTGCAAAATAGTCTTGGAATACTGTGTGATTTGCAGTTTATAGGGGGGAAATCACTTGTCTTCTGCTTTATTTGTAAAATACTGACCTCAAAATTCTATTTCAGTGTCAGCAATTGTGATATTAGACTGAATATACATGAACTGAACACATTTATAAGTTAAAAAATCTTGTTTTTCTGAAAAGAATATGCCACTGTTCTTGTTTCTTTCTTGGATCTTTGTCCTGCTGTTTTCTGTCCAGCTATAAAAAGGGTGCTCCCTTCTTTCTCCTCACTATACTTATTCTAAGAGTTAACTACCCACACTTTAGCTTATGAGAGGCAAAATAGATAATGCAAATAAACTGATTTACAGAAAACTAAGAATAGCTGCATAAAAGGACTTTGCTCTCCTTTGGTCTTCTCCATCACTACAAAGAGTAGGCTCTGGTAATTCGGTAAAATTTTCTAGAATGTGAGGTGGTAGCAAGAATGGAGATAACCTTTAATATCCTTGGTCTAGAAGAGGCATAGAAGGGATTGCCTCTTAACTGATAACAAGCAAGTTATATATGATGATGACTTGCATACACCTGGAAGGGCCACTGCCTACATCCCAATGGTGAGGCCATGAGGCTCTGATGTCATCTTCCTTGGTAGGAGACCTCAGGGAAGTTGGTGTATCTGCCATTCAAGCTGCCTAAAGCATGCTCCATGACCAAACAGCAGTGTGACCTTGGACAAGGTTCTTAACCTCTCTGAGTCTGTTTTACTTCCTAGGATGTTGTACAGATCAAATGACAGAATGTAAAACACATAGTAATTAAATCATAGTGAACATTCGACAAATGGCAGGGAGGTGGGGAGCCCTACCTGTTGGTGACACCTCTTTGTTCCATTTCCCCTCCCCGTCATCCTGTCATTCCTGCCAGCTCACCCTGTAGGGAGGAAAAAAAAAAGAGGAGAGGAAGGGGAAGTATGAACACATGCTGAACTGAAAAAAAAAAATCAAAATTAATTTTGGGTTATTGCACTGCTCATGGAATGTAGTTGCCACTCTTTTGACTGCTCTCCTTATCTCCCCTCGATTTATTACAGTCATAGGTTGTTTAGTGCAACTCACATGGGAGTTAGGTCCTTTAAGAAACTGACCCCCTGATGATGTATTTCCAAAAGGAATCCTGCTCACTTCCAATATGGAGGCTAGACTTAGAGGGTAAGCAATTAGAATACAACAGCTCCTTGATATGGAGATTTCCAGGGACAGTGCCTCTCTTTCTGCTCCTTCTTCCTCTTAGCTCCTGATGGGGAATTAGCTTGCTGGTGCCAGTAACACTCCCCTCTGCTAGTTGTCCCATTCGATCAGGACAGCCCTGGAGGAGTTACAGGAGTGGCCACTGTCTCCTGTGAACCATCCTTGGGACTGCAGTTGGACAGTTTCGGCCACTTCCCTGACTCTTCATGAAACTGTCAATTTCCTCATTTATTGTCATGTCTCAGTGTTAATTTCTCTTTCCTCACTGGTTTCTAGTTTACAGCTGTCTCTTCTCCATTGATCTAAAACTGTTAACTTCAGTGCAACTAACTGGAAAATTTTCATGTTTGTATATTTCATCATATATTAACTCCAACGAAGGAAAATTTTGATCCATTTCCTCAAGAAATTTCAGTCTTTAGTCTTCAGAGAGAATCACATTCATAGCAATTTTTCTATCCTCTTGTCACATCAAGAAGTTATAAACATTGACTGATTATAGTATAGAGTTTCCAGCAATGTGGAAATTTTTATTTTCAAAGAAAGTATGGGCACAGTGAGTGACTAACAAGTTCAGAGGTCAAAATGAAATTTTGGAGATTAAGTAATTCTTAAGGAATGATTATTTTCCTTAATTTTTATATTCCTTAATTCCTGTAATTTTTAAAGTTTGAGTGCCAAGATTTTCCTATTAAGATTTGTTTTTAGCATGAGTCAGGTTTCCTGAATATGTAATGAATTTCAGTTTACTATTAGTTCCACCATCAACTATATCAGAAGGAAACTTCTCTTACCACTCCCAGAAATGTCTGTTAAACGAAGACTGTAAAGCTCAGGCAGGTTTTATTTCTAGTCATGTTGGTGCCTTTATCACAGAGGGGATTGGGAAGGGGAGTGAGGAGTTGGGGGTAAGCATTCACCCTGTATCCTTTATAACATGTAAATCATCGAAGTGGAGGAAAAGGAAGTAAAAAAACTGCCAGTTTCTGGTGCTATTGAACAGTAAAGAACTATACTGAGGGAGCAGAAGACATTTTGGTTAGGAGAAAATTAAAATCTATTCTCATTTCTTTTAAGAGTGGAGAATGATAACTTGAAGACATATAAGAAATGACTTGGAAAAAAAATATTATACTCATAATAAGGTATCCAAAGTTGGCCAGAGCAGTGTCAGTTTCTAACAGGTATACAGGAATCCTGTAGTCATATCTACCCTGAATATACTTGTAGACAAACAGTAAATCTAAATAATCTGATAGTAAATCTGAACAGTAAATCTAAATAATCTCCCAGCTCTCAGCCTTGCCAGAAAACTTTTATTTATTTATTTATTTATTTATTTATTTTTGGCTGTGTTGGGTCTTCATTTCTGTGCGAGGGCTTTCTCTAGTTGTGGCGAGCGGGGGCCACTCTTCATCGCGGTGTGCGGGCCTCTCACTATTGTGGTCTCTCTTGTTGTGGAGCACAGGCTCCAGACGTGCAGGCTCAGTAGTTGTGTCTCACGGGCCTAGTTGCTCCGCGGCATGTGGGATCTTCCCAGACCAGGGCTCGAACCCGTGTCCCCTGCATTAGCAGGCAGATTCTCAACCACTGCGCCACCAGGGAAGCCCCAGAAAACTTTTAAAGGCTCTCTGCCAACTTATTATGTGAAAAGGTGTATGAGTTAGCCACAGACTCCAGGGCAAATTTCTCTGGGGAGGAAGAAGTCACTTGGAACCCAGAACTTTGGAAAAGATGCTCATTTTGTAGTGGGAAAACATGAACATCTTAGTGGACCGCTGAGCACCCCCTCCTCCCATCCCTCTCAGATAAAGGATGGGAGGGGGAGGAGAAGGGGAGGAAAAGGAAGTAGCCTCAGCTCTTGGTTTCTTCTACCCTGAAAGACCATGGCCTCCATCATTCCATACTGGTCAGAAATAAGGCCATGAATCACACAGCAGCTTTGCTTCAAAGATCTCAAAACAAACAACTTACCGCAGTTTTCAAGTAGGAATAATTTTATCATTTGTATAGCTAAGAAATGTCCTTACCAGTGATCATTACACTTTGAGCTGCCAAATGTTGAAACCTTTACCTTACTTAGGGGATGTTTGGACCAGGCAAAATGATCAAGAGAATCCATTTACTCCAAAGGAAATGAAACTTCCAAGTTCAACAGAGTAAACACAGATACATCTTTCTCATCTGTCTGTGTCCCCATTGTCTTTGTCAGGATGCCCAAAATATATTCTTTTGCCAAGAACTTAATACAGGCATCTGGAAGATCAAGATTTGTACAGTTCCAATAAGCACCTGGGACAGATCCATATGAAGAACCAAGGGGAGATCTTTTCCGCTTGTTCTATTTCCAACATGGGTTCTTTCTCCTTCCTCTGATGGATCCCACCATTTTAACCTCGGTGCTCCAAGCCTATTTTATTGTTAGAAATGTTAAGGAAAGTAGAAAAATAGACTATTGTGTGTTTAACATGGGTTCTTTCCCTTTTCACATAGGGAATTTCACGTTTGCTTTGAAGTAAATTAAAAGTTTTCAATCTAGGGAAGGAAAATGGCCAAATGATTCCCAAGCCAATGGGAGATGAAGTGCAGAGCATCACTTGGACAGCACAAAGATGTGGCTTTGGGTAAACCATGACATAGCTCACTTATGCATCTCTTCCATGGGAGTTAGAGTTTTGCTTCTAGAACAGGCATTTGGTTCTAGAGAAATAGTTAATTTTTTTTCCATTGCAGCAGTGCTTAATTAGATGTGCCCTGAGGATACTATCAGTTGTCTCTGTAAGGTCATTGTATATTATGTGGGTGTTGTAATAGGTGTGGTTCTACACATGGGAAAGCCACATAGCCTAGATGTAGCAGTTAATCTGTCAAAGTTGGACTTCAGGTTCTTGCTGCAGGCTGTCTTAGCATAGCCAGAATCGCACTGTCTTCAGAAGAGCAACTGAACCCAGAACTGCAGGGTGGCTTAGTACATTGTTTAGTTTATTTAATTTTAAAGATATTTTCATTTATCCTCACCAGTATTAGTGTAGGTAAATTTCTTAGGTAACTAGATGAATAATTTTTAACAGTTCTTCATAATATCATTGTTGTGAATATATACAAACCTTAAAGATGGAAAAGGAGAAAACAATAAACACAACATTTTATCTAGCTTCCGAGAAAGTGTTTATACCACAGTGTTACACCACAGAGGCTTTTTTTTTTTTCCTTAAACATAATGTAGACCATAAAATTATTCACAAAATAAGCCAAGGTCTCATTTATCAATTCTATCAGACATTAAAAATATTTATCTCATTTGCAGAATGTTGGGAGGAAAAATTACACATTCACTGCTACATTCAACATCATTTTTTTTCCCTGCTGTCATAAATGCAAACAGTTTACTTTTCACTGGAGCAAATGCATTATAATCTTACTCTATTAAAGCCCAAACTTGAGGATTATACATCTGAGAGAAGAAATTTCCTTCAATTTGTTTAAAATATACATTTAGTATGTGGGAGTGAGCTGACTGGGTAGTGCTAAAACTTCCACTGGTGTGTAGACTATGATTTCTTAAAAAAAAGTGTAAATCTAAAGAAGACGCACACACTGAGTGTGCTACTGGGGAGATGCCAAAGCAAAAGAAGTAACTGTTAAGGGGAGGGGGGTTTAAGATGAGTGAAAAGAAACCAGTCAACTGGAAAAAAAACACACAACCTAAAAGTTGAGAATTATGTTTTATTCGGGGTCCTTACTGAGGACTGTAAGCAGGGAAGCAGTCTCCCGATAGCGCTGAGGGACTGCTCCCAAGCGGTAAGGGAGGAGCCAGAATATATAGGAGTTTTTGCTCAAAACAAACAGACAAACAAACAAACCCAATACCAAAAAAATGTAGTCAAACATCTAAAGATGACTGCTAATCACGAAAAACCAGACATCTCAAGTTAATGATTTTCGTGCTTTTCTATATATGGGAAGATGCAAGAGTCTGGACTCACTGAAATTATCCCTTTGATATGCACCTTAGCTATCTAGGACCAGTATCCTCTTTTTCTCCATCCTGAATTCCCCAGTTTGGTTGGGCTGAAGTCTTTTCTTGATGAAAAGAAGGTCATGAATAAAAACTTCTTGCTCAGCATAGGTGGCTGAATCTGCTGCTATTAATCACACACTTGCTATCTCGTCGCACCCTAACTCAGCTGGTGGTGCAGGTTCTGTTCCTACTGTCTCTGGCCATGTTAGGAGAGCAGAGATGGGAAAGATACAGAAAGGAACAGAAAGATGAATCTCAGGGGAAATAGTAAAATGTCTGAGAGGTAGGCCTTTTGAAATGGGACGTCCCATTTTTGTTCATCAGCTACTTCACATGTGTCACAAATATCCCCCAGTCAGCGGTCAGAATAACCCCCTCCATCCTTTATGTCCCATAGGATTTGTTTATACCTCAAGGGGAGCACATGTGCCACAGTATTATTGTTTGTTCATGTGTCTCCTCCTCCCAGCAACACTTACATTTCCTAGTGGACCATCTCTGTGAAGTCTAGTTGTCTGTCCAGCACCTGGAAAAGGGTCTACACACAGTATTTGCTGAATGCATACTGCATGAATGAACAATCAAGTACAAAAATAAATTGACTCTACCCAGAGGTTGGATTCATCGCCTATTCCCCCTGTATTCTCAGTACCCAACACAATTCCTGACTAGCAGGGTCTTGGTATAAACAAGTAGGTAAAAAAGATCTGTGGCAAATAGAGCCACGTTTGAACACCAGCTTGAAGCAGGAACAAATTACTTTACATCTCTGTGCTTCAGTTTTCTCACCTTTAAACTGGAGTTAATGATTGATTAACTCCGTAATACGTGCATTAAAGGTCTGCCACAGTACCAGACAAGAAAAAGACCTCATTAAAATATCAGCAAATCTTACAGTAAAGGCTATAAAATTGACTTAATTCTTCACTCTCTATTTAGCATGAATGTTTATTTAATTTTTAAGTTCCAAAATTCTATGAGAAAAAGGCTAATGTGATAGTAAAAAGCTTTGTATATCTGGCATGTTATTCACGAAAAAGTTGAATGAAATGGAATTACCCCAAAATCAAGGGGCTATAATTGTCGCAAGTAAACACATTGATTCCAGTTAAATCTAGATGTTTGTTTAGCTGACCCCACTGTTCACATGGTCACTGTATGTTGCCGTCACCCCCAACTCATCAAATCCTTTCCATTGTATCACAAGTTAAATTTATTTATCACTGTATATCCCAGAAGCATTCTCAGAGCCTCATACACTGAAGCTTTAGTTTCACAACATTCTTATGCCTGACAGAGAAAATATGGTTTTCGTTTACAGAATGGAGATAACTGAAGTTGGGCTTAAGTAATCTGTCCTAAGACAGTAGATACTTTTGTAAGGAAATACCCAACTAGCAGTTGGACAATAATTAGCAATTGGATAATCTGGCCCAGGGTCTAGGTCTACCTTAACTAGCTAAGTACACTTGGACTCATCTTTTAAATTCTCTGAGTTTTGGTGTCTCTATTTATAAAATGTGAGTAAAAGTCTCTGCTGCTTTTAAATGGCATAACTTTTGTAACGATCAAATGATGTCATATACCTGAAAATTTTTTTGAAAATATAAGACAAATATTAAATCCTACACCTAAGTATCTCATATTTGTTGCTTCTCTCTTTAAAAGAGTCTCATTTGAAACACTGCCAGGACATAAACAAATATTGCCACAGTTTGCCTTGGAGAGCTCTTTTGTTAACTGGGTCAAAGATCAGTTCTCCAAGTATAATCTAGCATGATTATATTGACTTAACAAATGAGGAAACTGGAACACAGAGGTGTTCTGACTTGCTCTGATTTTACACATCATGCTAGTGTAGTGGCTCCTATATCAAGAAACCCAGCCTAATTCCTTCTGTTCACTGCACCAACCACAGAATGAGGAGACCTTTGTATTTTATGTGTAAAGAAATAAACCCAGAAGTAATGGGCTGACATATATAGGCCACCTGCTTTCCCAGAACTGAATCTCTTGAATACTCAAACTGAAGATACATGATTTAGTAAACGGAAAAATATAGAGAATTTACGTTTATTAGGGGCAGCATCAAGAATTGGAGCTTTTATAAATGTTTCCTTGAAGGAAGAATCTCTAGAAATTTGTGCTGAAATGCATACAGATCTGGTGGAACCTTGTTTGCACCTGCTTTTTTTTTTTTTTTTTTTTTTTTGTACTGCATAGGATATTTGTGCTGTAATTGAGGCTTTTGCTGTAGTAGGTCCTAGAAGGTCCTTTACTTCTGTCACAGACAAATAAAAGCAGCAGCAGCTAAGAGAACCTGGGAGAAAATACCAGTAGGTATCCTGGATCAGTGGTCATTAACTAGTGTCTCATGGCCTAGACAGAATGTTTTTGTATGTCACCCTCTGGTAGGCCTGTAAGCATTTCTAGCTTAAATAAAGATTTGATTTTTCTCTTTGAATACCAGCAGGGACAAACAATTAATTTACTGATTGGTTAATGGTGTGTGTTCAGCTCTGTTGTCAAGATAATCAGTTATGTTTAATGAGACTCTGCCTTCATTAAAGTCATCAGAGTCATATTTAATAAGTAAATATGTGCCTAGATTTCATAGAATTTGTACCTCATAATAAAGACTAAGCTAAGTCTACATTTCCCTGAAACAAGCACTTAGAAAGAAATTGAGAAAAATGAAGTTAATTCAACGATAATAATTTTTCCCTGGAGTCAGAAATCACCAGTCTCCAAGAAGGACATATAAAATGAGCCTTGGGACATGATACTATGCACAGAAGATCCTAAGGATGGCATCAAAAAACTATAATGTTAGAGTTCATCAATGAGTTCAGTAAAGTTGCAGGATACAAAAATAGCATATGGAAATCTGTTGTGTTTCTATACACTAACAACAAACTATAAGAAAGAGAAATTGAGGAAACAATCCCATTTACCATCACATCAAAAAGAATAAAATACCTAGGGATAAATCTATCTAAGGAGGCAAAATATCTGTACTCTGAAAACTCTAAGATATTGATGAAAGAGCTTGAAGACAACACAAACAGAAGGAAAGATATACTGTGTTCTTGGATTGGAAGAATCAGTATTGTTAAAATGACCATACTACCCAAGACAATGTACAGATTCAATGCAATCTCAAATTACCAATGGCATTTTTCACAGAACTAGAACAAAAAAATTTTTAATGTGTGTGGAAACACAAAAGACCCCGAATAGCCAAAGCAATCTTGAGAAGGAAGAACTGAGTTGAAGGAATCAGGCTCCCTGGCTTCAGACTCTACTGCAAAGCTACAGTAATCACAGCAGTATGGTACTGGAACAAAAACAGACATATAGATCAATGGAACAGGATAGAAAGCCCAGAAATAAACCCACCCACTTACTGTCAATTAATCTACGACAAAGGCAAGAATATACAATGGAGAAAACACAGTCTCTTCAATAAGTGGTGCTGGGAAAACTGGACAGATTGATTGATTGATTGATTGATTGCTGTGCCACAAGGCATGGGGGATCTTAGATCCCCGACCAGGGATTGAACCCATGCCCCCTGCAATGGAAGCATGGAGTCTTAACCACTGGACTGCCAGGGAAGTCCCTGGATAGCTACATGTAAAATAAAGAAATTAGAACATACTCTAACACTGTATACAGAAAGAAACTCAAAATGGATTAAAGACCTAAATGTAAGACTGGATACTATAAAACTACTAGAGGAAAACATAGGCAAAACACTCTTTGACATAAATTACAGCAATATTTTTTGGATCCATCTCCTAGAGTAATGGAAACAACAACAACAAAATGAGACATAATTAAACTTAAAAGCTTTTGCACAGCAAAGGAAACCATAAACAAAACAAAAAGACAACCTACAGAGCGGAAGAAAATATTTGTAAATGATGTGACTGACAAAGGATTAATCTCTAAAATATACAAACAGCTCATACAGCTCAATATCATAAAAACAAACAGTCCAATCCAAAAATGGGCAGAAGATCTAAATAGACGTTTCTCCAAAGAAGACATACAGATGGCCAACAGGCAAAGAAAAGATGCTCAACATCACTACTTATTAGAGAAATGCAAATCAAGACTACAATGAGGTACCACCTTGCAACAGTCAGAATGGCCATCATCAAAAAGTCTACAAACTATAAATGATGAAGAGCATGTGGAGAAAAGGGAACCCTCCTATGCTGTTGGTGGGAATGTATATTGGTAACAGCCACCGTGGCTGCACCTTGTGCATTGGCTGGTGGGGATATAAAATGCTACAGCCACTGTGGAAGACAGTATGTATGGTGGCTCCTCAAAAAATTAAACATATAATTACTAGGTGATCTAGCAATTTCACTTCTAGACATATACCCAAAAGAGTTGAAAGCAGCAAATGGAGGAGATATTTGTACACCCATGTTCATAGAAGCAGTATTCACAATAGCCAAAAGGTGGAAATAACCCAAATGTCCATTGCTGGATGAATAGATAAACAAAATGTGGTATAGACATGTAATGGAATATTATCCAACCTTTAAGGAGAATGAAATTCTGATCTATGCTACAGCATAGATGAACCTTGAAAGCATTATGCTAATTAAAATAAACTAGACAGGAAAGGACAATATTGTATAATTCCACTTATATGAGGTGTCTGGAATAGGCAAATTTGTACAGAAAGGAAGTGTGGTGAGGACTTCCCTGGTGGTGCAGAGGTTCAGAATCTGCCTGCCAATTTAGGGGACACGGGTTTGATCCCTGGTCCAGGAAGATCCCACATCCCGTGGAGCAACTAAGCCCGTGTGCTACAACTACTGAGCCTGAGCTCTAGAGCCAATGAGCCACAACTACTGAGCCCCTGCATCACAACTACTGAAGCCTGCGTGCTCTAGGGTCCGCATGCCACAACTACTGAGCCCGTGTGCTGCAACTACTGAAGCCCCTGTGCCTAGAGCCAGTGTTCCACCACAAGAGAAGCTATCGCAATGAGAAGGCTGCACACTGCAACGAAGAGTAGGCTGTGCTCACCGCAACTAGGGAAAGCCTGCACACAGCAAGGAAGGCCCAACCCAGACCCCTGCCCTCAAAAAAAAAAGAAAAATGTGGTGTAAGAGTGGTTACCAGGGGCTGGAGGAGAGGGGAATGTGGAGTTGTTGTTTGATGGGTACAGAGTTTCTCTTTGGGAAGATGGAAGTGTCAAAAAACCATTCAAATGGTAAATTTTATGTTACGTACATTTTATCAGAATTTTTAAATGTTGAATCTGTAGTCTTTATTTCCACAATCTCTTAGCCCATTCTCCACAGAGCAGACTTTTTAAAAACACAAAGTAGGTCATGTTTCTTTTCCACTGGAAACTTTCCATGGACTTTCCATTGTACTTTGTGTGAAATCCAAACTGCTTTTCAGGGCTCCTAGTCCTATAGGTCCTGGCCCTGTCCCTACCACTTCCTCTTGTCTCTGCTCCAGCTGTACTAGCCTTGCTGGACCCTAAAATGTGCAAAGCCCAGCCCTGCTTGAGGTCTTTATACAATACTTCCTTTCCTCTGCCTGAAATATTCTTTTATCCCCAGAGTTTCATGTCACTTGCCCCTGACTACTAATCAAGTCTTACTGAATTGTCACCTCCTCGGAGAAGGCTGTCCTGAAAACCATCCTAAGTTAGCACCTACCTCATTGGATACCCAGTCATTCTGTCTTCTCACCCTGCTTTGTCTGTCTTCAAATTGCTTCTTATTATCAAAATTGTGTTATTAATTTATTGGATTGCCTTTTTAATCTAAATCCCTCCCTAGAATGAGGGTAGCGACTTTTCACCACCATATCGTTAGTACCCAAAACAGTGCCTGGCACATTAATAAATACTATGTGAATGAATTAGTTCTGATAGTAGATATCCTGCCTTTCTGAAATGGGCTCCATTTAAAGCCCATCAAGCTTGCATCAAGTAAAGTTTATTTGAAGTGGATGGGGTCGTGTGACAGACATGGAGGTACACCACCCAGAAACACTTTCAGAAAGGGCATGTGACATCAGCTGCTGGGAATGATGTCAGTAGGTGGTCAGTTACTTCAGGAATTGCTGCAACTGCAGGGGGTCACCTGCTCCAAAATCAATCCTTCCTGGGGTAGATCACATACACTGGCATATAAAGACACAGCCATTTCATCCCAATGCAGACCAACTCCAAAGGACCATCTTAGCTCCGGAGCAAGGGTGGGGTCCGCAGAGACTGTCCTCAGGGCTGACTCATATTGCCACTTATCCTTGTGCCCCATCTGCTTCCTTCCCTCCTTTTCACAGGTGTTGACCCCAAAACACTCCCAGATGGACAACCTGCACTCTACCCTCCATTTCAGCATCCCAATGCACTTCCCTGGGAACTCAACCTGTATCACCTTGTATGCATACAAGAAGCAAAAAGCACCACCTTCTGAATTTATCCCCTTGAGTTATAGATGACCAAATATAGTTCGTGTCAACTTTGTTGAAAGCCTGAAACCAATCAGACACTTCACAGCAATGCTGGTATGGCTGGAGAAAGCTGCAGTAGTGACAGAATTTTCCCCGCTTAGGAAGGATTGTCCATGACTTGTGGGATCTAAGGTTGTGTTTATTTCATGAAATGTATTACATTTGTGTGACTCCTATATTGCATGTCCTGTAATTTGTAAGCAGGGATGAAATAAGTGGCAGAAGTGGCAGATGCTTTCTGATACCTTGAGGGAGAGATGGACAAGGAAAAATGCGTACTTGGTGTGATGCAGAGCCCAGGGGAGATGACTTGGGCAGTATGCTAAGAGGGAAGGCTGAAGGCATTCACCAATTCACAGATGAGCTTTAGGGGATGCAGGGGTTCCCTAAAAGTACAGGCAAGATATTGTACACATGCGTGTTTTCCAGGAATCTAGATTATCAAAAGGGCCAATGCAGTAAAAAAGGTTAAGGGGACCTTGAACTTTGAGAAGTTTTGTCTCCAATCATGTCCTGTAAGATTTCCCTGTCTTTTCGTTGGTATTTGCACCAAAGATTTATGACTACTTTCAGCCACTTGGATTCAGATAACGGGTCTCATCTGCCCCTTGAGTTTGTGTGTTCATTTTTGTTCTGGGTTGTTGGCTTAATGGATTTGACTCTAGCAGTTTACTTTTACTGTTTCATCTGTTTTCCTGGTAGAGTTTTACCTTCATTTTTTTCCTTTTTGTCTCACATATCTTACTATCTTTTACTTTTAAAATGAAGACAAGCTAGCACAAGGGGGATAGTCTCAAGCACAGCCCTGCTATGAATGAGGAATGAATTTTTATTCCCCAGTTTACTCCTTAGGGGCTCTCCCAGTGTAGCAAACACAACTGCCAGGTTAGTGGCAGGCATTTGGGGTAAAATCAGATTTCCAGGAAAGCCTCATTTTAAACTGAATTTTGGCCCCAATGCACATACTAACATAAAAACACACATGTATACACATAAGCAAGGAAGAATTTGTACCTTCCTGCCATACCACCACCCCAAGAACAAATTATAAATGCAAACATATAAATTAAACCTACTCTTCCCACCTCTAAAACTGGATTTGCATATGAACTCTCTATTTCTTCTTAGAGACAGCTAACATTTGTTACCTAATTTGGGCAATTAGCCATATTAGACTGACCCTGAGTAAATCATGAAACAGTTTTTTGGGCATCTCGACATCTTGTTTCTTGCATATCGAACATTTGGCATTTACTATGTACAGACATGAATGAAGCATCATCCTTGCCCTCAAGATGCTCACGATTTATTGTGGCACCAATCTGTGCCTAGCACATGGCTGGCACTGATTAAATAAGAGAGCAAATTGTGTCTAATTGTATTGCAAGGACATGTGTATATGTAACTTTACCCCGGGTCCAACAACTTCTTGGTTGCCTCTTCACTGGTTCTTACTGACACTCATTACTCATGAATGGTCCTATCACCGATGTCTCCATTTTAAGGTCCCACCTCAGACAAGTTCCATAAGGTGGTCCTGATATTAATTTTTATATTTCAAAGAGCCATTCCTTAGGTATTTAAACTCTGAAACTTTCTGTGTCCTAACATTTAGTTCTGTTTTTGTATTTGGAAAGATATTCCCTAGAATGCTACTAACCGTTTTTTGGCGATATCATTTACATCTGTATTTGTAGTTATGTTTAATTGGCTTGATAGTTGATCTTATAACTTTACAATAATTTCCATGTCATATGCATATAATATTTACTTAAAATGGCAATTTTTACTTGTGAATTGTATGCCTTGTAGCTTTTGGTACCCACGCCAGTTGGGCTTTGTAAATATGCACTAGATATGGTGGGTGAGTGGATATATGCTTGCCTTACTCCCTTATTCTGAATTATTTCATTTATATGTTGAAGAGCAGATTGCAGACTCTCCCCAGACAAAATGCCGTTTATGTTTTAATACTTTATTTGATATAGGTATACTTAAAGGAAGCAAAAACCATGGAATGGAAATTTAGAACAGATAAATTAGGGTTTAATTCTTCATTTTACATGGGAATTGATACAGCATTCTATTAAGCAGCAGTTTCTCCTATTGTGTTTACAGTATGTATGACTTTAAAATATATGTTAAATCTTAGGTCATGAAAATAACCCTTCCCATGTTTTCTGAGGTGGAAGAATCCTTTATGTTCCTCTCTTGGCCATGGAGCTTTTGCGGTAGTGGATAGGTTCACGAGTAGATATAAAAGTGGGAAGTTGGGAAAGGACTGTAGACATAAAGGAAAGATCAGAGGGGAGCAGTGTGAGGCAGCGTTAAGGAGAAAGGTTTCCAAGAGGGAAAGAAAGAACAGAGGATACAGTGAGAGACAGAAGACAGAACAGATAGAGTTGCACAACTGCTGAAAAAATTTTGTTAAGTTATAGAAGAAAGAATTGGGAGCAACTTTTTTTAAATTGAGATGTGTTCTTAACCCTGTTCCCTACTTCCTCAGTGCATTTTTAGTGAATATCTTATTATGTGATTATGTGTAGATTAGATCTACAGGGTAGAATGATCATATGTGTTTAACAATCTTCACATTACAAATCCCTTAAAATATCATAAAACACAGGTTTAAAAATAAAACTTCATAATAATACTGGGAGAGTCTGGATACTTAATATTCAAGAACTTAAAATAATATGAGTATATACTTATCCCCAAACTCATTGAGTTGTATATATTAAATACATACAACTTTTTACATGTCAATAATACTTCAATGAAGTGGTTTAAAACAAAAAGAATTAAAAGAGATAAATGATGTCAACATGGGGAACTGGGTGAGGAGAGACATTAGTAAATGGTTAGGTTTTTGACCTGTTCAGTGAAAGGGTAAAGACAAAAAACTAATTCTTAACAAGAAGATAAAAAACATAGCTTCAACATGTTCTTCAAAATATTAATAGTAAGCACTTAAGGATAGACATAGGGTGTGTAACTTCAAAATGATTAGAGAGAAAAGAGAACACTCCACAGTCAACACCAAACTTCAGTCTGCCAAAACACAAGAAAGGAAAAGAAGCAAAAAAGGAGACAGTGTGTGGTGTATGAAGATTAAGTTTGACTTCATGTACAGAAAACCTGAAATAGCAGTGAGTTAACATTTAAGAAATGCATTAACTAATGACAAAATAATAGGGGTAGGCAGTCCAAAACACATAGGGGTGCTCCAAAATTCTCATGAAACAAGGTTCCTCCTACCTCTCAGTAGGATGCTCTCACCCACCATGGGACTTCTTTCTTTAAGGCCACTTAATAATATAAGACAGCTTCTGGAACTCAAACTCAAACTTGTATCTATGTTGCAAACCAAGTGAAGAAGAAAAGAACCAAAGAATTGTACACTTTCCAATGAATCAAACACCCTATAAACGGTTTTCCCAAAGAAAACAATGGAAGCAAATAAGGGGAGTCATCACATACTCCCCAAAAGTGCTCTGAACTGTTACCTGGGCCACCAGGAGAATGAACAACTGCTTCTTCCCCAATCCTGGTTTCCTAACATCTAAGTTTTTATGAAACAAAGAGGTCAGGTAAGCTAGTCCTTGAGCAACGATCTGGTGTTTGACTTCATGCCAGCTCTGACCCACGTCGGGGAGCAGGGGGGACAACACGACAAGCCAGAAACTCACTAGAGCAGGCAGACCTGTGACCTGTGTCAGCCCTGTTGGAATCATTGTGTCCTTTTCTCTCCTGACATTATTTTTTGTGTATGGTACAAACCACTTCCAAACTCCTCCTGAGACCGCCCATCAAAGTAAACCTACCTGGGGTCTGTAGCCGCCTCTCTCTTCTAATTACTATTCATGCGTTTGTATGTGGTTTATCTCATTAGAATGCCGTTACCATAAACAGCCAGAGCGTGGAGAATTCATTATGCACAGTGCCGCTTTTACCAAGAGTCTTCCTTCTCTTTGGTCAAATCCCTTCCTTGCTTTTGCCTGTGTTAACATTTGTAGTTTAAAAAATGCAAGTCAGTCCTTGGTTGTCTTCTCCCCTTGTAGTAACTCTGTCTCTTTAAAGGTCTCGTTAACTTTATCAATACTCACTAAACTTGAGTAAAGAATACTCCTATGATTACCCCCTCACTTCTTCCACTGCTAAACAATTCCCACCTAACATTTATCTACTTAAATGTAAAGAGAAATATCTGGAAAGATGTATATTCAACTCTTAATAGTTGTTACCTCTACAGAAAAGGGTAAGATGGGGAAACAGAGCACTGTAGTGAAGAACTTTCACTTTTGAGTCAATATACTTCTGAATTGCCTTAATTTATGACAGAGAAAATGTCTTTTGTGTTATGTTTTTAAAAGAAAGAAAAGATATTTAAAATTCTGCATTATCCCTTCACGCTTTTGAATTAGATTTTTGGTGAAAGGTTTATGGGGGTTTTCTTTTTTTTTTTTTTTTTTGGTTGGTTGCTTTATTTTCCTTTTTTATTTCTTTGTTAAGGTAACTGGACAATTGCCTTCAAGTCAGACAGAGAAAGAGAGAGGGACTAAGAAGCCCAGTCTTATTTCAGTTACATATTTAGAGCTCATATCTGGGGTTTGGGAACTGAGGTGTGTAGAATAAGTGAAAAACAACCAACCAACCTTCACCATGCCTGACAATGAAATTGATTTATGGAGCAAGAAAAACAAATTCAAGCTGACACAAGCTATAATGGTCCTTGGAATACCACCTCAAATCCAGAAAGAAATTGGGGAAATTACTCTGAGATGAGAATTCAACCTGGAGGAAAAACACGCTCTCTCTGTGGTTAGATGTTTCAGGCAGACAGCTCGGTATACCCAAGGTGATGTGAATTCGAAAAGAAAAAAGGCGAATAAACTTCCACTCAGAGATGTAGACTAAAAATTAATTTTCAAGCCAGCATTGCATTGCATCGGCATGCATTTCTTTGCGGAATCCTTCCTGAATGGGGAGGTTAGCTGGTGTTCCTGAGCTCTGAATGGTTCTAGGTCTTTGCTCTACTTTAGGTTTGAGAAAGGACCCCCAGGTAATGCTGTCAGTGGGTGAGGAGGCCCTTTGATAACATCACCCTGTACTCGTCCCTCTGCCTCTTCTTCCTTGGCTGCAGGCACTTCTCTTCCAGATCTCTCCTCCCCTACCTCATTCACTCTGAAGCTGGTGTGCTTCTCCCGTTGCACACTCACTGCTTTCCAGAGCTGGTCAGGAGTCAGGAGGGAGGTGATGTGATGGCTGCCTGTGTAGAAGAAAGAGGGTAGGCGGGAACCATAGTCCTTCATCGGTCAGCTTTTCCAAGGTGCTGGGGGTTAGAGAGACTTCTCATGATTCTTTTGTTGTGTCCTTAATGGGTAACTGGAGAGACTAGAAGGGAGAAAGTGGGAGAACAATGAACATTCTCAGGGAATAGATAACTGTTGGCTTTAGAGGCAACCAGAAGCAACATTGAGGTCAGGAGATGCCTTCTTCCCCGGTTTCTGTTTTTGTGCTTTGGTTCTATCAATTAGGATACCTTTATCTGTAAGGAAAAGACTGACTCAACTGGCTGAAACAACAAGGAAATTTACTTTTGATCTTAAGAAATCCAGAGAAGATAATTCTTCCACTGTTGCCTAATTCAGTGGTTCCACACTCTCATCAGGAATAGTCTCCTACCTCTCTGCTCCTGACATCCTTAGAAGTAACTCCCCTCAGGGTCACAAGATGCTCCCACAGTTCCAAACTTTACATCTGGACACAGCATCCAATGTATGAAAGGTCATTTTGTCCCAAGTATCCCTTTTAAAAAACAATGAAACCTTTCCCAGAAACCCCCCTTGACAGACTTCCGTCATGTTTCATTGTCCAGATCATGTCTCCTTGCCTTTGTCTGACACAATCACTGGCGGGGGGGGGGTGAGATCACTGGAATTGTCTTGGGTTTGTCAGGAGTTAGCCTGAGCTGGAGAGAGGGTCACGCTCCCTGAGGAATAAACACCTATACAAAATTGGGGTTCGTTTAAAGAGAAGAATAGGATAATGGATATTGGAGAGACAATATGAATTTCTGCTACAATGGTTGATCATACGGAAATAACAACAGCAACAATAATGTTTATTAAGTATGTTGTACCGTGTGCTTGGCTCAGAGCTACCTACGCACTTTGAATGAAATATCTTAAGAACAAACTTATGAGATAGGTGTTAGTATCCCCTCCAATTTATAGATAAATTTAGAGATATGTAAATAAGCTTAGAGAATGTAAATAACATGTCCAAAAAAATAAGAAGAGGTGGAAATGGACAGAATCCGTGCTCTTAACTACTTCAAATAATACACTCCTTCACCTGTTCTAAAATGGTCTCTCATGTACATTTTTTCCTTTCTTTGTATATTTGCTTTAAGAATGCTTGCTTTTTAAAAATTTATTGTGATAAAGGCAGGGGATGTTATTCTCTATTGCAAACCATAACTGCTGTAAGAGCCTGGATATGTTTTTATTGAAGCTCACCTAGTAGGGGATGTGATCATAAGGGTCCTTTTCTGTTGTCTTCTCTTTCAAGTTCCCAATGCTATTTCCTCTACAACTTTTTGTTCCACTCTCATTTCCCCTTCTTCTTATAATTTCAATGAAAAGAGCTGGAAATAGCAATCTCTATATTTTAATTATCATTCCCTATGCTCTCCCTTTTCATCACCAGTTCCATATTATGAGCTGTGTCACTAAAGTGTCACAACAACAAAACATATTGTTTCACAACACCGTATTGGTCAGGCAAAACCTGAGGTCACAAGTGGGGACACCGCCAGGGACTTCATTGGCATCCGTCTCCTGGCAGAAGCTCCTCCTGGGCCCCTGCACAAGACGGAGCTGTGGAGGTCAGAAGGGGCTACTCTAGGAAAGGGGGAATGAGGAGGTGTACATTCCATTATGTTTGACGTTTTGTGCCTGAATCTTGCTACAGGCTATTAATACCAAGCACTGGATTGCAAAGATAGGATTTTACAAGCACACAATTTATTTCTTATTTAAAGCTGTAATTTTTTTTTTTAAGTCTTTAAGTCTGTGTTTGTTCACTCTTCGGACACATTTCAGTTTCGGAGAGGGGAGGGTTCAAATTTGCAGGCGATTCATCAAAAGTTCGGGTCTTAAATCTGATAAATGGGGGGAGGTTATGTGCCGTATTGAATTTGGATGGCTCTGAGTGAGCTTCAGAATCAAAGATGAATTATCTAAATGTGAGTAATTTAGCATTTCTTTAGAATTGAAAACATTACAATCATGTGTGTGTGTGTGTGTTTAACACGAAGGGTCATACTAAACACTGAGATTTTTTTTAAGTGTGTCATTTGATGGTGAGACTAGAAACGGCCATTTTAAAGTTATGTCATTTTTTCTGCCTCCTTATAAGCAAGAGCCTAAATTATTTCTGAGAAAGTGACTTGTTGGACAATGGGAAAAGTTGGTCTGGTCCAAAATGCTTGGTTTGTCAATAAGAAAGCAGTTGAAGAGGCTTCCGCAAGGTCACAGTGGTAATTAGGATCAGAATTGAACCAGGACCCTAAGTTTCTGCTTCACAGACCAAGGCATTTTCTCTTCATCCACACCGTTACCCATAACTCCCCGGCTTAGAAGGGTCCTGCACTTGGGGTTTAAAACTCTTCAGCATTTTTATCTCTGAATTTGCAACTGAGGTCCAATGGAATAATGCCTAAAGAGGTTCAAGTTGGTTTTCTGATTCTTGCAACTAAAAGAGATTTGACATATTTTATAGACCTTTATAGGGCTATGAAATATTCACTTAGGCTGACTAGGTACACTAATTATCAAGTACTCCTGTCACACGTCAGAATTTGATTTGAAGACAGTGTATCCTATGAGGTTCATTTGCATCAAATTTTAAACCTTAGGATGGTTCCCTACACTTCTAGCACGTTGGCATGTAAGCTGCTTCATCATTAATTGTACGAGAATTTATGGATTGCAACCTTTTGGAGAAAGAAAACACCAGAAACCAAAACCTCATAATTTATTCAGAACAAAAACAATGGAACTATTTGTCTAAAAGAGATGGATGTTTGTCTTAAATACTGACAATTAGGAGTGATGCAATTAAAAGGAAAGTAGCTTCCATTTGGAACAGATGATGACATACACCTTCCTGTTAATCCAGAGGAGAGAGATAGACTTTATTTTCTTCATCACAAGGTACTAAAGTATAAAAATGTTGACTGTTTTTCTGCAAAGAAAGAACACACATTTTTTTCAAAGTTAAGATGAGGCAAAATAATGAAATTTCCTTCAGTGAAAGAAAGCCTTTCTGGCAGGCTAGCATATTCGTCAGGTTATCATATCCATGCTGTTATCTGTGCTGGCATTTGGCACGCAGGCCCTGAGGCCTTTCCTTGGCTCGGATGAGAGCCTTGCTTGGCTACATATAGACCTTGCTCAGCGGTGTTTGAGGAAATCCCACCCTGGGACTCCACAAGGTTTCCACTAAGTAAGCCTAATAAAGCTGCGTTTAGCATTCCTGAGAAAGCAACGGCCGGCAGCTCTCCAGAGCACAGCACAAGACTGTGCTGCCTGCACCTGTACTAACATTCAGTTCTTTTCTCTTAAATGTGGGTGGATTTTTCCCATTAGCCCCAAATTGAAAAGATTTCTTCCCATTTGAGAAAGAAGAAAAATCAATTCTATCTCATCTACCGTAGTTCAGTGCTATTCTGCAAGCACTGATAAAATTTTCTCCAGAACAAATGGAACTATTAACTCTTTACATGTTATGAAGGTACAAGGAAACACCAGGTTTCCTTCCTGGAATTTTCCAAAGACTCTATTGCACGTGATTGTAAGTCGACACATCATTTGTTCAGTCCATCAATCCCAGGTGAGTTAAGTGTTAGGAGAACTCCAGTCAGTGGTGTTTGTTTAAAAAGCAAAGTAAAGCTCTAGATATAGTATCCAATCTCATATAACTGTTTAGTCACTAACACTAACACTGCCTAACAAGCCCTTATTGACCAACTAAAGAAAATTCCTATCATTTGTGGATAGTGTAGAATTTTTATAATATTCCTGCCCAAGAGCAAGGTGGTCCAAAGTCATTCAGCGTATAGATAGAGTGCATGTGCAAATGTGGTGGGCGAGAGGTCATGCTCATTTTTTATGTATGTTAGACATTAGGCAATGTTTCATGCTCAAAGAGAAGCAAATCACAAGAACACTTTCTTCTGTGTTCCTCACTACTCACACTTTATATCAATTGTCGAGGAAAGTACAAGGTTGGAGATTCATCATACTGTACCTGCAAGTTTCAGAGATAAGACGTATTCTGATGTAAAAAAACAGCCTTCCATATTATATACAACGTGGCTTCAGGAGGAAAACCAACCCAAGACCTTGAGAAGAAGTTTGTAGAAATAGTGATGTGATAAATAATGATTCTAGCCTGACTTTCACTTCGTATCCAAGTCAGATTTAAAATGACTTTGTAAATCAGTCCACAAATATTTACTCAGCAGTTACAGGAAAGTGTGTTGCCCATGGCACTGTCAGCTGGAAATCTGACACATCACTTCTCTGTCATCATTACTTTGATCGGGTAGGGAATTGACTCATAAAAACAGGACGCACATTGCCGAAACACCCAGGAATGCATGCCTATGTCCAGGAGACATAAAATTGACCCTGGGATTTTATCCTAAAGAAACTTAGACTTCCCTGGCCATTACATGGTCCAGTGTGCCTCACAAATTGCAGAAAATCCTTTCTCTAAACTTCTCAGTTCTAATTGCACACTGGGAGGCCAGAGGTCACAAGGTACAACCTTCTGAAGCTTCTGGGTACCAGGATCTGCATTCAACAGGGCCAGTCATGAGCACAATAATGAAGTAAGCCTAGATGATCTTTGATGCTACCCCCTCTTTCGTTCACCAGCATCCTTCTAGGCCTGTCCTAACTCTTCCTACTTTGTGTTCCATCCCTTTTCCTTAGAAAACTCTCTCCATGAAGGGCTAACAATCTATGCTAGTATGTCCATTTTAACTGTAACAACCTACCAGAAAGGCTTGGTAAGATTTCTGTGTCATTTCTGGAAATAAAAAGTGATGAAAAAATAGGCATAGATGTGGAGTAGAGAAACCTGGGTTCACATTTGGTTCCTGCACTCTGTATTTGAGTGATCTTAGATGATATTCCTGAATTGTTTGAGCCTTACTTTATTTTTCTACAAGATGGAAAATAATAATATTAATCTATCTCATTGAAGACAACTTATGTGGGAGTGTTTTTTAACCTTTTATTTTGAGATAATTCTATATTCACATGCCGATGTAAGATATAATATCGAGGGATTTCATGTACGCTTCACTCAATTTTCCCCCAATGGTAATATCCTGTGTAACCATAGAACAATATCACAGTGAGGAAATGGACACTTATACAATCTATCAAGTTTATTCAGATTTGACCAATTTTTCATGCATTTATGTGTGTGTATTTAATTCTAACAGTTATTCCCATGTGTAGGTCTGTATGACTGCTACCATAGTCAATATACAGAACAGTTCCAGTACAATGATGCTTCATACTACCCTTTTACAGCGAGAGCTGTCTGCCTCCTGTCCCCGCCCCTTCCTGGCAATGACTAATCTGTTCTCCATTTACAGGTTTGCTATTGCAAGAATGATATATAAATGACCTCACAGTCTGTTGCCTTTTTTTTTTTTTTTTTTTTTTTTTTTGTCTGTTTCCTTTTGAGATGACTTTTCTCACTTAGGGTAATTCACCTGTGATCCATCCAACTTGTTGCGTGTATTAATAGCTCCTTTTTGTTGCTGAGTAGTATTTCATGGCATGGATGTTCCAGAGTGCGTTTAACGATTCACTTGTTGAAGGACATTTGGAGATTGTTTCCAGTGTTGGGCTTTTATAAGTAAAGCTGCTATAAACATTCATATACAGGTTTTTGTGTGAACATTAGTTTTCATTTCCCTGGGAGAAGTGACCCAAAATGTAATTGTTGAGTCACATGTTAGGCACACGTTTAGTTTTGAAAGAAACCACCATACTTTTTCTCACAGTGACTGTGCCATTTCACATTCTCACCAGCAATGTATGACTGCTCCAGTTGCTTTGTATCTTCATCAGCATTTTGTGTTATACCTTTTTTATTTTATCCATTCACATAAGAGCGTAATAGTTCACTGTGGTTTTAATTTGCATTTTCCTAATGGTTAATGACATTGCACAATTTATCATGTGCTTATTTGCCATCTGTATGTCCTCTTGGGTTAAATGTCTGTTCGTGTCTTTTGTCCATTTTCTAATTGGATTGTTTGGATTTTCTCCTATAGAATTTTGAGAGGCCTTTGTTTTCTATATTAGTCCTTGTCAAATATATGGTTTGAAAATATTTTTACCCCACCTGTAGCCTGTTTTTTCATCACCTTCACAGAGTCATTGGCAGAGAGTTTTAGTTTTGATGAGGTCCAATTTACCAGTTTCCTTCTATGGACTTTGCATGGGGGTATCAAGTCTGAGGACTTTTTGCCTCGACCTAGATCCTGAATATTTTCTCCTATGTTGTAAGAGTAATTTGTTGTAAAGAAAAAAGAGCTGTTCTGATATCAGTCATCATCTTCTCAACAGTTTCTTTGTCTGTATTGTTTTATCCTTCTCAGAGGCTCTCTGAGGCCAAAGATAGTTTTTCAAGAAACCTCTGCAGCAGTTCCATTCTGGTCTAGGCTCTTAGAAAAGCCAGCAAAATGCAGCCTGAGTTTTAAAGCCAGAAACAATGAAGATAATATGCTATTAACTTCATTAACTGTAACAAATGGTGAGTGTCTGCTATGAGCTGATCAATTTGTAGCCTCCAGGGAAACTAAGATGAACAAGACTAGGTCCCCGCTCTCTAGGAACTCAAAATCAAGCCAAAAGATGGCACCAGAACAGTATGGAAACTGACCCATATGGCACTCACCATATGGCAGTTTCCTCCAATTCAACAAGCACTCACTGAGTACCAGCTGTGTACCAGACATTATAGCTGGGAATACAAAAATGAACCATACTTAGGCCCTGCCCTGAGAAGTTTATTGTCAGTGGAAGAGAGCAAGACATGTGAGAAATATCCACAACATGATGGTGCAGTGGGAAAAGCATTTAATTTGAAGTCAGAAAAATCAGCACTCTGACACTCGCTAGTTGTATAAATTTGGGCAAGTTACTTAATATCTGTGAGCCTCAGGGTCATTCCTGACAAAATGAATACGTTAATACATAATTTGCAGTTTTGTTATGAGTAGTAAGCAAAAAACATATGTAGAGAGTATTTCAGAGAGTAAACATAAATATAATTCGAAGTTCATGAGTTATAAAGTGGAACGAGTGACCAGTATATACTGACTGGGAGGAGAAGATATCAGAAAAAGCTCCAAAGATGAGAGCACACTAGGTGGCCAGATGGAGGGGTGCATATGGGTGTTACAGGGGTAGCAACAGGAGAAGCACTATGACTAAAACCGTATCTAGTTCAGTTTTGCTCAAAAGAAGTGAGAGAAAATGGAGAGAGATGAGGAGATAAAGCAGGAGAGGCAACCAAGCCCTAGTGGAACCAAGAGTGGTCCTTCCCCACCCCACAGGGGATGGACGTTTTGGAAGGTGACTGGCAGATAGCAGTCAGAGGACCAGGGATGTTAAACCTCCAGCTGTGCAGGGCACAATGAATAATCATCCTATCCAAAATGTCGGTGGTCTCCCTGTTGAGAAACTGAGTGAGCTAATGAGGAGTGGTGTTTACAATAATTTTGATGATGGCGATAATGGCTGTAATAAGGATAACAGCAACCATGACAATAATAGCCCCTACTGAATGCCAGACACTCTGCCAAGCGCTAGAAATGCAATGTCACCTTTAATCTTCCCCAAACCCTGATGAGATACTTATTGATACTATTCTTATTCTCATTCCACAGATGATGCAAACTAGAAGTCAAATAACTTGCCCCAGATCACAAACCTAGTAAGTGGTGAAGCCAAGAGTAGGGCCCAATTCCATCTGATTCCAGAACTTACTCTCTTGAGCTCTGTGCTGTACAGCTTTCTGTAGATTCTCAATCCTGGATGCCCAGAGTAAACAATATTATGGATGCCTCGTTGTACCCCCAGATCAATTAAATTAGCCTTGGGATTGGATCCCAGGCATCAGTATTGTTTCAGAGCTTCCTAGTTGATTCAAATGGCAGCCAACTCTGAGCACCACTGCCCTGGTCCAAGTCCAGTCAGAGACCAGAGGCAATGAGTTTTAAGCAGAGATGAGAAGTTATCATGTTTGTACTGTAGAGAGAGTGCACCCTAGCTCTGGCTGGAATGAAGAGAATGAATTTGAGGGGAGCATTTACTAAAGGTAGGAAGACCAGTGAGAGGGCACTTGCAGAAGCTCTACCAAGAGATGCTAAGGGTATGGGTGAAGATCACAACAAAAACAAACAGCAGGTAATTATTAGGAGGGAAAGTCAGGATTTGGCGATCAATGGGATGTGTATGAGGCGGTAGGAAGAAAGAAGTGCAGGTGGTGTCCTGGTTTCTCACCCTGGGATGAGAACACATTGTCCGTAGGTTTACCCTAAGTTTTCTTAGGGCTAATGGAGCCCTCAACAGCCAACACACACACACAGACCAGAGGAAGAACTTTGGTTGTTTGGGGATGGGGACACACTTGGTCAGGAGGGAAGGTCAGAGGAAGGCTTGGGGGAAGATGGAGACTTTGGTGCCTGTGCAACCTCCAGGAGGAGGTGCCTGATGGATAGTTGCAAAAAAGCAATCTGAGCTTAAGTTAACTGTCTAACCTGGGGTTTATCCCAGGAATGCAAGGATTCTTCAATATATGCAAATCAATCAATGTGATAAACCATATTAACAAACTGAAGGATAAAAACCATATGATAATCTCAATAGATGCAGAAAAAGCTTTCGACAAAATTCAACACCCGTTTCTGATAAAAACCGTCCAGAAAGTAGGCACAGAGGGAACTTACCTCAACATAAGAAAGGCCATATATGACAAACCCACAGCCAACATCGTTCTCAATGGTGAAAAACTGAAACCATTTCTTCTAAGATCAGGAACAACACAAGGTTGCGCACTCTCACCACTATTTTTTTTTTTTTAAACATCTTTATTGAAGTATAATTGCTTCACAATGGTGTGTTAGTTTCTGCTTTATAACAAAGTGAATCAGCTACACATATACACACGTTCCCATATCTCCTCCCTCCTGCATGTCTCTCCCTCCCACCCTCCCCATCCCACCCCCCCAGGCGGTAACAAAGCACTGAGCTGATCTCCCTGTGCTATGCGGCTGCTTCCCACTAGCTATTTTACATTTGGTAGTGTATATATGTCCATGACACTCTCTCACCCTGTCACATCTCACCCCTCCCCCTCCCCATATCCTCAAGTCCATTCTTTAGTAGGTCTGTGTCTTTATTCCCATCTTGCCACTACGTTCTTCATGACCTTTTTTTTGTTTGTTTCCTTAGATTCCATATATATGTGTTAGCATACTGTATTTGTTTTTCTCTTTCTGACTTACTTCACTCTGTATGACAGACTCTAACTCCATCCACCTCATTACAAATACCTCCATTTCATTTCTTTTTATGGCTGAGTAATATTCCATTGTATATACGTGCCACATCTTCTTTATCCATTCGTCCGATGATGGACACTTAGGTTGCTTCCATGTCCTGGCTATTGTAAATAGAGCTGCAATGAACATTTTGGTACATGACTCTTTATGAATTATGGTTTTCTCAGGGTATATGCCCAGTAGTGGGATTGCTGGGTCATATTGTAGTTCTATTTTTAGTTTTTTAAGGAACCTCCATACTGTTCCCCATAGTGGCTGTATCAATTTACATTCCCACCAACAGTGCAAGAGTGTTCCCTTTTCTCCACACCCTCTCCAGCATTTATTGGTTGTAGATTTTTTGATGATGGCCATTCTGACCGGTGTGAGATGATACCTCATTGTAGTTTTGATTTGCATTTCTCTAATGATTAATGATGTTGAGCATTCTTTCATGTGTTTGTTGGCCATCTGTATATCTTCTTTGGAGAAATGTCTATTTAGGTCTTCTGCCCATTTTTGGATTGGGTTGTTTGTTTTTTTGTTATTGAGCAGCATGAGCTGCTTGTAAATCTTGGAGATTGATCCTTTGTCAGTTGCTTCATTTGCAAATATTTTCTCCCATTCTGAGGGTTGTCTTTTGGTCTTGTTTATGATTTCCTTTGCTGTGCAAAAGCTTTTAAGTTTCATTAGGTCCCATTTGTTTATTTTTGTTTTTATTTCCATTTCTCTAGGAGCTGGGTCAAAAAGGATCTTGCTGTGATTTATGTCATAGAGTGTTCTGCCTATGTTTTCCTCTAAGAGTTTGATAGTGTCTGGCCTTACACTTAGGTCTTGAATCCATTTTGAATTTATTTTTGTGTATGGTGTTAGGGAGTGTTCTAATTTCATACTTTTACATGTACCTGTCCAATTTTCCCAGCACCACTTATTGAAGAGGCTGTCTTTTCTCCACTGTATATGCTTGCCTCCTTTATCAAAGATAAGGTGACCATATGTGCGTGGGTTTATCTCCGGGCTTTCTATCCTGGTCCATTGATCTATATTTCTGTTTTTGTGCCAGTACCAAACTGTCTTGATTACTGTAGCTTTGTAATATAGTCTGAAGTCAGGGAGCCTGATTCCTCCAGCTCCAATTTTCGTTCTCAAGATTGCTTTGGCTATTCGGGGTCTTTTGTGTCTCCATACAAATTGTGAAATTTTTTGTTCCAGTTCTGTGAAAACTGCCAGTGGTAGTTTGATAGGGATTGCATTGAATCTGTAGATTGCTTTGGGTAGTAGAGTCATTTTCACAATGTTGATTCTTCCAATCCAAGAACATGGTATATCTCTCCATCTATTTGTATCATCTTTAATTTCTTTCATCAGTGTCCTATAATTTTCTGCATACAGGTCTTTTGTCTCCTTAGGTAGGTTTATTCCTAGATATTTTATTCTTTTTGTTGCAGTGGTAAACGGGAGTGTTTTCTTAATTTCACTTTCAGATTTTTCATCATTAGTATATAGGAATGCAAGAGATTTCTGTGCATTAATTTTGTATCCTGCTACTTTACCAAATTCATTGATTAGCTCTAGGAGTTTTCTGGTGGCAGTTTTAGGATTCTCTATGTATAGTATCATGTCATCTGCAAACAGTGACAGCTTTACTTCTTCTTTTCCGATTTGGATTCCTTTTATTTCTTTGTCTTCTCTGATTGCTGTGGCTAACACTTCCAAAACTATGTTGAATAATAGTGGTGAGAATGGGCAACCTTGTCTTGTTCCTGATCTTAGTGGAAATGGTTTCAATTTTTCACCATTGAGGACAATGTTGGCTGTGGGTTTGTCATATATGGCCTTTATTATGTTGAGGAAAGTTCCCTCTATGCCTACTTTCTGCAGGGCTTTTATCATAAATGGGTGTTGAATTTTGTCGAAAGCTTTCTCTGCATCTATTGAGATGATGATATGGTTTTTCTCCTTCCATTTGTTAATATGATGTATCACGTTGATTGATTTGCGTATATTGAAGAATCCTTGCATTCCTGGAATAAACCCCACTTGATCATGGTGTATAATCCTTTTAATGTGCTGTTGGATTCTGTTTGCTAGTATTTTGTTGAGGATTTTTGCATCTATGTTCATCAGTGATATTGGCCTGTAGTTTTCTTTCTTTGTGACATCTTTGTCTGGTTTTGGTATCAGGGTGATGGTGGCCTCGTAGAATGAGTTTGGGAGTGTTCCTCCCTCTGCAATATTTTGGAAGAGTTTGAGAAGGATAGGTGTTAGCTCTTCTCTAAATGTTTGATAGAATTCGCCTGTGAAGCCATCTGGTCCTGGGCTTTTGTTTGTTGGAAGATTTTTAATCACAGTTTCAATTTCAGTGCTTGTGATTGGTCTGTTCATATTTTCTATTTTTTCCTGGTTCAGTCTCGGCAGTTTGTGCATTTCTAAGAATCTGTCCATTTCTTCCAGGTTGTCCATTTTATTGGCATAGAGTTGCTTGTAGTAATCTCTCATGATCGTTTGTATTTCTGCAGTGTCAATGGTTACTTCTCCTTTTTCATTTCTAATTCTATTGATTTGAGTCTTCTCCCTTTTTCTCTTGATGAGTCTGGCTAATGGTTTATCAATTTTGTTTATCTTCTCGAAGAACCAGCTTTTAGTTTCATTGATTTTTGCTATTGTTTCCTTCATTTCTTTTTCATTTATTTCTGATCTGATCTTTATGATTTCTTTCCTTCTGCTAGCTTTGGGGTTTTTTTGCTCTTCTTTCTCTAATTGCTTTAGGTGCAAGGTTAGGTTGTTTATTCGAGATGTTTCCTGTTTCTTGATGTAGGCTTGTATTGCTATAAACTTCCCTCTTAGCACTGCTTTTGCTGCATCCCATAGGTTTTGGGTCATCGTGTCTCCATTGTCATTTGTTTCTAGGTATTTTTTGATTTCCCCTTTGATTTCTTCAGTGATCACTTCGTTATTAAGTAGTGTATTGTGTAGCCTCCATGTGTTTGTATTTTTTACAGATCTTTTCCTGTAATTGATATCTAGTCTCATAGCGTTGTGGTCGGAAAAGATACTTGATACGATTTCAATTTTCTTAAATTTACCAAGGCTTGATTTGTGACCCAAGATACGATCTATCCTGGAGAATGTTCCATGAGCACTAGAGAAAATTGTGTATTCTGTTGTTTTTGGGTGGAATGTCCTATAAATATCAATTAAGTCCATCTTGTTTAATGTATCATTTAAAGCTTGTGTTTCCTTACTTATTTTCATTTTGGATGATCTGTCCATTGGTGAAAGTGGGGTGTTAAAGTCCCCTACTATGATTGTGTTACTGTCGATTTCCCCTTTTATGGCTGTTAGTATTTGCCTTATGTATTGAGGTGCTCCTATGTTGGGTGCATATATATTTATAATTGTTATACTTTCCTCTTGGATCGATCCCTTGATCATTATATAGTGTCCTTCTTTGTCTCTTGTAATAGTCTTTATTTTAAAGTCTATTTTGTCTGATATGAGAATTGCTACTCCAGCTTTCTTTTGATTTCCATTTGCATGGAATATCTTTTTCCATCCCCTCACTTTCAGTCTGTATGTGTCTCTAGGTCTGAAGTGGGTCTCTTGTAGACAGCATATATATGGATCTTGCTTTTGTATCCATTCAGCCAGTCTGTGTCTTTTGGTGGGAGCATTTAATCCATTTATATTTAAGGTAATTATCGATATGTATGTTCCTATTCCCATTTTCTTAGATATTTTGTGTTTGTTATTGTAGGTGTTTTCCTTCTCTTGTGTTTCTTGCCTAGAGAAGTTCCTTTAGCATTTGTTGTAAAGCTGGTTTGGTGGTGCTGAACTGTCTCAGCTTTTGCTTGTCTGTAAAGGTTTTAATTTCTCCATCAAATCTGAATGAGATCCTTGCTGGGTAGAGTAACCTTGGTTGTAGGTTTTTCTCCTTCATGACTTTAAGTATATCCTGCCACTCCCTTCTGGCTTACAGAGTTTCTGCTGAAAGATCAGCTGTTAACCTTATGGGGATTCCCTTGTGTGTTATTTGTTGTTTTTCCCTTGCTGCTTTTAATATGTTTTCTTTATATTTAATTTTTGATAGTTTGATTAATATGTGTCTAGGCATGTTTCTCCTTGGATTTATCCTGTATGGGACTCTCTGTGCTTCCAGGACTTGATTAACTATTTCCTTTCCCATATTAGGGAAGTTTTCAACTATAATCTCTTCAAATATTTTCTCAGTCCCTTTCTTTTTCTCTTCTTCTTCTGGGACCCCTATAATTCGAATGTTGGTGCGTTTAATGTTGTCCCAGAGGTCTCTGAGACTGTCCTCAGTTCTTTTCATTCTTTTTTCTTTATTCTGCTCTGCAGTAGTTATTTCCACTATTTTATCTTCCAGGTCACTTATCCGTTCTTCTGCCTCAGTTATTCTGCTATTGATCCCATCTAGAGTATTTTTAATTTCATTTATTGTGTTTTTCATCATTACTTGGTTCCTCTTTAGTTCTTCTACATCCTTGTTAAATGTTTCTTGCATTTTGTCTATTCTATTTCCAAGATTTTGGATCATCTTTGCTATCATTATTCTGAATTCTTTTTCAGGTAGACTGCCTATTTCCTCTTCATTTGTTAGGTCTGGTGTGTTTTGACCCTGCTCCTTCACCTGCTGTGTGGTTTTTTGTCTTCCCATTTTGCTTATCTTACTGTGTTTGGGGTCTCCTTTTCACAGGCTGCAGGTTCGTAGTTCCCGTTGTTTTTGGTATCTGTCCCCAGTGGCTAAGGTTGGTTCAGTGGGTTGTGTAGGCTTCCTGGTGGAGGGGACTAGTGCCTGTGTTCTGGTGGATGAGGTTGGATCTTGTCTTTCTGGTGGGCACGTCCACGTCTGGTGGTGTGTTTTGGGGTGTCTGTGGCCTTATTATGATTTTAGGCAGCCTCTCTGCTAATGGATGGGGCTGTGTTCCTGTCTTGCTAGTTGTTTGGCATAGGGTGTCCAGCACTGTAGCTTGCTGGTCGTTGAGTGAAGCTGGGTCTTGATGTTGAAATGGAGATCTCTGAGAGATTTTTGCCGTTTAGTATTACGTGGAGCTGAGAGGTCTCTTGTGGACCAGTGTCCTGAAGTTGGCTCTCCCACCTCAGAGGCACAGCCCTGATGCCTGGCTGGAGCACCAAGAGCCTTTCATCCACACGGCTCAGAATAAAAGGGAGAAAAAAATAGAAAGAAAGAAAGAAAGAGGATAAAATAAAATAAAATAAAGCTATTATAATAAAAAATAAGAAAAAAATTATTAAGAATAAATGTATTCAGAAAAAATTTTTTTTTAATTTTTAAAAATAGATTTATTAATTTTTTATAGTAAAAAATAAGAAAAAAATTATTAAGAAAAAAATTTATTAAGAAAAAACATTTTTTAATTTTTTAAAATAAAAAATATGAAAAAACTTATTAAAAAATTTTTTTTAATTTCTAAACATAGAAAATAAGGAAAAAATTATTAAGAAAACATTTATTAGGAAAAAAAAATTTTTTTAAGTTAAAAAAAACAAAAAAAAAACAAAAAAAAACACGGACGGACCTAACCCTAGGACTAATGGTGAAAGCAAAGCTATACAGACAAAATCTCACCCAGAAGCATACACCTATACACTCACAAAAAAGGGAAAAGGGGAAAAATTAATATATCCTGCTCCCAAAGTCCATCTCTTGAATTTGGGATGATTCGTTGTCTATTCAGGTATTCAACAAATGCAGGCACATCAAGTTGTTTGTGGAGCTTTAATCTGCTGCTTCTGAGGCTGCTAGGAGAGATTTCCCTTTCTCTTCTTTGTTCGAACAGCTCCCGGGGTTCAGCTTTGGATTTGGACCCGCCTCTGCATGTAGGTCGCCTGAGGGCATCTCTTCCCCGCCCAGACAGAACGGGGTTAAAGGAGCAGCTGCTTCGGGGGCTCTGGCTCACTCAGGCCCGGGGGAGAGAGCGGTACGGAGAAGGCGGGGCGAGCCTGCGTGGCAGAGGCCGGCGTGACGTTGCAGCAGCCTGAGGCGCGCCGTGCGTTCTCCCGGGGAAGTTGTCCCTGGATCACGGGACCCTGGCAGTGGCGGGCTGCACAGGCTCCCGTGAGGGGCGGTGTGGAGAGTGACCTGTGCTCGCACACAGGCTTCTTGGTGGCGGCAGCAGCAGCCTTAGCGTCTCCTGCCCGTCTCTGGGGTCCGCGCTGTTAGCCGTGGCTCGCGCCCGCCTCTGCGGTCCGCGCTGATAGCTGAGGCTCGTGCCCGTTTCTGGAGTTCGTTTAGGCAGCGCTCTGAATCCCCTCTCCTTGCGCGCCGTGAAACAAAGCGGCAAGAAAAAGTCTCTTGCCTCTTCGGCAGCTGCAGACTTTTTCCCGGACTCCCTCCTGGCTAGCACCGAAGCCCGAGCCTCAGCTCCCAGCCCCACCCGCCCCAGCGGGTGAGCAGACAAGCCTCTTGGGCTGGTGAGCGCTGCTCGGCACCGAGCCTCCCTGCGGTAATCTCTCCGCTTTGCCCTCCGCACCCCTGTGGCTGCGCTCTCCTCCGTGGCTCCGAAGCTTCCCCCTTCTGCCACCCGCAGTCTCCGCCCGCGAAGGGGCTTCCTAGTGTGTGGAAACCTTTCCTCCTTCACAGCTCCCTCCCACTGGTGCAGGTCCTGTCCCTATTCTTTTGTCTCTGTTATTTCTTTTTTCTTTTGCCCTACCCAAGTACGTGGGGAGTTTCTTGCCTTTTGGGAGGTCTGACGTCTTCTACCAGCGTTCAGTGGGTGTTCTGTAGGAGCAGTTCCACGTGTAGATGTATTTCTACTGTATCTGTGGGAAGGAAGGTGATCTCCGCGTCTTACTCTTCCGCCATCTTGCCCCTCCCTCCTCACCACTATTATTCAACATAGTTTTGGAAGTTTTAGCCACAGCAATCAGAGAAGAAAAGGAAATAAAAGGAATCCAAATCGGAAAAGAAGAATTAAAACTGTCACTGTTTGCAGATTACATGATACTACACACAGAGAATCCCAAAGATGCTACCAGAAAACTACTAGAGCTAATCAATGAATTTGGTAAAGTAGCAGGATACAAAATTAATGCAGGGAAATCTCTTGCATTCCTATACACTAATGATGAAAAATCTGAAAGAGAAATTATGGAAACACTCCCATTTATCACTGCAACAAAAATAATAAAATACCTAGGAATAAACCTACCTAAGGAGACAAAAGACCTGTATGCAGAAATCTATAAGACACTGATGAAAGAAATTAAAGATGATACAAACAGATGGAGAGATATACCATGTTCTTGGATTGGAAGAATCAACATTGTGAAAATGACTCTACTACCCAAAGCAATCTACAGATTCAATGCAATCCCTATCAAACTACCACTGGCATTTTTCACAGAACTAGAACAAAAAATTTCACAATTTGTATGGAAACACAAAAGGCCCCGAATAGCCAAAGCAATCTTGAGAACGAAAAATGGAGCTGGAGGAAATCAGGCTTCTGAACTTCAGATTATACTACAAAGCTTCAGTAATCAAGACAGTATGGTACTGGCACAAAAACTGAAATATTGATCAATGGAACAGGATAGAAAGCCCGGAGATAAAGCCATGCACATATGGTCACCTTATTTTTGATAAAGGAGACAAGAATATAGAGTGGAGAAAAGACAGCCTCTTCAATAAGTGGTGCTGGGAAAACTGGACAGCTACATGTAAAAGAATGAAATTAGAACACTCCCTAACACCATACACAAAAATAAACTCAAAATGGATTAAAGACCTAAATGTAAGGCCAGACACTATCAAACTCTTAGAGGAAAACATAGGTAGAACACTCCATGACATAAATCACAGCAAGATCCTTTTTGACACACCTCCTAGAGAAAGGGAAATAAAAACAAAAATAAACAAATGGGACCTAATGAAACTTAAAAACTTTTGCACAGCAAAGGAAACCATAAACAAGACAAAAAGACAGCCCTCAAGTGGGAGAAAATACTTGCAAAAAAAGCAACTGACAAAGGATTAATCTCCAAAATATTCAGGCAGCTCATGAAGCTCAATATCAAAAAAAACAAACAACCCAATCCAAGAATGGGCAGAAGACCTAAATAGACACTTATCCAGAGAAGGTATACAGATTGCCAACAAACACATGAAAGGATGCTCAACATCACTAATCATTAGGGAAATGCAAATCAAAACTACAATGAGGTATCACCTCACACTGGTCAGAATGGCCATCATCAAAAAATCTACAACCAATAAATGCTGGAGAGGGTGTGGAGAAAAGGGAACACTCTTGCACTGTTGGTGGGAATGTTAATTGATACAGCCACTATGGAGAACAGTATGGAGGTTTGTTAAAAAACTAAAAATAGAACTACAATTCAAAAAGAGTCATGTACCACAATGTTCATTGCAGTTCTATTTACAATAACCAGGACATGGAAGCAACCTAAGTGTCCATTAACAGATGAATGGATAAAGAAGATGTGACACATACATACAATGGAATATTACTCAGCCATAAAGAGAAACGAAATTGAGTTATTTGTAGTGAGGTGAATGGACCTAGAGTCTGTCATACAGAGTGAAGTAAGTTAGAAAGAGAAAAACAAATGCCGTATGCTAACACATATATATGGAATCTAAAAGAAAACAAATGATTCTGATGAACCTAGGGGCAGGACAGGTATAATCATGCAGACGTAGAGAATGGACTTGAGGACACGGGGAGGGGGAAGGGTAAGCTGGGACGAAGTGAGAGAGTGGCATGGACATATATACATTATCAAATGTAAAATCGATAGCTAGTGGGAAGCAGCCGCATAGCACAGGGAGATCAGCTCAGTGCTCTGTGACCACCTAGAGGGGTGGGTTAGGGAGGGTGGGAGGGAGACACAAGAGGGAGGGGATATGGGGATATATGTATATGTATAGCTGATTCACTTTGTTATAAAGCAGAAACTAACACACAATTGTAGAGCAATTATACTCCAAAAAAGATGTTTAAAAAAAAAAAAAGTCTTACCTGAAAATAAACAGCCATTAGCAAATAGTCACCCATCTTGGTAACACCAATCATGATGCTCCAGGATGCTCTCTGTTTGCAAGAGCAGGCAGCTGGAAATTTCTTAACTTCCAACCCTGGCAACCTGTTCTCTGAAGCTTCAGTCTGGATTTGTTTAAAAAAAAAAAATTTTTTTTTTAATTCAACCACAATTGTCCTGTTACAAGTTCCCTTTAGAAGTATGAAGGGTACATCTAAATATATACTGTAATCCGTTAAAAAATGTCCACTTATAGATCGTGTGTTTCTGGACTTCTTTCAATGAACCACAGCCTATAAAATCCCTTATATGAAGATAGCGCTAGTCAGTTTGCAAAACCCTTTTCTATACATCATGTCATCCGATTCTTAGAGAAGCTCTTCCAAATGAGGAAGCTCAAGCTCAAATTGCTGAGACAACCTGACCAAGATGATGCCATTAGTAAGTGGAAGCTGTGGGACTCACGTTCGCTTCTTCTGACCCCTAAGCCAGCGCTCTTTACCAAGTGGTAACTGGGCTTCAGCATGTCCCATCCTGTCAGGCTCCCAGAATCAAACTTTGTGGACTCTGATTGCTTCAATATTCTGAAAGGCTGATGGGAACTCTACTTAAATGGGTATTAGGGGAAAATGGATACTCCCAAGAATTTAGTTGAATGTCAGTATTAGAGCGGGCTACTGGCTCGAGGCCCGGAGAAGAAAGCGTGGCTCTAAGAAATTCTTTCATCCCTCCATGATTTAATTCTGATCAATATTTTATCTCATGTATACGAGAAACTGCCTAAGGCAGTTCTTTTCACTGCCAAGCACATTTATTTTCATTTGTTCTCTCTCTTTGTTCTCTCTCTTTGCTAAAGGTCAGGGTTAACCAAAGAATGTGATATCCATGCTCAGTCTGAAATTATGAAAGATCTCAGAGGTTAGCTGCTGCAATCTCTGAATTGAAAAGACCCCACTTGTTCTCCAGGAACTAAGAAAAGATGAGTCAATCGACACTGTGTACAGCTTCGATTGTTTTTCTGGAGAACAATTTATTTTTGTCTCTTGTCTCAGGTAGCTGTCATCTGCCCCAGGGGATTTGATGAATAGAGTATGTAAAAGTGTGGGCATCAGTGAATTAGCCAGTGATTCAGACCTATTAGAAGGTCGCATCTCATATTTCATGACTTGTTGAAAATCTGAAGTGTTAACAGTGTGGGCTTACCCAAAACAGCCTTGTAGCTCTTACCACAAATTACATGTTTATTAGTAATTTAATCCTATATCTAATAATAAAACAAACATATTCAAAACTCAAAGTCTAGTTTCTTAAGAATTTAAGTTCCTTACAAACTTTATTACATTACAAATACAGCAAAGTTTAGAAATAATTTTAAGAGGTTTTTGACTAATGATCGGTCCCTATTACAAGCGAATTTAATTACATCCTTTATGTTAACCTGCATTTATAAATTTAACAGTTTTGATTACTGTACATAGCATAGTTTCGTTCAAATCCTGTGGGCCATGCCCAATGTGAGCGAACCTGGGAAATGCATTCCCTACACAGGTGACTATGGGTCCCACTAAAACATGCATAGATTCTATTTTTTAAAGGAAAAAAGGAGAAGACTGGGCACTAAGGAGACATGAGCAGTCTCTGCCACATCTGTGTTGCCTTTAATGAGTTAGGCCCATAGCTGATCCTCCCAAAATTATTTTTTCCCAGCATCCCCTTGGGGTCCAAGACCTCTTTTGTAATTACTATGGGAGCCTTAAGCACATATATACTCAGGATATGGTCCTGGCTTCGGTACGAGTTTCCTAGGTGATTGCATCTTTCTGGTCAAATGATTATGTAGAGATTCATACTATATGAATGTACTGCTAAGGGATATGATTCTGTCATGTATATCAGCTCTACATAATGGACTATGTTTATAGTGATTTTCTTCAGAGATATCTCTATAATAGGGTCTTGAATGCTGAGGATTTTCAAACTCATCCCTCTGTGATCCTCTGTATTCAGAGCCTTGATTTAGGGGAGCTAAGAAGAGGAAAATTAGAAAATCAATGTGAGGTCAAAATTCTTCACTTAAAAAACAAAAACTCTCCATTAAAGTATTTTTTTAATATTTATTTGTTGTGCTGGGTCTTAGTTGTGGCAGGCGGGCTCCTTAGTTGTGGCATGCGTGTGGGATCTAGTTCCCTGGCCAGAGATTGAACCCGGGCCCCCTGCATTGGGAGCACAGAGCCTTAACCACTGTGCCACCACGGACGTCCCAGCATTAAAGTATTTTTGATGAAGTCAATTTCTGCCTGCTTGACTCAGGCTCTGGAAGGAAAATTTGCATAGACTATGGTTGAGTTAGGTTTGTAGCCATATACATTTAACAACAAATAAGTTTGAAACAAAACAATCAGCTTATTTTATTAAAGGTCTTCAATATTTTCTGAAAGATCACATTTCTACTACTACTACATTTCATATAAACTACTGTTTAGCTTGTGGGATTTTTTCCCCCATAAACGTTGCTTGGCATTTGAAAAAGTTATTTCTTTTTGATAGTTTAATAAATCTTTAGTCTTTCCTATATCAATAATCTGAGCTCACATGTAGAATGATTGAGAAAGGCAAGAAGGAATAATGTGAGGATAAAGGATAACAGGACAACCAAGTTTCCTCTCCTTTATCACAAGTAAGTCTTTATTTTCAAAATACAAATCATTTTGCCCTATTTTCCATTAGCCCTACAAATTCCTGAAACTATGCACCATGTGCAAAGTTATTATTTCAAACAAAAGCCTCCTGTCATCATAGAATTAGGTATTTTATGTTAGATTATTCTCAGCGGTTTTGCTACTATTTTAGATTTTTAATGTCATAATAATTTAGATTTGCAACTTGTTCCATAAAAAAAAAAAAGAGAGACATTTGTACATCAAGCTAGAGATAGTCATTACTTTTTATGTCTTATTTTGTTTCCTTCCCTAGTGGTTGAGCGTGAGTGTTCAGATTTATGTTTCCTGTATCCCTTCACTGGTTTTCAGGAGCTTTTTCATTTGTGTAGTGAGCACAGGAGGAAGACCAGTCAGTGCTAGGAGAAGGATGGATTCAGCTCTTGCCCTGGGTGGGTGTCAAGGGGTCTAGAAATTGTTCATGGCCTTGTCTGTAAGAACATGTTTCCATTTTCTGAGGAGAGGCTCCAAACGTTTTCATTGCTATCTGTGACCCAAAACAGGTTGAAAACTGTGGTCTCTGTTCCTTCTCTCAATTCTCGAGGGCATCGCTGCACCTGTAAGGAGGTGGTGCCTTTCTTCCACGTCTCCTTTCTCCACCTGTGGTGAAGTCTGAGAGAAGGACTAAGACACGAGTGTTGGCTGTGGAGGGACAGTGGTGTAGAGGTCCCACCTCAGGGGCACCTGCAATTCTGCTCAGACTGGGCCCCTCCGTGACATTCCTCCACTCAGTGCTGCAGGCTCTCCATTCGTAAACAGTGTATACGTGGGGCAGGAAAACTCCACCTATCCCTTTTACCATCAAGATGTATATTTTCGATAGCAGTTTACATACAGGAAATATATACATCTCCTAGACTCTCAGCGTCGCGAGGGCAGAAGCCATCTTTTCTCCTTTTGAGACCACACTCTCCTGCCGTGTGTCTTACACGTAGTAAGTTCCCATAGAGGTTTATTGAATTTGAATTAAGCAAAACAGATATGTTTTATACTGTGTGTTTATCAGGTCACTTGGGATTTATATAAAATCCTGTTTCTTTGACTTATTAAACAGGTGACATTTCCCTTGGGCTTCAAGTACTGTACAAAGTAACAAATTCAATTAAGCCTGGCAGCAAAATTCCCCATGGACAAAAAAGTACTTTCATACCCACTAACAGTCTTTTCACCTAACACAGGAATTAGCCCTATACATGCTAGATCTTCCTCCCTTCATTTCTTCTATAAATCTAGACATGCGGTCATGTCCAGAAAAAAGAATAATCCACAGAAAATGTCCAGCCCTTGATCTGTTGAGATTTGAATCAGGAGATATTATTTTATTACTGGTTGTAGTTGATGTTTAACATGATATATCCACCTAAGGTTACATATTTAATTGGCTTTCGTTCTTGTAGCTTCTTTTCTCCTAAGAATGCAAAGACTTGGAAAAAATCAACTTTAAATTAAATATCCTAGTCCTGAGTAATTGACAAGGAGGGCAGAAACAGCAAACAAAAGGAAATTAACAGGGGAGGAAGTATATGTAGCCGGAGTTCTTTATCTTCTCTCCAGGGCTTTTATTTATTCTATTTGATGTCACCGCAAGTACTTGCTGAGCACCTGTGGCGGGCTCTGCGCCGGGCATAAGAAGCACAGTGATGGATAAGGCAAGGATGATGCCCCCAACCAATGAGGGACACAAAGAACTAAAAATGTCGAACTCGTAGAAACAGAGTCAAGTGGTGGTTGCCAGGGGCTGAGGGGTGCGGGACATGGGGAGATGTTGGTCAAAGGTTGCAAACTTCCTCGTACAAGATGAATAAGTTCTGGGGAACAAATGTACAGCATGGTGACTATAGTTAGCCATACTGTATTATATACTTGAAAGTTGCCACAGCAGTGGAGCTTTAATGTTCTCACCATAACAACAACAACAAAATGGTAATTCTGTGAGGTGAGAGATGTGTTAACTAACCTTATTGTGGTAAACACTTCGAAATACAAACAGGTATAAAATCATCATATTGTATACCTTAAACTTACATTTGTTAGGTGTTGATTATATCTCAGTAAAGCTGGGGGAAGAAAGAATAGGATTTATCCAACTCACCTGCAACCTCAGCACATTGATTCTGTTCTGAATAATTTGTATTTACCACCAACTAACCCCATCCCACTTGCCAAACATACACACACCTTGGAATCCATGTACTCATAACTTGGCCTTCTAAATATTTCGAACGTTAAGCTTTAATTTCATAACTAACTGCTGATGAGAACCACCCTCACTCCCCCCCCCCACCCAGTGACCCCACTCCCACCATCTTCCTCCTGGAAACCATCTAGGAAGCCCTCTCCATTTCTCACGAAGCCAAGAAAGCTTTCTGCCTTCAGGCAACAGCCAAGAGATGTTTTGGAAGTTTAATGGGTTAAACTGAGGAAGAAGAAATTAAAACTCTATTTTAAAATGCATATGCAGTTTTTAATTTCTATTTAAAATTAAAGCAAACGTTTACACTGCAATAAAAGGAAAACTAAATGTCCAGCAATGGGGGAATAGTAAAATAAATATTGATACCTGTATATATCAAAATACTAGGTAGCAATTAAAATTATTTAGAAAAACATTTAATGATGTGGGAGAATATATAATCATGAGAAATTAAGTGAAAGGAGCAAACCACAAAACAGGATATATAGTATAATCCCATTACTTTTTAAAGTATGTATATAAACAGAAAAAAATTGAAATATAAACATCAAAATATTATGTGATGGGATTGTGAGGAGTTATTTCCTTTATACCTTTCTGTAGTTTCCAAATTTTTAAGCACAAATATATGTTGCTTTTAAAATTATAAAGGTCAAAATTGTTTAGAAGACAGAGGGAAAAGTTTTTCTGCAGCCTACTCAAATAATCTGAAAAATTATTGCTTTAGAATCTCACATTTGATGCAGAAAAAAATGGGGTTGCTGTAGGTCAAGGTAGAGAGAGTTGAATTAGAAAATAATTTTCCCTCTTTCTTTCTTCAAGCAAAATCATTATCCTGCAGAGAATTCTCTACCCCAGAGTGTCCCCTTTCCTTGTCCCTTGCTTATCTACAAGAAGGAGAACCCCCCTCTCCCCGCAAAGAATTTAGTTACATCTTTGGCCCATCCATTCCCCCAAGGGCCTAATTTCCAACTGCGCCTCCTTAACCTCGGACCCCACATGAACAGCTTCTTTTAGTTCTGAGACAAAGACATATATCTTCAGGAGAAAATTAAATTAAGGAAATACAGAAGCCTCTAGTGAGTTACATGTGCCCCTTAGAGTTAAACAGCTATTATGCAAGGTGAAAACCTCCCATATACCTTGGACTGCTTTAATTCCACCTTCCTACTTTACTGAGAGCTACCTTGTCCTCTTAACTTTCAATGCCTTTCTGTAAACTGAAATGGCTGCCTGAAGACTCAACCCATGGATGACAGAATATGCATGTGTCTGTTTTCCACTGGTCCTAATCTAGTGAATGACTGTTCTAGATGATAGAATTCAGCAGTCCCAAAGCAAAATATGAGAAAAGACTATGTCATTTGTTTATCAAAAAATAATTCCAGCAGAAAGGGCCTGCCTTTCCAGTAGGACCTCTTAGATTATATGCATGCTTATGACCTAACATCAGGTACAGAAATATTTATTTGGGAGTTAATTTTCCTTATTGTATTATTTCCGGATGATTTTCTTCACCTACCTCCTGCTCTTTCTTTCCTCCTCCTAGGCATTTAGCCAGTGATCAACTTCTGCAACCTTTCTAAAAGCTATCTGTTAAGGATGGGTATTTCCCCTAAAGTATTAGTTTTCATATCATCTGCTCTGGGCACCAGAGCATCTTCATTAGAACAAGAAAATCTCCAGGTCTAATAGGGATAGATACCTAATGGTAGAATTCTAGATTCTGTGAAAGTTGAGGTGGAAGGAATATGTTTTGAGTAAGAGGTCCTCTTATACTCCCTCAAAGCATTCCTCTCTGGAAACTCCTAGATCTGCCAGCAAGTCAAGCCTCTGCCCCAGACTTGGAATCAGAAGTGCCTTCAGCTCTTTTTCAAGGAGTAGGAACGAGTTTGAGTTGACTCAGCTCCTATCTTGGTAGTCCAGCTTGTGACCAGTCATGGTCATCTGTAAGACCAAAAGTGTGCACCTAATTCCATCTCCCTAAGGATGCGCCCACGTCCAAGAAAACTCCAACATTATGTATCTCTCTGAGAAGTATAATTTTCCCACAACTTTGACTTAATCACAACGTAAATATCTTCGGCCAAAGAAGTTGGGCCACTTGGATTAATTCTGGTACTGCCACATTCTTTGTTGGGTAAACTGTCCTATCACAGACCTTGCAGGGCACCAGCATAAGATCAATCAAACAGTAGGAAGCCCAGTAACCCTATTAAGGAAAAAGATCAGATTTGTATTTTTTCACTCATTTTTCTATTCATTTAACTTATCCTTATTGAGAGCCTGCTATGTGTTAGAAATTGTTCTATGTGATAGGAATTCAGCAGTACAGGGCAGGCGCTGGTGAGAAAAGTATCCCTGCTGTAATGGAATCCCCATCTAATGAGGGGAAACAAGTGACAACAAAATAAACAAAATATGTATATATTACTTGGTGACAATTGCTATTGTCAATTGAAAAGAAATTGCTCAACCTAAAAGTTGAGAATTATGTTTTATTCGAGGACCTCATTGCTTACTGAGGACTATAGGCCAGGATAGCAGCCTCTCAGATAGCTCTGAGGGATTGTTCCAAAGAGGTAAGGGAGGAACCAGGATATATAAGGGGTTTTGCTGAAACAAACAAACAAACAAAAAACCCAAAACCAAAAAAATGCAGCCAAACATCAAAAGATTACTGCTAATCACAAAAAACAAACATATCAAGTTAATGATTTTAGTGCTTTTCTATGTATGGGAAGATGCAAGAGTCTGGGCTTAGTGAAATCCTTCTTTAATATGCATCTTAACCATCTAGGGGCCAATATCCTGTTTTTCTCCATCCTGGATTCCCCTAAGGATGCACCGTCAGGGGCAGCTGCAGTGACCGATGGCTTTATGGCCACAACATTCTTTGTTTACTGAAATAGCGGGTGACATTTTTGTCCACATTATGGACAGAAAAGTGAAGCAGGGAAGGAAGATAAAAAGATTCATGTCTTGAAGGCAGGAGGGGTATTGCATTTTAAATACAGTGGCCAGGGAAAGGTCACACTGAGAAGATGACTTCTGAGTAAAGACCTGAAGCTGAGAGGAAGAGGGCCACGTAGGTATCTGGGCAGAGAGCTTTCCACGAAGCAAGGGCAGAAGTGCCAGAGCCCAGAGGTCAGGAGTATTCCTATCGTGTCTGAAAACAAGGAGGCCAGGGTGGCTCCAACAGAGAGAAGGGGAGAGTGAAGTAGAAACGGGGCTGGGTGAGGTCAGGGGGCGGGGCCACGCTGACCACTTCGGATTCACGTCTTGCTCTGAGACGTGGGAAGCCGCTGAACCAGTCAGACAGACTAATTTTTACAGCGTCACTCTGGTGGTTGGGTCGAGTATAGACTACAGGAAGGCAAGGGCAAAAGCGCAGAGATCAGAGAGAAGACTTCTGCAAAAATCCAGACCAAAGATGCAGATGAATTGGGCCAGGATGGTAGCAGTGGAAGCGGTAGAAGTTTTAAAACTGCTCAATTAAACATACCATTTATTTTTAATCATACCGTAACTACACAGAGAAGAAAACAAGTGTTTGTTCCCCGCCCCCATGCCCAACTCGAAGAGAATTTGAAGAGGCTTTTATGCTGATTACATTAATAGTTGCATAATCAGTAAAGCAATAGTCAAAGGGTTAACTTCTAGAAGGTCAGTCATTAAATTTAAATATAATTTCCCATAACACACACATTAAGAGTAACTATAATTTCCCATATCCAGTAAGTATCATAGACTCAAGGTTAAGGGCTGTGTAACAATAAACCATTTTAGTTAAAGTAGAATCTCTCAGGTATTTCTTGCAAATAAACTAGTCAGCATTCATTTATGACAACATAGAGAAAAGATATAAATCCGACAAGAAAGCATCTTCACTCCAACTTGTCCGGTGTTTCTATTCTGAGTGTCTTTAAGGTAGTCAGTTCATAAATAGACTCCAGACTTCTCCCTTAACTTTAAAGGAGATGGAAAAGGTAGCTCTCTGAGAATATAGAACACTTGGGTCTAGAGTCTCTCTAAAGTTCTTTCTTCCACTGCTGATTGAGACGTGTGGGCTCTATCACCAAGTCTAACACTATCCAAGGCTGAATCAAAGAATCGGGGCTCGTGCTTTTTAGTTCTGTGCCTGTGCCATGTCTGGCCATGAGAAGCTCTCCCTGATAGGGATGATGATCGATAGACCAATTGGATTTTCTCTTTGGGAACTTGAACTAGAGAGAATCAGAAAGACCAGATCAATTGGCAATTGCATAAGTAGAGAAAAGGACAGAGCAGCAGAGCTCTATTAGTGGGAGGGGACAGAAGTGCAGACAACCGAGGTGAATCATGACCAGCCCCCAGGAATGGTCTCCCTGAAGCTGCGGTATTTCAGTCCCTGTTTGCAGATTCCTCTCCCTTCAATTGCCTTAGCAATCCTTGCTTGAGGTTCCCTGAATGAGCTGGCTCCTTGCAATTAAAAGTGCTTCCATGGAGGCTAAGACAAAGACAGAGTACTGAGACTTATTTCTAATTTATAATGGTAAGATGCTTCAAGAACAAAAATGCTTTATTTTTAAAACTTACCTCACTAGCCAATGAGCTGTATGCTAGGAGAGATTTTTCTGGAACAGGTCTGGGCTTGCTGTAAACATCAGTTGATATCCACGCAGTGCCTGTCCCAATGTCTGGCCAGAAACAGAAGTCTGTGGCCACCACGGAACAGAAAAAAAAAGCAACTCTATCTTTCTTGTCCTCATAAGCTCTGTAAGCAATTTAACTACACTCTATAAATTATCTTTTCCGCGAACCACGTGGCCTTCAGAGTAAAACTGTTGACTGATGGCCCATTCATAAACGTGATATAAATAACATGGCTATGGGCTGCTATTTACCAGTACTTAGTATGTGTCAGGCCCTGTGCTAAGAGCTTTATGTACATTATTGTAATTAAACCTCACAACAAACCTAGGAGGTCATTTTTATCTATTTTTACGGAGGAGAGCTCCAAAGTTTACAGAAGTTGTGTGAGCTGCTAGAATCACACAGCTAGTGAGTAACGGCCAGGCTTTGAATCCAGATATGTCTGGAGGCCACTGCCTTGTTCCCCAGCCACATCCAAAATCCAGAGGAACGCTGAGGCTAGTTGTGTGGGAGGGCAGGGTCAAGGTTAGAGGACCGTGAATGAGCAGTTGTCTGAAGTGGTGACTTTCTATGGGTACAGAGCCGGTGAGGAGCTGGGACCCCACCTCTCCCTGCTGCCAGCCAGAATTTGTCTCAAGATGCCTAAGCGACCAGGCAGAGAGAGCAGGACAGAGGGTACCTACCTGGGAGGCAGGGAGGACTCAGCCCTGCTCTTCAGGTCTCCCAGTGGTTCACATGGACGAGTAAGAGTTTATGACTCCTCCACGTGATGGGCCTTTTACCTCCAGGATTAGTTTCTCTTCTGCCTGCAGAATCTTTCAGAATGCAAAACAGCGCCTGCACAGGCATGCCTTCTCTAAACTTCCAATTTTGTAATCAGTTCCACACCTAAATACCTCTTGCCTCTCAGCTACTTACATGCAAAAGCCCACATGGAAAAGCGTAAAATATGGCTCAAGGTGTTTATTTCTCAGGGAAATCATCTTGCGTGATTACACTTTTATGAAAAGAGCAAGAATGACACCAAAATTTTCTTAACTTGACTGGCTAATTAGTAGCCCAGAGTCTTAGTTCTCAGGTAACATTGCAAGATATGAAATTATTCATAGATAATGTGACCAGATTCAAGGCTGAGTGCAAGCCCCAAATGACTTGACTATGGACATGGAGTGATTTGCTGTCTGAGAAAATGCATTCTACGTTTGCTCAGAAGAGTGTTTGAGGAGGCAAAAGTTTACTAAGTAATACAAATCATAGCCTCACCAACTGTTCTATTCCCTGCCAGCCTCCCACTGACACCCTCACAAAAGGAAAAGGGCAGGCTGTTCATGCCCGGAGCAAACTGGATGCTGAAGGGACAAAACAAAAAGTAAATAAACTGCAGCTGATGCATCTCCACAAATAGAAATGAAGCACCGGAGGTGCCTTGACTGAAAAAAGCCCAGTGTTTGTTTTCTAACACAGAAGGCCCCCAGGCTGCAGAAACTCCATCAGAGCCTCAGGACTAACCCCTGCCCACGTGCCTCTCCTCCCACCTCAGTCGCTTCCTGGTGAACATCAGTTAGCAAATGAGGACCAGGACTTTCCATAGAGAAGGCTGTCTGTCCATTCCTTTGGATTTAAACAGTCTTCCTGAATATTTTCTCATTACAGCAGCCATTTCCATAGCTTCCATTCCATTTCCACCCCAACTAGAATTTACTACAATTCAATTCTGACACTACCCAGAGTTAGTGTTGGACTTCACAGGTTTAAGGACAAAGTCCTCCACGAGACTGCCCTTATTTCAGATGGCAGCAACAAGTTCCAGGAGTCCTCAGGCCACCCCCAATTTTGACCAACTTGGCCATATATTTGAGGGTTCCCATTGGCACCCCTCAGTTTTGACAATTTGCTAGAACAACTCTCAGAACTCAGGGAAGCACTGTACTTGGAATTAGTTTGATAATAAAGGATATATATAGGCCAAGTTCTGGAAGGGTCCTGAAGGCAGAGCTTCCGTGCCCTCTTCCCATAAACTCAGGACATGTCACCCCTCCCAGCACACCCATGTGTTCACCAAGCAGGAAGTTCCACCACGTCTTGGTGTCCAGAGTTTTTACTGACAGTTTCATTAGTTTTCATTATGTTGATATGATCGATTAAGCCCCATTGGCCATGTGATTGAACATCTCCAGCCCTCTTGCCTTCCCTGGAGGTCGAGCTAGCCCAAAGTTCACACTCTGGTGACCAGCCTCCATCCTGAAGCCATCCAGGGGCCCACCGGGAGTCACCTTGTTAGCATAACAAAGACTCTCCTAGCACTGAACAAATACCAAGGGATTTTGAAGCTTTGTGCCAGGAACCAGAGACAAAGAGCAGATTAATTCTTATTTTACCCCAGCCTCCATTACTATCTATATGATTCCTGAATTTACATTATCTTTGATCCGCAGCCGTGAATATCCTGCTCCCTATTTGACACTTCTGTTTGGCTGTCTCACAGGCCCTTCAAATTCAGTATGGACCAAGGTAAGCTAATCTTCCTCTAGCACAGTGTATCAGTCAGCGTTCAGTCGGAGAAATAGAACCACTAGATGTGACAGATAGTAAGATATTCATGACAGAGACTCCAACTGATGCAGTGAGGGAACTGGTTAAAGCATCCGTGGAAGGCTGTTGCCTTTGTCCCTGATGTGCAGCTCAGGTCAGCAGGGAAGGAAAGGTGGGTGCGAAGGAGGGGAGAGCCAGGAAGTCTGAAACACGTGAAGGCGAGCTGGAACCCACAAGGATTGGATGGAGGCACACTGGTCTCTCTCTGCTTCCAAGCTTCCACCTTGCGGGGAGCAGGGGCCCTGCAATAGAAGCTGGCCCCCTTCACTACAGAGCTACACATATCCCACCCAGGAGTCAGAGAAGCTAAAGGAAGATCCACACCTGGCAGTTGCCTCCATGCTAGACAAGCTGTACGTGTAGAAAAGCGACAACGCGCATGAGCTGAGACAGGGCTGCTCCCCAACACCAGTCTTCCTGCATAAAAAGAATGTGGCTGTTGCGTCACTTCCGCTTTCCAACTCTCCTGCCAAATGGCTCGTGCTGCTCTGCTGATTTGGGACTATTCAGGGAAAGGAGTCCGCGAAATGTAGTTCCAACTGAGCTAAACTGATACAATACAAACTGACAGCACACAAACCCAAGGAAAACTATTATCCCTGTCATTCTCCCACATCTCATTAAATGGCCCCACCCTCTACCTAGACCTTTAAGTCATAAATACTGGGGAGTCGTCCTCAAATCCTCCCACTTCCACATAATCTATCGCCAGTCAGTCACAAGTCCTTTCAAGGATACGACTGATGGTTGACCCCCTTGCTACCCACCCACCACCACGCAGGGTCAAGTCACTATCACTTAGGGTTTAATTTCTGTAATCGCCTCCTAGCTGGATTCTCCATACCAAATGCAAAATAAAGTCAAAAATCATTCCCAAAGCACATAAGGCCCTTCACAGTCTGGCTGTTGCTGCCTCCCCTCCTGCTTTCCTGCTACACTGGGCAACTTTCAATCCTCACGTTCCATGCTTTCTCTGCCCCAGGACCTTGGCACATGCTCTTCCCTTTGAGGGATCACTCTTCTCCTCACTCCTGGCCTGGCTAATGACTCCAACTCCTCTCTGACAGTGAGATGAAATTATAAAGCATTTGCCAGCGAAAAGATCCAAATCTTCCCTTCTTTTTTTCAAGGAAGAATACGCTCACCCATGTACAACTCTAAGGGGCAGGGCAGGGGGAGGACTGGCTCAATCCTTGGCCCTTCCTTTCTTGTGGCAACTGGGGTAATGGGTCAGTTGACAATGGGGGAAAAAAGCCAAAGACAATAAATTGCTCTACTTTAAAAGTCCTAAACTGGAGGCAATAGAGAGGAGGACTCAGGAAAACAAAGTCTGAGAAATAATTTGGGGCATACTTTACATGTAGGAGGTAGAGGGAGAAAAGACCAGAAAAGATATTTTTAAGGAATGTTGCTTTCTGAGGGTAATACAACATAGTGGTTAAGAGTCAGAATATTTGGGTCTAAATCCAATTTCCATTATTTACTAGCTGTGTGACCTTGGGCAGTTACTTAATCTCCCTGTGGCTCAGTGTCCTTATTTATAAAACAGGAGCATTAATAGTTTCTACCCCTTAAGGGTGCTATGCTTCACACAGAGTATGTGCTTAGTAAAACTCGTACCACGTTCTGTAGGAAATCTCTCTTTGATATTTTGTTGAGAAACTGCACTAAGATTTTAATAAATTTTCAATGATTTTTGCAAGCCAGACTGATATGTCTGCAAACGTGACACCATGACAATACAGAGTTATGACGTGAGCCTTCCAATTGCAACTCAAAGCTGACCTAGGTCAGCTCCCCCATTACAGAATCTTACCTCCTCCCCCAGTGAGTTGGAAACACTCATCTCATGTGACATGTCTTTGATGTCCAATCCCCACTAGAATAGAAACTCTACAAGGGCAAGAATCATGTATCTCTTATTCATCACTGTATTCCCCAGTGGATAGCAGAATGCCTAGAACCTTCTAGGTGCTCAAAATATGTTTATTGAAAGGATAAATGACTGAATAAATGAACAAATCAGTCAATAGCCAAAGGCAGGACAGGAAATATGAAGCACCAGTAGGCTGTATCTCCCAAGAAACAAAAATTGAATCTTGTGGCTAAAGGACAGAACACTGTGAGCACTGGATCTGGAGTGAGAAAATAGTGGTTTGTATCCCAGTTTTGCCAGTTTCGTGGGCAAGCCATTCACTTAAATTCTCTGAGCCTATTCCTTCTTTTGGTAACTCACTGAAATAGAGATAATCATACTGAGCTTATGGAGTGGTTAAGAGGATTAAATAACATGTGAAAGCCCCCAACTCTGTAGTTTTCTATAATTAAACTATAGTTGATTTACAATATTGTGTTAGTTTCAGGTGTACATCTTCAGATTCTTTTCCATTACAGGTTATTTACAAGATATTGAATATAGTTCCATGTGCTATACAATAGATCCTTGTTGTTTACCTATTTTATATGGAATGGTAGGTATCTATTAATTGCGTACTCCTAATTTATTCCTTCCTATCCCCTTTCCACTTTGGTAACCATAAGTTTTTTTTTTTTTTTTTTTTTTTATATATATATACATTTTTATTATTATTATTATTATTATTTTTATTTATGGCTGTGTTGGGTCTTCGTTTCTGTGCAAGGGCTCTCTCTAGTTGTGGCAAGTGGGGGCCACTCTTCATCGCAGTGCGCGGGCCTCTCACTATCGCGGCCTCTCTTGTTGCGGAGCACAGGCTCCAGACATGCATGCTCAGTAGTTGTGACTCACGGGCCCAGCTGCTCCGCGGCATGTGGGATCTTCCCAGACCAGGGCTCGAACCCGTGTCCCCTGCATTGGCAGGCAGATTCTCAACCACTGCGCCACCAGGGAAGCCCATAAGTTTTTTTCCTACGTCTGTGAGTCTACTTCTGTTTTGTAAATAAGTTGATTTGTATTTTCTTTTAGATTCCACATGTGAGTGATATCATATATTTGTCTTTCTCTGCCTGACCTACTTCACTTAGTGTGATAATCTCTAGGTCCATCCTTGTTGCCGCGAATGACATTACTGCATTCTTTATGGCTAAGTAATATTCCATTGCATATATGTACCGCACCTTCTTTATCCATTCATCTGTTGATGGACACTTAGGTTGCTTCCATGTCTTGTCTGTTGTAAATAGTGCTGCTATGAACATTGGGGTGCATGTATCTTTTTGAATTAGAGTCTTCACTTTTTCCGGTTATATGCCCAGGAATGGGATTGCTGGATCATGTGGTAACTCTATTTTTAGTTTTTTAAGGAACCTTCATACTATTCTCCACAGTGGCTGCACAAATTTACATTTCCAACAACAGCATCTACAGTTTGTACAATTTTTGATGATGGCCATTCTGACTGGTGTGAGGTGATAACTCATTGTAGTTTTGATTTGCATTTCTCTAATAATTAGCAATGTGGAGCATGTTTTCATGTGCCTATTGTCCATCTCTATGTCTTCTTTGTCTGTTTAGGTCATCTGCCCATTTTTTGATTGGGCTGTTTGTTTTTTTGATATTGAGTTGCATGAGCTGTCTGTATATTTTGGATATTAAGCCCTTGTCAGTCACATCACTGTCTGCCATGTCTGTCAGTTGACTCTAGCAGGGGATCTGACACATGTCATGCCACCTCTTGGTATGGTGTTGAAGGCAGTTCAGGAACTAGGCTTCAGGGGACATAAGAAGCCCATCAGCGATGCCACATTCCCAGTCAGTGGCTATTTCCTTGACCCTTCAATAATTGGCCAGCCTTTGATATTTTGGCAAGTATCAAAACATGTAAGATTTAGTAATGAGTGAAGAACCTTCAGCCTCGCAGATTATCTTTAGATATTTTCTTTCTATGTCATTATGATTATACTATTGAGGTATAGAAAAGAATCAGGACAATTATATTGAGCCAAAGACCAAATCCAAAGAAAAATGACAAAAAATTTATAAGTGAAAGTAAAATACAAAAATAGTTTAAAAAATTTTATGATTTATGACATTAACTGTGTGAAGATACTAATTGAAGATGAGCCCTTTGGTAAATTAAAGGCATATAACTTAATAAATGAGATATTGCTGAGTGTCTCTAATTTACAAGCCTCTATTCACTTTACTGAATTGAAGGACATTATCATTTACTGGCAGGCACTATAGTCAGTACAAAAACCAGAAATGGTGAATTTGATATGATTGTAGCTGACAATCTGAGTGTAACATACTCTTAATTAATCATATTACAAGACTTTAACCCTTTGGCTGTTGTCCTGGAAATTTAATGAAGTCATTTTATTCTAGTGACTCCTGCGTATACTGGTTTTTTTTTTTAATCAAGAAAGGCCATATTTTTCTCTTTTCTCTAGTCATTCTACCCAGGTTCCCTTTTCTCATCAATATTTCCCCAGAATGTGAACCTTATACTTAATAAAATTGCTGAACATGGATTCAGAACCACCATAACTTGTTTTTCCCTAATATTGCCCCCAAAGAACCAAAATTACCAGCCGTGAAGCATTAATCACAGCTAAATTCGTGTTTTGAATGTAACTGCACAATCTTTCAAAATAAAGTCTCTAGCAGCCATTGATGTGGAATCTTGATTGACAGGGTAGGAGATAACACTTTGGAAAATTGTAAATATTTATTCAATTGACTGAGAAACTACAATCTGGCTCATCTTTGTCAATGTTGTTAATTCACGTTCAGGTTTCCATAGTCCCTTGCGTGGGCTTTCAGATTCCTTGGGAAAGTGGTAAGAGCTGCTTACCAAGCGTTTGCTGGGGCAGTCCCCTTCCTATGCTCCCATTCCTGCTCTCTGGCAGTTCCCCTCAGCCCTGCAATCTGCCCTACTCTAGGGAAGGCTCCCAAAAAAGGAAATCACTCTCCTGAGCCTTTCCTTCAGAAGTTTCAGGGTAGTGCAGGGCTATGAGGCTAGAACAAAAGACATGTGCTCTGCACTTTTCCAGCATGAGATGCTGAAGAAGGAAGAGGGGGCCTTGGGCTCCTCTCAGGGTGCACGTAGGCTTCATGCAGCGTTCTCTCTGGATCCAGCTCTGGGGACCCAGGGCTGCTGCTCCAAGGCAGAGGCAGTGCTAACGATAGAAATTACCATCTGGGGGCCCTGTCTATGTGCCAGACACTTTGCTAGGCAATTCGCATACTCTGTCACATGTAATAGTGCCAACAACCCTATGAGGGAGGTGCTATTATTATGTCCACTTTACGGGTACATAAACTCTGTCAGAGTCTAAGTAATATGCCCAAGACATCACAGGGTCTCTTAGTCACCAAGTTCTCTGCTTTTAGTTACTATACCATATCAAGGTCGCATTTAATACTAAATATAAAAGTAAAAATAAATCCCCACCTGCTAAGGCATTCATTGCTTCAGCATGTTTTAAGCATGTGCACTGTGCCCCTTTTATAAGGCCAGCCCCTCCCCTCCCCTGCAAACAGGATCCCATCTCCAGGATGCACTCCAGCAAATCTCTCCTCTCTGCATCATCAACTTTCCCTCTCTACTAGATCATTCCAGTCATCATGCAAATATGCTATTATTTCTTCCATCTTAAAGCAATAATTTCCTGGCTCCACATCTCCTCCACCTGCCAGGCCATTTCTCTGTTGCCCTTTCGAGCAAATCTCACCAAATGATTCATGTGTTCTCACTGGCATTCAGTAATCCAAGTGACTTTGTATTCCTTCTACATTCTCTACCAGAATCTGAGGCTTACGACTATGGAGACACCTTCAATAATGTTTACCACCGGCCATTTCTTTGAGCAGATTGAGCTTTAGATTGTAGTTTGCATTTCAACTGTGGCTGATTCTTTTTTGGCATTAAATTGAAATTGAGCTGTAAAAAGACATGGAAATCAATCTTGGAAGGGGCAGCAGAATTCTGTGTACTCCTTGGTCACCCTCCGCCATTTTGCCAACATTGCATGACTCCAGAGTTGGGACGGATCTATGGAAGTCCATTGGCACAACTGAGAGAAAGCACTGGAATAAGCTCCCTCCCAGGGATGTCTGACAAACGTTCTGTTTTTACAGATAGAGCATATTTGATGCAATATTTTGCCATAAACTTTATGTATAAATCATTTTCTGTAAATAAAATTATGTCTTAGGCATAGTTGGGGAGCTTGCTATGTAAAAAGATGAAACATAGATGCAAACTATTATACATAGAATGGATAAACAATAAGGTCCTACTGTATAGCACAGGGAATATATTCAGTATCCTGTGATAAATGGTCATGGAAAAGAATATGAAAATATATATATATAAACATGTATATGTATAACTGAATCACTTTGCTGTACAGTAGAAATTTACAAAATGTAAATCAACTATACTTCAATAAATAAGTTTTTTTTTTTTAAAGATGAAACAGAATGAGCAAAAAGAACATAAAGACACAAAAGAGCATTATGTGAGTTATGGTGGGTCCCTTTGTAATCCAGAAAATGCTTTTCTAATGAAAGTATTTATCTTTCCTGCAGCTCTAAATGTTCATATATCACATGTACTTTACCAAGCTCACGGCACAGGTAGGACAGCATTATTTGTTACTCTGATTTTATAGATGTTCTCTTTGTATTACATGATTCATTTGGAATTCTATAAGAGGTATATATTTGGGAGTCTTCTCTTTCTCTCTCTCAAATGAATTTTAAATGACTCTCATGGGATATAGTACTCAGAAAGTAACATCATATGGTAATTCTGATATGGCTATTTACATAAACAGTCACAGCTGTTTATACAGTGTACTTAGAAAACAGGTTGGGGACTATGGAATGAGAACAAACTCTCTAAAAGAAACTCAGTATAAAGTTTTTACATAAGTATAAACAGTGTGGGAAGAAAGAAAGAAGGAAAGAGAAAGAAAGAAAACAAAGAAAAGAGAAAGAAAGAAGAGTGGGAATTAAATAAGGAAGAGAAGGAGGGAGGAGGATAGGAAGAGGGAGAGAAGGAGGGAGGGAAAAGGAGGGGGAGGAGAGAGGAAAAGCAAGCTCTTTACTAGAAAACTATCTTGTTATTACTGAGTACAGAAATGCCTTATGTATAAAAGAAGCAAATCTGGGACCACACTGCTAAATAGTAAGTTTTTCAACAATTAACAAAGTATTAAATACTGCTCTTAGCTTTGGATATGAAGAAACGGTATTTGTCTAATTATATCTAGATTTTTTAAATCCTTGCAAAATACACTGATGAGATACATTTGCAAAACTCCTACAAATCAATAGGAAAAAGGTAATCCAGTTAAAGATGAGCAAAAAACTTCAACAGCCACTTCACAAAAGTAGACATGCCAGGAGCCAATAAACAGTGGAACTCAACATGGTTTCTTCTGATGGGACTGCAAATTAAAAGCACCATGAAATACCTAAACGCACCCACCAGGATGAAAAAGAATGAGAGCACCACTGTGCACCAACCGGAACTCTCATGTCGTGCTGGTGGGAGTGTAACTTAGTCCGACACCTTAGAAAATTGTTTGGCATCATCTACTGAAGCGGGGCATATGCATATCCTACGACCCAGCAATTCTACTCCTCTGTATGTACCCAACAGAATGCATACTTATAGGCACCAAAAGACATGTACAGGAATGTTTATAGAAGCACGATTCATAGTAGCCAAAAACTAGAGACAGCCCATCAGCAGTAGAGCAGATAAGTAAATCACGACATGTTTAAGCATGGACTATTACACAGCATTAGAAACAAATGAATTACTGCTATGTTAAACAGCGTGGATGAATCTGCATGAAATAAGAGGCTGAGAAACATAAGCAAGACAAAAAAAGAGTAAATACGTATGATTCCTTTTATATAAAGTTCAAAAACAGAACAAACTAATCTATAGTAAGAAAAGTCAGGATGGTGGTTACCTTCGAGGAGGATAGCGTAAATGAGTGAGAAAGGGTGTAAGGGGGCTCTCAGGGTGCTGGTGATGATCCCTTTTTTGATCTGGCTGCTGGTTACACGGGTCTGCTCGTGTTGTGAAAGTGCATCAAGCTGTGTTCTTATGACTCGAGCAATTTTCTGTATGTATATTGCAATTAAAACGTCAATTTTAAGATGGATGGCAATGTGGAGACAGACAACCACATGGTGTAACATACCTTCCGTACTGCGACATAGACAATGGCCACCATTGCCCATCTCCCGGCCTTTCCCTAATACTGCTCCCCAAGGGAGAACTACACTCCCCGCCCCCTTTAGATGGCCTGTTTGGCCATGCTCAGAACCCTGACTGCTCTTACAGCATGTCCTTTAAGAAAGAAGATCCCACTGGACCACCTCTGTTTAAATCCCACCCCTGCCACTTTGGGCTTATGTGACCTCAGACAAGGGATTTAAACTAAGGCCTCAGTTTCCTCATCTGGAAAGCAGGATGAATAATGCACAGGTTTGTTTTGAGAATCACAGGACTGAATTCTGGTCAGCACATATAGCAATGCCTGGCTTGTAGTGAGCACTCGATAAATGTAAGTTGGTGCCATTATTGGAGCCGTGGGCAGGGTCTAGATCATGCAGGCTCTTCAGGCCTTGGCAAGAGTCTGGGTTTATTTGGCATGTATGGCAAGAGCTGTGGGAATAAGCCCAGAGTGAGAGGGCTACACAAGGAAGAAAGCAAAGGTGAGGATTGTTAGCTATGCCTCCTCTGTACCTAGGACTCAGGAAATAGGGAGGAACTTGGATGCTTTGACAGGGAGAGCTTTGAATGACTTTCACTGATGCCATCTATTGGCACCAAACTCCTTACCAAAGTCAAGAAAAGTTACACCTTTGACTCCATACTGGCAATTATCTGGCTTCCTTCAGAACTCCTCCACCTCCATCCTCTTGTCTCAGATTTGACCATTATTTTTCTAGAGGTGTCCCCTAGTGAAAAAAAAAAAAAGCCCCTTAAAAGGGGTGACCATGTGGAAAGCAGGAAACAGGCAACGAGAGGCACTGAAAGTCAAGAGTGGAGAGAAAATCATTGAGAAGAAAAGTAGAAGGATGTTAAAGACAATCTAAGACACTCATACATGCAAATCTTGCCTTTCAAAGAAGCTACTGGCATAGTCCATAGTATATATCATAGTGCTGAGAACTCAAAACATGCTTAATAAATACGTGTGATCAAATTTCCACACAGATCTAATACTTCTCAAATATGGAAGCGTAGATTATTCCAGGACTCCTAAAGGGAGACACAGTGAATTTAGGGCTAACCCAGCTTGGAAGAGTGTAAACCTATTTCAGGTTCAGATTAACAAAACGATATTGCCCTTTTTTGCCATGAGTAAAACATCCTGTTTTTCAAATGGCTAGCAATTCTATCTTCAATACTTAGTAACATATGGAATTTTTGAAAATTGCAGAGTTAAGTTACACTCTACATCTTGAACAAGTCTGGGCCGAGCACTGAGTTAGATGATTTACACAATACCTCATCTTATCACCACACTATCTTAGTGGTACTCACAAGAGGTCACTGTTAAATTTTCAGGAAATTTGTGAGCCAGTCCTCTTGGTAACTTGAAGTCTGCCATCATGGGAGTATTGACAGGTCAGAAATTGGCAATACCACAATATCAGCCTCCCCTCCATAGAACTGGTTCATTATGCAATTACCAATACACCACTGCATGGATTATTATCTTCATCTTATAAATAAGGAAATTTATTCATGCTTCGACTTTACATGTCTTCTCCAGAGTTATCCATCTAATACTGCAAAGTCAGATTTTAGAGGGAACCATGCTTTATCACTGAAATCTGGTTTTATAATTTGAAATTACCATTAATGATCCACTTCATTAGAGATATAATTTGAGTTTAATTGAAATGCCTAACTTGTAATTTAAACAATCATTTTCTTAATTCATCTTACTATCAAAAAAATTATAAGGACCCTTCAAACAGCACAGCTGAGGGAAACTTGCCTAATTATGTTTTCATTAATTTTGCTAAGCCAGACTGATGCCAGTGACTGCATAATTTGGTCCCAGAAGCAAAATTACTTGGAATGCAGGACTTGCTCAGAAAAAGATGACTCCCATCTAACGAGAACAAAGCAGCTCCCTGGGAATAATCATATTGTTTTTATTTAACATCCGGAAACCAGTAACTTCAGTGGTGATTTTTTACCATGAAGGATACCTCTGCAAGGCAGAGCTGTGAAATCAGTGATACCAAATCCTAGTGTCCGGAAAATTAAGTGAAATCTTAGGACAGGATTTCTCAACCTTGGCTGCACATTACATTTGAGAATGTCTGGAACTCACCCCAGACCAATGTAATCAGAACATCTCGAGACAGGGCCTGGGTATTGTTTTGTTTGTTTTGTTTGTTTTGTTTTTTTTTTTTACCAGTCACTAGGGTGATTATTCACCCACAACCGACTTCCATCAAAAAACTGTTTTCTTCCTCTTTCATACTGTCACACAATACAGTTGTGTCGACAGTTGGGTCTCCCTCCCTATCAACTCAGGTATGGAATATCCAGTGGCTCTACCGTGCAGTCTGGGTACCTTCTAACTGCACATTCTAGGCTCTGGCACCCCCTGCCAGCCTTCTGCCAAAGAGCTCAGAAATGGACAGAAAAGTTCCTTGCCTACCTTCCTTCCAATCTCACTTACTCTTCACTTAAGATGAGTTACTTACCTTTACACTTCCCATTCACTCATTCATTCATTCATTTCCTTGTTCCATCCAAAAGTGAAAGAGTACATCTTTTGAGTCTGACGGTTTCCAGTTCTACATATTTTTTTGCCTCTGCTGTTTAGTAGCTGTGTGGTGATAGACAGGTACTTGACTTCAGACCTCAATATCCTTTCCTGAAATGTGTGAGTAACTCTGCCAAACTTATCCTAGGTTTGTAAAAACCAAGTGAGGTGTTACCTACAAAGTACCTAGCATAGTGTCTGGCACATGACATATACTCACTGATGAAGTAATAAGTCATCAATTGATTCTTTAAACAAGAGTTTTGAGTCCCACCTATGTTCATAGTAGTACATGATGGACTATTAAAAAAAAACAACAACAACACAGTAAAACGAGTAAGTTAGGACCAGCCCTCAAAAAGTCTGTAATCTAATGAAGGAGACAAGATGAAGTCATGAATTACAATGAGATAGGCAGTACACACTTCCCTAAAAGAGGCATAGAGACAAAGAGAGAGATGATGGCTTTTAATAGAAAATGAGATGGAGAAGAAAAAATTTTTACTTAATGCTCCCAATATGCAGATGATGAGCTCCCAAGACTAAGATATTCAGGGAAAATTGTCCTCTCACTTCAAATCCTGTGTCTGTGCTGGCTACAATTTTACCTAGAAGCCAACAGTTTTATCCAAGTACGTATGTATGTGTGTGTGTGTGTGTGTGTGTATTATTTTTCTTCTTTTTATTGAGATATAATTGACATAGAGCACTGTATAAGTTTAAGGTATACAACAAAATGATTTGACTTACATACATCATGAAATGATGACCACAATAAGTTTAGTGAACATTCATCATCTAATACAGATACAAAATTAAAGTAGAAAAAATGTTTTTCCTTGTGATAACAACTTTCATCTATAACATACAGCAGTACTAATTATATTTATCACATTGTACATTACATCCGTAGTACTTATTTATCTTATAACTGGAAGTTTGTACGTTTTGACCACCATCATCCACTTCCCTCTCCCTCCGTCCCCCACCTCTGGTAACTACAAATCTGATCTCTTTTTCTATGAGTTTGTTTGTTAGTTTGTTTTTAAAGTATAATAGATCTACAACTCTATGTTAGTTCATGTTACACAGCATAGTGATTCAATATTTCTATACACCATGATAAGTCTAATTGCAATATGTCACCATGCAAAGATATTATATAGTTATTAACTATATTCCCCACACTGTACATTTCATAACCAACTCATTAATTTTACAACTGGGAGTTTGTACCACTTAATCTCCCTCACCTATTTCTTTCCTCCCCCCAACCTCCTCCTCTCTGGCAACCATCAGTTCTCTGTGTATATGTCTGTTTCTGTTTTGTTATGTTTGTTCATTTGTTTTGTTTCTTAGATTCCACATATAAGTGAAATCATACAGTGTTTGTCTGACATATTTCACTTAGCACACTACCCTCTAGGTCCATTCATGTTGTCACAAATGGCAAGATTTCATTCTTTTTTATGGCTGAGTAATAATCCTTTGTATGTATATACTGCACCTTCTTTATCCATTCATCTATTGAGGGCACTTAGGTTGCTTTCTTCTCTTGGCTATTGTAAATAATGCTGCAGTGATCATAGGAGTGCAAATCTCTTTTCCAATTAGTGTTTTTGCTTTATTCAGGTAAATAGCCAGTAGTGAAATCGCTGGATCACATGGTAGTTCTATTTTTAATTTTTTGAGGAACCTCCACACTGTTTTTCATAGCAGCTGCACCAATTTACATTCCTAACAACAGGGCATGAGGGTTCCCTTTTTTCCACATCCTTGTCAACATTTGTTACTGTCTTTTTGATAATAGTTATTCTGACAGGTATGAGGTGGTATCTCATTGTGGTTTTGATTTACACTTCCCTGGTAATTAGTGATGTTGGGAATCTTTTTATATGCCTGTTGGTCATCTATATGTCTTCTTTGGGAAAAATGTCAATCATTTACTGAACATCAATTTTTCCAAGCTTCTCAGTGCATCCCAGCATGACTTCTGTGCCTTAGAACAACCTCTCCTCATTGTCCCTTCTCATTGGTCCCATTCCCACCTCTAGGCCCTGGCTCATGATATTTTTTTCATGTGAAAAACTCATCTCTCCTCTCCAGACATAAAAACCCATGTCATTCTTTTTTATAAATCTTTTTTATTGAAGTATAGTTGATTTAAAATTTTGTTAGTTTCAGGTATACAGCAATGTGATTAAGTTATATATATATACATATATGTATATATATATTATTTTTCAGATTCTTTTCCATTATATGTTATTACAAGATATTGAATATAGTTCCCTACGCTATACAGTAGGTCCTTGTTGTTTATCTAGTTTATATATAGTAGTGTGTATATGTTAATTCCAAACTCCTAATTTATCCCTCCCCCCCACCTTTCCCTTTTGGTAACCATAAGTTTGTTTTTGAAGTCTGTGAATCTGTTTCTGTTTTGTAAATAAGTTCATTTGCACCATTTTTTTAGATTCCACATATGTGGTATCATATGATATTTGTTTTTCTCTTTCTGACTTACTTCACTTAGTATAACGATCTGTAGGTCCATTCATGTTGCTGCAAATGGCATTGCTTCACTCTTTCTTATGGCTGAGTAATACTCCATTGTATGTGTATACCACATCTTCTTTATCTATTCATGTGTTGATGGACATTTAGGTTGCTTCCATGTCTTGGCTATTGTAAATAGTGCTGCAGTGAACATCAGGGTGCATGTATCTTTTCAAATTATGGTTTTCTCGGATATATGCCCAGGAGTAGGATTGCTGGGTCATGTGGTAGTTCTATTTTTAGTTTTTTAAGGAACCTCCATACTATTCTCCATAGTGGCTCTACCAATTTACATTCCCACCAGCAGTATACAAGGGCTCCCTTTTCTCCACACCCTCTCCAGCATTTATTGTTTGTAGACTTTTGGATGATGTCTATTCTGACTGCTGTGAGGTGATTGTAGTTTTAATTTGCATTTCTCTAATAACTAGCAATGTGAAGCATCTTTTCGTGTGCTTTTTGGCCATCTGTATGTCTTCTTTGGATAAATGTCTATTCAGTTCTGCCCATTTTTTGATTGGGTTGTTTGTTTTTTGATATCGAGCTGCATGAGCTGTTTGTATACTTTGGAAATTAATCCCTTGTCAGTTGCATCATTTGCAAATATTTTCTCCCATTCTGAAGGTTGTCTTGTTGTTTTGTTTATGGTTTCCTTTGCTGTGCAAAAGCTTTTAAGCTTAATTACGTCCCACTTGCTTTTATTTCCATTACTCTAGGAGATCGATCCAAAAAAACATTGCTGCAATTTATATCAAAGTGCATTCTGTCTATGTTTTCCTCTAGGAGTTTTAGAATATCCAGTCTTACATTTAGGTCTTTAATCCATTTTGAGTTGATTTTTGTGTGTGGTATTAGATAATGTTCTATTTTCATTCTTTTGCATGTAGCTGTCCAGTTTTCCCAGTACCACTTATTGAAGATACTGTCTTTCCACCATTGTATATTCTTGCCTCCTTTGTCATAGATTAATTGACCATAGGTGTGTGGGTTTATTTCTGGGCTTTCTACCCTGTTCCATTCATCTATATGTCTGTTTCTGTGCCAGTACCATACTGTTTGGATTACTGTAGCTTTGTAGTATAAGCTGAAGTCAGGGAGCCTGATTCCTCCTGCTCCATTTTTCTTTCTCAAGATTGCTTTGGCTATTTGGGGTCTCACCTATCTTTGAAATCTTCATGACAGATATTTGACCTAAAAGCGCCTTTATTGAGTACTTGATAATCTCCAATTGTAGTGTTCCTCCAAATGAATAACTTGGAGCATTTTCAAAAATGCATATATCTAGGCCTTAAACCAAATCTATTGAATCTGTATCTCTGGTGTCAGGGGCCTGGAATATGCATTTTTACGTACATGATAAATTGATCTCTATGCACCTTAATATATAAGATACCCTACCATTATATTTTATTTCATTTGTTTATGTTGTTGCTTCAACAATGATGCATATTTTGAATCACAAAAGAGTCACTTTTTTGTGGCTTTCAGCCCCACAACAGTTTATTTCCACTACCAGCACCCCCAGCAGCTATCACTGCACTAAGTGTATAGCAACAGAAGGACACACATGCACACTAATCTTGTGTATGTGCCCTTATTCATTAGGTTTCCCATAGGCAATTGAAGGAACCTGGGGACCTTACTTAGCAGACACTGTTGATGGTAAAATTGCTCTAATTTTAAAGAGAAGTGATTTATGGGATGAAAATATCCCATTTGTCAAATGTAATTCATATAGATAAAATTTTAGAATTATGATGGCATTCTCCTTTGCTTTTAGTAATTCACTGAGATGAATTGCTCAGAGAAATGGAGATTTAAACAGGAATCTTGATCTTGTAATTTCTCAGAGCTTTTATCATCCAGGCTTAATGCTACCTTTGCATTTTGACCTCTAGCTGCCTTAACCTCTGTGGGGGGTTTTTACTCAGGAATGAGTTTCTTTAAACAATGTTTTAATATACCTATTTCTCCTGTGGGAGTATATAACTATAAGCCTAATGTTCTTTAACTCAGCCTTGGCTAGAAATACAGCTGTTGTACAAGGAATTTTAATGGGGAGCCTCTTGAAAGAATGAGAAACTTGACACAGGACTTTGAGAAGACACATCAGGCAGTTTTGCATCTTGTTAGCTAAGGAAAAGGTTAGAAACTACCAATTGCCATAAACATTAAGTAAAACCTGAATTTCTTAGATTGTTTTCTCAGAAAGACAAAGTGCTTCCCTGAAACACGGAAAGTTTTGTTTTAGTATTTCCAAAGACTGTCAAGTTGTAAACTTGAGGCTAAGGATGTTTATCATAGGAAGCATTTATTAAAATATTATTGCACAAGTAAGTTCACTTAAAATAAACTTTACTCACAACTTTATCCAGATTACCAATTAACTAATACATTAGAGTTCTAGCTGTAATTAAGTTCTCAACTATACTAAAAAGAGGTGTAGATCCCCTTAAAAACAGGAACATAGATAGCTAAGGCATTCCTCTTTCTGCAGATAAAAATAATTATTAACACCTAGTGCAGAAACTCAATTTTACATTTCAAATTCCTAGCTAAAAGATATATATTTCTATAAAGTTCCAACCTGAATGGGTAGAGTGTTTAGAAAAAACAAAAATAAATTAAGTATAGACTTCTGCATTTTTTTTCCTGGCAACAAGAGATCACTGTGCACTCTGGCTACCAAACATCCAAAAATTCAAGAAAAAAATGGGTAAAATCTTTTAAATCAATGGAAAAACTTGGAAGACAGTAAAAACAAATCATCAGAAGGCAGGAACTAAAAAGGATAGCATGTCAACCTCTAGGATCACAGGGTCTAGGAGGAGCAGTAGGGATGGGGTGGTGCTGAGGACTAGACCTTGAACCGACATTGGCAGAGTGTTGGACCAAAGACCACTCCACAGAAAGCTCAGAATCAGAAAAGGCTATAGATTGAAGGAAATGCTCAGCAGAGGCAGAAAGCAAGGACAAGGAAACTTATAATCTGGTGGAAGATACTCATCACACATACAGGTAACACAGGATTAGGATCAGGAACACACAAATAACTGCTTAAAAAGAAAAAGACAAAGAAATCCATAGTAAAATGGGCAAAAGACATGAACAAGCAGCTCACAGATGAGAAAACACACTGCCAATAAATATGACCCCCCCAAAAATTTCTCAGTCTTATTAGGAATTAGCAAAGTATGATTTGGAAAATACTTAAACAAGGAGAATGTTAATGTTTGCATGAACGCTAAGAATCCATGGTGCTTCCCACTGCATTCCCAGAACCCTGAAAACCAGTGCTTTACCATCCCAGCAGAAGATTGGAAAGATTTATCTAGGGAAGCTGGTCAACCTAAAGGAAAATCCTAAACATATTGACATCAAGTGTTCACTCCAGATGGCTCAATGAGATCACCCAAAAGTTAAGCTCACAGTCAACAAGCCCTACCCATGTGTTCAGAGCTTCCAATAAGCTAGTTATTCTCCTGTCCTTAATCATGAGTATACAGCCTAGGGAAGTTCTTAACATGGAATACAGAGACCAGAAATAATACAATAATAAAATGAAAATAAGCCAATATGGAGAAAACAAACTATGCAGGGAGGAGGAAAACCTCTTATCCTGAAAAAGATGAGAGAAAATTTTGACTCCATGAAATAAGAACCTGATGCAATTGGGTGGGGAGGGGGAGGGGATAGGCAGTGGGCAAGCAATGTTCACATCAGCCTGAATCAGCTAAGGGAACGTTGAAAGATAGTTTCCTGTATTTCTCTCAGGTTTCTGCATATCTTCCCAGCAAGATATTTACTGTTGTTTTAGACTATCTATTAAACGTTGTTTCTGTAGCAAAAAGTCTTGGTTTACACATATACCTTGTTTTATTCCACTTCAACTTATTGTGCTTCTCAGATATTGCATTTTTTACAAATTGAAGGTTTGTGGCAACCCTGCTTTGAGCAAGTCTATCTGCACCATTTTTCCAACAGCATTCACTCACTTCATGTCTCTGTTTCATATTTTGGTAATTCTCACAATTTTTCAAACTTTTTCATTATTATTACATTTGTTACAGTGATCTGTGATCAGTGATCTTTGATGTTACTATTACAACTCACTGAAGGCTCAGATGATGGTTAGCTTTTTTTTAGCAATAAAGTATTTTTTAATTTAGTTATGTACATTGTTTTCGTAGACATAATGCTAATGCACACTTAATAGACTATATTGTATGGTGTAAACATAACTTTTATATGCACTGGGAAGCCAAAAAATTCATGTGGCTCACTTTATTGTGATATTCACTTTATTGCAGTGGTCTGGAATCTAACCCACAATATCTTTGACGTATACCTGTATAAAGATAGTGTCTCCCCCTAGAGTAAAGGGCAGACGTGTTTACTGTCTATTAGTGAGATTCAGGTCCCCTAACCTCAGGGTTCTTCTCCTGTAACTCATCTTACCATATGCGCAGCTGCCATTTGCTCTTCTTTGCATCCCTTAATAGAGTTAAATCTCTGGAAATTAGCTCAAAACAAACAAACAAAAAAACCACTGGTGGCTGATAGCTTCTGATATTGCTGTGAGTAATAAACTGTCCTTTGTCTCTGACCCAGGAATCTCATGACTTCTGCCAATATCCATGAAACCACATCAGGATAACTTGTGAGCTTCCAAGTAGGGTAAAATCTCAGACCCCTTAATAGTTCTCAACCGGGAACTCATTTCTTCTGCTCTGATTTTCCCTGGAGAGCAAGAAGTGGCCCATGCAGAGTTTAGAAGCAGGAAATAAAGAGCAGCTTTTAAGTTGTTTTGTTTTGTAAAACTGAGTAGCAGTTTAAAGCTAGCTGGGAAAAGAAAAGGAACTGGTGAATCTATTAGATGAGGGCTCCGAGGAAAAGAAAGTGATGGTTTACAATAGCCTCTGCTTCCTGGGAGTTTGTAAGAGCTCTTTATAAAATAGTGGGTAAAGTCAAGGTGAGTCTTGGGAAACACGGCTTACCATTACTGGGGTATCTAGCTTCAGAGTGAATCAGGTAATATGGAGGAATTTCATACTTTTTTTTGGATTTTTTGCATTTTGTGATAGAAAAATCGTCTAAAAGTTACTGGATTCAAGATAAAGCCTACCATAGCTCCATCATCCTCTCTTTCTCTTCAGATAACAGTCTAGCAAATTGACAGCTAAGTGGTGTCTATGACCTGATAACTGTCTCATTCTAACATAAACACCTCAATTCTAGGAAGAAAGAGTAAGATACTTAAATATGTGAGGAGCTATGTGTCTGTTTTATAGGTACCAGGATGATACTACCTTCAAATTCTAGAAAATTAAAAAACTGTAATAATGCCTCTTCTCCTGGCCTATCCCTTAGAAACTGAATAACATTAAGCAAATTCGAGAGTTCAATGAAATACCTCCAAAAGGAAACCAGTTAAGGGGTCTGCTAAGTGACTTAAACCTTATTTTTAAGATCTCACACATGACACATTAACTAAAATAACTTACACAAAAATAATATAGTTTGGGATGGAAGAGAAGATGAAAATACTGTTATTGGGTAGAACATATAGGGGGAAAAAAAGCTAAAGAGAGGAAAATGAAACTATCCAAATTAATAACTCTGTGGAGGAGAATGTACCTGGGTAGATGACAATATCAGCAGATTTCTATACTTTTCCTTAGTGCCTAAATTTGAGGATGCAATTGTTTTTTAACATCTTTATTGGAGTATAATAGCTTTACACTGGTGTGTTAGTTTCTGCTTTATAACAAACTGAATCAGCTATACATATACGTATATCCCCATATCTCCTCCCACTTGTGTCTCCCTCCCACCCTCCCTATCCCACCCCTCTAGGTGGTCACAAAGCACCGAGCTGATCTCCCTGTGCTATGCGGCTGCTTCCCACTAGCTATCTATTTTACGTTTGGTAGTGTATATATGTCCATGCCACTCTCTCACTTCGTCCCAGCTTACCCTTCCCCCTCCCTGTGTCCTCAAGTCCATTCTCTATGTCTACGTCTTTATTCCTGTCCAGCCCCTAGGTTCTCAAAACCTTTTTTTTGTTTTTTAGATTCCATATATATGTGTTAGCATATGGTATTTATTTTTCTCTTTCTGACTTACTTCACTCTGTATGACAGATTCAAGGTCCATCCACCTCACTACAAATAACTCAATTTCATTTCTTTTTATGGCTGAGGAATACTTCATTGTATATATGTGCCATATCTTCTTTATCCATTCATCTGTTGATGGACACTTAGGTTGCTTCCATGTCCTGGCTACTGTAAATAGAGCTGCAATGAACATTGTGGTACATGACTCTTTTTGAATTATGGTTTTCTCAGGGTATATACCCAGTAGTGGGATTGCTGGGTCGTATGGTAGTTCGATTTTTAGTTTCTTAAGGAACCTTGATACTGTTCTCCATAGTGGCTGTATCAATTTACATTCTCACCAACAGTGCAAGAGGGTTCCTTTTTCTCCACACCCTCTCCAGCATTTATTGTTTGTAGATTTTTTGATGATGGCCATTCTGACTGGTGTGAGATGATATCTCATTGTAGTTTTGATTTGCATTTCTCTAATGATTAGTGATGTTGAACATCCTTTCATGTGTTTGTTGGCAATCTGTATATCTTCTTTGGAGAAATGTCTACTTAGGTCTTCTGCCCATTTTTCGATTGGGTTCTTTGCTTTCTTGATATTGAGCTGCATGAGCTGCTTGTAAATTTTGGAGATTAATTCTTTGTCAGTTGCTTCATTTGCAAATATTTTCTCCCATTATGAGGGTTGTCTTTTCATCTTGTTTATGGTTTCCTTTGCTGTGCAAAAGCTTTTAAGTTTCATTAGGTCCCATTTGTTTATTTGTGTTTTTATTTCCATTTCTCTAGGAGGTGGGTCACAAAGGATCTTGCTATGACTTATGTCATAGAGTGTTGTGCCTATGTTTTCCTCTAAGAGTTTTATAGTGACTGGCCTTACATTTAGGTCTTTAATCCATTTTGAGTTTATTTTTGTGTATGGTGTTAGAGTGCTCCAACTTTTACATGTAGCTCTCCAGTTTTCCCAGCACCACTTATTGAAGAGGCTGTCTTTTCTCCATTGTATATTCCTCCCTCCTTTATCAAAAATAAGGTGATCATAGGTGCGTGGGTTTATTTCTGGGCTTTCTATCCTGTTCCATTGATCTATATTTCTGTTTTTGTGCCAGTACCATACTGTCTTGATTACTATAGCTTTGTAGTATAATCTGAAGTCCGGGAGCATGATTCCTCCAGCTCCATTTTTCTTTTTCAAGATTGCTTTTGTGCTCGGGGTCTTTTCTGTTTCCATACAAATTGTGAAATTTTTTGTGGTAGTGCTGTGAAAAATGCCATTGGTAGTTTGATAGGGATTGCATTGAATCTGTAGATTGCTTTGGGTAGTATAGTCATTTTCACAATGTTGATTCTTCCAATCCATGAACACGGTATATTTCTCCATCTGTTTGTATCATCTTTAATTTCTTTCTTCAATGTCTTATAGTTTTCTGCATGCAGGTCTTTTGTCTCCTTAGGTAGGTTTATTCCTAGGTATTTTATTCTTTTTGTTGCAGTGGTAAATGGGAGTGTTTCCTTAATTTCTCTTTCAGATTTTTCATCATTAGTGTATAGGGATGCAAGAGACTTCTGTGCATTCATTTTGTATCCTGCTACTTTACCAAATTCATTGATTAGCTCTAGTAGTTTTCTGGTAGCGTCTTTAGGATTCTCTATGTATAGTATCATGTTATCTGCAAACAGTGACAACTTTACTTCTTCTTTTCTGATTTGGATTCCTTTTATTTCTTTTTCATCTCTGATTGACGTGACTAAAACTTCCAAAACTATGCTGAATAATGGTGGTGAGAGTGGGCAACCTTGTCTTGTTCTTGATCTTAGTGGAAATGCTTTCAGTTTTTCACCATTGAGAATGATGTTGGTTGTGGGTTTGTCATATATGGCCTTTATTATGTTGAGGTAAGTTCCCTCTATGCCTACTTTCTGGAGGGTTTTTGTCATAAATCAGTGTTGAATTTTGTCAAAAGCTTTTTCTGCATCTTTTGACATGATCTTATGGTTTTTATCCTTCAATTTGTTAATATGGTGTATCACGTTGATTGATTTGTGTATATTGAAGAATCCTTACATTCCTGGGATAAAGCCCACTTGAGCATGGTGTATGATCCTTTTCTTGATCTGTTGGATTCTGTTTGCTAGTATGTTCTTGAGGATTTTTGCATCTATGTTCATCTGTGATACTGGCCTGTAGTCTTCTTTCTGATATCTTTGTCTGGTTTTGGTATCAGGGTAATGGTGGCCTTGTAGAATGAGTTGGGGAGTGTTCCTCCCTCTACTATATTTTGGAAGAGTTTGAGAAGGATAGGAGATAGCTCTTCTCTAAATGTTTGATAGAATTCACCTGTGAAGCCATCTAGTCCTGGGGTCTTTTTTGTTGGAAGATTTTTAATCATAGTCTCAATTTCAGTGCTTGTGATGAGTCTGGTTATATTTTCTATTTCTTCCTGGTTCAGTCTTGGAAGGTTGTGCTTTGCTAAGAATTTATCCATTTCTTCCAGGTTGTCCATTTTATTGGCATATAGTTGCTGGTAGTAGTCTCTCATTATCCTTTGTATTTCTGCTGTGTCAGTTGTTACTTCTCCTTTTTCATTTCTAGTTCTATTGATTTGAATCTTCTCCCTTTTTTTCTTGATGAGTCTGGCTAATGGTTTATCAATTTTATCTTCTCAAAGAACCAGCTTTTAGTTTTTTTGATCTTTGCTATTGTTTCCTTCATTTCTTTTTCATTTATTTCTGATATGATTTTTATGATTTCTTTCCTTCTGCTAACTTTGGGTGTTTTTTTTGTTCTTCTTTGTCTAATTGCTGTAGGTGTAAGGTTAGGTTGTTTATTTTAGATTTTACTTGTTTCTTGAGGTAGGATTGTATTGCTATCAACTTCCCTCTTAGACCTGCTTTTGCTGCATCCCATAGGTTTCAGATTGTCGTGCTTTCATTGTCATTTGTTTCTAGGGTTTTTTTGATTTCCTCTTTGATTTCTTCAGTGATCTCTTGGTTATTAAGTAGTGTATTATTTAGCCTCCATGTGTTTGAATTTTTTGCAGATTTTTTCCTGTAACTGATGTCTAGTCTCATAGCGTTATGGTCAGAAAAGACACTTGATACAATTTCAATTTTCTTAAATTTACCAAGGCTTGATTTGTGACCCAAGATATGATATACCCTGGAGAATGTTCCATGAGCACTTGAGAAGAAAGCATATTCTGTTGTTGGATGGAATGTCCTATAAATATCAATTAAGTCCATCTTGTTTAATGTATCACTTAAAGTTTTACATTAAACAAGATGAAGTTAATTGATATTTAAGTGTTTCCTTATTTATTTTCATTTTGGATGATCTGTCCATTGGTGAAAGTGGTTTGTTAAAGTCCCTTACTATGATTGTGGTTACTGTCAATTTCCCCTTTTATGGCTGTTAGCATTTGCCTTATGTATTGAGGTGCTCCTATGTTGGGTGCATAAATGTTTACAATTGTGATAACTTCTTGGATTGCTCCCTTAATCATTATGTAGTGTCCTTCTTTGTTTCTTGTAATAGTCTTTATTTTAAAGTCTATTTTTTCTGATATGAGAATTGCTACTCCAGCTTTCTTTTGATTTCCATTTGCATGGAATATCTTTTCCATCCCCTCACTTTCAGTGTGTATGTGTCCATAGGTCTGAAGTGGGTTTCTTGTAGACAGCATATAGACAGGTCTTGTTTTTGTATCCATTCAGCCAGTCTATGTATTTTGGTTGGAGCATTTAATCCATTTACATTTAAGGTAATTATTGATATTTATGTTCCTATTACCATTTTGTTAATTGTTTTGGGTTTGTTATTGTAGGTCTTTTCCGTCTCTTGTGTTTCTTGACTAGAGAAGTTCCTTTCTCATTTGTTGTAAAGCTAGTTTGGTGGTGCTGAATTCTCTTAGCTTTTGCTTGTCTGTAAAGGGTTCAATTTCTCCGTCGAATCTGAATGAGATCCTTGCTAGGCAGAGTAATCTTGGTTGTAGGTTTTTGCCTTTCATCACTTTAAATATGTCCTGCCACTCCCTTCTGGCTTTCAGATTTTCTGCTGAAAGATCAGCTGTTAACCTTATGGGGATTCCCTTGTATGTTATTTGTTGTTTTTCCCTTGCTGCTTTTAATATTTTTTCTTTGTATTTAATTTTTGATAGTTTGATTAATATGTGTCTTGGCGTGTTTCTCCTTGGATTTATCCTGTATGCGACTCTCTGTGCTTCCAGGACTTGATTAACTATTTCCTTTCCCATATTAGGGAAGTTTTCAACTATAATCTCTTCAAATATTTTCTCAGTCCCTTTCTTTTTCTCTTCTTCTTCTGGGACTCCTATAATTCGAATGTTGGTGCGTTTAATGTTGTCCCAGAGGTCTCTGAGACGCTCCTCAATTCTTTTCTTTTCTTTTTCTGTATTCTGCTCTGTAGTAGTTATTTCCACTCTTTTACCTTCCAGGTCACTTATCCGTTCTTCTGCCTCAGTTATTCTGCCGTTGATTCCTTCTAGAGAATTTTTAATTTCATTTATTGTGTTGTTCATCATTGTTTGCTCTTTAGTTCTTCTAGGTTCTTGTTAAACGTTTCTTGTATTTTCTCCATTCTATTTCCAAGATATTGATTCATCTTTACTATCATTACTCTGAATTCTTTTTCATGTAGACTGCCTATTTCCTCTTCATTTGTTTAGTCTGGTGGGTTTTAACCTTGCTCCTTCATCTGCTGTTTGTTTCTCTGTCTTCTTAATTTGCTTAACTTACTGTGTTTGCGGTCTCCTTTTCGCAGCCTGCAGGTTCATAGTTCACATTGTTTTTAGTGTCTGCCCCCAGTGGCTAAGGTTGGTTCAGTGCCTTGTGTAGGCTTCCTGTTGGAGTGGACTGGTGCCTGTGTTCTGGTGGATGAGACTGGATGTTGTCTTTCTGGTGGGCAGGTCCATGTCTGGTGGTGTGTTTTGGGGTGTCTGTGACCTTATTATGATTTTAGGCAGCCACTCTGCTAATGGGTGGGGTTGTGTTCCTGTCTTGCTAGTTGTTTGGCATAGGGTGTCCAGCACTTTAGCTTGGGGGTCGTTGAGTGGAGCTGGGTTTTAATGTTGAGATGGAGATCTCTGGGAGAGCTTTTGCCGTTTGATATTACGTGGAGCCAGGAGGTCTCTGGTGGACCAGTGTCCTGAACTCGGATCTTTCACCTCAGAGGCACAGGCCTGACACCCAGCTGGAGCACCAAGACCCTGTTAGCCACACGGCTCAGAAGAAAAAGGAGAATAAAAGAAAGAAAGAAAAAAATAAAATGAAATAAAGTTATTAAAATAAAATTTTTTGTAATTATTAAAAATAAAAAAAATTAAAAGTAATGAAAGAAAGAAAGAAGAGAGCAACCAAACAAATCCACCAAAAAAAAAAAAAAAAAAAAAAAGAGGACAGACAGAACTCTAGGACAAATGGTAAAAGCAATGTTATACAGACAAAATCACAGAAGAAGCATACACATTCACACTCACAAAAAGAGAAAAAGGAAAAATGTATATATATCTTTGCTCCCAAAGTCCACCGCCTCAACTTTGGGATGATTCGTTGTCTGTTCAGGTATTCCACAGATGCAGGGTACATCAAGTTGATTGTGGAGATTTAATCCGCTGCTCCTGAGGCTGCTGGGAGAAATTTCCCTTTCTCTTCTTTGTTCGCACAGCTCCTGGGGTTCAGCTTTGGATTTGGCCCCGCCTCAGCATGTAGGTCGCCTGAGGGCATCTGTTCTTCGCTCAGACAGGACGGGGTTAAAGTAGCAGCTGATTAGGGTGCTCTGGCTCACTCAGGCCAGAGGGGAAGGAGGGGTACGGAATGCAGGGTGAGCCTGTGGCGGCAGAGGGCGGTGTGACGTTGCAACAGCCTGAGGCACACCATGTGTTCTCCCTGGGAAGTTTGAGGATGCAATTTTTAATTCTCCAAAATACTTACCTTTGGAGTTTGATTCCACAGAAGATTAAAAACTCCCTATAAAACAAATCAAAATAAGAGATAATTTCAAAGTTTTCCCTCATGTAGGCATTATCAATCACAAAGATGTATTTGGAGCATTCTTATAAAAGTGCAATATTATAAAATTTTATTCTTTTCTAGTACATGGTAATGTATTCTAAATTGATGTTAAATCTCTTGGATAAATATATTATTGTGCATTTATAATCTTTTTGTATAAACATGACTCACTAATATTAAGTCATAAAAGTATTCTACAATTCCAAGGAGAAAATTTTAAGGCTGATTCTTGTACTGTCATTCCATTTTAATGGTTTATTTTGTGCCAACTTCTTAATATGAATTAAGAATTAATATGAACATAAGAATTAAGTTCACTTCTAACAGCTTAGCAGGAGAGAAGCTTGTTGGATTATTCCAACAAAGCATGCTGGGAAACATCATTTATTCATTGATTCAACACATTATTGACCATTTGTAGCTGTTAAGCACTGAGATAAGTGCCACAGGGAAACACTGATAAATTTTAAAATAAGGCTAGCATCAGACCACTCACTGTGTTGTAGGAGAATAAAATGTTCACAAATGACAAAAATGTAGTGAGTGTCATTAAAGAAATACAGATAAAGGAAGATCTGTGAGGATAGAGATTATTTACATCCTACTTTCTGTTGGATCTTATGTACCAGGAAGATAATTTTGGCACTTAGTAGGTGTTCCCTGAATGATAAGCAAACAAGTAGCATTTGACTTGTGCTTGAAGGATGTAATGATATGTGCATGATATGATAAAGCACATTTGTAAAAATCAGAATTGCATTTGTGGGTTTTACTTCACTAATTCAGTTCTTTGCCAGCTTGTGATAAATGGCACGTTGTGATTTCAGACTTCCCTCTCCACATTTTCCTGTCATTGCAAACCAGGAAGTCATCGATGGGCCTAAGGGTAGTGCAGGCCCAGGAAGAAATACACTGAATCTTGGTTCATCCATCCAATGAGTGTTTTTTCTTTCAAAGGAGTCACTTTGAAATACACTTAGCTCCATTATGCTACCATCACTCAATGTATACATGAAATTCTTCTTTGTAAATTACCTTCAGAATCTGCAACAGTTGCCTTCAAACATCATCATCCTCCATATTCACAAAAGATCAGAAATCAGAATGACCTCAGACCTCTCAACAGGAAAAAAATGTTAACTAAAAGACGGTAGAGCAAAGGCTGCAAAATGTTGTAGAAATTGTTTTATGGGACAGATTTACCATCTGTATTACAGACTTCTGAATCTATTTAATATTTATAAAGATTATGTAATATGTTAGTATTTAGGGGGGGAAAAAAAATTGAGAACAAATCCCTGTCTTCCTCCACCTCAAATCACTATTAGTTGTCAGAAAATGCCCTTTTCCTAAGTATATATTCAGCACAGTTTCTACTTCTGCCTTTGATAAAACTGTTCTCTGACCTGTGTGTTTTCATTTATTTTTATTGAAATATAATTGACTTATAGCATTGTGTAAGTTTAAGGTGTATAAGATGTTCACTTGATATATTTGTGTGTTGCAATATGATGACCACTGTGGCATCAATGACACCTCCATCACAACACATAATTATCATTTCTTTTAAGATCTAGTCTCCAAGCAACTTTGAAGTTTGTAATACAGTATTGTTGACATTAATCACCATGCTGTGCATTAGATCTCCAGGACCTATTTATCTACTGGTTACATATGTGTACCCTTAACGGCATCTCCCCATCTACTCTGTTTTTATGCGTCTGGCTTTTTTTAGATTCCACAGATAAGTGATATCATATAGTTTTTGTCTTTCTTTTTCTAACCCTTCTTACTTTGCATAATGCCCTCAAGGTCCATCCATCCATGTTGTCACAAATGGCAGAATTTTCTACACTCTTATGTTTGAAGTATATTCCATTATGTGTATATACACATGTGTGTATATATTTGTATGTGCATGTATGTAAGTATATATTTTTTAATATCTTCTTTTTCCATTCATCCATTGACAGACATTTAGGTTGTTTCCATATTTTAGCTACTGTGAATAATGCTGCAATGAACATGGGAGTGCAGATATCTCTTTGATATCCAGTTTTCATTTCCTTTGGGTGTATACTCAGAAGTGGGATTGCTGGATCATATGGTAGTCCTATTTTTAATTTTTTGAGGAACCTCCATACTGTTTTCCACAGTGGCTACACCAATTTACATTCCCGCCAACAGTGTACAGTGCTTCCTTTTTCTCTACATCCTCCCTACTACTTATTATATCTAATTTTGATAATAGCCATTCTAACAGGTTTGAGATGATATGTTGCTGTAATTTTTACTTGCATTTCTCTGATGAGTAGTGATATTGAGTATCTTTTTATGTATCTTTTTGCCATTTGAATGTCTTTAGAAAAATGTCTATTTAGTTCCTCTGCCCATTTTTAATAGAATTCTTGGGTTTTGTTATTGAGTTGTATGAGATTTTTATATATTTTGGACTTTAATACCTTATCAGATACATGGTTTGCAAATATTTTCTCCCATTCTGTAGATCATCTTTTCATTTTTTGATTGTTTTGCTATGCATAGTCTTTTAGTTTGACATAGTCCTATTTGATTTTTGCTTTTGTTGCATGTGCTTTTGGTATCACATCTAAAAATTAATTGCCAAGACCATTGTCAAGGAGCTTATTCCCTATGTTTTCATCTAGGAGCTTTATGATATCAGGTCTTATGTTTAATCTTTAATTCATTTCGAGTTAATTTTTGTTAGTGGTGTAAGATGGGGTCCAATTGCATTTTTCTGCATTAAGTTATCCAGTTTTCCCCAGCACAATTTGTTGAGGAGACTATCCTTTCCCCATTGAGTGTTCTTGGCTCCCTTGTCAAATATTAGTTGACCATAAAAGCAGGGGTTTATTTCTGGGCTCTATTCTGTACCATTGGTCTGTTGTCTATTTTTTAATGCCAGTACCATACTGTTTTAATTACCATAACTTTGTACAGTAGTTTATAGTCAGGAAATGTGATGCCTCCAGCTTTGTTCTTCTTTCTCATGATTGCTTTGACTGTTGGGGGTCTTTTGTGGTTCCATACATATTTTGGTACTGTTTATCTCTTTTCTGTGAATAATGCCATTGCAATTTTGATAGGGATTACACTGAATCTATAGATGACTTTGGGAATTGTGAACATTTTAACAATATTAGTTTCTTAGATCCATGAACATGGACTATCTTTCCATTTCTTGTGTCTTCTTCAGTTTCTTTCATGTCTTGTAATTTTCATTGTACAGATCTTTCATTTCCTTGGTAACATTTATTCCTAAGTATTTTATTGTTTCTGATGCTATTGTGAATGGGGTAGTTTTCTTTTTCAGATGTTTTGTTACCAGTGTATAAAAATGCAACTGATTTCTGTATGTTGATTTTATATCCCGCAGCTTTACTGAATTCATTGATGAGTTCCAACAGTTTTTTGGTTGAGTCTGTAGCATTTTCTATATATCTAGATCACATCATCTGCAAATAGAGACAGTTTTACTTCTTCCTTTCTGATTTGGATGCCTTTTATTTCTTTGTCTTGACTAATGCTCTAGCTAGGGCTTCCAGTACTATGTTGAATAAGAGTGGTGAGAGTGGGCACCCTTGTTCCATCCCTGTTCTTAGCGGAAAAGGTTTCAGTTTTTCACTGTTGAGTATAATGTTGGCTGTGGGTTTGTCATATATGGCCTTTATTAAGTTATGTTCCTTCTATACTAAATTTGTTGAGGGTTTTTATCATGAAACGATGCTATATTTGGTCAAATGCTTTTTCTGCAGTTATTGATTTTTATTTTTCATCCTATTAATGTTGTGTATCACATTTATTGATTTGGCCATGTTGAACCATCCTTGCAGCTCAGGGATAAATCCCACTTGGTCAAGGTGTATAATCCTTTTAATATGTTGTTGAAATTTTGTTTGCTAATATTTTGTAGAGATTGTTTGCCTCTGTATTCATCAGGATATTGGTCTAGTTTTCTTTTCTTGTAGTGTCCTTGTCTGGCTTTAGCATCAGAGTAATGCTGGCCTTGTAAAATTAGTTTAAAAGTTTTCCCTCTTCTTCACGTTTTTGGAAGAGTTTGGGAAGAATTGGCATTTATTCCTCATTAAATATTTGGTAGAATTTGCCATGAAGACATCTGGCCCTGGGCTTTTCTGTGTTGGAAGGTTTTGATTACTGATTCAATCTCTATACTAGTAATTGGTCTGCTCAGATTTTCTGTTTCTTCCTGATTCAGTCTTGGTAGCTTGTACATTTATAGAAATTTATCCATTTATACATTATCCAATCTGTTGGCATATGATTGTTTAATAGTAGACTCTCATAACCCTCTGTGTTTCTGTAGTATATTTTAGTGTCTCCTCTTTCATTTCTGATTTAATGAATTTGAGTCTTCTCTCTTTTTGTGTTATTTGGTCTAGCTAAAGGTTTGTCAGTTTTGTTTATCTTTTTGAAAAAGCAACTCTAAGTTTGTTGGGGTTTTTTTTCCTATTATTTTTCCTGTCTCCATTTATTTCCTCTCTCATCTTTGTTATTTTCTTCCTTCTGCTAAATTTGGGCTGAGTTTATTCTTCTTTTTCTAGTTCTTTGAGATATAAAGTTAGGCTGTTTATTTGAGATAGTTCTGCTTTCTTAATATATGCACTTATTGCTATGAACTTTCCTTTCAGAACTGCTTTTGCAGCATCCCATAGATTTTGATAAATCATGTTTCCATTTTCATTTGTTTCAAGATTTTTTTTATTTCCTTTTTGATTTTTTCTTTGATCCATTAGTTGTTCAGAAGCATGTTGTTTTATTTCCACATATTTACAGATTTTCCCCCTCTCCTCTTGTTGATTTCTAGCTTCACAGCATTGTGGTCAGAAAAGATACTTGTTCTGACTTCAGTCTTCTTGAATTTGCTAAGATTTGTTTTCTTCCTATTATACAGTCCCAGAGAATGTTCCATTTGCACTTGAAGAGAATGTGTATTCTGCTGCTGTTGGATGGACTGTTCTATAAATGTGTGTTAGGTCCGTTTGGTCTAATATATGGTTCAAGTCCATTTCCCTGTTGATTTTTTGTCTGGATGACCTATCCTTTGCTGAAAGTGGTGTATTGAAGTACCTGATATTATTGTATTATTGTCTGTTTTCCCCTTCTGATCTGTTAGTATTTGGTTAATATATTGAGGTGCTACAATGTTGGGTATGTATATATTTAAGATTGTTATATCTTCTTGATGAATTGACTGCTTTATCATTGTATAATAATTTTTTTTGTCTCCTGTTATGATTTTGACTCAGAGTCTATTTTGTATGATATAAGTATGACTTCCCTGCTTGCTTTTTTTACCTCTTGCATGAAATAGTTTTTTCCATCCCTTCACTTTGAACCTATGTGTATCCTAAAGCTAAAGTGAGTCTCTTGTAGGCAAAGTAAAATTGGGTCTTGTATTTTTAGCCATCCAGCCACTCTGTGACTTTTGATTGGAGAATTCAACCCATTTACATTTAGAGTTATTATTGATATATAAGGAATTATTAATGCCATCTTATTAATTGCTTTCTGGCTATTTTGTATTTCTATTATTTCTTTTTCCCTCTGTTTCTGCCTACCTTTGTACATTGGTGATTTTCTGTGGTGGTGTGTTCTGTTTGCCCTTTCTGTATCTTTTGCGAATCTACTAGGTTTTTACTTTGTGGTTACCATGAGTCTTGCATAAGACATCTCATTGATAAAATAGTCCATTTTTAAACAAAATCTTCACTCTTTTATTCCCCCCTTTTATATTTATATTTTTATGTAATTACTTCTTTTTATATTGTGTATTCATTCACAAATTATAGTAGCTGTAACTATTTTTAATACTGTTTTCCTTTAACCTTTGTACTGTAGTTTAGTGGTTAACACACCATCCTATTACAGAATTAGAGTTTCCTAAGTCTGACTGTGTATTTACCTTTACCAGTGTGTGTATACTTTAATATGTTTGTATGTCACTGATTAGTGTCTTTTCTTTTTTTTTTTTTTTTTACTACACCGGGTCTTGTTACGACACATGGTATCTTTGTTGTAGCATGCAGACTTCTTAGCTGTGACATTTGGACTCTTAGTTGCAGCATGCATGTGGGATCTAGTTCCCCAACCAGGGTTCAAAGCTGGGCCCCCTACATTGGCAACGCAGAGTCTTACTCACTGGACCACCAGGGAAGTCCCTGATTAGTGTCCTCATTTCAGCTTGAAGAACTCCTTTCAGCATTTCTTGCAAGGCAGGTCTAGTGGTGATAAACTCCTTCAGCTTTTGTTTGTCTGGGAAAGGCTTTATTTCTCCTCTGTATCTGAAAATAACTTTGTCAGATAGCATATTCTTGACTGGCAACTTTTTTCTTTCCATATTTTGAATGTCATTCCACTCTCTCCTGGTCTTGCGGGTTTCTGTTGAGAAATCACTGATAGCCCAATGGAGGTTCTTTTTTCTCTGGCTGTTTTTAGGATTTTCTTTACCTTTTGTTTTAACAGTTTCATTATAATGTGTCTTGGAGAAGGTTTTTTTTGCATTGAGTTAATAGGGTGATCTATTAGCTTTTTGAACTTGGATGTCCAAATCTATCCCCAGGTTTGGGAGGTTCTCAGCTATTATTTCGTTAAAGAACCTTTCTGCCCCACCCCCTTTTCTCCTTCTGGAATCCCAATTATTCTACTCGTTTTGTTTTTGGTTTTGTTTTTATGGTTTCCCATAGATCATGAAGACTTTCTTTACTCTTTTTCTTTTTTTTTTTTTCTTTGATCTCCTCTATTGGGTTATTTCAAAATTCCTGTTCTCTAACTCACTTATTCTGTTGTTACTCTGTTGCAGTTGCTCTCTACTGAATGTTCACTTCATTCATTGAATTCTTCAGCTCCAGAGTTTCTGTTTGGTTCTTCTTTATGACTTCTACCTCTTTGGTAAATGTCAATTTGATCATGTATTTTTTTGTGATTACATTGCATTTTCTTTCTGAATTTTCTTATACCTCATTGAGTTTCTTCAAAACATCTATTTTGAATTCTTTATCAGCTTGATTCCAAAATTCTGTGCCTTTGAGCTCAGTTATAGGAGAATTATTATCTTTGGGTGATGACATTTGATTGGTTTTTCATGTTCCTTGCAGTTTTGTGTTACTTTCAAATTTGAAGTAACAGACACCTCCTTAAATAGCTGCTCGTTGCCTTCAGGTAGGGTATTCTGTTTATTGGTGCTATTATTATCTGGAGTTTTCTCCACCTTTGTATGTGTACACCTGTTTCACTTTTCTTGGTCCCTCTTATAGTAGGTAGAATTTTTACTTTTTTTTTTTTTTTTAAGAGAACAGCTTTTTTTTTTTTTTTTTTTGGGCTGCTCCAGGTCTTAGTTGTGGCATGTGCTCTGGTTCTTACAACCCACCAGGTGGGTGCTGAAAACCTGTCTTTCATTTTCCAGAAGGTGTCACTATGCCCAAGTGTGTGGTTTCTCCCTTGACTACAGACCCTGGCCTGTTTTCTGAGCTCACTCCCTAGCCACACTCAGGGGCTCGCACAAGGAATCGGTAGCAGAATGGGGGGAGGTGTAAGTTTAGCACTCAGGGCATTGGGGTGCCTGCAAACCTGTGGTAGGAAGATCCTTGGGTGAGATACTCCTAGAAGCTTGTGGGCAGACTTTCTGCTGAAGTTCTAGGCATAGACAACAGGAACCACATCCCTTTAATGCCCTTTGATATTCTTAACTGTCTCTTTCTGATCACTCTCCAACAAGTCGCAGAGGTCCTACCTAGGTACTCTGGGTGCTGGTGGAGAGAAACAGGTTTTTCCAGCTGTGTCCTACAGCACTGGGGTAGCCAGCCTCTTACTCATTGCTCTCCTTTTCCCCTTAAGGAGAGATTGCCACCACCTGTTTTTTTCCGCCCCATGCAGTGTTGCCTTGGGGAGGAAGGGGGTGGCACTGGTAAAGTTCCTCTTATAGTGTCCAATGCATCCAAACCTCTTTTTTCTCCAGTGGTGTGCTGGAAACTCCCCTCAGGGAGGCTGGACTTCTGCCAATTCTCCCTCATCCATGAGCATCTGCCCAGGTCAGCACTCTCCAGGTTTTTTGCTGACCATGGTGAGAGGTGTGGTAGTAGATTCACTGGCTCCACTGGTTCCACAGCTCATACCAAGGTCTACCTACCTATTATCATATGCACAGGTGGGCAGAATTCCTCCTGGGCCCCTTGGAGTATGGTGCTAAATCCCACAACTCCCACAAAGGTACTTTTGTTTGTGATGGATGCCTAATTTGTTGTTGAAAAGGGGGGGTGGCAAAAAGGAGGAACATCTTATACCACCATGATGCTAACATCAGCACTTCTTTATTTTTAAATTTCCTAGAAAATATTTGACATATGAAAAAATGTAAAGTTTACAATTATGAACACCTGTCTGTCATCCAGTTTAAGAATTAAGATATTATGATCGTTTAGGCCTCTCTATCACATTCCCCTTCTTTCTCCATCAGTGGGCAACTATCATCTTGAATTACATGTTTATCATTACTGATCATTTTTTATACTTCTCCTATATGTGGATGTAGATTTCAACAATATATTTTTTCATGTGTTAAAAATTTAAGTGGTTACACTGTAGTTTTCTTTTAAAACTTGAATTTTTTGCTCAACATTATGTTAATATATATAGTTTGGTTCATTGATGGATTTATAGTTTGTTTCCTTTTTTCTATTATGAACAACACTACCCTAAAAAATTTTATGTCCCCTTGAGTTCATGAGTGAGCTTTTATTTAGGTCATATACCAGGAGTAGATTCTATGGATTACTGTCATCTTCAATTTACTATCTATTACCAAATTGCTTTCCACAGTGGTTGAATCAACTTATACTCCCACAAAGAATTATAAAATTATAATTGTTTCACATCCTCCTTCACACTTTTTATATTTTATCAATCTCATGTGAGTAATTTTAATGAAAACTAAAACAGACCACAGTTAAAGTATTTGTGTGTGTCTGTGTGTGTGTGTGTGTATGTATGTGTGTGTATTTGTGTATTTCTTCTCCTGGTTCCTCTTCTGTGAATTGTTGCTGATATTTTCTGCCCTTTTTTCTATTAAGTTTTATACTTTTTTAAAATTTGTAGAAGTTCTTCATACAACCTGGACACTAAACTTATATATGTTGCACATAGCTTCTTGCAGTCTATGAATTGTCTTTTTATCATAACTCTGCTTTTACTAAATGGAAGTTTTAATTTTCATGTACTCCAGTTTCTCTTTTTTTTTAAATGATGGTTTGCACTTCCTACATTTTCCCTATCTTATGGTTATAAAGCTATTCTCCTATATTTTCTTCTAAAATAAAATACATATCTTTTATTATATGTTGTAAGGAAGGTATTCAATTTTACTTTTTCCATTTTGGTAACTAATTGTCTTGGCACCATTTACTAACTAGTTCATCCTTTCTCACTGATCGTTGACAAAACCATCTCTGTCAAATTCATACATGTCTGTGTTTTGGGCTATCCATTCTGTTCCATTGGTCTCTATCAATCTCCAATTCATAATATACTCTCTTAATATAATTTTATTATGACTTAATATCTAGTACAGCCACCCCTAACTTTCTTCTTCAAAAATATCTCAGATAATTATTCTCCTCTCATGTACATTTTGGACCATTACTTTTTTCTCATACATTTTCAGATTAGTTTGTTGAGTTCCATGAAAAACTGTATTTTAGTTCTGATTGGAATTAGCAATGTTTTGGAAGAAAGGTTTAAAAATAAAATATGGATTGGCCAGTGTGACTTTTGCAACCTGGTTCTGTGTAAGACAAGAGAAAAATCTGCTTTTTAAGTAAAGACTGTGAAAATGTGAAGTCCTGTCTATCATTTAAATAACATAATATTCTTCAACTCTTCTGGATTAAGAAGCTATGGTAGTTTTTACAGTTGTAAAAAGAGATCAGTTTTAAGCTTTTTAATTTTAGTAGCTCTTATTTTGTATATAAAGCTTTACTTTTGATTTTGAGAGAAATAAAATTTGTTTTCCAGAACTTCTGGGATTTTCATAGCAGTTGCAAGTATGTTAAGCATGCATAGGATAACCAAGTGCTGCACGTGTTTTCTGTCACTGCAATCAAAATAGTTGCCCATTTACATGAACAGCAACAGAAATAAGGAGAAATGGAGCAGTGTTCAGGGGCTAAAAATACATAATAACATAATAATACTCTGTCTCCTCAGATGTGTGATTGTGTGGGGAGTACACAAAGAGAGAACAAGGAGATCAAAATAATTTGAAAATTATAAAACAAAGTAACAAAGCTGAAAAACAAAAACGAAAGGAGTAAATGCATTATTATCCAAAATATTATGTTTAGGGGAATCAGGTGTACTGCTTTATCAAAAGTTCTACTAGTTAATGTCATCACATCTTCAACTTTCATCTCTTGTCACACCTTTTTGTAAAACTACCTTTTGATGTGTCTTGCATTCTTCTGACCAGCTTTTGTTTCCCCACTGTATTCCTTATTGTTTCTTTCACCATCCTCTAATAGTTTCAGATTTAATTAACTCCTGATTGTTTCTGGAGATATAGCCAAAGCAAGGGTTTCCAGGATTGTTTTGTTCACAGTTTGTCAAATGAATGAGAACTGGCTTTTATAGTTCCTGGTTAACTAAGATATTTCAAAAGCTTTGTTATAAATAAATAATAGCCAATATTTATTAAGCCAAAACTATGTGCCAATTTTTGGATTAATGTTTTTACATGTATTGTCTCTATTTTTTCTGAACAATCATATGAGGGTCTTATATATAAGGCTTAGAGAAATTAAAAGACCCAAGTTCACACACCGAGGATATGTCAGATATGAGACATGAACTTAGACGTCCAGCACTCAAGTTCACAGTCTTAAAACCCTGATGCCTCTTCAGTATTTCTTAAGATTACCACACACACAGTTTACTTGGTTGACAGAATGTAAAATGTGTTCCATTTTTTATGTCATTAATTTTAGCTGAAATAACACTTTTACATATGTTACAGAATGGGAAAATCATTCATTTTACCAGAAACAACCCTTACCCCCCACTATTATATCATTAAAATTAGCAACTGTTTCTTACTGAAGGACTCAAACACCCACCTGCATTATGGTTTATGAATAGGGTAAGCTTGGAACTTACCTAAGGAGTAAATCTCTACACAAATTCAATATGTCCTTTCAACCAATGTAATGAGTATCTAATTTATACAAACATTACTCTGGATGCTAGGCATTCAAAGATGAAATGGGTGTGGTTCCTGCTCTCAAAGATCTGTGAATATAATGGACAGGTAAACAATTACAATATAAGCCTTGAAGTGTTCATAATTTATCAAATCCAGAACAAGGGAGTAAAATCAGAGCAGACTTTCTGGAGGACATGATGAATGAAATGAGTTTTTGAAGAGTAACTGCAAAGGCTTCATGGGCCTGTGAGAGATGGTGGATGTTCAGGGCACTGCAAGTTGTCCACAATGTCAGAAACACAGAGCATGAGGAAGAAAACAGCAAGAAATGAGATCGGGCAGAAAGCAGAGAGAGATCAGGCTATGAACGGCTTTATTTGCCTTGCAAACACGTTTGGATTTTATGTTGAGATCCTTGGTGAGCCACAGAAGGATTTTTAAGTAGGAGGATAGTGTGATCAACTAACAATTTCGTATTTAGAGTAAGCCAAAGTCTGTTGGCTTTGAGGAGGTCTAGAGAGAAGCAAATCAAGAGGCAAAGGAAAAGCTGGGAAGCTATTATCAGATGAAGCTGTCGGTGAAGTCAGAGTCAGTCAGAAGGGGCAAAAAAAAAATGGGTGAACAGGAAAGATTCTGAATAATACAATTGGTAGGATCTGATTCCAGGTCTGGGCTAGAGGAGTTGAGAATGAATGGTGGCAGCAAACTCAGGAAGATAAGAGACGTGGGAAGGGTTTTCCCGCATATGTTGAGCTTCAACAAGATATCTTAGTGCTTGAATTAGAGATAGCTGCCATTTTTCAATGAGATAATAGTGAAGGTTATGGTTGTTTCCAACCTAAAGAATGAATCTCTATTACAAACATCCTACTGTTCCCAAAACTCTTCCAATTTCTTTATGACCTTATTTTGCTGCTCTTATCCTTAGGTTTGTTGAGGTAATTATCAGAATTCTGAAATTATATCACTAAGGTTTTCATAATATTTAAGAAAGAATGCCAGAAGGATAACATAAGTAATATAGAATGAAAATGAAAAGATTTCTCCTTAAAAATCCCAATATTCCAGACTAAATACTACTCATAAAATAATATTTCAGAATATATGAATAAAATGTATGGTGACTTCTTATAATGAACAACTTACACCATACCCCCATTTCTATTTCACAAACAAGAACAATTTTGGTTTCCATGGCTAAGTAATTGAAATGGCAACCATCATAATACTGTTAATTGTTAATTTAATAAATGGTTACCTTTCTTGGCACCCCAAATATTTCAGATTGAAAATATCTCTCTGGCCAAATGACAATATATGTAACTTTTAGAAAAATGATTACACCAGGATATTTTCTCATAGCTTTAAAATAAGTATGATATATGTTTTTTAACTTGCATAATGTACAAAGATAAATTTTTCTGATAATATTGTTGGTCTCGAGTTTTATAAACATCCTGGATTTCCAAAGCCTTGGACACTCAGGGTCTCTATTGCCCTCGCAGAGTCATAGAATCAGGATTCAAAAACAAAAACCAAAAAAGGAAAAAAAAAAACCTTAGTTTATAAAAAAAAAAAAAAGGCGGCAGTCATGAGGAGAGATCTGGTCTGGTCAGGAAGGGTATGTGAAATTGTAAAAACGAATAATGCACTAGATACATGTATGTATATGTATAATTTTGTACATATTTATCTATGTTGTATAATGGTAAATTATTGTAGAATAATATTATAGATAGAGCGAGCTTGTCTTTCCCTTCACCTCCTATTTTCTTCCCCTATTTTTACTTGGTAAAGAGAAAGTCTTTAGTAAGGCAAGAGAAAAGAATTCTTTTGTATTTTATGCTCCAAAGTTCGAAGGTATGCCTCAAAAGATAGTTGATGTCAGGAAGAGAAAGTGTGTAACCGCTATTCCATTGTGAAGAACTGAAAAGACCTACACCTTATTCCCAGTAAGGCCCTCCCAGGGATGTTGCAAGGTGGGAGCCAAGGGCCTGTTTCATAGATCTGAGCTCTCAGGAGGGGCAAAGACTGCTCAGGGTGGGAAAGACAGAGGAGTATCTGCAGAAATTAGAGGAGTGGGAAAGAAATGAGTGAGAAGGACCTTCCAAATGTCCATTGCAGGCACCAGCTTGAGAAAAATGAGGAACTACTTTCTACCTCTTTGTTCTGTATTCTGTGTGTATTAATTGACTGGTGATAAGAGAGGTATCTTTTTTTTTTTCTGTTAATGGAGTGTACCTTGGTACTTCTCCAGATGCTGCAGCAACCACTAGGGATGTCTATCTGTCTGTCTGTCCACCTATTGAAAGAAAGATTCAGAGATTATGCACTGAACTGTCAACATCCTAGGGAACAGGATAGGGAAGAGTACAGAATTTTTTTCGACTTCATTCACTTCTATATTTTTTGAGTCTAAAGAATTAAAACATAAATTATGGGGAAAAACTATTGCCAATCATTTTTTTTCTGATTCTACTTTTTCCTTAGGGAAAGCATCTCAGAAAGATAAAGATTTCAGTCTTTAATTATGTTCAACCATCTTTAGTCAAAGAGTATGTAGCAATTGACATATACAGTGCACTATGTGGATAGTTTTCTGCTCAGGAACATGAAGGGAAAAAAATGTTGGGCTTCTATTTGGAGGGATGAGACTCTGCACATGAGAAATGAATGAGGGACTGCCCTGATGGCCTAGTGCTTAGGATTCTGGGCTTTCACTGTGGTGGCCCGGGTTCAGTCCCTGGCTGGGGAAGATCCCACAAGCCGCATGGTTTGTCCCCTCCCCCACCAAAAAAAGAGTGGTGAAAAGTGAATGAGAAAAAGCAGAAGTTATGTGCCTGCAGGTAGTAAGCTTTATTGGATGATCAGACATGGAAGTGAGGTGATTATCACAGTCAGAGAGAGGAATCAGGAGAACCAGGGAAAGATGTTCAGGTCTCTTGCTATAGGCCAACAACCCATAAGTGACTTTTCAGTGTGTAGTGTCAACAGTACGTTTGAAAACTAGCTGTGGGAGAGTCAAAGAATGATGAGAAAGAGCTACAAGGATATACCGTACAACATGGGGGATATAGCCAATATTTTATAATAACTATAAATGGAGTAGAACCTTAAAAAATTGTGAATCGCTATATTGTACACCTGTAACTTTGTACAGCAACTGTACTTCAATTTTAAAAAATTACTATTAAGAAAAAAATCCAAAACTTGAAATAAAGTAAGAGGAAAGCTAAAATAATAATAATGATGGGAAAATATGAGGAGAAAAAATAGAGTCTACATTGGAGGCATATTAAGAACTTAGAGAAAACTCTTCAGAGTCACCGAATTTTAACACTGGCAGAAATGCAATCAGCCAGTCCTTTTACTTTACATGTGTATGTAAATGAGGCTTGTAGAGGTTCAAATAACAAGCCAAAGGTTATACAACCAGTTTATTTCAAAGTTAAGGCTAGAATCCCAAACTCTGGACTCGTGACCATTTACAAGAATTACATCAAGTTATAGTCTTGGTTTGTGTTGCCTCTCAATAAAAATAATGTTCAAATATGTGTCCTTTCTTGGAATCTATAATAGTGTTTGAGAGCATATCCATGAAATCCAGAAAATCATACATGATCATTCTAAACTTTCTTTGAACCCAATTTACTGAGAATGGAACTGAATTTCAGAGACTGCCAGCTGCCAAGGAAGTGACTCAGGCATCTCTCACACTGTTTATCTGGACAACATTTGGATGTTCTGGAGAGTCGCAGGTACCATCAGGGCCTAACCCTTCTTCTGTGGAGGTGTTTTAGCCCCAAATAGACAAAGGTTCTCAAGGTGAGGGCAACCATTTGAGATGAGCCATTTTTACCTAATCAGGCAATTTTTCAAGCAGATTAAAACTGAATCCCTGTCACTGGTTTTAATGACATGGATTTAGCATCTTTCAGAAACTCTTTTACTGCAGCATTTGAAAATCAATGACACTATCAAAGCATATTTCCATCTCATACTCAAAACCTTTTAAGAGTTTAGAAAAATGCTTTATTTTTGTACATTTAAATGGCTTAACACATAATACATATGGAAAAGATTGCTTTGAATTATCTTTCTCAGAGTTCGGAAACAATTGTGGGAAAAAAATGACCTGCTTGTAAAATATTAAAAGGTGATGTTTTTCGTCATAATTATCATGCTCTGGAGCATAGTGTTAAAATGACTGTTTCATAGCCATATCAGTCAGGGTCCAAGCTGGACACAGAAACCAGAGTAATTTGAATAAGTAACTTTAAAATAAAATCAAATATAGAGAATTATTAACTGTAAGAGGAGCTTGAAGAAACAGAGGATTGACTAATAGGGAGTAAAGAGAGCAATTACAGAAGCAACAACTGCCCATGGGGCTGGGATACAGAATCCAAGGAAGGGACAGATCTGGAAGAGGGCTTCACCAGGGATCCAGACCTCATTGAACAGAGCACAGCCCGGGATGGGAGAGAAGTCCCCTGAGGTTGAGTTTGCTGGTGGCTGTGGAGAAAGCCATTCACAGGGGGTTGCCAGGCTGGTAGCACTGTGCTGGGAGGGGAGGTGCCCACAGGGAAATCCCATGTGCTACTAACCCCTGGCTGCCGTGAGAGCCTGGAGCTGCAGGAACGTACCCTCTACAGAACCTGCCCCGAGGAACACACAGCTGCCAGGAAGAAAAAATTCCTTTCTCCTCCAGTGTCCCTCTGGGACTCTCTTCCAACAAAGCTTGATCTCTTGCCCACTGGCAAGAGAGAAATATTTTCAGGGCCCATTGTTACAGAGCAGAAAATAAGGGTGAAATTAGAGCTGAGAGGCAATCAATTGATGACTAGCATAATTGTTCAGCAAGGTTCTGAAAAATAGCTCTGTTTGTTCTATCTGTAGTTTTCAATTTTATCTCTGTTAAAAATCATAAATTCCTTAGAGGCAAATGTCTTATCTCTATAACAACACGTCATACCTTCAGCTGGTCAGGTCACTACCGCCGCACGTTGACGAAATGTGGTACAATGTAGAAGAGGAGAAGGAATGGAGGAGAGTGGGTTTAATTGTTCATATTAATTGTGTGTGGGTTTGGGGTAGATATCTCTCTTTTCTCTCCGCTCGTGAGTCCACGTGGAGGAATTCCCCCAGCCTCTCTGCACGGCTTCCCCTGTCCTAGGTAACGGGGAATAATGTATCTGATTGGTCAGTTTCGAAGAATGAATGGGTACGTGTGGCCCAGCAGCTTCCTCCTTGTCTTTGAAAGCCAGCCTGCCTTCGTAATTTTCATCATCAGATGGTACACTCAGAAGGATGGGCTCTGCCCCTCTGAGGGAAGCCTACCAATGTCTATATGCGCCAGCGACTGCGAGGGAGGTTAGGACGTGTGTCTGACTCAGGGACAGAAGATGTTAGATCTAAGCCACATTCTTCAATTCACCTTATATCAATAACAAAACAAATAATTTCAACTTTTACCGTATTCCTATTTGTCCACTTATCAGAGGGTTCTGAACTCAGGAGTGGCATTTATTGATCCCTCTAAAACTCCAAAATTAATCAAACTTTTTAAAGAGAGGAGTGAGCCCCCGAATTTCCCATCTAAGCCTACGGCTCTCCTTCAACAGAAGGCTCTACTTTGCTCGCCCAAACCTCAACCCCTCTCTATGAGATAGTGAAGTATGTCCACTTTGCCCTACAGGAACCCTACATCCCTTTTTCCATTCTCTCTCCCCTCCACAGTTTGCCCCATTTCACCCTAGTACACCCACACCCACAAACACACGCACCGTTTTCAAAACCTGACTTTCTGGAAGATCTGATATCAATCACTGTCATCTCAGCAATAATGCCTTGTTTTCTCTCTGCCAGTGGTGATGGGATTTTGAATCTGAGGTCTAATACGGGGACATAAGGTTATTAGTAAATTATCCAGCATCAGATGACTGACTGGGTCATGGGGATTCTTCCTGGGAGGCCTGAAACTGTAGCCACCGCTGGCTCCTAACTGCCTACCCAGCTTCCCAGAGTTTCCTGTCCGGGAGATCATGCCCCTGCTTTCAAAGGCTCTGAGACTGAATGCCTCTATTGACATATGTCCAAATTGCAAAGCACTCTTCACTCAATTTTTGCACCTCCTCTCCCCCCCAAAATATGTAAGACCTCAAAAGAAAACTGAACCAGATTAAGTTTCTGTCCTTGAGAGTTTACAATCTAAACGCCAGAATAAGACAAGTCCGTGAAAAATGATTATTAGTTAAGTGTGGCAAGGGTCATGGTAAATTTATGTAATAAATAATATGAGGATTCACAAAGGAAGAAAACACACCTATCAGCTTGGAGTCACCAGGAGAAGCTTCACAGCAGAGTTGGCACTTGAGAAGTCTTTGAAGGATAGATGTGATTGTGACGTGTGGAAAGGCACAGGGTGAGAGTGTAGAAGGTGAAGGGACAGTAAGGGGTTCCAGTTGGCAGGAAGAGTGCAAACTCCCTGACTCTGCATCCAGGCTCTCAGAGCCTCCATTTACCTTAGAATCTTTAGAGCTGGGGCAGCAATGCCTCCCCCACTGGAATGTTTGGGGAATCAGTGAGTTCTGAATGTTAAAGCTCCTAGTCCAAGAATAGTTACTTAACACATGGCAGCTACCGTGGGTAGTGCTGTCTAAGAAAGGCCGGTGGGACTTCCCTGGCGGTCCAGTGGTTGAGACTTTGCCTTCCAGTTCAGGGGGTGTGGGTTTGATCCCTGGTTGGGGAGCTAAGATCCCACATGCCTCATGACCAAAAACCAAAACATAAAACAGAAGCAATATTGTAACAAATTCAATAAAGACTTTAAAAATGGTCCACATCAAAAAAAATCTTAAAGAAAACGAAAGGCCAGGAACACTCAGAGGGCATGAGCAGTCCGCTTTAGCGAGGTGAGCGAACTGTAGGGCTGAAGGATAGAAAATTAATGTTGGAACAGATGGCAGAAGACGTTTAACACCTGACTAAAAAGAACAGGCTTTACTCATTTCACGCTTTGCAGCTGAAGATTTTGAGCAGGAGAGTAGCTCTTCTTCTCCTCTTCTTCCTCCCCCACCTCCCCTCTCCTTCCCCCTCCTTCCCCCACCTCTCTCTCTCCCCAAGCAGAGGGATTTGTGTTATCATACTTGTCGCTGTTGGGGGCACACTTTTCAACTTTGATCTGTTTCTTTTATTATTTTCCCCATTACACTCTATGCCCACTCCCATTTCCTCCTCTCCACCTTGATTTTGGCTCCCATATGGTTATATGTGTTTTTGGAAATATATATATATCTGCGAAAATGATATGATTTTATGTAGAAATAGAGAGACAGATAGCTACATATCCCTGTTAATTGTGTGTAATTGAATCTTACATAAATATAGAATAGGGATTTTTCTTTTGTGCTATAGAGCTTGTTCTCTCTTGATCTACATGAATGATTTGCACCATAGAGATCATCTTCTTTCTTACTTATTTAATACTGTTTGTAATACAGTATTGTTGCCTCTCAGTGTTCATCTAGTTTGTTTCTTCTTACTAATGCAGGGCTTGCCTGCGTGGCTCCTCCAGAACACACTAAACCATCCCCTGGTGATGGACAACTGGCATGCCTCCTGCTCCCAGCAGTGCCTTGATGAATATCCCTGTTCCTCCCTGTGATGGACATACACTGGAATGGGACTGCTGGGGAGGCAAAAGGTCAATGCACATTCAGCTTCACCAGCCTCTAGAAAGGCTGCACCAGTTTAACTGTCCACCAGCAATGCACGAAGAGTCCTGTTTCTCCACATGATGCCCAGTACTCTGTATTATCCAATTTTATAACTTTGGTCAATCTGATGGATAGGAAGTCTCTCTCTCTCTCTCCATCTCTATCTCAATCTCTCCCACTCTGTCACATACACACACACACACACACACACACACACACACACATGTATCTTTTCTTAGGACAAAATGTGTAATTAAAATATTATTAAAAATGAATAACCAAAGTAAAGTACTTGGGACCTACAGAAGCTTTGAATAGATGGTGTGCCCTGAAAGGCCTTATTTTGACTGGGTAAGGAAACTAAAGTTAACAGAGCTTTGAGTTGATTAAGCCAACTAAGCAAGGTGCTGAGTAAATTTAAGAGAAATTTAACTATGTTTTTGCTTTATTTAATGCAAAAAGGTAATAAATCATGTCAAAACTTCCCCACTACATTTAAATACTTGGAATGTAATCTTTAAATTTTAAGCCTGAAAGAATTGCTGAAAGTCAGGAGACATCATTTATTTATTTTTCCTTATTGTAGGAGACTGTAATAGCTTATAAAATACATTCCTGTTACACTTCACATAAGTTTTAAATGACATCACAAATATATTTTTCCATTTCAGTTTTCCCTATTCATATATTTTTCCCATTTTTGATTGGGTTTTCTTTTTTTCCCCTTGATTCATTGGAGTTCCTTATATGTAGTAGAATAATGTTTATTTCTTGCCATTTTTAGATATTGTAAATATCTTCTCCCTCTCATTTCCTAATTATGTCTATGGTGACCTCACGTAACAGAAATCCAAGTTTCAGCCATATGGTTTGTGCTTTGAGGTCTGGTTTAAGCAATCCTTTCTCATACGTGTGCCACAAAGATATTCCCCTATATTTTCTTCCATAAGATTTATAATCTTACCTTTCATATTTAGGCTTTTAAAACACCTGGATTTTTACCTGGTATATTATTTTCTATAAACCAATAAAACAATCTGTTTCTTTCCAGTGCAGTGGAAGTTTTAAAAATCATTTCTGATTGATTTCTGAGGCCACCTCTATCATAATATGAAGATTGACCACTTATAAGTCTTATCTCTGGGCAATCTATTCTGTCCCTTTGGTTTACTTTTCTATTCTCATGTTAGCGCCAAACTCTTTGTACAACTTTTAAAAATTATGTTCTAAAATCTGAGAGGGCAAGTCCCTCACCTTTACTCTTCATTTTCAAAATTATCCTAGCTGTTGATAGACCTGTGTTCTTCTATACCATGCTTGTTATTAAGCTATATCTTTCAGCTTCTAGCCTACCTTTTACAACTCTCTTTGTGATGCTGGAGCTAGGATCTACAAGTCACGCTTCTCCCTTTCTGAGTGGGTACCTGTTAGGCCCTGTCACTAGGGGACACTAAAGCATAACTGGAGGAAGACAAGGGCTGTGTTCCTTACTGTCTGCTTTTGGCTGCCGTCAGCGTTGCCCCAGCCTAACTTAGTCACCCCAACAGCAGCAACTGACTCCAGTCTCCAGAAATCAGCCTCGTCACGTTGCCTCAGGTTTGCTGGAATCACCTGGCTGGGATGCCCTTGTCAGAGCTCTTTTTTTTTTTTTTTTAATTGGAGTATAGTTGCTTTACAATATTGTATTAGTTTATACCATAAAGCAAAGTGAATCAGCTATACGTATACATATATCCCCTCTTTTTTGGATTTCCTTCTCATTTAGGTCACCACAGAGTATTGAGTAGAGTTCCCTGTGCTATACAGTAAGTTCTCATTAGTTATCTATTTTATACATAGTATCAATAGTGTATATATATCAATCCCAATCTCCCAATTCATCTGAGTAGCCACGCCTTCACTGATGTCTGAGTCCCAGCTCCACAAGACCCTCTTCCAAACTTCTAGCGCCGTCCCTTTGTTTCTCCAGCCCTAGAGAACCTCACTGCTCTCTTTTTGCCTCTTAGTTCTGTAATACCTGCTTGCAATTTTATATATATTAAACTATCTCCACTAATAACTGGTGTGGTTTTTGATTTCTGACTAAATCTTGACTGTTACAAATGTCAAGTTCAGAATCAATCTGTCAAGTTCAAAAAGAAAAAAACCACAATATTTGTGTTTCAATTGCTTTATTTTTTAAATTAATTTTTATTGGAGGATAATTGATTTACAATTTGTGTTTCTGCTGTACAGCAAAGTGAATCAGTTATACATATACATACATCCACTTTTTTTTAGATTCTGTTCCCATATAGGTCATTACAGAGTATTGAATAGAGTTCCCTGTGCCATACAGTAGGTTCTTATTAGTTATCTATTTTATATATAGTAGTGTGTATATGTCAATCCCAATCCCCCAATTTATCCCTCCCCCCCACCCTTCCCTCTTGGTAACCATAAGTTTGTTTTCTACATCTGTAGTTACATTTCTATTTTCTAAATAGGTTCATTTGTACCATTTTTTTTAGATTCCACATATAAGTGATATCATGTGATATTTGTCTTTCTCTGTCTGACTTACTTCACTCAGTATGACTGTCTCTAGGTCCATCCATGTTGCTGCAAATGGCATTATTTCGTTCTTTTTTATGGCTGAGTAATATTCCATTGTATATATGTACCACATCTTTACCCATCCCTCCGTCAATGGACATTTAAGTTGCTTCCATTTCCTGGCTATTGTAAATAGTGCTGCAATGAACATTTGGGTACATGTATGTTTTCAAATTATTGTTTTCTCTGGATATATGCCCAGGAGTGGGATTGCTGGATCACATGGTAGCTCTATTTTTAGTTTTTTAAGGAATCAATTGCTTTAAATGTACAGATTAATTTCGAGAGAATTCATTTGGAAACAATATTAAGTTGACCATACATTAATATGACAGCTCTTTATTTATTCAGATCGTCAATGTATTTCAGTAGGGTTTTAGAAACTTTATTCATTTAAGACTGATGTACTATTTGGGAGAAAGGAGCAGATTCAGGCTTTGTGGGGCCCAAAGCATATGCTTAACTTAGGGAAACTTCTTTTAGAAGAAGAATATAAGATTACACATACAGAGTTAAGTACGAAATGAATTTATTTAGAATGAGAACAAAATAAAAATAAATTACGTATTTTTTAAACTTTACAATATCAAAGACATCAAAAAATCCAGTTATTAACTAACTGCACAACACACCTCTGTAATACTTTTTCCTACATTTTGACTGCACATTCATTGATCACATATTCATATGAAAACAATTTTATATTTTTATAGAATAATATAATGCTAATTGAGTCTTTCCCTTTTCATAGTAGATTAAAATATGCTTTTTATCAATATTATAGTTTAGAAAGTTTTTTCTTTCAGTTTCACATCTTATTCTTGGTAAGTCATAAATTTTTTAAATTGTTATCAAATTTGTGACTTCATTCAAGATTTTTTTTTTTAATATATATAGGAGTATAAGATTTTAAGACATTTCAGTGACTGACAACTCTTAAGATAGTATTTGAATTGGTGATATTCAACCAGTTTGCTCTTGATGTGTATTATGAATCTTGTGATATAAATGTAAAGTTAAGTATTTCATGGCAAATTAGCAGGAAATTCAAATTTTTTCAACTTTTTCATATGATTCACTCTTCTATCATTTTCTAGCAAGGCTGTATAAAGCCTGTAACCAAAAATGGCTATTTATTTTTTTCTCCCCATAAATCCATTCATTGTTGCTTTATATATTTGAGTTATATTATTATGTGCATATTTGGTCTTGAGCAAAATCTCCTGATCTATAGTTTTATCACTTTATAATGTCCTTTTTTGTTTCTTTTTTTTCCACTAATAGAGGCTAAAATGTTACATGTATTGATAGTAAAAGAAATTTAAGTAATTTTTAACAAATATCTGTGCCTTTGCTGTTGACTATTTTTTCTCAATTTTATTATTTTTTTTATTGAAGTATAGTTGCTATACAATACTGTTTGTTACAGGTGTACAATATAGTGATTCACAATTTTTAAATGTTATACTCCATTTATTGTTATTATAAAATATTGGCTATATTCACTGCATTTTACAATATATCCTTGTAGCTTATTTTATACCTAATAGTGTGTACCTTTTACTCCCCTTCCTTATTTTGCCCCTCCCCAATTCTCTCTCCCCACTGATAACCACTAGTTTGTTCTCTATATCAGTGAGTCTGCTTCTTTTTTGTTGTATTCACAAGTTTGTTGATTTTTTACATTCTACATATAAGTGATATCATACAGTATTTGTCTTTTTCTGACTTATTTCACATAGCATAATGCCCTCCAAGTCCATCCATTTTGTTGCAAATGGTAAAATTTCATTCTTTGTAATGGCTGAGTAGTATTCCATTTATATATACATATATATCACTTCTTCTTTATCCATTCATCTGCTGACAGACACGTTGCTTCCATATCTTAACAGTTGTAAATAATGCTGCTATGAACATTGAGGTACATGTATCTTTTTGAATTAGTGTTTGTTATTTTTCAGATATATACCCAGGAGTGGAATTGCTGGGTCATAAGGTAGTTCTATTTTTAGTTTTTTGAGAAACCTCCACAATGTTTTCCACAGCAGCTGTACCAATTTATATTTCCACCAACAGTATACAAGGGTTCCCTTTTCTCCACATCCTTGCCAATATTTGTTATTTGTGTTCTTTTTGATGATAGCCATTCTGACAGGTGTAAGGTGGTGTCTCATTGTGGTTCTGATTTTCATATCCCTGATGATTAGTGATGTTGAGCATCTTTTCATGTGCCTGTTGGCCATCTGCATTTCCTCTTTGGAAAAATGTCTATTCAGTTCTTCTGCACATTTTTTAATCAGGGTTTTTGTTTGTTTGATATTGAGTTGTATGAGCTGTTTATATATGTTGGATATTAATCCATTATTGGTCATATCATTTGCAAATATTTTCTCCTATTCAGTAGGTTGTCTTTTTGTTTCATCAATGGTTTTCCTTTGCTGTGCAAAAGCTTTTAAGTTTAATTAGGTCACATTTGTTTATTTTTGCTTTTATTTCCTTTGCTTTAGGAGACAGAACCAAAAAAATATTGCTATGATCTATGTCAAAGAGTGTTCTGCATATGTTTACCTCCAGAAGTTTTATAGTATCTGGTTTTATATTTAGGTCTTTAATCCATTTTGGGTTTACTTTTGTATATGGTGTTAGAGAATGTTCTAATTTCATTCTTTTACATGTAGCTGTCCAGTTTTCCCAGCACCACTTATTAAAGAGACTGGCTTTTCTCCATTGTATATTCTTGCCTCCTTTGTCATAGATTAATTGACCATAATTGCATGGGTTTATTTCTGGGCTCTCTATTCTCCTCCACTGATCTGTCTGTTTTTTGTGCCAGTACCATACTATTTAGATTAATGTAGCTTTATAGTATAGTCTGAACTCAGTGAGCCTGATTCCTCCAGTTCTGTTCTTCTTTCTCAAGATTATTTTGGCTATTCAGGGTCTTTTGTTTTTCCATAAAATGTTTAAATTATTTGTTCTATTTCTGTGAAAAATGCCATTGGTATTTTGATAGGGATTGCTTTGGATCTATAGATTGCCTTGGATAGTATGGTCATTTTTACAATATTGATTTTTCCAGTCCAAGAACATGTTATATCTTTCCATCTGTTTGTGTTGTCTTCAATTTCTTTTATCAGTGTCTTATAGTTTCCCAAGTACAGGTCTTTTGCCTCCTTAGGTAGGCTTATTTTTAGGTATTTTATTATTTTTGATGTGATGGTAAATGGGATTGTTTCTTTAATTTCTCTTTCTGATAGTTTGTTGTTAGTGTATAGAAATGCAACAGATTTCTGTATACTAATTTTGTATCCTGCAACTTTATCAGATTCATTGATGAGCTCTAGTAGTTTTCCGGTGGTGTCTTTAGGATTTTCTACATATAGTATCATGTCATCTGCAAACAGTGACAGTTTTACTTCTTCCTTTCCAATTTGGACTCCTTTTATTTCTTTTTCTTCTTTGATTGCTATGGCTAGGACTTTTAAGACTGTGTTGAATTAAAGTGATGAGAGTGGGCACTCTTTTTGGATGCTCTTTTGTTTTTTAATTTATCTACAAAGCTGGGGAAAGAAAAGACATTTTTCAGATTCCTTTTCAGCCATGGCTCAGAATACTGATTATGTTCTGCCAATCGGAAGTACAGACCCAAGATTGGGAGGACTGACTTTTTGGCTATATTATTTTTCAAATCAAAGTTACAGAGACATGAGTTTCTGCAGGATTATATCCACATCCATTCTCCAACTTCTTGGGTAATTAACAAGTAATTCTGGTGGTTGCAGCAGTTGGACTCTGGATTCTGGTGCCCAACCACAGTTGAGGCAGCATTGTTAGCAGGAACCTAGCCTATTGTGGTGGTGTGTCTTTGAACTCAATAATTCCAGGGATGACCTCTGCAGTAGTAAGTCCCCTAGTAGGTCAGATGTGGGATCTGGGAATGATTTCTGGAGAGCTAGGCTAGATTCCACTCTTCTGGCTGTTCTTTGATTTTCTCAGCATTGATTACTATTATTGAATCTTTTTCTACTTAATAACTGAAGACAGTCACTGTTTTCTGCAGTGAACCTCAAAGTCTTGTTCAGTTTTTCCTCTTTCATTACACAACAAATCAAAGTAGTAAAAAATAATCCTGCCGTTCCCGCTTCCAGAAGTTCCCTTGTGTTCAGTCACTCTTTTTCCCTTTCATAGTTCAGGCTTTTAGGATGTAAAGGAAAAAGCATCAACTTTGGATACTGGGATCAATTTATGGCCATACCACTCCCAAGCCATGTTTTCTTATATAAATCATTTAATCTCTCAGAATCTTAAATTCCTCATAAATAAAAGGAGATTGCTACTCAGTTTATAGGATTTAGGGAAAATTAGAGCTATTATGTGATGCTTTGTGAAATTTCTCTACCCCATTACTTGGTATTTAGTCTTAGATACACTATTATCATTATTAAACTCCTACCTTGAATCCTTGTCTTCTTGTCCTTGGACCTTTTTTAATCCAGTTGTGGAAAGAGAAAAGCTTGGAATAACCAAGAAAATAGGAAAGTAGCCCTTGCCTTTAAGGACTTTTCAGTTTAAAGAACAAATGTGGGGACTTCCCTGGTGGCGCAGTGGTTAAGAATCTGCATGCCAATTCAGGGGACATGAGTTCGAGCTCTGGTCCAGGAAGATCCCACATGCCGCAGAACAACTAAGCCTATGCACCACAACTACTGAGCCTGCACTCTAGAGCCCGCGAGCCACAACTACTGAGCTCGCGTGCCACAACTACTGAAGCCTGTGTGCCTAGAGACCATGCTCCACAACAAGAGAAGCCACCGCAATGAGAAGACCATGCACCACAACAAAGAGTGGCCCCCACTCGCCAAAACTAGAGAAAGCCCGCATGTAGCAACGAAGAAGGAAGGGAGGGAGGGAGGGAGGGAGGGAGGAAGGAAAGAAGGAAAGAAGGAAAGAATGTGAAGCTTTCTGGAAAGCATGACTTAGGCTTGCTTTTTCTATTTTCAAATCTAGGTTAATTTTGGGTTCTAGACTAAGGCAAGCAAACCTTTTAAAATCAATGGAAGGATTTTTAGATGTATCTCTCTAACCAAAGAGCAACTGAATTACTTTCAGTGGCTGAGATAAAATTATTAACTTCAAAACTCAAGCCTTTTTCACTTCCAGAAAAATGAAGTTGATATACTTGTCCATAGTAGTCCCCATCGGTACAACAAAAAACCCCCAGAAACTATATATAAAACAAACATAAGAAAACTCTGAGAGATGGAGAAAAGGGAACAGACCACTAGGGAATATGGGACTCAAGGAACACATGGTGATGAGAGTTCCCTGGGTTTTCATATATTCCAGACTGGGAGCTGGAAGAAGCCAGAAACCCAGAAATGCCAATGGGCACAGACAAAAACTCCAACAAAAGTCTGCTCTCTCTAGAGCCAAAGAGACAACAAAGGAAAAGCCATTAAGACAGAAAACCTTCAGAGAATCACCACTCTACTTCAGCTGAACACCACATAAAAAACTGTGGTCCCACCCCCATTCACACCAGCAAAGTCACAATGGGGAGTAGTTAGAGCTAATTCTCTAAGGAGAATGCCAGAAGGAATTTTTTCACATCAGGAAGGAAGAAAGATCGTGGTCACATACATAAGTACAGTGGGTTTCCTTCTCCTCTTGAGTTTTCTAAATTATGTTGATGGTGGAAGCAAAAAGTATACTACCCTCTGATGTGGTTTTAAATGTATGTAAAGGAAATGTTTAAGACAATTACATTAAAATGGAGGATGGCAAAAAGAACTTAAAATGAAGTAAGTTTTCTATATTTCACTCTAATAGGTGCAATGATGGCAGTAGTAGACTGTGATAAGTTCTGTATATATAATACCTAAAGCCACTACTAAAAAAGTTATATGAAGAGATACACTCAAAAACAAAAGCAATTCAATGAAAGAGGCATAGTTTTCCAATACATAGTGCTGGGACAACTGGACATCTGTATGTGGAAAAAAAATGTGCCTTAACATAAGTCCCACACCTTATATAAAAATTAACTCAAAATGGATCATGGACTCAAATGTAAAATGTAAAGCTGTAAAATATTTAGGTAAAAAATAGGAGAAAACCTTTGGGCTATAGGGCTAGGCAAAGAGTTGTTATTCTTGACACCAAAAACACAGTCCATAAAATGAAAAATGGATAAGTTAGACTTCATCTAAATTAAGCACTTTTGCTTTATGAAATAACCTGTGAAGGTAATAAAAAGGCAAGCTACAGAGTGAGAGAAAATATTGACAAATCATGTATCTGTCGATAACTATAAAGAACTCTCAAACTCAAAAATAAACTAAAACAATCTAATTAGATAACAAGTAAAAGATATGAGTAGAATTTTACTGAAAGGATATACAGATGCCAAATAAGAACATGAAAAGATGTTCACCATTATTAGCCATCAGGGAAATGCAAATTAAAGCCACAAGGACATATGACTATCATAAAGGCTAAAATAAAAAATAGTGATAACTCGAAATGCTGGTCAGAATGCAAAAAAAGAAGCACTTATGCACTGCTGTTGGGAATGTAAAATGGCAAAGCCAGTCTGGAAAACAGTTCAGCATTTCTAAAAATTGAACATGCCACTATCATACAATCCGGGATTTGCACTCCTGGGCATTAATCCCAGAGAAACAAAAACTTGTGTTCAAACAAAAATCCATACACAAATGTTTATGACATCTTTATTTTATTCCTAACTGGAAACTACCCATATGTCCTACAGTGGGTGACTAGTTAAACAAATGAGATACATCCATACCATGGAATAATACTCAGCAATAAAAAGGTACAAATTATTGATACACACAACAATCTGGATGAATTTACAGAGAGTTCTGCTGAGTGGAAAAGCCAATCCTAAAAGGTCAAATCTTGTATGATTTCATTTATATAACATTTGTTTAAATTATTTATTTATTTATTTATTTTTATTTATGGCTGTGTTGGGTCTTCATTTCTGTGTGCGAGGGCTTTCTCTAGTTGCGGCAAGTGGGGGCCACTCTTCATCGCGGTGCGCGGGCCTCTCACTATCGCGGCCTCTCTTGTTGCGGAGCACAGGTTCCAGACGCGCAGGCTCAGTAGCTGTGGCTCATGGGCCTAGTTGCTCCGCGGCACGTGGGATCTTCCCAGACCAGGGCTCGAACCCGTGTCCCCTGCATTGGCAGACAGATTCTCAACCACTGCACCACCAGGGAAGCCCATATATAACATTTTTTAAATGGCAACAGTTTAGTGGTTTCCAGGGGTGAAGGAGAAGGTGAGTTGAGAGAAAAGTGGATGTGACTGTAACCAGGCAACATGAGAGATCCTTTTGGTGATGGGATTCTTCTGTATCTGTTACTGAATCAGGTCCAGCTGCTCACCACTCTAAAATTAGTACTCAAGAGAGGCAACGTTGGTAAAAAGGAAAGTTGCCTTTAATCAGAATGCCGGCCATCTGGGGCGATGGTGGACTCAGTGTCCCCCAAAAACCACCTCTGAAGATTCTGCTCGGCCATGAAAGTTTTTAAAGGGAAAAGGGGAAATAATCTCAGTTAATCATTGAGATGGGGCGTCAGAGTCATCGCCGTTCCCCACTCACCGCGTACAGCCTATTGTGCATGCTTGTCGACTTCCTGTGATGTTTCTTTACATGCTATCTTGTTCACACAGTTTGTTCAGGAGATTACTGAAGGGGAAGCTAGGGAAGAGGTCTGGTGGTCTGTTAATTATTTATTCTTCATTTCTACTTCTTTGATCTATGGAAAGGACCAACAGATTAGGCAAGGTATTGTGTGATCAAAAGATTTGAAAGGTGTGCTAGGGCCGGAGATGAGTAGGGCATGAGTGTGCCTGGTTTAAGGTTAGTGACAAGACAAAAGGGGCCTCTTGTAGAGAGCTCTTTCCTGCAAAGAACTCTTTCCTGCCAAAAGCTGCTTGCATATCTTGACTGTATCAGTGTCATTATCCTGGTTGTGATACTGTTCTACAGTTTTGCAAAATGTTACAATTGGGGGAAACAGGGTAAAGGTACATGGGATCTCTCTCTATTATTGCTTACAACTGCATGTGGATCTACAATTATCTCCAAAAAAAAATTAAAACTTTAATTAAAAAAAACTTATGTCTAGAAAATTCCTGACCAGAAATGAAAAATTTCACAGTCATCCTTGTAAGACAATTTATTCTTCATTATTGTGGTAAAACTATCATGAAAGGATCTCAAAAGTACTCCAGACTTCACCAAAGACTTTGAGTTTTTTTGAGAACTGTTTCAGGAGGTAGCACCACTGCCTTTTAAAGTAAAACTGTAGCCTACCAGAAGAGGGCTTTCAGCTACAATCCAAGGACTTACGACACTTTTGGTAAATGGGGTCTCATTACTTTAATGTATATTTTGATGACACAAAAGGTGCACCTTTTTTCTTAAGGAAGCAGTCTTCATCTATTTACATTACTAGCCCTTTTTCTCCCTTGTTATTATAGTTATTATAGTAAAGAGTCCCTCCCAAGGGGACACCATCATGACATAGCAATGGCTAACCCTAGGCTACGTCTGGGAGCCTTTAAATAGTTTATCCAATCCCCGTACTTAGAAAGGTGGCGTCTTCCTCAGTTATTCTCTTCCATGGGCTTCTCCCCTCCAGTTAGCTTTCTTTTTCACTCCCATTCACCTTCCAAAAGCCACGAGATTTACAGTGAGGCATTCCTATTTGGCGTTCTTGGCAGGAGTAGGTCCTGGGTCATTCTTGAGAAAAGTAAGTGCAGCCTGGAAACAGTGACTTACATTCTCTGTCTCTCGTGGCCTCCTGGATTTTGACATACCTTCCCTTGTGACTCCCTCCCAGGACTCTTCTACTTGCAGAGATGCTCCCAGAGTTGCATCCTCTTGCTTTCAGCTCACTACATTTCTTCTGAGGCTTTATTCCCTTCTCTCCCCTTGCCCTTTATTTGACATTGATCTCACACTGCCCCGAAGCTCCTCAGAAGCTCTGGGTCTCTGTGTGGAAATACAGCTTTAAAACCCCTTGAAGTCTGGAAAAAGTTTTCCAGAAATTCAGGCAGGAGTGAAGTTCTTTTGGGGTCCCTGCAGTAGCATTAGGGGTGATGATGAATGTTTCACCTGACTTTTCTATGGAAACATGCATGCTATAGTTCCAGTAGGAAATAGCTTGGTCTTGCTCTGGGAATTCAACAGGTGAACTACCAAGTATAAATACAGAAGCAGGGGTCTTAGTCTTGAAAATGATATACATAATTTTCTCTGAACCACTTTAGCTAGGGCCCATTGGTTTAGTACAAAGTGTTCTCCTTTTCATTGCTTTATATCTTTTAAGTCCAGTTTTAGTGTCCTCTTTTATTTAATTTTAAGCAACTAAGTTTTGTTGTTTATCCGTTTTTAATTTCTAACTTCATCATATAAGGATTGGAGTATGTAGCCTGCAGAAATCTCAATTTTTGGGGAAAAAAGTATTAAGGTTTTCTTTATGGTCAAATGTAAAGTTTGTTGTAAAGAAAAAAAATTTTTTATGCTCTATTTATAGGATTAAAAATTCTATGCTTATCTGCTAAATAAAACTTCTAGATTTTTCTACATCCCTGCTTATTTTTGCCCAGTAGATTTGTCTTATTCTCAAAATATATACATTAAATTCTCTCACTATTGTTGTGCCTCAATCACCTTATCCTTGCAGATCTAATAGTGGTTGCTTTATACACTTAGCTGCTGCTTTATTTGGTGTGTATGATTCATCACTGTTAAATCATTTTCATAAACTACTTGTTATGATGCCACAGTGTCTGTGATTAATATAACTGCTCTTGTGTGGGGAGGCCATTGTTAAGTTTGAGGTCCCCAAATGCTATAACGAACATGGCTCTCCTATGGCATATCAACACAAACTATAAAACTTTTCATCTTCCCAGATGATGCATTCAATTTTTTTTTTTCATTCAATTTCTTCAGAGTAAACCTGTCACTTTTTTGGCCTGGGTCTATACTTCTCTCTCATCTACCCTTCAGGAGCTTGGAGATAGGGCTGAAGGAAGATACATTTATTGGTATATTGTTTTCTCATTAATATCACTTTTCACTCCCAATCTCTGTTACACCTGCTGAACCTAAACCAGAATCAATCTGAGGTTCTGAAGGGCAGAGAGGAAGGGGGAGACAGAGGAGGAAGATCAGTCTAGAAAGTTCAATGTCTGTTGTATTTTGGTATTCCTGGGGGCACAAGATTGGCAGAAGACAAATGGCGGGAAATGGAAGGTTTGACTGAAGAGCCAGGAAAATATATTTTCTCTCCACTGGTTCCTCCTAAGGCTTCCATGGAGGTTAATAATTGTCCCAACTCTTTCTTTCTATTTCCTGACAACATAGCTGTTCCTAGTGTGATATTAAGGCAGTCAACACTGAGATCTAAAGGCATCAAGTTGTAACAGTGGAAAGATGGATTCTTCTTATGGTTCCTTTATTGGCTATGGGTTCCTGATCAGAAATAGGACCTAGTGATTAAAGGCATGGGTTTCAATGTAGACTTCCTTGATTCAAATCCTGTTTCTATCATTTACCAATTGTGTAATCTGGGCAAGTTACTTAATCTCTATAAATCTCCGGTCCTCAATTTACAGAGAAAGGCTATAATCGTTTCTATCTCAGGGTTAACATGAGGAGTAAATGATATAACGTGCTGCGTTTCATGTAGCACCTGCCACCCAGGAACCTCTTAATAAGTAGTAGCTGCTGTTGCTGCTGTTATTAATACGGCTACCTAACATCATCATGCTCCTGTTTTCTCATTTTCAAATGCAGCAGGTGGGAGTTAATTTAATTGCTGTCTCCTTAGAAATGAGTGCATGTAGATTTTTCTCTGTCAGCCTTCCTGGCTTAGGTTTATTTAAATCTACTTTCATTGTTGAGGACGTAGAGTTCTTATCGTCTGACCTGGTACCAGTTTCATCCCATTACCAGCTCCCTGCCGTGCCCGATGCTCAGCGCGTACAGTTACCCACCTAACACTGAGAGCGCCATTCCCGGAGCTCTGCTCTCCCAGCAGCGTTGACCTTGGCGGCATCACGTGGTCTGCTACACCTTTGAGTGAAGGACTTAGATTGCACTTCTGGCCTCTGAGGCAGGGTGAGGTGCTGAAGGGGCCAAACTTTCCTTTTCTCTGAAACAAAATGAGAATTAAAAATGAGCTCTGAACTTATACAAATCCCAAACAAGCACATTGGAAGGTTGATGGTCTTTTCAAAGGAGGTGAAAAATCGGATTTAATTATTGACAAGGGATGAACATGGAACATTTTAAATACTAACAGCAAGTTCTTCACTAAAGTTTGTGAAGGGAGAAAGGAATGAGATTCAAATAAGCTTAAGAAAAACTATAGCAAAACTTACAAGAGTAGGAACTTTGCAATATACTAATGCTATTTGTATTAACATGTCAGTTATTTTTTTTCTTTTAAAAAATGCTCATATGCATGTGGATAATACACATTTGCAGACTGATCCCCAAAATGTGCATGTCTAATCAAAGTTTATTGGAGAGGGAAATAGTCATCGGTCTTGTCTATACTTTGCAGAGTCCAGGGTAAATGCCTCTATCACAGGGTAAAACCAGAGCCTTGTAGAAGTCCATGTGATGAAATACAGGAGATAGGCTTTGGTGTCAGGCTGGTTCTAAAATAGGACTCTATCACTTATTATCTTGGTGACTTTGGGCATGTTTATACTTCCTCTCCATAAAATAGTCCCAGTTACTTCATCTATAAAATATAATAGCTACTTTAAAATATTGCTGCAACAATTAGAAATCATGCTTGTAAATAGCCTGGAATATATAAGATGCTTAAACGTAGCTACTACAAAGAATGGCTTCGTGTCAGTACTGATATGAGGTATATTTAAACTTTTATTTAGGTGTGTGTGTTGTAAAGAATTTAACCTTGCTCAAAGAGATCTGGAGAGTATCCTACCTAATAAAAATGTCTTTGTTTACCTGGGGGTTTCAAGCCACAAAGAGAATCTCTCAGTGGCATTTAGTGTAGGGGCTTTAGGTCGTATGATATTAGCTCAGCCTCCGCAGGAGCCAGAGATTGAGGTCAGCCAATCAGATAGCCAACCAGATCCATGTGACCAATAAAATCTCTGGACATCAAGGCTCTGGTGGGCTTCCTTGGCTGGCAATACTTCCTGTGTGTTTCATACATTGTCGCCAGGAATGGTAAAGCTATTCAAGACTCCACAAGACGGCAGTAGGAAGCTCTGAAAGTTCATGCTTTGAACTTTCCTGGACTCTGCTCCGTGCATCTCTTCCTTTAGCTGATTGTAATCTGTATCCTTTTAGTGTAATAAACTGTAGCTGAGAGTAATTTCAGTGAGTTCTGTGACTCCTTCTAGTGAATATCAAAACTGAGGGTAGTCTTGGAGACCTCTGAGCTTGCACATGGTATAAGAAGTGTGGGTGATTTTGTGGAATGTTCCCTAACTTTGCAAATCGCTTTGCAACTTCTCCGTAAATCTAAAATCATTCCAAATAAAAACATTTATTTGAAAACAAAATGAAACAAACCGAAACAAAAAACCCCAGAATATACCAGAATCTGCTCGGGAAAATAAAGCAGATATAGGATATTAAGTGAAGGATTCTCAAGGTTAAGGAGCAAAGCCTCAAATCACACCATCAAATTTCACAAACACCAGGAACTTGACTGCAACCACTGGTAGCTCTTTCACCAGGGCTGCTTCTGCCTCAGAAACTCAAACTTGCAAACACTAGAAAAGCACAAGTGCTGCTGCTCCTGTCATCTGTACCAGCAAACATGGAAGCCCCATTTACAGTATCCTAATCAAATATACCTTAACTGCAAAGGAAGCTTGGAACTTGAATTCTGACATCTCCCTTGGGAAGGGATGCATTATTTTGTGGGAAAAATAAGAAAGAATAACTAAATGGATGACAGAAGAAATATACCAAAGAGAAAAAAAGAGATTGCAACTCCAATTCACTCATGATTAGAAAGATATTCTTAACTCCATGGAGAGGCAGAATTGGCAAATATGATAGCAATAAAAGGTATCATTAGTTTAGCATCTATTATGTGCCAAGCACTATATATACACCATCTCTAAACTCTGTAAAAAACCCCGTATGGCAGGTATTACTATCCTCATGTTATAAAAAAACAAAACTGGAGTCCGAGAAGTTAAACATGGCCAATGTCACACGGTGGCAGATCTGACTGACTCCTTATCCTCTCCAGGCTGCTGCTTTCAGAATGTCACCAAACAAAGCACCTGAAATTAGGTTCACATTTCTATGTGAATAATTAGTAAATGTATTAGAAGTTTGCTTACGTTCAGTTTTCTCAGAAGAATGGTTTTCGTTCTGAAATCCCAGTCAGTGCCATGTGCCCAGGTAACTGCTAGTGATCGAGAGCTCAGGAAAAGTGTCCACTCAGAGGTGGTCACAGAGTGGGCAATGTTGGACAGGTGTCAATAGACATAGAGGATCAAGAGGCGCTCTCTGGCTTCAGGAACACTGTGGAGTTCACCTTCCTGGGGATGGGAAGCCTGGATCAGGCCATCACCCCACTGTTTAGCTCCTCACCTGGTGGAGCCTGCCTGAGGCCCTGATGATGACACACAGGAAAAAGAACACCGCCCATTTTTTTAAACTTCCAACACGTGCATCATTAGAACATTGTACGCGTTTTACCTTGTGCACTGCCATTCGGTTTTCTGCCAAAGACTTAAAAGACATTCTTCTTTGTTTTAGCTGAAATATTATTTGGGAAGGTTATGAATTCCCAATAGAAAATTCACACATGGGAGAATATGAAGGTGGCAGGTTAATACCTTTGTCTGACTTGCCACATTTAAATTTCTCTATCTAATCATCCTTGGAGATTTCAATAATGTGGACTTGTTTTTGCATAATGTGTATGGTATAAATGGTTCAGTACCCATGAACAATGCTTTCTTTAGTATCGACATGAAAGCATACCAGAGTGATATATTTAACATGCAAATTGAATCGTGTGACTCTCTCCTTCAATGGCTTTCCTTTGCTTTTAGAATAAAATCCAAACTCTTTACCATAATAGAGAAGAAAAAAAAAAAAAAGGATTTGCTTGTCTGTGTTATTTCTTTTGACCTTGGCTCTATAAGCCTGAATGGATCTATCTATCCAACTCAGCAGCAATGTAGCTTGTTACAAAGATCCAGGAAATATAGTTCAATTTAGTTAAATGATATTAAGTACCTATCATATGTCAAGTTCATGGTAGATGATGGGGGTATAAATGTATATAAAACATGGAGGAGGAGACATATATAAATCAATAGTTACAGAACTATTGCTTGTAACATGTAACAATGAGATACATGCAAAAAAAAAGTGCATTCACCATGGAGTGGTGGGGCAAAGCAGGGAATGACTGTTGGGAGGTAGACAGCCAGAGAAGACTGCACAAAAGATAAGATGACTAAATTGGGGGTTGGAGGATGAAGTCAATAAAGCAGGAAAAAATAAACAGTCCAGGGAGAGGAACCAGCGTGTTTAAAAAGCCCAAGAGTATGAAACAACACTGTAAGGGTTTTGTCATGTTGGGCCATAAAGCACGTGAGGAACAGGTCATAGGGGGGATGACAAGGCTGGGGATAGATCATGAGGGACTTGACTTGTTGATTGCTAGTCTTCAAGCCAATGGTTTCCAATAATTTGTGAGTCTATGGTAGAGATGTGAATGGGAAACAACATGGTGACACATCATGTTTTAAAAATCTATGAAGATATACAGTATTGTGTGTGTAAATATATAAAGAAAACAAATGTTCATATTCTTGTAGTAATAAGTACCGTAACTATTCAAAATCGTAATTGTAAATTAGTTTACATTTTAAGGTGAGGTTTGTCTCTAACTGAGGGCTTTTTCTGGTGGCAAAAACACATTCTTCAGCCTGCCAAAGGAACCTAAAAGTACCAGCCCAAAGAGCGCAGGAGTGCCCCGAGTCACCTCTCAAAGAGTGAAGGAAGTGTGTTAGTGAGAAAAAATACTGCTGCTTCCTTCAACCCTTAGAGAGACGGGTCTCAGGTTTCCCTCTGCTCTTTCTTGCAGAGGCCCCAGCCGACAGCCCAGGTGCCCACCGCAGTCACCGCGCATGAATGCACCCGAGTGGCTCTTTCCTTCCCCATCCCACTGCCCCCCCGCCCGCCATGCCTCCTCCCGCAACCTCCCAAATAAATCCTTGCCTCAGGGTCTATGATTTTCATGTATTCTGTGTATTTTAGAAATGTTAGGAGGAAAAGACTGTAAGCCTCATTTCATGTTCAGGAGAACTGTTTTTCCTTTTTTTCATCCATTACAAGAGTACAGGAGATTGTAAGAGTAAACCATCCCAATTTGCAGAGATTAGAACTACCAGACCATAACTCTGGTCATCCCTCAGCAATGTGCTGCCCTTTGGGTAGAACTGTTTATTGCTCCAACTCCTGAGCTTTCTTCCACACTCCCAAGACAAGGGAACTGCAGTTTCAGGAAACCCATGACCCTTCGTTTGTCCTGGCTTGATGTCGGCGTCACAGCAAGCTCTGCCCCAGTTACACTGAATTACGTGACACTCTCAGCTCCACATTCTCTCTGGTAGACCTCACCACGTGCCCTCAGCTGGAGCAAAAACTGATTTTACACATTGATCAAATCTTCACACTTTGAGCTATGAAGGACTGATGGTCCCAAGTGTACAATCACATCCTTGAATGGTTTTAAGCAAGGGAATGATATCTGAATTTTATTTTACAAAGAGCACTCTGGAAGCCAAAATGGAACATGGAATGAGTTAGGGTAAGAATCAAGATAATAAATGAGGAGGCCATGTGTAATAAACCGGGTTACAAATTATTAGGGCCTAAACCCAGGGAATGAAGTTGAAGACCAGGCAATAGATTAAAGCAAAATCATAGTAGTAGAGTATTCTCAGAGCAGTGGCCACAAATGCAAATGCCTCTAGGCACCATAGACGTTTGGTTACATCAGGATTTTGTTTTGCATTTGAGACTGAGTTCTACCAATAATAATAATAATAATACAGTATACAACATACAGGAGTCAACAGTTACCTCAGATGGTCTCTAGAGCTGGGACTTACCTTCTCAGGGAGTGCTGTGAACGAGTTTTACAGAATCTGGAAACTCCTGAAAATGTATATGTAATTGTGTGTACTTTTGTGGAGAGAGAGTTCATAGCTTTATAAATATTCAAATAGGTTCAAGACCCAAAAGAGAAAGCTTTAGCCTAAGAAAGGCAAAGAGAAATGCCATTCACTCGGGGGGCGGGGGGGGGGGGGGTGGCACGTAAGTCAACCCTGAGTGAATGGTAGGAAGATCTTGTTGAGGATGAAGAATGAACCCTGAACATGTGAGGTACTGTGAAGAGTCTGGCCAGTGTAGAAAATGAGACCCGGATGTTAAGGCAGGAAAGTTTTCAGCAGTAACTGCTGGGGAAGCTTGACACGGAGCCGTAGCATAAAGCTTTTTCAAGTCTGTGTCAATACTTTTATCAGAGCTGACTGGGAAAATCAGCAAATTCCCCAGGCTTTACAGAATGGATGGGGGTCGAAGGGGAGGTGTTTCCAAATAGGGGAAGTAATGGAGGAAGAAGCATTAGTGGTTCATGTGTCAAAAATGACCAGAGAAGATGCTAGTGGCTATGCTAAGTCCGCACAGGGCTTTATGAATTTTAGAAAGTGTCCCCCCTTCCTCCAAGGGGGTTCCCTCTTGGTGGATGGTAAACCCCACACATGCCCTCAGCCAGCTGCCCTTGTGCATGGCCTCACCTGCACAACAGCCCTGCCCCTGGCATACGTGGACATTGGGGACAGCACATCAACAGCCCTCCTGCCGCCTCCTTCCAACCTTCCCTAGTCGTCCCCTTCTCCACACACCAGTTGCCCCAGACCCCCAGTTCCTCTCCTGCCATTGTACCTTTCAGAGTCGCACTACATACTCTCCACACACTTCCCATCTTCTAGACAAAACGTTTGTTCACCCATCTTTCCCCTCCCTCTAACATGCTCCTTAGACAGAAAGCCTGGCGACATCTTCCCAGCCTTGCTCCCTGTTACATGTGCGCTGTGTGTTCAGGGCATCCCTGATGGCTCATTAGGCCTTGCTGCTGTCCCTCGGGACACTTCTCTTCCCTCTTCTCATTCTATCTTCTTCTTCCCTTCACATCACCTTTCTCTCTTGCCCTATGCTCTTCATTTTTTTTTTTTTTTTGCTCCCTCAGGCCCTCTGGTTGATCTTTATTACTTGCTTTCTTTGTAAAATCAGGAACTTAAAGCCAGACAAGTCTGGAGGTAAAATAATGTCACTGTGAATGTCACCACTCCATAGTTGTCTGGCTTTTCTCACAGTGTTTTGCAGAAACCTTAGAACTCAGCGCTTTGTCTAATTCCTCTCAAATGGTTCTTAGACCTGAAGAGGGTATCTGATGCGTATCATGTCAAGGCCTCTGTGCTACCTATTGGCACTTGCCATTCACTTCCTCAGCTGTCCCAACTCAGCATGGTGGTGGTTTCTACCACTGCTGGGACCCCAGTGCCAGGGTCTGCAAGATGTCCCCACCGTCGCTCCTACCCAGGGCAAGGCTGCCAATTACCGAAGGTTAAAGGTGCTGAGGTCTGCCCAGGGTGCCACCTTCCATTGATTCCAACACCCATGCTGCCAACATCTTAGACTTTTAACATCACAATGTCCTTTTCAGTATTCCCATGCTGTCCTCAAGAATTAATTCACCAGCTTTTCTCTTGTTATTTACTAAAGTTATTCAAATGTAAGCTGCCAACACTTTGATAAATCATCAAATATATTTTGGTTAGCATAAAATAACAGTGAATATTTATGATTCTAATATCTGGATCAGACTTGTGTAAAGAGCAAATGGTATTTCATCCCTTTGACCATTATAAATTAATTTTCATTCATTTATCAAACTTTCTCTAACATTCAATTTCCACATGCTATTTATTAAAGCTGCCTGTGATCTTAATTCTAAATCAGAATTCACCTGTAAAAAGATGGGGTGGAAGGCACACACCATGCCTTCCACGGAATTTCCCATAAGATCCTTACTATCTGTTATGGGTTGAATTGTGTCCCCCCTCCAAAAGATACGTTGAAGTCCTATCCCTCTGGTACTTCACAATGTGACCTTATTTGGGAACTGGGTCGTTGCAGATGTAAGTAGTTAGGATGAGGGCGTGCTGGAGTACGGTGGGCTTTTAATCCAACATGACTGGTGTCCTTATAAGGACACAGAGGGAAGACAGCCATGTGAAGGCTCAAGCAAGTTGGAGTTTTGCTGTCACAAGCCAAGGAATATCTGGGGCTATCAGAAGCTGGAACAGGCAAGAATAGATATTCCCCTAGAGGTTTTGGAGCAAGTATGACTCTAATGACATCTTGATTTCAGACTTAGCCTCCAGAACTGAGGCTAGAGTTTTTGTTGTTTTAAGCCACTCAATTTGTGTCACTTTAGTACAGTAGCCCTAGCAAACTAGTACACCATCCAAGAAATAGCTCTGCTACTAATTCACTTAGTCAGCAAGTAGTTAGACGTCCACTACTGTCTCTCTATGCTGAGTGCTGGGAATTCAGAGATGAACTTCCAGGGCAGCTGGGTCGGGGGACGCAGACACACCAACAACCAACACTGACCAGAGGGATACCTGGAATATGACACAGATAAGTACCAGAGACAATGAGAGCAAACACATGAGCTGTGCCCAAGGTAATTGAGGAAGGCTTCACAGAGAAGGGGCCTTTAGGCTAGATCGAAGGAACAAGCAGGAATTCTAAGGAAATGGAAGGAACAAGAACTTTTGAAACAGAAAGAATAGCATTAGGAAAGGACCCCACCGTGATATTTTACTGTTAGAGTTGAATCATTGTCCGTGTTCAAATCCACAGCAATGACCTCCTAGCCATTCAAACAAACTACACCCTCTGACTTCTGATATTATAGGGAGTTACCCTAAGGTATCCATTTGTTTGGCACTCAGAATAGATGACTCTATTGTCAAACAGAGTCATCTTTGAAAACACTGTTTTAAAATGTAGGTTTTATTATTCATGTGTGGTGAGGCCAGCAGGTCAGGAGATGGTTGCCACTGAATACAAAGTTTGTTACGGTTCCCAAGAGGAAGGGCACACCACACCATGGGGGCCGCATGGGGAAGCATCGGGGTTGGACAGGAGGGTGAGGTAGGCGGAGAAGAACTTGGTTTCTTGGGGAAGGAACAGGAGAGGCAAGGTAAGCAGGCTCAGGGTTGGCTGGTTTGGATAATTTCAGGGGGCTCTGGGGTGTGAGGGCTGTCTCTAGTTGTCTGGTACCTGGCCCTGGGGTGATTAGGGTGGGTGGATAGTGGTCCAGAGTGTGAGAGCCAGATAGAGGAGATGTGGATGTGCGTGTTCTGGATTGGTTAGTTTGCATATGAAAGGCATGCTCCTGGGTTTACTGAGTTTACTGTCTCTAGGACTTGGCTAGCCCGGGGAGGGAGGGATAGACTCTCCAGGGTCAGCAAGGCATCAAGATGTCAAAGCATCTGAAATGTAGAAGATAAAAAGACATGATTAATACAAACACCTTTCTTAATTACTGAGTCCAGATTAGATAAGGTGCAATTCTACTTCCTAAGTCGCCCACCTTAAAGAAATTATTTTAGCACTAAACACCTTTTCTGAAATGATAGGTTCCAAAACAAACAGCACTGCCAGGTTACAGGTTCCAGTGCTGAGTCCCAATGTGTCTCACGGGACTGTCTTCTAGGACTAGAAGAGGACCCCTTGTATTTCTTTCTGTATGAAAGGAAAGTCAGATGGAGTAGCTAGCAAGGAGTCATTTGGACTAAATGAGAGGTAAATGAGTTCATTTACATGGTGTCAATCTGTAGCAAATTGATTCGTTTGGTTTTTATGCCAAGCTCCAAGAGAACCAGGCCAACCATTTCCACAGATAGAAATGAATGATCCAGTTATCTGAGGATTGACTTTAGCATACTGATTCCTTTAAGAAATAAGACTTTTCTTCCTTTTTTCTTTTATTCACTTTCTTTTGTCCTTCCTCAGGAAAAAAAAAAAGTATCTTGGAAGTTAAAAAGGCAAAACTCTTAACATAAGAAGTTCAAATTCTTCCAAGGCATTTGCTACCATTGACATTATTAGCAATATCAATCCTTAACCTTCATTGACTACGTCTTTTGGTTGGTTGGTTTTTTGGGTTTTGTTTGTTTCTTTTTTGGTTTTTAAAAAATTTTTTTTGCTAAGCACCATGCTAAGAGCTTTACAGGCATGACCTCGTTTTATCCTCCTAATAACCCATTGAGATAGGTATTCTCACTCCCTTTGTGTTGGAAATTTAAAAACTGAGGCTTACAGACATTTAGGTAACCACAGGGGCCCCGTTAGAAGAAAGAGTGTGATAAATAGGACTCAGAACCAAGGTCATCTGATACCGTAACACATGTTTATGACCTCTATGCTAGTGCTTCTTATTGTGCCTGGAAATCACTCTAGGGTCTTGTTAATATGCAGATTTTGACTCCTCCCACTTCAGTAGGGGCCTGGGAGTCCTCATTTCTAATGCGCTCCAGGAGATGCTGGTCACCGGACCCCCTAGCAAGGCAAGGCAAGGCTGTTTACTGGCATTCAGATCTATTCTTTTCAGGAAAGCAAGAATCCCATGTTTCCAAGTGCTAAAGGCCAAAATAAATGGTGAAATTACCTGTTCCATTTTAAATCTTCAGATAGTTTCTATTTTCACCTAAAGTTAATTTTTTTTTTAATTCAGTGAATTTCAAAGTTTTTCTAGCTGCAAAACTCTTTAAAATTCATACACTTTACATTTTAGAACAGTTTCTGTTGACAGAAAAATTTCACATAGTACAGAGTCCCACATACACCCTATCCCCACACACGTAGCGTTACCTATTATTAATATCTTGCACTTAGTATGGGACATTTGTTACAACTGATGAGCTGAGATTGACACATCATTATTAACTGAAGTCTGTAGGGTTCACTCTTTGTGTTGTATGTTCTATGGCTTTGGATTCTGCCGTCTTCAGACAAGACCCATATACATGCTGGAGATCCCGTGGATATGATTCTCACCATATCCTCCTGTCTCCCCAACATCTGCCGTTTATCGTGTGCTCTACTGTTTTTCTTATGAAAGAAAAACATTTTTGGTATGGACTCATGTCTATACCAAAAATGAGAAAATGAAAGACCAGAAAAAGCTTCACGTTTCCAGAAAGCAGATGAGAGGCATCACTTAGCTTCACACACATTTGTTGACTGCACAGTCCCAACTATTTTCTGAGTTTGAGATACTTGATAGACAGCTCCTTTCTCCTGCAGCTTTGTCCTTTACGCCTCCAGCCAGGTAGGATACCCACGATAGAGGAGGACGGGACACTTCAGGATTGCAGGAGACCTAGCATTTTCCCAGGGCACCCAAGTCTGGCCCCTCCTCTTGCCCCGTTTCAGCTGCAGCTCCCCTCCGCTCCCTGCCGAAAATGGTACCACAGTGTCAGTTTCCGCCCTCTCAGTGCAGTCTCACGTCCACGCTCTCCTAGGGACTGTCTGGGGTTCCTCTGGAATGAAAGGATGCCCAGTTAAATTTGAATTGAGTATATTCATTGGACTAATCATTTAGTGTGTCCATTGGGACTGACGAAAAATACTACACACACACGGAATTTTTTTTTCTTTGAAATTCATATTTAACTGAGTGTCCTGTTTTTGTTTCATTTTGTATGTGTTTCGTTTCGTATGTGTTGTCATGTGTATGTGTTTGTTTCATTTTGCTATTGAATCTGGCAATGCTGCCTCTAAGCTCTCTTCCCACCCTCTCAAGTCTCCTCCCAGAGACCGTGTTTCATCTTTCGCTGGGACCTGCTTAGTGTTCCCTCCCAAATGAACCCACTCTCTTGAGGTACTGTCCCTATTTTCACTGTAGCTTCAGAGCCGAAAAACGAAATGTCCTGTCACATCTTTCTGACATAATGGTAAGAGTAGACCTCTCTAATAATTTTCAGTCCTCTCTGTCTTTCCCCTGTCACCAAGGCAAACATTAGGGCAATCCAGAAACAGAAATAAATTGGTAAAGGAATGTTCTTCCTATGAATCCTTCCTTGGCAACACCATCTTCCCAGGAACGACCTCATATTTTCAAGCTGCACTTTATAGCTACTTTTTTTTTTTTTTTGCTGTGCTGGGTCTTCGGTTCGCGCGAGGGCTTTCTCTAGTTGCGGCGAGCGGGGGCCACTCTTCATCGCGGTGCGCGGGCCTCTCACTATCGCGGCCTCTCTTGTTGCGGAGCACAGGCTCAAGACGCGCAGGCTCAGTAGTTGTGGCTCACGGGCCTAGTTGCTCCGCGGCATGTGGGATCTTCCCAGACCAGGGCTCGAACCCGTGTCCCCTGCATTAGCAGGCCGACTCTCAACCACTGCGCCACCAGGGAAGCCCCAAGCTGCACTTTAAAGTCTTTTCCCAACTTTATTTATCTGACATGTTTATGTGCTGCCGCTCACCCCTCCTCTTTTTATTTGATCCAATTTTGAAATGCCCCCTTTCAGTTCTTTAATTCAGGAGGGACAAGATACTATGTGATTACAAACTTGCCATCTTTTATGTATTAGGATTATTTTGTGATAACAACATTTTTAGAGACAAAGATATAAAATATGAAATATTTGCTCAACTCTAGACTTAATGAAGCCATCACAGTTGGATCTCTTAGCACTTTCTGAGTGTAAAAGGGATAGATGTGTGGACCTCAGGAAGGTCTGGTGATTTGTTTTTATGTCACAGAGGTAGACAAATGAAGGGACTTGTTTTGTAGTTATTTCCCTCAGAGGTCGCTAAGCTTTCCAGTTGCTCTCCTGGGCTGCCCACACTCTCTCCATTCCCCAGTCACTAAAGGCTTTCAGACCTTTTCAGGTAAAAGCACATTCTGGTCTCTTCCATCATAGCCTTGCTCTAAAACTAAGAGGAAAAAACCAAAAGAGCTGGAGGTCATTTTGAGAGCTAAATAATTCAAAACCTATAACCTAGTCTATTAGTTTAAAAACTGAGAGGGTTGGGAATTAGGGCAGCACATGAAGAACTGTGAAAGCAAATGTCAGAACACAAAATCCTCCATGTATGAGCTTTATCAGCCGTGTGTCCAACTCCTCAACAGAACTGGTTTTCACCTGCACAGGAAATCAGCCTATCTATCATAACATTTTGTGTGATAAGCCTTGTGTACTGTCAGATGAATCCACTGTATTTACCGCACTTGACTATTTCCCAAAATCAATCGCACCCACAAAGGCAGAAGATAAACTGCCCCTGAGAAATACTCAAAAGAATTTGACGAGATACGTTAATATTTTTAATCTCTTCTTAGTATCTCTATCATCTGGGCTAAATGACTTGACACAATTAGGTTTCAGTCCATTAAACTTGTAAAACTAACCAACTTGAAGAGGGGGGTGGTTCAGTGACCATTGCAGTGAGGTGAATATCACTTTCAGTGAGAGGATTTTTCATTTCTAAATTAATTTATTCATAGCATCTCTCTCAGTTCTGCTTCTGTAATCATTATGCCCTTTCAATGTCTTTCTGAAGTTTATATCACTCTAAAAAGATAATGAAATAAATAGAGCTTGACCATCCCTATGGCAAGGACTTAAGAAGCAAATTTGTGAGGAAAGCTAAGCCAGAGAGAAAGATCCCAAGGTAGTAAATAAATGGTTACATGTAGACATCATCAGTATTCAACCATTGATTGTTTTGTTTTGTGTTTGTATACAGAAGTGCCTGTAGGGATTTCAGTTTAGAAGGTAACGATCTCACACTTCTTTTTACTATGAATTTAGGTTCCACTGAGGTAGTTTTGCTTTTGCCACAAGAGTTGATGCCACCTGACACAATTTTTTTATGTAGTGCTATTTTGTTTATTAAAAAAAGATTACTTTTCCAAGAGCTAGAAAATGCCCACCCACCACAGAGCCTGTAAGTAACCCTTGCTCCAAATCTACCTGGCAAATACAGCCATTGACCCACCCCAGCCCCTGCATGGTGGTGGTCCTGCACAGAAAAGAAGCCAGTTCAACAAAAAATGTCATTTTGACAGAGATGGAAACTGTATTACCCACCTGGACTCTCCCGGGGCCACACAGCCATTCGATCTGTGATGTAGTCAACAAATGTGCGTTAAAGTTACAGTGTGTCTCCCTATGTGCTGGGGACACAGTGGGGAACAAAAGACTCTGCTGGGTCTCCAGGAGCCCACTAATCTAGAGCCGAGACAGACGAGTCACGGGCAAGTTCAACGCGGTGTGATGAGCCCCACGGGGGGGGCGGGGTAAGGAGCAGCCTCCTGCGGCACCTGGAAGACGCATCTAACTGGGTCTTGAGGGGTCAGGGAAGACTGTGCAGGGAAACTATCCCTCTCTGAGCCCACAGTGCTTCCCGTATCAATAGGCAAGTACATGTAAAAGCGACCTTCCCCAGCAGTCAGCAAGAAGATGCTCCAGTTCTGTCATCCTCCAAGAATAGCAACAAAAATGCCTGAAGAGCATGCTGCAAGTTAAAAAAAAAAAAAAAAAATTATATATATATATAGTACTTTTCCAGAAATTAAATGTCCAAAATAATTTAAAATATACTTAGAGATTTTAAGCTTGTAAAATGGAATATTATGGACATGAATTAAAGCCAACTGAGTTTTATACAAGTCCCACTACACAAGAGCAAGGAAATTATTTCACAAATCTGAAAATAGCAGGACAATACATAAGAGCTAAGGTTCTGATATGGGATGGATTTTTGATTTAAAGCCATCAATTACACACAGCCTGCCTATTTATGTGTCCTCTGTGGGGCTGAAGCTCAGTGAATTTGGAATAGAGTTGCCCCGAATTATGGAATTATACAATGTTACAGCTAGCCTAATCGCTAAAGCATACAGTCCAGATCTCTCTTGTGGCAAATGCGGAAGTTGAAAACCAGAGTATGTGACTTGTCCAAAGTTACAACTTAGGGTAAATGGTTTCAGAGGCCTGTTGCCAGACTCCCGGACTAGGGATTTTTAGCCTTTAGCCAATTAGACGGTGTGGTACTTCTGTGTTCTGGTCCACACAACATCTGTTCCAACTTTCTTCTTGTTTGGCTTCCTGGACCATAGATGCTGGAAAAGCTGCAAACTGCATTACCCAGACTTTCAGCCAGGATTATACAAGTGACCTGCTAAAAAGAAAGAATTAATAGCTGGACTGTAAATCTTACTGATGCTTGAGCACAGTTTAATCTTTGGTCAAACTTCTTGAAGTATCCACTGTGGTTAACTGAGGAATCCAAAGATGTTGCTAAGTACGCTGTACCTAGTTATCAGGATTGTTTATTGTATAACCTGTCATTTATGGACTGCGGCTGCAACAAAGAGTGGGAGCTCATCACAGTGACTTTGGGAAGCTAACATGATTAGGAAACTGTTGGGGTTTTTTTGTTTGTTTTTTTATTTTTTTAATTATTTATTTATTTATTTATTTATTTATTTTTGGCTGTGTTGGGTCTTCATTTCTGTGCAAGGGCTTTCTCCAGTTGCGGCGAGCGGGGGCCACTCTTCATCGCGGTGCGCGGGCCTCTCACTATCGTGGCCTCCCTTGTTGCAGAGCACAGGCTCCAGACGCGCAGGCTCAGTAATTGTGGCTCACGGGCCCAGCTGCTCCGCGGCATGTGGGATCTTCCCAGACCAGGGCTCGAACCCGTGTCCCCTGCATTAGCAGGCAGATTCTCAACCACTGTGCCACCAGGGAAGCCCCTAGGAAAGTGTTTAAGCTCAGGGATCCTAAACTCTGCAGTATCCCTTTGCTGATATGATCCACACTCACTTCAGTTTCTTTTCATTTCCTGTGACCAAAACATACCCAGTGCATGTGGCTGGGGACATCAAAAGCTGCATCCAGGGCCTCTGGGACGCTGTTGTTCTGGATGCTTTCTCTCCTGAATCCTTTCTTAAAGCTAAGTAAGCACTGTGCTGGGCAAGGCTATTGTGCCTTGACGGTCTGAATAACCATCCAAACGGGAAACTCACTCTGGTGACCTGGCATTGAGGTTCTGTCAAGCGGATCCACCTGAGTGTGACTTGGAGGCCGAAGGGAGCACCAGGTGATGTGACAAAGCCATCAAAGCTCTTAGCAGGTGCAAGGACAGAAGTATCTGTTTTTTTCTGGGGCATGCCAGTGTCTTTCTACTGTCCGGACTCTGGCATCATAGGTGCGAGTAGCAGGGATTTTTCCCTTATAGCTAATTCAGTTTTGGTGGGATGCATTTCCCGACTCTTTGCTCCTGGCTGTGTAGATGCCATGGGCCAACCGAACCCTTTCAATATGCATCTTTCCACCAGGTGGAGGGGATTCTTTTTCTGCCACTAAGAACCCTGATCAGTAGAGTTAGGGTTTTCTTTTCTCCTTTGCATTGAAAGGATTGTTCTGAGTATTTTTACTCTAGTTTGGCTATAACTTCTGTTTAAATCCCTGATCTGAGTTAAGCCATCCCACCTACAGACCCTAAGCGGCAAGATCATTTTCTGCTGGATTCTGCCTAAAGTTCAGAAGCGCCACACAGCTGCCTATGACTTGTTTTTGCATTGCTGACCCACCACTTAGCTTTTCTGGTCAGTCAGTCAGACAGACAGACAACCACTTGAAGAGGAAGGGGAACTGGACCTGTGGTTAACTCTGCTTGGGTCTCCACGGCCAGGAGAGTTTGGGATAACTTGGGAGGCCTCTCTGGCCTCATGAACATTAAGACAAACAGCCAAGGAAAAGGAAGTTTGGGAACAAGATGCTTCACCAAGAGCCTGCTTTGCTCACACAACAGAGAAGGCAGGAAAACCAGTGCAATGGGGTGGTCCCCACCCACCTTGCCAAGGCTGCAATACTTCACTCCGACTCTTGTCAACCACCCGTCACAGCAGCAAGGCCTGGGCTTCGATTGCCAATGGAACAATTAGCCTAAATATATGCATGGGGACTTCCTGGTGGTCCAGTGGCTAAGACTCCATGCTCCCAATGCAGGGGCCCCGAGTTCAATCCCCGGTCAGGGAACTAGATCCCACATGCTGCAACCAAGAGTCCGCATGCCACAACTAAATATCCCACATGCCGCAACTATGACCTGGCATAGCCAAATAAATAAATAAATATTTTTAAAAAAATAGGTAGGTATTGAGACATTGTGAAAGCTGCAAAGAGAGAAAAAAATGAGAAAAACACAATTCTCTCTCACAGGGAGCTTATGTATTAGAAGAAAAATCAGTCTCTTTTGATGCATTTAAACCATGTTGGAGGAATTCTGGGGAAGGAGAGAGAGACCGGTGTGGAACCAGAGAGAAGGGAATAGGTTGGTCCAGGGAAGTTAGGGACCCTGAAGCTGGAGGTCTCTAAAAATGAAGAGGCAGCATTTGAGGGGAGAGGTGGAAGAAGACTTTCTAAGCAGGAAAGAAATGGGTAGAACAAAGTAGAGAGGAGATAGGAACAAAGAACTGCCAGCGAGTGGACTTACTTGCTTAAAGGGAGATGATTACATGGACAAAGGAAAAAGAGTATGTTCCTTTAGGACAGAAAGAAAAGGCGCTTGAACAGTCTTGAATCTGAAGTTCCGCTATTGCCCCGCCTGTCCTCAAAAAGGAGAAAGGCAGTAAATCAGCAAGCTTAGGCTTCAATTTGTTGTGCAACTGCCTCCTGAATGTCTCAGAACTAGGACACACATTGTATGGCTACAGAAATATAAGCAGAAAGAAAACATGCCACGTTAATGGAACTGCATGAGGTTCATGAACTTCACCAGAAGGCTCAAGTTTGAAAGAGGAAAGGGTAAGACGAGGCTTTTACTCTTACCCATTTATCTAGTAACTCATATGACTGCCTCTTTTGAGTGGGGTCCAAAGCAATAGAAGGCTCTACAGCAAGTCAAGAATACGGTGCAACTGCTCTTCCACTTGGGCCTTATGACAGGGGTTCCAATGAGACCCAAAATGTCTGTAACAAATGGGGCTGATGTGTGAGCCTCTGGTGAGCGACATAAGGAGAATCACAGCCTAGAGCTAAAGGGTTTCAAAGCAAACTCACACCCTCTTCTGCAGAAAACTGTCCTTTTGAGAAACAGCTTTTGGCTTGCTGTGAGGTACTGATAAAGATTAACTGCCTAACCATGAGATATCAAGTGACTATGTGACCTGAGCTGCCTATAACAAACTGGGTGCTGACTCACTAAACCGTAAATTGTGTTTACAGCAGCAATCCATAAGCAAGTTCTATGATGAGATGGCTCAGACTTCTTTGACACCTACTTTGCTTGCATTACCTCTTTTCCCTCAGTCCACATTGACGGCCCCTGTGAGTTCCTTTGACCAATTGATTGAGAAGGAAAAAACTCAGTCCTGGTTTACAGATGTTTCTGCACAACGTGTTAGCACCAACCAGAATGGCTGCAGCATTGCAATCCTGCACTGAACTTCAAGCAGTTTATTTGACTGTTCACTTTGCACCAGAAGATGGACAAAAGTATGTACCTACATTGATTTAGGGGCAATTGTTAACAGTTGAGCCAGATGATCAGGGACTTGGAAAAAACAATATTGGGAGACACCAGACAGGGAGGTCTGGGAAAGAAGTATGAAGATGAATCTCTCAGAAAGGGCACAGAGTGTGAAGATATTTGTATCCCATGTGACTGGTCATCAAAAAACATCCATTGCAGTGGAGGTTCTCAGTAATCAGGAGAACAAATTAACATGGTGTGTGGATGTCATTCGATCTGTCCCCAACCACCCCAGTGCTTACTCAATGGGCCCATGTACAACGTGGCCATGGTGGCCGGAATGGAGACTTCCCCTCACCAAAGCTGACCTGGCTTCCACTCTTGTTGAATGCCTGACCTGCCAACATCAGAGATTAATGCTGAGCCCCCTGATGTGCCAGTATTCCCCAGAGAGACCAGACAGTTACCTCGTACAGATTGATTACATTGGTCTCTTCCCTACATGGAGGAGGCATGGGCTTATTCTCATTGAAATAAACTGTATCTGGACATGAATTGGTCTTTCCTATTTATAGTTCCCTGCCAGCACCCCAGTTTGTGAACCTCTGGAATGCTTTATTCATCATCATGGTATTATATAAATATTTCTCTTCATCAGGGACCTCATCTCAGAGCAAAAGTGCACAATGGCTCATTCCAGTGGAGTTCATTAGTCTTCCACTACCCATCACCCAGAAGCAGCTGACCTAGTAGAGTGGTGGAACAGCCTACTGAAGACGAGTTATGATGCCAGTCAGGAGATAATATCCTGAATGGATGGGGTTCTATTTTACAGGATGCAGTTGACATTTTTTAATCAGTGACCAATATATGGTACTGTTTCTCCCATAGTCGGAATACATGGGTCTGTTATTGAATGGGGGCCCCACTGCTCACCACTTACAAAATCAATTACGTACTCACAGATGTTGGTAGAATTGATCAGAATGTCAGCAACCTGGGGAGATGGTGGACTCAACATCCCCCAAAAATCACCTCCCCAGTTTCTGCTCGGCCATGAAACTTTTAAAGGGAAGGAGGGAAGTCATCTCAGTCAATCATTGAGATGGGGGTCGGAGTTGTCACCATCCCCCCACTGCGTGAAGGCTCATCAACTTCTTGTGATCTTCCTCTAGATGTTATCTTCTTCATACAGTTTGGTCACAGTTTGTTTGGGAGGTTACTGAATGGGAAGCTAAGGAAGAGATCTAGTCATCTGTTAATTACTTCTTCATTTCTACTTCTTTGATCTACGGAAAGAACTGACAAGTTAAGCAAGGTATTGTGTGATTAAAAGATTTGAAAGGTATGCTTGGGCTGGAGATGAGTAGAGCATGGGGGTGTCTGGTTTAAAAGTTAGTTTCAATAAAACTTCGCTAAAGTGACAAGAAAAGGGGCTTCTTGCTGAGGGCGATTTCTTGCAAAGAGCTGCTTACAGGTCCAGGAACCGACATATGGAATTCCATGTGGTTCCTCTCACTATTAATAATCCAAGTGCAGAATTTTTGATTCCTGTTCCCACAACCTTGGACTTTGCCAGTTTAGAAAGGAGAATCACTGCACACAATGATGGTTCTACTGAATGAGAAATTAAGACCGACACCTAGCTCCTCATGCTGCTGATCTTATATGTAAAGATGGGCTTAACCTACTGCTGATGACTGATCCTGATTACTAAAAGGAAATTGGATGTCTGCTCTACATTAGAGCAGGGAGGATTATTTGGAATCCAGGAATTTCTCCGCCCCCCCCCCCCAAAAAAAGCAGGTCCACTGAAGATTCTGACCGTTCAGGAATGAAGGTTTAGAACATCCCACCAGGCACAAAACCTTGACCTTCTGAAGTTAGGGCTGAGAGGCAAGGAAACGTGAGATGGGTAGTGGAAGAAGGAAGTTATAAACATATCCCTGTGACTAGTTGTAGAAACAATGACTAAATGGCTATATATTATTTCTTCTTTGCATTTTGTATGAATGGGTGTATTTGTGTGTATTTGTAAATACAAATTTATTTTTCTTTCACATCCTTCCACGTACTATTTTATATATGTTTACCGTTTAGTCTCTAGGTGACCAAATATTCAGATAGAACTGTGACTGAATCGGGGGAATTATTATGGCCCAGAGGTACATAGCGTGACTGCTAATGAAGGTGGATTCATTTACGGTTGAGACTTTGGGCCCCTCATTTTGAGAAAAGGGTGAGAATATCTTTATTTGAACAAAGGATAGTTGCATTTCTGCGTAAAAACAGAGTTGTTTTTGTCATTGTTTGGAAGACAAATAGGCATAGAAGTGATGTGTATGTGTGCTGAGCAGCCAAAGGGAGGAGTTTGTCAGTGATTAGGTTATGATCTCACAGCTTCAAACCCACCGTCTGCTTTGTGAGGTTGGGGCTGCCACTCTGCAAATCACATTTCTGCTCCGCCGCAAGGCTTTGTTAGGCTCTGCCAATAGGGGGCGCTAGAGAAAAACTACTGGACAGGCGCGGGAGGAAGAGGCTTGCTCCCTCCTGCTACTTACAGTGTGCTGCTTATTTGCTCTTCGTTTCTATCAGGGTCAGCCCAGCCTCACTTCCCTTTAGAAGTGGCAGCTCATTCTCTGCCATTTGCAAACTGGCCTCATCAGACCGTCTCAGAGACGCGACCACTAGCCGTCCCCTGCACCCTCCTCAGAGGTCTGAGCCTCAGCTGCTCAAATCACCATCTCGAAGCTTCTGAACCTTAATCATTTCAACCTCTCCCTTTATTCTCCCAGCCCTAGAATTGATAGCTGCTTTCTGGAATCTCTCTCTCTTTGATATCTTAGTGTCCTCTTTCTGCTTTATCAGTTCTTCAAGAACTAGTTAACAATTCTTTATATTAAATTATCTCAGGGGAAGTGCCTGGTATGGTTTCTATCTCCTGAGTGGCACCCGATTCAAAAGACACGCACAGACTGGATCATAAAGCATCGTACAATACCTCGTAAGAAGACCCTCAACAAGATGGTTGAAGGGTTTTTAAAGCAGGAAAGTGACATAATTTTTCTCAAATTCAAATTGGATTATCCTGGCTGCATTCAGGAGAACAGGTTGGAGGGGTCAATACTAGAGGTGGCTAAGATGGTGTGGCAGAAATCCAGACGAGATGCTGGCTTGAACTGAAGAAGCGGAAGTGTTGATAGAAAAAACTGAGTAAATGTAAGCGCTATTAAATATCGAATACTAGTAGAATCAACAGGAATTGGTGATGAATTGGTTAAAGGTAGGAAGGAGGGAAAGGAATTTATTTCACATGGAGGTGAGACAGGAAACCATCAAGGATGATACACAGTCTCAGGTAATGACAGCTGGTGATTCCATTCAGAAAAAGAAGCCCAAACACTGAAGGGTAATCAGGTTTAGGGCAGTCACATCAATTCAGTTGTGAACTGTGGCCTTTGGGTCTTAGGACATCTAGGGGTGGTTGGATTCAGAGATATGGAACTCATGAGAAGTAGATCTGACCTGGAGATAGAGATTTGGGAGTCATGAAAATGCCTGGTAAGAGAGCAAAAGAAGTTGATGGAGTGTCCAGGGGGAGAAGGGAGTGAGAAGAGGTCTAAGGTCAAAACCCTAAAATACAATGTGAGGATGTTTGGTGTGGTTTTGGAGCAAACAGTTGTAGTTCTCTCCATTTCTGAATTTGAAAGGTACTATCAGCTCTGTTCAGATTTAGGGCCCATTTGTGGGACTTAAGGACTTCAGAAAGGAGCTTCACAATCTCCTCCTTTTGGGATAGTTGCTATGCTGTCGTCTAGCGGTCACTGCCATGCCAGTGTCTCCCTGCATAGGGGATTCTAGCAGAGACCACCTTGTTCATTGGCATGACTCCTAGGTGGCCAGTGTGGGGCGCTCATCTCTGAGGAACTGATGCAGAGGTGCCAAAGGAATGCCGAGACCCTATGGGCAACACGAGACCTCTGAGTGAGTTAGACTACTGCAAAGCCGCGTCTAAAGGGCCACTTGATAGGACATGCATGACATATAGGTGCTGACCCAACAGGGGACCAATCTATTACCTTGACCAATTCAATTATATTTTCCTTTGAGGAATATAATGGTGTAATGGTTAAAGGCACAGGTGATAGGCAAAGTAAAAGAGCTGATCCCAGCACCTTGCACTGAGCAGCTGTTTGACCTCCAGCAAGTGACCTCACTCCTCTAAGCTTCAGATTATTCATCGATGAAATGGTGAAAGTAATAGCAACCCCAATCATAGGGAAGTTGACGTTTAAATGAGAAAATCCTTATACATCCCAATGCCTGGTATATAATAAGCCTTCTCTGTGAGCTATCTGTGCTGGATATCAGTTTATTTAGGCTCCTCTCCAAAGTCAGCCTGCATTACCGGCTCTATGATACTGGAGATTTAAATATTTCTCCTTTGCAGTGAGCACAGCGTTAAGCTTTATCAATGGAGGGTTTTTGCAGGAGATGGGATTTCTCTCCCAGAGTATGGTACGCTGCCATTTTTGCTTCTTGCTCCTGCTGTGTGGCTGTCAGTGGCACGTGTGTTGGGATAGCCAGTGGTACTCTGCCCCAGCTCTGTGTAGCCTGGCCTGAACTGGTGATCACTTCACACGGCCCTCCCAACGTGGATACTGAGCCTCCCAGGCCTTGTGGCACTCTGCCCACAGATAGGCTTCTGATGCCCCAGCTCGCTCTGTGTGCCTGCCGCCAGCCTCAGCCTGCTGGCACTCCCTGAGTTGTTGCCCAAGGCCCTCCAGACATGCACACTGCACACCCCAGGCTGCGCACTGCCCTGCCAGTGAGCAGGATCCCAATACCCCAGCCTCCTCTGCAAGCCTGCCTGCCAGCCAGCCTGCCTCAGCGTACCTGCCGGAGACTAGCTCTAGCCTGGGCAACACAGCAAACATCTCTGCTATTGTGTGGGCTGCAACCACACCTTCTCCAGTGAGCTCAGAATCCCAGCCTCGGGGAGGGTGCTTCATTCCAACTTTGTCCTTCCTTGGGTACCCTCCCTCAGCCCTAGGCTATTCTCTAGAGTTCCCTTTACATCTTTAGAGTTATTTCCCTATTATATTTAATATTTTTTAATTTTAAACTTTTCATATTCAAATTAATGGTAGTTTCTGTCTCCAGAATGGACCCTCGTGCACTATTTTTAGATATTTTATTCAACAAATACTTACTGAATTCTTGCAATGTGGGCAGCACTGTTCTAAGTAGTAACAAAGCATCAGTGAACAAGACAAAATTCCTGCCCTAGGAAAGTTGTATTCTCTATAGGAAGATTGGGGCATCGGAGTTAAATGATGTGAGATGTCTCTTAGGCTCTAGAAGGCAAAAGGTGTCCCTCACATGTTTCATAAACCTAAGCTTTGAGATAAAACTCACATCTGCTCCCTACTTTAGAAAAGTTGGTTTAAAATACTGACTAATTCAAATCCAGTTCCTTCAAATGTTTCTACCACAATCTTTTTGTTTAATCATATTTTAAAGTCAAATTGCTTTTGAGTGATCTTGTCTTGTAAGTTCATTATGATATATATTTTAAATTTAAAATTTTACTATTCTTTACTATCCTGGTGCTTGGTACCGTTTCAGTCATCTAGGGTGAGTGGCAGTATTCATTAGATATGTCGTTACTATGCAGATATTCTTTCGAAGTTGCTTAGCAACAATTATTCGATATTCAGCTCTTAACCAGCTTTTGCACAAAGATGTTTTGAAACCCTGAAGAGGGTGTACTATTTCAGGTATCTAGCTTTGAACTCTTATTTCTTTGCTAAAATAGCACCAGTTAATCTTACAATTTGTACAAAAATGATACATTTATTAAAGCCCATAATAATTGCCAATTGAACCCAGCATTTCTACATGTTTCTGTCAAACTTAAGAGATATCCAAAACACAAAACTAGTTGGAATAAGTGAATTAGTGTTTCAAATTCACTCATCTTGAGTGTCAAAATGAATTTCTTAATCAAATAAATTCTGAAAATGAAAAGATGAAAAATGAGATTAGGCTAGGTAAACTTACCATCTTCAAATTCAGTAATTTTATATGAATCTAATTGACATTACAAAGATCCTCTAGTCCCTTCTCTATCAGGTCTCTTACCAAAAGAACAAAATTAGAAACCAAGAGAAAATGCAAACAACCCTCAAGTATTGTTCACTACAAAGCCAAGTTTATTTGAAACAATCAACTAACTTGGTGCCAAGGGCTAGAAAGCAAAGACCTTTATAAAAGATGAATAAAAGCAACAAGGGCAGACACAAAAGTAACATTATCTTTATTTTCCCTCGCAAACCGGTACGTTCTTACATTACCATACTGACCAAGTTCATAAAATGTTACGAATACATCAAAATTGTGGCGAGTTTGTTTAGGCTAAAAGAAAGAGGGGAGCTAATTAAAAGAAAGAAAACTTGTTGATCCTTAATTGAAACAAAATAATTATTTTCCTGTTTTATTTAATCATGGGTGGTTGTTGTTTGAGTTCTACTGCTTTTCTAAAAACAAGCTCAGAAATTCGTCAAAATTTCCTAGAGCTTTTAAAAACTGTCTAACCCTCTTAAGTGCCCAGGCCCTATCCCATGTAGCATCTTCAGAGTGGGCACCCAGTAATTTGTATTTTTAAAAATCCAACATCATACACAATGGTAAAATGTTCTTTAAATAAGTCCCAATATGCCGTGTGTGGGGCAGGGCAAGAGGTTGTTGATATCTTTTTCTTCCTATGATCTTAAGCAAGTGTCTCCAAAAGCCTTTCAGACAGTCTATTTAGAGATTTTTATTTTATTATTTCTCTTTCCTTTGCTGTTAGTTTAAACAACAGCTATCTTTCCCACTCCCAAGGTTTTTACTAGTTTAAAAACTGAAACTCAATGAGGTATACCAGATATACAGAAGAATGTATAAAACATACATGTATAATTGAAGAATAATGATAAACATTCACATAAACATCACCCAGTCAAAATATAAAACATAGCCACCCAGGACCGCAGAAAACCCTCATATGTCCATTACCAGTCACAACCTTGTTCACTCCCATGGAAATAACCATCCTTCCAATTTTTATGACTGTTATTTCCTTACAATTTTACCACTAATATCTGCATCTCTTACAATTTTGTTTCATTTTGACTGCTTTTGAACTTTGTACAAATGGATTCATACCATATGTATTCATTCGTATTTGACTTCTTTCAGTGAGTATTATGAGAAGCTATAGTTCATTGTTTCATTGCTATATGACTATCCATAACTTTTTATCCATTCTACTGTTGAAGGACATTAGGTTTGTTTCCAGTTGGCAGCTGCTAAAATAATTCTTACATGAACATTCTTGTATAGTATCCTAATCCTCCACAAGTGTACATATGTAGGAGTGATTTTGTCAGTGGTAAAGTAATCTTAATAACGACAGTACTAGCAAATAACAATGAGAGTAAACACTTTATAGTGTTTATTTTCCAGTAACTGTTCTGAGCAGTTCATTTTCCAGGAACTGTTCTGAGCAGTTCAGCAAACACTTTATAGTGTTTAGTTTCCAGGAACTGTTCTGAGCATTAACTCATTTAATCCTCACAAGGGCAAAAATTGATTCTTGGAGGCAGGGTAGGAGGACAAAATCGTACTCTTTTCATGTATAAAGTCATATGCTCGAGATCACAGAACTAGAAAGATGGGCTTCAAATCCATATAGTTGGCAGCAGGGTCTGTACTCAACTACCGCATCATCATGTAATAGTATGTATAGGCTATAAACATCTTCAAATTTGTAAGAGAATGTTAAAATGTTTTCCAGAGAGGTTATACTAATTTATACTCCCACAAGTAGGATAAGAGAGTTTCCATTATTTCCTTTAACAACACTTGTTATTTGTCAAATTCCTTATTTTAATCTGGAGGTTGTGTGATACAATATCATTGTGATTTGCATTTGCATTCCTCTATTACAGATGAGGCAAAGGGTATTTTTTATGTTTACTGATCATGTGGGTTTCCTATTTGTGAATTTCTTGTTTAAGTTTTTTGCCTATTTTCTGTTGGATTTTACATCTTTCTCATTGATATGTAGGAATTCTTTAGATGTTCTGAATACTATTTCTTTGGCCTCTATACGTGGTGCAACCATTTCTTCACACTCTGAGGCTTGCATTTGCACGCTTTACTCCTTTTAATGAAAAAAAGTAACATGTTAATATATTCAGATTTATTTACTTTTTTCCTTTACAGTTAGAACTGGCTGTGTCTTATTTTAAAAATCCTCTACCACCCCAACATTTTGAGGATATGCTCTGTATTATATTCTTACAGTGTTGTAATTTTGCCTTTAACATTTCAATTTTAAGAAACCTACAGCCAATTCTAGGCACCAAAAAAAGTTGTTTTTTTTTTTTCCCCCACAAAAATACCCAATTGTCCAAGAACCATTTATTGAAAGGGAGTCCTTTCTCCACCACCATTATGGCAATGGAAGTACCACCATTGCCATAAACTAAACCTCCATATAATTAAATGCTACACTGTCTTAATAACTATAGTTACGTTACCGACTGGAGTTCTTTGAATCTTTAATCAATAGAAATTAGTAAGAGGCCAGACAAGAAATTCAGGCAAGGCTTTATTGGGACTCGTGCTGCAGCACAAGGGAGCGAAAGCAAGCAACAAGCTAGCCTTGCTAGCTCTCTGGGGTGTGGGCGAGCTGGTCCCTTAAATGGGGTGAGGTTAGGGGCAGGTCCAGGGGTCGGACAGGAGGGGTGGCTTGGGTGGTCTGCCCACCCCTTTGGTGGTGCTGGGATCATGTGCAGTAGCCTGTTTTGCTCCCAACACCTCAGAAGTGGCGGCTGGGTTTTGGTCTTTTTGTTTCTTGTTTTTCATAATTTGCCCCAAATGTACATGCACACAGTTACTTTTCAGTCCCTTGTAGTTTCTTTGTATTCTGCTGCTTGAGGAGACGTTTGTCCAGGTGCAAGCACTGCAGCAAAGGGTCCCAGGTCCCAGCCTGTCTGTTATGTTTGGATATCTCACAGGCAGGGTAAATCCTATTACATTGTTCTTCTTAGAGTGTGCCTTGGCTATTCTTGGTCTTTGCATATCCATTATGGATTCTATAATGTGCTTGTCAATTAGAAAAAGATCATCTGGAATTTTGATGAAAATCGCAATGGAACTACAAACCATTTGGGGATACTTAAGATATTTATAATATTCAATCTTTAAATCTTTGAGCATGGAGTTCAACTTCATTTGTCTTCTTTTAGTGTCTTTAAGTAAAATTTCACAATTTTCTCCAGAGAGTTTTGAATATCTTTTGTGAAACTGCTTTCTAAGTATTTAATACTTGATATTATTTTAAGGATACTTTCATAAATTTTCAAGTTGTTTGTTGCTATATAGGAATGCAATTGACTTTCATATAGAAATTTTTCCATCTAACAAACTTGCTAAATTCTCTTATTCATTCTAATGATTTATAGATTCCTTTAGATTTTCTACATATATGATAATGAGACTAACAGTTTTGACTTGAAGAGCAGTGATGACATTCTTGTCTTTTCCCCAGCCTCAAGGAGAAAGCTTTCAAGGATTCTTCATCATGTTTGCTGCCAATGTTTGGTAGAAACCATGTAATCAGATTGATGAAGTAACCTTTATACCTACTTTGTTAAGAGAATTTCTATCATGAATTGATGTTGAATGTTAAGCAAATGCTTTTTCTACATCTAACGAGATGATCATGAGTAAATCTCCTTTAATTTGATTATGTGGGGGATCACAGTAATTGATTTTCTAACAACTTTGGATTTCTGGCATAAACCTGACCAGGTCATGATGAATACTTAGTTTAGGATTTTGCAACTATGTTCCTAAGTGAAATTGGCATGTAATTTTCCATTTTATCATTTGCTATCAGGAATTTGCCAGTCTGATATAAAGTTAGTTAGGGAGCAACCCTCTTTCTCTATTCTCTGTAAGGGCTTAAGTTCGGAATTATTTATTTATTGAATACTTGGCAGTACTCATGAAAGAAGTTATTTAGGCATAGAATTTTCTTTCTAGGAATATTTATTAATTTAATAACTGTAAAACCATTCTTCTATTTTGGTAAGCTATATATTTCTAAAAATGTGTCCATTTCTTCTACATGATACAAATTTATTGGTTTTTAGTTGCTCATATCATATTTAAAAATCACAGAAATAGTTATGTCCTCTTATTCACTCCTGATATTATTTGTGCCCGCTCTTTTTTTTCTTAACTTCACCAGAGACTTGTCACTGTTGTCTTTTTTCAAAGAATGAACTTTTGAATTTTTAAAGTTTTCTGCCCCTATCTTGATTTTCTTTTCTTTGAGATTATTTTATGCTGTTTTTCTAATTTATTAAGTTAGATGCTTCTCTCATTAATATTCAGCCTTTCTTTTTTTCTTTCTTTCTTTCTGCTAGACACATTTAAGGCTATTAATTTCCTTCAACTACTGCTTTGGCTACAACCCACATATTTTATTAAGTATTCCACTAGTGCTCAGTTTCACTTATATTCTAGGATCCATTAGGATTATTTGGAACTGTTAGCTTCCTAGAATATGGGGCTGTTTAATCACTTACTTCCCAGGTAAATACCAATTTAAAATGATCCTCCTAGTAAATTGAACCTTTCATTTTATGAAGTTACTTCCTTTAGCAATCTGCCTTAAACAATTTTTTTCAAATATGTATATACCTACATCAGCTTATTTCCGATTGGTATAACTTTTACCATCATTTTACTTTCAAACGTTCTGTATTTTATGCTTTAGGTGTGGTCTCTTACCATAGCATATAATTGGTTTCTTTTAACCAGTTGAACAATCTGCCCTTAACTGAATAACATCATCCATTCACATTTAAGATAATTACTGACATTTTGAGTTATATCTCTCAATTTTTATCTCTCTAGTTATCTCCTCTTCTATGTTTTTTCTCTTTCCTTATTTTATAATGATTATTTTTTCCTATTTCATTTTTCCCTTCTACTAGCTTGGAAGTTATATACTCATTTCTATGTAACAACCACTAACATGTTATATAGAAATGAGTTACACACTAGAAATCACGTTTCCACTTAGTTAATCAGTACTTTTATTCTCTTCTCAGTCCATCCAAACTTAGAGCACTTATTCCAATCACTACCCTACCATCTTACATATTATTGTTTTTTAAATCCCTCATTTCTTAACCCCAGGAAACATCATTATTGTTCCATATGGTCAATGTTCCTTTAGATTAATCTATATTTACAACAATCTTGGTCCTTTATTCCTTCTTTCATCACTTTTCTACTATACAAAGCACATCCTTTAGAATTTCCTTTAGTAAGAACCTGCAGGTGGCAACTGTGCTCATGCTTTGTTGTCCGAAACTGTCTTTATTCCACCCTCATTCTTGAAATATATTTGCTAAGTATAGAATTTTAAGTTATTTTTTGCTCACGCATTACAGTTATCCAACTGGGTTCTGGCTTCCAAATCAGCTAAAGAAAAGTCTAGCTGACGTTGCTCTGAAGGTTATCCGCGACTTCTGTTTTAGCTGCTTTTACAAGTTTTTGTCTTCAGCATTCCACTGTTTCACTGCAGTTTATCTAAGTGAGGATTTCATATTTATCCCACTTGGGATAAATCTGTGGACTGGTATTTTTCATTGATTTAAAAATTCTCAGCAATGATTTCTTCAAATATTGCTTGTGCCCCATCATCTATCTGAGACTATTATTAGCTATACATTAGACCCTTTGGATTTCTCCACTCTGATATTTTAAAATTTCTCCTCTATGTTACATTCTGGATCATTTCTTCTATTTTGTACTCATTGATTCTCTTTTCAGGCCCATCTAATCTTGTGTTAAACCTCCACATTGGCTTATTTTTAATTTTAATTCTTCTATTTTCCATTTCCAGAATTTCTATTTGGTTCTTTTTAAAATATGCTAGGTCCGTTTTTATAATGCCTTGTTTCCTGTAGATATTTTAAAACTTTTTATTTTTTAAACATATAAACATAGATGTTTTATATTATACATGTGCTAATTCCAAAGTTATTTTCTTGTATATTTGCTGCCTTTCATTCATGATGCTAGTCTTCCTTATGGACTTTATTTAAACTTAAGGCATTCATTTCCTAGGAAAACTGTCTAGCATCCTCCAAAGATTTGTTTACATCTGCCAGGCATTCATTCTGGGGCCACTAAATTCATAGCTCAAGTTTTGTCTGTTTTAGCACCCAGATAACTTGAATTTGGGGTGACTTCACTTTGCACAAACACTGGAGCAGGTTTGCTTCTGGCTCGCTCTTACCCTGATGGCGTAGTCCTTAGCGGCTGGCTTTCTCCACCTCTGGAGGGCTGTATGCTTTGTCCTCTGCCTACTGTTCCAAAGGACTATCAAAACCAAAGCTGAAATTCACCCTCGGAGCCAAGGAGGCTTCAGCAGTTTCACTTAGATATTGGCCTTGTAGTTACTTAATCTCTTAGAATACTGCCAACTCTAAATGCTTCTCAAAAATACTTTTATATTCTACCTAAAAGTTTTCATTTTCATGAGGAGAAATGCTCAGATTAACAAAGTCTGCCACATTACTGAAAAGGAAATCTAACGTCTTTGTGAAATGTTGTCTATTTCGTAGCATCCTTTTCGTGCTTATCAATGTCAAGTAATTTCCCATGTCGCTAAAAACCCTGTGTAAATCTAAATTTAAATTGTTTGACTATACATGTTATCACAACTCATTTAACCTTTCTGATGTTTGGGGAATTTTTGTTCTCAAATTTTGACTCTTTTAAACACCAATAATATGTTTATATCAAAAACTTTGTCCACATTTCTAATTTTTCCCCCCCCTTAGGGCAGAATTCTAGAAATAGAGTTAATGGGTCCAAGAGCTATGATAATTTTTAAAGTTCTCAATACACATTGCCAATTTCTATAAACTGTACTAGATTCCCCTCAACCACCACCACCAATGGTAAGTTGATAACTGAACCATCTCTAGATCAAATGTGCATGTCAATAAGGCGATGTTTACAGCCAAATGGAGAATAATATATTAAGGAGTATGCCAAAGACAAGGAAGCCCTATACAACTTACTACAGAAAAAGAAAAAAATTGTAAGTCTGAAATATCAGACTAGGTAGAGAAAAAGTAATGATTCTGAAATAGTAAAGCAGTAGAGTGCATCAGTTTTAACTATATAACAAACCACCACAAAACACATAGTGACTTAAAAGGACTACCATTTACTTAACTTATAATTGGCAATTTGGGCTGGGATCAGCTGGGCAGTCCTTCTGGGCTTGGCTGGGCTTATTCATTTAACTGCAGTTGGCTGAGAGCTGGCTGGTCTAGGATGGCTTCATCTCTGCTCCACATTCTCCACAAGACCAAGTTTGTTCACATGGTAGCCGGGTAGGTTTCCAGTAGTGCAGGTGGAAGTGTACAAGGCTCTGAGGCCTAGAGCCTGAGTTGGCATAACGTCATTACCCATATTCTTTTTAGCAAATCAAGAAACAAGGCCAGTTCCAGGTTTGGGGAATTCTAAAACGGATGGAATTCCTGACGGGAGGAACTGCAAAGTCACACTGCAATGGGTATGGGTACTAGAAGCGATAGAGAACTATGGCTGTTTTGCAGTCCACCACATGGAGTTGTCAGAATTGAATAATGAGAGGGAGGCCTCCAGGAAAATTGTGAAAATCTAGGCTAAATTACAGAATTCTGGACTGAGTATATGTTAATATCATTCATTCCCTGAGGAGGGAAGAAAAGTAATTTTAAATATGAGTTGGAAAATGCCAAACAGAATTTTAAACACAGATCTGAAGGTAAGAAATGAGATTTAGGTTGGTGTTTTAGATTTAAGAGTATAGCTAATATCTGAAGCAATGGATGTGTAAAGTAGGAGTCCTAAAGACGAAATCCCAGAGAACATCACTTTTTTAAAAACGAGAAAAATTATAACCTAAAGGAGAGTTAGGCAGTATACAAACCAAGCAGGAGTGAGTTAAAAGCAGGAGAGAGTAAATAATACTATCAATCAAGCCTCACAGGATAACATTCAATCTTTTTTTTTTTTTTTTTTTTTTATTTTTGGCTGTGTTGGGTCTTCGTTGCTGTGTGCAGGCTTTCTCTAGTTGTGGCGAGCAGGAACTACTCTTTGTTGCGGTGCGCAGGCTTCTCACTGCGGTGGCTTCTCTTGTTGTGGAGCATGGGCTCTAGGCGCACAGGCTTCAGTAGTTGTGGCGCACGGGCTCAGCAGTTGTGGCTTGTGGGCTCTGGAGTGCAGGCTCACTATTTGTGACACATGGGCTTAGCTGCTCTGCAGCACGTGGGATCTTCCTGGACCAGGACTCGAGTTCCCTGCATTGGCAGGCGGATTCTTAACCACTGTGCCACCAGGGAAGTCCTTAACATATCAATGTTATACTGATTAATACCCTATTAATTTTGGCAAGTGAGTGGTTACCTTGGTGAGAGCAGCAGATGAGGTAAAAGGAAAAGGAGACAGTGACATTGAGGGTATTGCTAAATGGCTGGATGAAGTGAAAGATCACAGAAACTAGGGCAGATTGGGATGGAAATGAAGGCAGTAAAGGAATGATACTGAACAAACTGAGTGGTCAAAAGACTAATGAGTTCACAGTTACAGACCACTCTCTGACATGCCGCTGCTTTCATCAGTTCCCACACTCTTAGTGTCTCAGTATTTACACGGCACACCTACAGCAAACAAAACAAAACCCCACAACAGTTTCACTACATAGTTCAAACAACTCAGTAGGTATTTAAGTACTAACAAACAAGTTAGCACCTACTGGACACTACACAGCTTCTCAAACACTGTTAATCATACTGGACATTTTCTGTCACTAATTTTTGTGTGGTATTTGCTTTTCTCACAGCAATTGCTAAAGCCCAGGTTTACAAAGATATGTCATCCAAAAGAATGTTGCAATACAACAGTAAAACTGAAATACCTCAAGCTAGTAACTGTGTGGTGTCCAATAAATATGGCTGTGATTTCCTGAAAAATTTGAAATATCCTGCAGCACCGCTGTGGTTCTCTGTGGTGCCCTGGGGCATCTCAATTCATATTTTGGGACCCACAGCTCTATCCCCTATCCTTGCTTTATTTCTTCATAGTTCTAACCACCCTACCTACTTTTATTTATGTATTTTGTTTCCCTCCTTTAGAATGTAAATTCCATAGGGATAGACATTTTGTCTTTGATAACTGCTGTATCCCAGTCTCTAAAATGATGCCTGGCATATGAAGGTTCTTTGGTATTTGTTGAAAGGATGACCAGGTGCAGAAGGAGTAAAAAACTAATCACATTGAGATGCAATGAGAAAAGCATGGAATGTAGTAATTCATAATTTCAGAATTGGAGCTTATTCAGTTTTGAATAAAGTAGGTTTAAGTGTAGCCAAGAAAATGGGTGGTTGGATTAGTGAAAGTGAATAATGAACCATCAAAGAACCATCTGGCTACTAGGTTAGTCAACCACATAGATAGTACTAATGTCACCAAAATGATGGCAAGACATGAGATGAAGAGGTATGAGCCAGGTACCAAAGAACAAGAAAATGTATAACCAAAAAGAAAATACTACAAATGAAAGAATTCTTAAGTAAGGGTGACATAGTGATGGGTTGAAAGGGACAACAGGAGGGGGTTCTATGTTACAGTGAGTTCCAAAGGATCCCCAACTCCCACATCACAAAACACAGAGAAGCAGTGTCCTCGCAGGTGTTAGGTTTCTATTAACCAAGAAGATGAAAAAGATAGATAGTACTATTAAGAGTTTAAGGATGTAACGTATTCGTTCATGATGAAACAGGGTTCCTGAATGCACAGTTAAGACTAACTTCAGGGCAAGGGCTTTATCTTATTCATTGTTTTATTCCTGGAGCCTGTTATAATGTAAAGACTAATTACTGATTGACTTAAGAGAAAAGACTCACTGATCAGTCTATAGACTGATCAGAGAGGAATAGGAGAAAGGACTGAGGGACCCAGCAGCCATACACATAGAGAAAGCACAAGACAGAAAAAACAGAGCAAATATGAATTAATTTTTTAAAAAGCTGGCATAAACACAATTGCATCTGAAAAATGATCACTTAAGAATCTCAGAGTACACGTACATAATTATATATGCAAGTTGTTTTAGTGTACAATATTTTTTTTAATTCATAATCCCAGTCACATTCAAAAATGCTTATTTTTTTTTCAGTGTATAAATCGACTTAAGTGTAAGAAAAAAATAATGAAAGTGTTTTTATCTCCCCATGAATTAGGCCATAAATGAGATTCTCAAGGTAACTACAAATTAATTTAAGCGGTCATCTGTTATTAACAAAAACACCAGAGAAATGTATTAAACATTGTAAAATCTAGTAGACAAATGGTAATATGTATAATACTGAATCCTAAAGCTTCTTTTTAACCTTTCATTGTAAATAAACAATGACTCAGGGAGAAGGGACATTTAAAAGAATAATCATATGTATTATTAAAGCAGAAGTGATAAAATTTTCAGGGTAACAATGTAGTTAAATAATAACCTTGCTGGACTTGAGCTCACCTCCTCTTGCAAAAACTCCAAAATCACAATCAGCTGATTTTTCAGCAGAAACTCTGCAGGCCAGAGGGAGTGGCACGATATAATTAAAGTGATGAAAGGAAAAAACTTACAATCAAGAATACTCTACCCAGCAAGGATCTCATTCAGATGTGATGGAGAAATCAAAAGCTTTACAGACAAGCAAAAGTTAAGAGAATTCAGCACCACCAAACTAGCTTCACAACAAATGCTAAAGGAACTTCTCTAGATGGAAAAGAAAAGGCCACAACTAGAAACAAGAAAATTAATTATGAATGGGAAAGCTCACCAGTAAAGGCAAACATACAGTAAAGGCAGGAAATCATCCACACACAAATATATCAAAACCAGCAATCATGAGGAGAGTTACTAATGCAGGATATTGGAAATGCATTTGAAATTGAGACCAGCAACTTAAAACAATCTTGTATACATATAGACTACTAAATCAAAACCTCATGGTAACTGCAAACCAAAACTACGATGCGCACACAAAAAAGAAAGAGCAATCCAAACACAACACTAAAGATAGTCACCAAATCACAAGAGAAGAGCACAACAGAGGAAGGGGGAAAAAAAAAAAAAGGCCTTCCTGGGTGGCAAAGTGGTTAAGAATCTGCCTGCCAAAGCAGGCGACACACGTTCGATCCCTAGTCTGGGACATGCCGCAGAGCAACTGAGCCCATGTGCCACAACTACTAAGCCTGTGCTCTAGAGCCTGCATGACAAAACTACTGAGCCCACATGCCACAACTACTGAAGCCCACAAGCCTAGAGCCCGTGCTCTGCAACAAGAGAACTCACTGCAATGAGAAGCCCACGCACTGCAACGAAGGGTAGCCCCCAGTCCCTGCAACTAGAGAAAGCCCACACACAGCAACAAAGACCCAACACAGCCAATAAATAAATAAAATAAAAAGAAAATTTTAAAAAAGGAAAGGAAGACCTACAAAAACAAATCCAAAACAATTAACAAAATGGCAGTAAGAACATGCATATCGATAATTTCCTTAAATGTAAATGGATTAAATGCTCCAACCAAAAGACACAGACTGGCTGAATGGATATGAAAACAAGACTCCTATATATGCTGTCTACAAGAGACCCACTTCAGATCCAGGGACACATACAGACTGAAAGTGAGGGGATGGAAAAAGATATTCCATGCAAATGGAAATTAAATAATAACCTCAGAATTCTACATCTATCAATCATTATCATAATATACTTATAAAGCTAAAGCCATGAAGCTAATGCTTGAACAAGAATAGCATTAAAACGAGTTTATACATAAAAAAATTTTTGGCAAAATTTCACAAGCTTGTCCATTTTAGAGCCATTCTTTCTTGTTCAATCCAAAAAACAAATCTATCCAGCAAATGCTGTTACTTCAATAATGTAAAGTTTCATCCACTTATGATCCTGATCTGTATATTACAGAGAGCATTCATCCCCAGATAAAAGAATATTTCATTAACACCAGGCATTCTCAAAGCCTAAAAGCTTATGAAATAAATTTTAAAAACCAATGATAGTTAAAATAAGGGGCTCTGAATTTGAAATGCTTTGTTAAACTTTATTGTATAGACTAAAATTTTGGTTTCCTGGACTCAGTAATACTAAACTGCCTATTGGGTTTAGTAGCTTCTTGCATCAGCTCCTGCAACTGTCCAATTTGTTCATCACGAAAGTCATTAAGTCTTTCTTCTGGTAGGAAGATGCCAAAACATGCTTTTTCAGTTGAATTGTGTCTGTTTTCATTAGCTTGTTGCTGTAGCACTGCTGCATATGCCTAGTAAAAAGAAAAAAATTGAAGGTTATAGATATTAAAATGAGATCTGTATTCATTTAATGTTGAAGAACTTACTTAAAGAATTCTATCACTGAGTCTTGTGCATTTGGCAAATAAGACACGAACAATATAGAGCTGTGTCTTTACTATTCAGTGATAATTTCAAATACATCTATCTTATTTTTAGCATTTTAAGAGTTTTATTACCAAAGTCCTGAATCTGGAAATCTAGAAGGTTCAAGGCAGGTAGGAGTGGTCCATGAATGGCTTTGAGAGCATGCATGAACCACCCAAAAATCATACACAAAATTGTATGTACACAAACATGCACATAGTTCTGGGGCCATAACTTTCATCAGATTTTCAAAGGGGGAGCCATGGGTCTTATAGGCTTAAAAGTGGGTCTCAAAATTCTTTAGGTTCATTCCCCTGTCTTCAATTTAAAAACGAATTTAAATCACACTTAGAAAAAATTTTCAAACCTTTAAGCTTTCAATATTTAACAACCATCTTTGCCAGAAAAAAATTCTACATTTTTCACACTGTAATTTTTCTCTCATTCAGTCTTCACTTTCAACTTAATATTCCAACTACCATTATCTAGCACAGATTAATTAAAAGCAGATTCTCACTCTAAAACCAATATTTTAATCAGGCAGGAAGTACCACTGTATTTCAGTCCATGAAGTTAAATTATGTGCACCCTCTGGGTAAGTAAACAAATTAGTTAACTCTGGATAATGCTGCAATTCTATCTGGTTTAAGATAATTAAATTGCTTATAACTAACTGTTAGATACCAGCATCACCAAAGAAACTTTAATTTCAGATATTCCAAACCTTTATTTGAATTGGAAATAATATCTTTGTCACATTTTACAGAAACCCATTTCATATAATACCAAAAAATTGCACACACCCTAGGGCTTTATAAATTCCACTTCAAAGTAATTGTATAATTTGGATAATACTTTGTAATAGGGTGGGTGGGAATCTGTTTCTGCATTGCAGGATGTTTAATAGTGTCCCTGGTCTCTACCCACTAGATGCCTGCAGCACCCCTCCTCTTAGTCTTGATAATCAAAAATGTCTCCAAAGACTGCCAAATGTTTCCTTGCAAGCAAAACTGCCCAGGTTGAGAACTACTGTCCTAAAGACACTTTCCAGCATGTGGACAAGAGGCATTCAAAGAATGTTCATTGTGGCATTCCTTATAAAAGCAAAACATTGTTTATTAATAAAGTGTTTATTTAGACACTTCTTTATAATCCATTAAGTGAATTCAATGTCTGTATTAACATGAATAAATCTCTAAAATAATCAGAATCCAAAAAGCAAGTTAAAAAAATTTATTCATTTGTAGAAATAGAAAAACCAATACTCAAATTCGTATGAAAATGTGAGAGGCCTTGAAGAGCCAAAACAATCTTGAAAAAGAAACAAAGTTGGAGCATACACAGTTCCCAATTTCAAAACTTACTGGCTTTAGGGTAGATATATATAGACCAATGGAATAGAACTGAGCATCCAGAAATAAACCCTTACATATATGGCCAACTGACTTTTGACAATGGTGTCAAGTCCATCAATGGGGGAAAGAATATCTCTTCAACAGGTACTGCTGGGAAAATTGGATTTCCACATGCAAAAGAGTAAAGCTGCATCCCTACCTCCCACCATATACAGAAATTAACACAAAATGGATGAAAAACAAACATAAGAGCTAAAACCATAAAACTCCTGGAAGAAAACAGGGGTAAATTTTCATGACCTTGGATTTGGCAACGAGTCTAAGATATGACACCAAAAGCATAAGCAACAAAAGAAAAACTAGATAAACTGGATTTCATCAAAATTAAAAACTTCTGTGCATCAGAAGACACTCAGAGTGAAACGAAACTGCAGAATGGGAAAAAATATTTGCAAACTATATGTCTGATAAGCATTTAATAACCAGAATATATCAAGAATTCCTACAACTCAACAATAAAAAGACAACTCAAAAAATGGGCAAAAGACTTGAGTAGACATTTCTCCAAAGATATATAAACCATCAACAAGGACATGAAAAGATACTCAACATAATTAGTCATTAGAGAAATGAAAATCCAAATCACAATGAGATACCACTTAATACCCACTAGGATGACTATAATAATAGATAATAAATAAAAGGAAAATAACACATATGGGCAAGAATTTGAAGAAACTGGAAACTTGTACATTGCTAGTGGGAATATAAAATGGTATAGCCACTGTGGAAAACAGTTTGGCAGTTCCTCAAGATGTTAAAGAATTACCATATGATCCAGCAATTCCACTTACAGGTATATACCCCAAATAAATGAAAGCAGGAACTCAGATACTTGTACATCCATGTTCATAACAGTACTCATTATTCACAACAGCAAATATGTGGAAACATATCCATCAACAGATGGATAAATAAAATGTGGTATGGACATATAATGGAATATTATTCACACTTAAAAAGAATTCTGATACATTCTACAACACAGATGAAACTTGAAAACATTATGCTAAAACTGAAATAAGCCAGACACAAAAAAACAAATATTGCAGGATTCCACTCATGTGAAATATGTAGAATAGGCAAATTTATAGAGACAAAAGTGTAATAGAGGACACCAGGGGCTGGGGGAGAGGGAGTGGGGATGTACTGCTTTTGGGGCACAGAGTTTGTTTGGGTAAGAAAAAGTTTTGGGTATAGACAGTGGTAACCGATGAACAAGACTGTAAATGCAATTAATGCCTCTGAGTGGTACACTTAAAAATGGCTGAAGTGGTAAATTTTATGTTATATGTATTTTTACCACATTAAAAAAAAAGCTATGCAAGGAGTTCTACTCCCATTAATAGTGGAGTACCTTCTATCAGACCAACCCTCCTGCAGATAACATAAAGTCTACACAAAATATAATCAAACAACAATCCCAAGACACTGGAGAGCAACCAAATCAAAGTAGAAAGGAGATGACAGAATGACAGGGAACACAGGGTTAGATTGCCACTTTTATGGCATTTTTCCTGAAGGAAGATGCCAGTTGGTGCTGCAAGGTTACTGAGGACTCAGAGCACAGTGTGGGAGAACAGCAGCAGTTGGAAAGTAAGAAAGGGAAATCTCAGAAAAAGAACTACAAAAGGGGAACCCCAAATTCTGCAAATAAGCTCTGCCAAAATCTCTGGCTAACCCCTTAACTAAGCATGCTCACGACAGACTACAAGCCCAGCTAAGGCAAAAAGAACTAAATAGACACTTCTTGTCAAGGGGGACACAGAGTTTGGAATCTGAGTTCTGCCAAGTTAACTGCTTGATAAAACAAAAATCAATACACTTTGGAAGAACATAGTGGAATAATGTCTCTACAATGTATCTATCATTCAGTGTCCAGAAAAAAATCCAAAATTACAAGAAACATGAAGAAACAGAAAATGTGACCCATAATCAAGAGAAAAGGCAATGCCTGAAATGGTTCAGACATTGCCTGCAGCAAAAGATTTTGAAGCAGCTATTATTTATGTTCAAATACATAAAAGAAAATGTCAGAATAAATTCATAGATAAGAAATCTCAGCAGAAAATGAGAAACTGTAGAAACCAAATGAAAACTCTAGAACTCTAAAATGCAGTTATCTGAAATTTAAAAGTCCTCACTGAATGGGCTTAACAGCATACTAGAGATGAGAAAACAAAGATTCAATGAACTTGAAAGTATGTCAGTAGAAATTATGCAACCTGAAAGTGAAAAACTATTAAAAAATGAACTTAATCTATATTTCTGTTTTTGTGCCAGTACCATACTGTCTTGCTTGGTAGTATAGTCTGAAGTCAGGGAGCCTGATTCCTCCAGCTCCGTTTCTCTTTCTCAAGATTGCTTTGGCTATTCAGGGTCTTTTGTGTTTACATACAAATTGTGTGATTTTTTTGTTCTAGTTCTGTGAAAAATGCCAGTGGTAGTTTGATAGGGATTGCATAGAATCTGTAGATTGCTTTGGGTAGTTGAGTCATTTTCACAATGTTGATTCTTCCAATCCAAGAACATGGTATATCTCTCCATCTATTTGTATCATCTTTAATTTCTTTCATCAGTGTCCTATAATTTTCTGCATACAGGTCTTTTGTCTCCTTAGGTAGGTTTATTCCTAGATATTTTATTCTTTTTGTTGCAGTGGTAAACGGGAGTGTTTTCTTAATTTCACTTTCAGATTTTTCATCATTAGTGTATAGGAATGCAAGAGATTTCGGTGCATTAATTTTGTATCCTGCTACTTTACCAAATTCATTGATTAGCTCTAGTAGTTTTCTGGTAGCATCTTTAGGATTCTCTATGTAGAGTATCATGTCATCTGCAAACAGTGACAGTTCTACTTCTTCTTTTCTGATTTGGATTCCTTTTATTTCTTTTTCTTCTCTGATTGCTGTGGCTAAAACTTCCAAAACTATGTTGAATAATAGTGGTGAGAGTGGGCAACCTTGTCTTGTTCTTGATCTTAGTGGAAATGGTTTCAGTTTTTCACCATTGAGGACGATGTTGGCTGTGGGTTTGTCATATATGGCCTTTACCATGTTGAGGAAAGTTCCCTCTATGCCTACTTTTTGGAGGGTTTTTATCATAACTGGGTGTTTAATTTTGTCGAAAGCTTTGCATCTATTGAGATGATCATATGGTTTTTCTCCTTCAATTTGTTAAAATGGTGTATCACATTGATTGATTTGCATATATGGAAGAATCTTTGCATTCCTGGGATAAACCCCACTTGATCATGGTGTATGATCCTTTTAATGTGCTGTTGGATTCTGTTTGCTAGTATTTTGTTGAGGATTTTTGCATCTATGTTCACCAGTGATATTGGAATCAAGACAGTATTGTACTGGCACAAAAAAAGAAATATACATCAATGGAACAGGATAGAAAGCCCAGAGATAAACCCACACACATATCGTCACCTTATCTTTGATAAAGGAGGCAAGAATATACAGTGGAGAAAAGACAGCCTCTTCAATAAGTGGTGCTGGGAAAACTGGACAGATACATGTAAAAGAAGGAAATTAGAACACTCCCTAAAACCATACACAAAAATAAACTCAAAATGAATTAAAGACCAAAATTTAAGGCCAGACACCATAAAACTCTTAGAGGAAAACATAGGCAGAACACTCTATGACATAAGTCACAGCAAGATCCTTTTTCACCCATCTCCTAGAGAAATGGAAATAAAAACAAAAATAAACAAATGGGACCTAATGAAACTTAAAAGCTTTTGCACAGCAAAGGAAACCATAAACAAGTCAAAAAGACAACCCCTCAGAATGGGAGAAAATATTTGCAAATGAAGCAACTGACAAAGGATTAATCTCCGAAACATACAAGCAACTCATGCAGCTCAATATCAAAAAAACAACTCAATCGAAAAATGGGCAGAAGACCTAAATAGACATTTCTCCAAAGAAGATATACAGATTGTCAACAAACACATGAAAGAATGCTCAACATCATTAATCATTAGAGAAATGCAAATCAAAACTACAATGAGATATCATCTCACACTGGTCAGAATGGCCATCATCAAAACATCTACAAACAATAAATGCTGGAGAGGGTGTGGAGAAAAGGGAACCCTCTTGCACTGTTGGTGGGAATGTAAATTGATACAGCCACTATGGAGAACAGTATGGAGGATCCTTAAAAAACTAAAAATAGAACTACCATACGACCCAGCAATCCCACTACTGGGCATATACCCTGAGAAAACCGTAATTCAAAAAGAGTTATGTACCAAAATGTTCACTGCAGCTCTATTTACAATAGCCAGGACATGGAAGCAACCTAAGTGTCCATCAACAGATGAATGGATAAAGAAGATGTGGCACATATATACAATGGAATATTACTCAGCCATAAAAAGAAATGAAATTGAGTTATTTGTAGTGAGGTGGATGGACCTAGAGTCTGTCATACAGAGTGAAGTAAGTCAGAAAGAGAAAAAGAAATACCATATGCTAACACATATATATGGAATCTAAAAAAAGAGAAAAAATTGGTCAGAAGAACCTAGGGGCAAGACAGGAATAAAGATGCAGACCTACTAGAGAATGGACTTGAGGATATGGGGAGGGGGGAGGGTAAGCTGGGAGAAAGTGAGAGAGTGGCATGGACATATATACACTACCAAATGTAAAATAGATAGCTAGTGGAAAGCAGCCGCATAGCACAGGGAGATCAGCTCGGTGCTTTGTGACCACCTAGAGGGGTGGGACAGGGAGGGTGGGAGGGAGGGAGATGCAAGAGGGAAGAGGTATGTGGACATATGTAGATGTATAACTGATTCACTTTTTTATAAAGCAGACACTAACACACCATTGTAAAGCAATTATACTCCAATAAAGATGTTAAAAAAAAAAAAAGAACTTAAGATCAATTATCTGCGGGACAATGTCAAAACTGTGTTTAAATGGAATCCCAGAATAAAATGAGGCAAAAATTGTTTTTGAAAATTAAATGTACAGGTTAAAAAAGCTTAGCAAGCCCCAAGCAAGATAAAAACAAAATGAAGCCACACCTGGGCATACAGTAGTCAGATTGTTGAAAAGGACCCATAAGGTAAAAATCTTAAAAAAAACTTATATAGTATGACCATATGTATAGAAAATATATATTCTTTAGTGTTATATACATATGTTCAAACTGTATGAAAACAAGCATGGAAACAACAGACACCAATGTCAGGATACTGATTTCCCCCTTCCTTGTTTTTTGAGGCAAAGACTGGGGTAAAGTTTTAGCTGTACTTTTAGTATTCTATTTGCTTTTTAAAAGACTGACTTAAGCAAATACTGTAAAATGTCAGTATTTGTTAAATCTGGGTGGTGGATACATGAATGTATTTTATACAATTTTCTTCTTCCTATATTTTGGAAATTTTCATAACTTTACACTTATAAATTTAAGTATACAAAATTCTAGAACATTTCACTGGGGTATATAATTTATAATAATTAAGGTAACACTCTAATGCTTATCTTAAATTCTTATGTTTCTTGAGAAAACTAGAAATGCATTTCACACAGAAGTGTGAGGAGGAGGTCCCAATTCAAGATGACAACAAAGAAGGCTCCTGAACTCTTCTCTTCCCACAAACACCAAATCTACAGCTATACATAGAACAATTTCCTCTGAAAAAAATCCAGAAACTAGCTGCACGACTCTTACATATTGGGTAAATAAGAAAAAATCCACACTGAAAAAGGTAACAGAGGCTGAGACACAATCTCCCTATAAACCCCAACCCAGCACTGAGGATCTGCAAATAGGTGGGCACCATCCTGGCATGCTCCCATTGCCCTGCCACAGGTTGTCAGTATCTCTATGAAAGAAGCTTGTAAGGCTGGTCTAATAGTGATGAACTCTTTCAGCTTTTGCTTCTCTGTCAATAGTAAGTCCATATCTATCAATAATTATTTTAAATGTCATGAACTAAATTATTCAATCAAAAGACACAGAGTAGCTGAATGGATTAAAAAAACAGACATAACTATATGCTGCCTACAGGAGACTCAATTCAGCTTTAAGGACACAAACAGACACATGGAAAAAGATATTCCATGCAAGTGGAAACCAAAAGAAAGCTGGGGTAGCTATACTTAACATCAGATAAAACAGACTAAGGATAAAACAGACTAAGACAAAGATTAAAAGAGAGACAAGGAAGGTCACTGTATAATGAAAAGGGGGTCCATCCAAAAAAGAATGACATTTTTAATATGTATGCAGCAAATATTAACAGATCTAACGAGAGAGACAGGAAATACAATAATAGTAGGGGGCTTTAGTACCATACTTTCATCAATGTACAAATAATCCAGACAGAAAATCAGTAAGAAAACATTCAAGTCCATCTGGTGTAACAAGCATTTTAACAAACATTTACAGAACATTTCATTCAAAAGCAGCATAGTATACATTCTTCTTAAGCACACATGACACATTTTGCAGGATAGATCTTATGTTAGGACACAGATTAAGAAGACTGTAATCATATCAAGCATCTCTTCCAACCACAATGGTATTACTACGCTAGAAATCAATTCCAAAAAGAAAACTGGAAAATTCATAAATATGTGGTGATTAAATACCATGAAATTGAACAACCAATGGGTCAAAGAAGAAATCAAAAAATATCTTGAGACAAACAAAAATGGAAATACAACACACCAAAATGTATAGGATGCAGCAAATGTATAGGATGAAGCAAAAGCAGTTCTAAGAGGGAAGTTCACAGTGATAAATGACTACATTAAGAAAAAAGAAACACCTCAATAAAAAACCTAACTATATACCTGAAGGAACGAGAAAAAGAAAAATCTAAGCCTAAAGTTGGTAGAAGGAAGAAAATAACAAAGATCAGAGCAGAAATAAATAAAGATGAGAAAGGACAAAAGTTCAATGAAACTAAGCTGATTTTTTGAAAAGATAAACCAAGTACACATACCTTTAGCTAGATTCACTAAGGAAAGAAGAAGATTCAAATGATATTAGACATGAAAGAGGAGACAATACAACTGTTCCCATAGAAATGCAAAGGATCATCAGAGACTACACTGTACAATTATCCATTAACAATTTAGACAACCTACAAGGAATGGATAAATTCCTAGAAACATAAAACCTACTAAATAAGACTGAATCATGAACAAATAGAAAATCTGAACAGACCAATTAGAAATAAGGTGACTGAATCAGTAATCACAAACCTCCCAAAAAACATAAGTCCAAATGGATTTACTGGTAAATTCAACCAAACATTTAAAGAATTAATACCAATCCTTTTCAAACCCTTCCAAAAGACAGAAGAGAACACTTCCAAACTCATTTTACGAGACCAGCACTATTACTCTGATACTGAAACTAGACAAAACAAACAAGAAAAGAAAATTACAGGCCAATATTCCTCATAAACATAAATGCAAAAATTCTCAACAAAATATTAGCAAGCCCAATATAACAATACACTAAAAGGATCATACACCATGATCAAATGTGATTTATCCCTGGGATGAGATGGTTCAACATCAGCAAAACAATCAATGTGATACACCACATTAACAAAACTAAGGATAAAAATCATATGATCATCTGAGTAGATGCCGAAAAAGCATCTGACAAAATTCAAATTCAATTATGACGAAAACTCTCAACAACTGGGTACAGAGGGAACATGCCTCAACATAATAAAGGCCATATATGACAAGCCCACAGTTAATATCATACTCAGTGATGAAAAACTGAAAGCTTGTCCTCTAAGATCAGCAATAATAGAAGGATGTCCACTCTTGCCACTTTTATTCAACATACTACTAGAAGTCCGAGCCAGAGCAATCAGAACAAAAAGAAAAAAAAAAGAAAAGGCATCCAAATAAAAAAAAGTAGTAAAGCTGTCATTATTTGTAAATGACATACATAGAAAACCTTAAAGACTCCAAGAAAAAACCTTATACATGAATTTGGTAAAGTTGCAGGATACAAAATCCATATACAAAAATTAGCTGTATTTTTATACACTAGTAACAAACTATTAGAAAAATTAAGACAATCCCATTTACAACTGGATCAAAAAGAATAAAATACTTAGGAATAAATTTAACCAAGGAGCTGAAAGACTGGTATACTGAAAACTGTAAGACATGGATGAAAGAAATGGAAGAATGCACAAATGAAGAGATACTCCATGCTCACGGACTAGAATATTGTTAAAATCCATACTACCCAGAGCAATCTATGTATCCAATGCAACCCCTATCAAGATTCCAATGGCATTATTTTTTAACAGGAATACAGTAAACAATACTAATATTTGTATGGAACCACAAAATACCCCAAATAGCCAAAGCAATCTTGAGAAAGAAGAACAAAGCAAGAGGCATTACACTTCCTGCTTTCAAACTATATTACATAGCTTTAGTAATCAAAACAGTATGGTATTGCAATAAAAACAGAAACAGATCAATGGAACAGAAATAGCCCAGGAGTAAATCCGTGCATATGTGGTCAACTAATTTATGACAAAAGAGCCACAACTATACAATGGAGAAAGGACAGTCTCTTCCTGGATAAAGAAAATGTGGTATATGTGATTTTATATATATAATACCACATATAATATATATATACACGCACACACACAAAGGAATATCATTAAGCTATTTGCAACAACATGGGGGCATTGTGCTAAGTGAAATAAGTCAGATAGAAAAACTCAGAGAACAAATTTGTAGTTACTAGAGGGAGGGAGCTGGGCAGAGAAAGGAGGAAATGGGTGAAGGTAGTCAAAAGGTACAAACTTCCAGTTATAAGATAAATAAGTCCTTGACATGTAATGTATACATGGTAACCATAGTTAACAATACTGTACTGTATATTTGTAAGTTGTTAAAGAGTAAATCATAAAAATTTTCGTCACTAGAAAAAATGTAAATGTGTGGTGATGGATGTTAACCAACTTATTCTGGTAGTCATTTCACAATATATACGTACATTAAATCATTATGTTGTAGACCTAAAACTAATACAATGTTATACAATCATCCCTTGGTATCCACAGGGTATTGGTTGCAGGACCCGCTGTGGATACCAAAATCCAAGGATGCTCAAGTCCCTTATATAAAATGGTGTAGTACAGTCGGCCCTTTGTATTAGTAATTGCAGAACTCACAGATACAGAGGGCCAACTACATGTCAATTATATCTCGATTTTTTAAAATCTGATAATTCAAGCCCATACTGGTTTGATAAAATGCCAAAAAAAAAAAAAAGATCTAAGAGGAAAGATCAGTGAACATTTTGAGTGTAAAGATTGTCAGAGCAGGGAAAAAGAATACCCTTCCCCCCTGCTGTCACCCTCTATTGCCTACCAGTCTGCCCCATGCACTTTCAACATTCCTCTATTGACAGGATACAAGAAAAATGTAAAACAAACAAAAACCCCAACAACTTTAAGACAATTTGTATGTGTCCAGATACAGGGAGAAGCAGCAATAAAATATTAATTTTCTGACTAGATCCCCTGCCAAGAAAACCTACCTAGAGGGAGAAAGACGGAATAGAAAAACATCTCATATGAGCTACAGCACCCTTTGGTTTCAAGCTTGTCATGCTAGCCTCTAAGAATAAAGCTATTCCAGAATTTTCCTAAAGTTAGAAGACTCCTATGATTTGATCTCTTGAACCAAAAAGAATGCACAGTGCTTCCTCAGGTAGCAGAAAGCCATCAAAGGAAGACTCTTTGAGTATGGTGAGAGAAGATGTAGTGGGTTGAATGGTGTCCTCCAAAGATAACAAGTCCTGATTCCTGAAACCTGTGTTACCTTATATGGTAAAGGGTTTGCAGATGTATTTAAATTACGAATCTTTGAGCTGAGGAGATTATCCTGGTGGGCTCTACATACCATCACAAATGTTCATAAAGGAGAGAGACTGAGAGAAATTAGACACACCAGAGGAGAAGGTATTGTGAAGATGGAGACAGTTTGGAATAACATGGCAACACGTCAAGGAATGCCTTCACCCACCAGAAGCTAGGAGAAGCAAAGCACGGTTTCTCCCTGAGAACCTCCAACATCTTGATTAGGACATAGAGCCTCCAGAACAGTATGAGAATAAAATTCTGTTGTTTTAAGTCACCAAGTTGTGCTAATTTGTTACAGCAGCTCCAGGAAACGAATACAGCAGTAAACTACAGAAATATGATGTTAGGAAAGGCTTGTAACAGGAAAAACTACCCTTCATGCTATGGTAACAAATTGAAGTGTGGCTTGCTAATTCTCTTTCTCACTAGAGTTTTTAAAAAGGCAGAGAACCTAGAGTACCAGAGTACCTAGTCTTATCAGTGACAATAATTAGAAATATTTTAAGAGACTAGTTATACCTTCACTGTACTTTCTTATTCTTTATGTATTAAACTTGTCTATAGTCTGAATCCAATTGATTACCATTAAATTACTGGTAACAAAGTAGATAGAATCTTTTATAACATGACTTTAACTTAAAAGATAAAAATAAACTGTCCATCTAATAAAATTACCTCTAAAGCAAAGTATTAGCAAAATGCAGGCAAAGACTTTTTTAAGAATAAAAATGAACTGTATTAGATTTTTTTTTAAACCAGCTTTGGGACTTAAAAAACTAAAGGAATAACTCAAGAAGAGAAACAACCAGATATTATGGGCCTCCTGATGGAAGTACTTAACACAGAAAATCTATCTGCACTGACTATCCTCTACATTTAACCCAATTTACAGAATATGTGAAATATCACTATGGAAATTCAATCAGCAGAATCCAGACTTTGAAAAGCTACAAAAACAAACAACCCCAGTCTTAGAGCTAATAAAGAAAAAATAACTTTACAGTGGAGAAACCTAGAAGTCACCACATTAACCAAATGATCAAGATTAACATTACCAGTAATAAGTGATACTGAAAACATCATGGTGGATTAAGATGCTCCCTTTGTCTCTCCCCTTCAATCTGCAACCACTAAAACATCTGCCCTCAACAAAGGTACCTCTGCCCAACACATCAGGATGCCAGAGATCCACACATCTGTACATCTAAAGGTGGGTAGACTGGAACACATAGAGAAGACAGAACCAGAAAAAGAGCAAAGGTAGTGCCTGCAATCCCAGCTACCTGGTTGTGGCAGCAGAGCCCACAGCCCCAGGGAGCCCAGTAACAGCAGAGGAGGTAGCACACATGACTCCAGACACCTGGCCACGTTGGCACTCCTGGCCATGCTAATTGGGCAGCAGCAGCAGAGGGGCCTATGACCACATTCCTCCAGCCACAGAGGCACTCACCACTCTGACCCCTTGCTCAGAGCAGTGGTGCCTGCAAACACGACAACCCCAGACACAGCAGAGGCAACCTTGCCCCAGCTCCTCCCCATTCCCCTCCCCCCAGCAGCAGAGCCTGTGGCTTGGGAGATCCTGGACACAGCAAAGCACTTACCATCCCAGTGCCCCTGGTGGCAATGCCAGCAATACCGCAGCAGCAAGGCACGAACAACCCTCGAGGCACAAGCAGCAACAAGGTCAACTGGCAACACCTATGACAGGTGGTAGAGGGTGGAAAGTGCCAACTCTCAAATATAACCAGAGACAGCTAAGGTAAGAAAAACAAAAAACCTGTGTCATAGTGTCACCCACTGGAAAACAAAAGAAAGGACTCTAATTTCTAACCTGTTGAATCATTAGAATGAGAAAACCAAAACTAAAACCAATAACTTTAAAGAAGAAAGATGTTTGCTATTTCAAATGCACCAGCAGAGGAACAAGTCATCAAGTACCATGAAGAACCACAGTAACACTATATATCAGCAGTCCCCAACCTTTTTGGCATCAGGGACCAGTTTTGTGGAAGACAATTTCTCCATGGACCGGGGCTGGGTGGGAATGGGAATGGTTTCAGGATGATTCAAGCACATTACATTTATTGTGTACTTTATTTCTACTATTATTACATTGTAATATATAAAGAAATAATTTTACAACTCACCATAATGCAGAATCAGTGGGCGCCCTGAGCTTGTTTTCCTGCAACTAGAGGTCTTGCCTGGGGGTGATGGGAGACAGTGACACCTGAAGTGTGTTGCTTATGTCCAGTCTACTCCATAAGATGCAGCTTAATTGTCACTTGCCACTCACTGATAGGGTTTTGATATGAGTCTGCAAGCAACTGATTTATTATGGTCTCTGTGCAGTCAAACCTATTATTGATAATTGGTATTTGCAGCCACTCCCCAGCACTAGCATCACCGCCTCTGCTCAGATCATCAGGCATTAGATTCTCATAAGGAGCACACAACCTAGATCCCTCACATGCACAGTTCACAGTAGGGTTCACGCTCCTATGAGAATCTAATGCTGCTGCTGATCTGACAGGAGGTGGAGCTCAGGCAGTAAGGCGAGCAATGGGGAGCAGCTGTAAATACAGATGAAGCTTCACTCCCTTGCCCAGCACTCACTTCCTGCCGTGCAGCCCAGTTCCTAACAGGCCACGGACTGGTACCAGTCCGTGGCCTGGGGGTTGGGGACCCCTGCACTATATCACAAAAAGAGAATGACAATTCTCCAGAAACCAAACTTAAAGGCATGTAATATTGTGATCTAACTGATAGAAAAGTCAAAATAGCTGTCATGAAGAAACTAACAAGCTTCATGAAAACTCTGAAATGAGCTCAGGAATAAAATTAATGACAAGAAGGAATACTTCACCAAAAAGATTGAAAGGTAAAAGAACCAAACAAATTCTGGAGATGAGGAACTCAATAATCAAAATGACGGCTGCATTAGAAAGCACTAAAAACAGAGCAGACCCTATGGAACAGAGAATTAGTAGCCTGCAGATAGAAATCTATAAATAATATAGGTAGAAGAAGAAAAAGAATGAAGATCCAAAAAAAATTGAAAAATAAAAAAGAAAGAATGCCATTTGCAATGACATGGATGGACCTAGAGATTGTCATACTAAGTGAAGTCAGACAGAGAAAGACAAATATCATATGGTATCACATATGTGGAATCTAAAAACATGGTACAAATGAACTTATTTACAGAACAGAAATAGAGTCACAGATGTAGAAAACAAACTTATGGTTATCAAGGGGGAAAGGGGGAAGGGACAGATAAATTGGGAGATTGGAATTGACATAAACACACTACTATATATAAAACAGATAACTAATAAGAACCTACTGTACAGCACAGGGAACTCTACTCAATACTCTGTAATAACCTATATGGGAAAAGAATCCAAAAAAGAGTGGATATATGTATATGTATAACTGATTCACTTTGCTGTACCGCAGAAACTAACACAACATTGTAAATCAAATATTCTTCAATAAAAATTAATAATAAATATTTTTTAAAAAGAGGAAATTCTCTAAGAACTATCCAACTTTTTAGGAAAGGTAACATTTGGATAATGAGTATCCCAGAAGGAGAAGGGAGGGAGAAGGAAACAGAGAGTTTATCTAAAGAAATAATAGCTGAGAACTTCCCAATCCTGGGGAAGGAACTGGATATATAAGTCCATGAAGCTAAAAGAACACTTAATTACCTCAATGCAAAAAGACTTTCTCCAAGACATTCTATATTTAAACTGTCAAAAGTCACTGACAAAGAATTTTAGAGGCAGCTAGGGAAAAATGTATAACTGACAAAGTAACCACCACTAGGAAATGAGCAGATTTCTCACCAGAAATTCTACAGTCCAGGCGAGTATGAAATGACCACCTCAAAATTCTCAATGATAAACACTGTCAGCCAAGGACACTCTATCCAGCAACGTTATTCAGATATGAAGGAGAAATAAAGACTTTCTCATCTCTGAGGGAGCTCATCAACACTAGACCTGCCTTACAAGAAATGTTGAAAGGAGCTCTTCTACCAGAAACAAAAGGTAAGAGTACACAAAACTTTGCATAAAGTGATAAATCTGAACATTTCAACTCTACATCAGAATAGGTTTTTTTTAACACATTATAGAATAAAGGTTAAAGAGGAAAAAAAGCAGCAAAAATAACTATAGCTACTTAATTTGGTAACGAACTCACAATATAGAAAAGGATAATTTGGGACAACAAAAACAAAGGCAGCAGGGGAGAGGAAAAGGACAGAACCCATGTAGGCAAATGAAGACAAGATGCTGTCATCACAAAAAGGACTATTTTACCTATAAGACATTTTATACAAACCTCATGTTAACCACAAAACACAAATCCAGAACATAGACACAAAATATAGAAAAAGAGGAAACTGAGAAAACATAGAAGACCACCAAAGGAAAATGGCAGACAGAAACATAAGGACAAAGAAACAATGGAGATAGAGAGCAACCAGAAAACAAAGCATAAAATGGCAATACCAAGTTCTCGTTTATTAATAATCATCCTAAATGTAAATGGAATGAATTCCCCAATTCAGACACAGAGTGCACAGATGCATTATAAAACATGACCCAACTATATGCTATCTCCAAGAGACTCATCTCAGCTCTAAAGACAAACTTGGGCTCAAAAGTGAAGGGATAGAAGATGATACTACAAGCAAATGGCAGCCAAAAGAAAGCACGCATAGCCATAATCACATCAGACAAAATAGACTTCAAGCCAAAAAAGGTAACAAGAGACAAAGATGGACATTAATAATGATAAAGGAGATAATTCATCAAGAAGACATAACAGTTATTAATGTAAATGCACCTAACATAGGAGCACAAAATATATACAGCAATTATTAACAGACCTAACAGGAGAAATTGACAGGAACACAATAATAGTAAGGGACTTTAACACCCCACTTACATCAATAGATAAATCATCCAGACAGAAAGTCAAAAAGGAAACAGTGGCCTTAAGTGAAGCACTAGACCAGATTGATTTGCTATGTTTTTATAGAACATTCCATCCAAATGCAGCAGAATACACATTTCTCTCAAGTGGACATGCAACATACTTAAGGACAGACCATATGTTGGGATGCAAAACAAGCATCAATAAATTTAAGACTGAAATCATATCAAGCATCTTTACTGATCACAGTTGTATGAAATTAGAAATCAACTCTAAGAAGAAAACTGGTAAAATCAGAAATACGTGGAGACTGAACAACAGGCTACTGAACAACTACTGGATCAATGAAAAACTCAAAAAAGAAATTAAAAAATACCTGAATAGAAATGAAAATGAAAATACAACATACCAAAATCTATGGGATACAGCAAAAGCAGTGCTTAGAGGAACATTTACAGCAATATAGGGCTACCTCAAGTAACAAGAAAAAATCTCAAATAAATAAACTTACACCTAAAGGAATGAGAAAAAGAACAAACAAATCCCAAAGTCAGTAGAAAGAAGAAAATAAAAGAGATCAGGGGAGAAATAAATGAAACTAAAAGGACAACAGAAAAGATCAATGAAACCAAGAGCTGGTTCTTTTAAAACATAAAATCAACAAACCTTTAGCTAGACTCACTAAGAAAAAAGAGAAGGCTCTGATAAATCAGAGATGAAAGATAAGAAATAACAATGGATAGTACAGAAATACAAAGGATTATAAGAGAATATTATGAACAGCAATATGTCAACAAATTGGATAACCTAGAAGAAATGGACAAATTCTTAGAATCATACAACCTTCCAAGACTAAATACTGAATAAAACAAATCTGAATAGGCCAATCACTAGTTAAGAGATTGAAACACTAATCAAAATCTCCCAGCAAACAAAAGTCCAGGACCAGACAGCTTCACTGGTGAATTCTACCAAACATTCAAAGAAAATCTGATACCTATCCTTTTCAAACTCTTTCAAAAATCTGAAGAGGGAGGAATGCTTCCTAACTCACTTTACGAGGCCAACATTACTCTAATACAAAAACCAGACAAGGACAACACAAAAGAAAATTACAGGCCAATATCTCTGATGAACATAGATGTAAAAATTCTCAACAAAATTATTAGCAAGCCCAATACAACAATACATTAAAAGGATAATACACCATGATCAAGTGGGATTTATTCCAGGTATGAAGGATGGTTCAACATCATCAAACCAATCAACTAACAAAATGAAGGATAAAAACCATATGATCATCTCAACAGATGCATAAAAATGATCTGAAAAGATTCAACACCTATTTATCATAAAGTCTCTCAATAAAATGGGTATAGAAGGAATATACCTCAACATAACAAAGGCCATATATGACAAACCCACAGCTAACATCATACTCAATGATAAAAAAACTGAAAGTGATCCTTCTAAAATCATGAACAAGACAAGGATGCCCACTCCCAGCACTCTCATTCAACACAGTATTGGAAGTCCTAGCAGCAACAACTAGGCAAGAAAAAAATAAATAAAAGGCATCCAAACTGCAAAGAATGAAGCAAAACTGTCACTATTTGCAGATGACATCTTATTTAGAAATCCCGTAAGACTCCACCAAAGAACTATTATAAATAATAAATAAAGTAAAATTGCAGGATACAAAATCAACAAAAAAAATCTGTTGTGTTTCTAACACTAACAGTGAGTTAGCAGAGAGAGAAATTAAGAAAACAATCCCATAAAAATGTTATAGACAAAAGTTACATGTGCTTTTTCTTTACATTGTTAATTCATGGATTTATCATTTCATACTCTGCTCTTTATTAAATATTTCATAAAATTAATCCATATCATTAAAATTCATCACAAACTTAAAGAAAAAAGAAAATCCCACTTACAATCGCAATAAAAAGAATAAAATACCTAGAAATAAATTTAACCAAAGAGGTGAAAGACCTATACACTGAAAACTATAAGACACTGTTGAAAGAAATTGGTGAAGACACAAATAAATGGAAAGATAGACAATGTTTATGGATTGAAAGAACTAACACTGTTAAAATGTCCACATTACCTAAAGCAATCTATGGGTTCAATGCAATATCTATCAAAATCCCAAGGACATTGTTCATAGAAATAAGACAAAAAATTCTAAAATACATATGGAACCACAAAAGACCCCAAATAGTCAAAGCAATTCTGAGAAAAAAGAACAAAGCTGGGGGTATCACACTCCCTGATTTCAAACTATATTACAAAGCTATAGTAATCAAAACAGCATGTTAGCAGAAAAACAAATACGCAGATCAATGGAACAGAATTGAGAGCCCAGAAATAAACCCCTTATATGTGGTCAACTAATTTATGACAAAGCAGCCAAAACTATACAATGGGGAAAGGACAGTCTCTTGGGAAAACTGGAAAGTCACATGCAAAAGAATCCCTATCTTATACCATACACAAAATTAACTCAAGATGGATTGAATATCAGACCTGAAACCATAAAACTCCTAAACAAAAACTATAGGCAGTACACTCTTTGACATCAGTCTTAGTAATATCTTTCTAGATATGTCTCCTCAGGCAAGGGAAACAAAAGCAAAAATAAACAAATGGGACATCAAACTAAAAAGGTTCTGCACAGTAAAGGAAACCATCAACAAAATGAAAAGACAATCTATCAAATGGAAGAAGATATTTTCAAATCACATATTTGATAAGGAGTTAATATTCAAAATACATAAAGAAGGCATACAACTCAACAAACAACCTGATTAAAAAATGGGAGGAGGAACTGAATAGACATTTTCCAAAGATGGCCAACAGACACATGAAAAGATGTTCAGCATCACTAATAATTAGAGATATGCAAATCAAACCCACAATGAAATATCACCTCTTGCCTGTTAGAATGGCTATTGTCAAAAACAAGTGTGGGCAAGGATCTGGAGAAAACGGAACCCTCATACTGTACTAGCAGGAATGTAAATTGGTGCAGTCACTATGGAAAACAGTATGGAGATTCCTCAAAAAACAGAACTACCATATGATCCAGCTATTCCACTTCTGGGTATTTATCCAAAGAATATGAAAACACTAATTCAAAAAGAAATAAGCACCCCTAATATTAATGGCAGCATTATTTACAATAGCCAAATATGGAAATAACCTAAGTGCCCATTAACAGATGAATGGATAAAGAAGAAATGGTGTGTGTGTGTAACCATTCAGACATAAAAGAGATGAAATCTTGCCTTGTGACAACATGGATGGAACTTGAGGGTATTATGCTAAGTGAAATAAGTCAGACAGAGAAAGCCAAATATATGACTTCACTCATATATGGAATATAAAAAACAAAATAAACGAACAAGCCAAACCAAACAAAAAACAGAAACAAACACATAGGTCAGAGAACAGATTAGTGGTTACCAGAGGGGAAAGGGTTGGCAGGGCAGGGTGAAATGGGTAAAGAGGATCAACCGTATGGTTACAGGTGGAAACTAAATTTTTGGTGGTGAGCACAATGTAGTGTATAGAGAAGTAGAAATATAATGTACACATGTTTAAAACACATATGAAGTTATAATCCAATGTTACTTCAATAAAGAAAAATAAAAAATAATACATGATATTAATATCATGACCCTCAGATAATTACACACTGAGATGGGTATATACGCTCTGTAATATTCGTCTCAGTAATATACAACCTCAATCTAATCATAAGAAAATATCAGACAAACCTCAATTAAGAGACACTCTAGAGGGACTTCCCTGGTGGCACAGTGGTTAAGAATCCGCCTGCCAATGCAGGGGACACCACTTTGACCTCTGATCCAGGAAGATCCCACATGCCACGGAGCAACTAAACCCATGCGCCACAACTACTGAGCCTGCACTCCAAAGCCCACGAGCCACAACTACTGAAGCCCACGCGCCTAGAGCCCATGCTTCGCAATAAAGAGAAGCCACCGCAATGAGAAGCCAGCGCACCGCAACGAAGAGTAGCCCTCACTCGCCACAACTAGAGAAAGCCTGCGCACAGCAACAAAGGCCCTATGCAGCCATAAATTAATTAATTAATTAGTTAATTTAAAAAAAAGACACTCTAGAAAATAACAGACCAGGAATCTTCAAAAGCTTTAATGTCACAAAAGACAAGGAAAAACTAAGGAACTATCACACATTAGAGGAAACTAAGGCAGCTAACAACCAAATCCAATGTGTAATACTAGATTAGGCCCTAGAACAGAAAAAGAATATTAGTGTAAAAACTGGTGAAATTGAATACACTTAGTAACAAATATTGCACCAATGTTAATTGCTTACTTCTGATAATTGTACTATAACTCTGTATGAAGCTAAAAAAATAAGGAAAAAATATCTAAAAGAGATTTAATGGACATATCAACTAATCACAATGCATCAGTTTATTTGGATTCTTATTCAAACGAAAGTGCTATTAACAAATAGACAACTAGGAAATTTTAAAAACTGATTAGATGTTTGATGATACATGAATTAGGAATTATTTCTAATTTTGGAGGTATTATGGTCATTATTTTAAAGTCTCTTAAATATTGAAATATTTGTGAATAAAATTATATGCCTGTGATTTGCTTTAAAATAACCTAGGGGTGAGAGGAAAAGTAGGTGGGAGTACGGATGAAACAAGACTGGCCTTAAACTGACGTTAAAATGTTGGAAGCCAAGTGATAGGTACATGGTGGTTCCTTATATTCTCTCTATATTTGTATACGTTTGAATTTTTTTCCATTAACTAAAAAAAAATGTACATACATATACACATATGCATATATAACATATAACTTAAACAGAATTAACTGTGTACAAATAGCATTAAACTAAAACTATTCCAATCACTTATAAATTTCAACTATGAGTATGAAATTTAACTTACCTCCAAAGCTTCCCAGACACTGAAACGCTACTTTTGGCCTAATCTAACCCCAAGCCTGCAACTCTAGAGAGTGCTCTCATGTTGCTTTAACTTTTCAAACCAAAAATCATAGCTCTCAATTCTTTTTGTTTCAATGAGTGAGAGATATTAGGTGTCTTCAATGTTAAATTTAAATTAATTTTTATGAATCAGCACAGAAAAAAGCAAACTTTTATTCAAATTCGAATATTATTTGTTCTTTGCCGTCTCAACTTGTAAAATACCCTTTGGGGTTTTTGTTTGTTTTTGTGGATTCAGCAGGGTTCAAATAAGAAAACTAGCTAGCTTTGAGGGTATCTTTTCTCAGTCCTGAGAACTTTGTTTCCAATGAGGTCATAATGATTACCTGGGTAACAAAGTTTCATCCCTTTTAGTTCTTATTAATTAATCTTATTTGAGCCTCAGTCTCTCCTGCGCCAATTAACCATTTCCTTAGGTTTCTCCTTCTTCTCTATTAAGTGTTCATTAGAGAGCACACTAAGGTTCTTTAAAAAAATCCTACATTCATCATCCATTTTTCTTTTTTCTGTTTCTGACAATATTCTTAAACACCTTAGAATTACTATAATTTTTAAGACAGACACATTTTTAAAATCTAAGTAAAACATACCAAAATCATTTTTAAATAGGCTTCACAACAATTTCCTCACCAAAAGAATAGAATTTTGAATTGATACTTTAACACATGCTTGTGATTGTTGATTAAATTCACTTTGTGCACCACTTAATTACCATTTGTATTTATAATTAACGTGAATCACTGGATTTGTGCTACCTGCCCCACAGGCTAGCATCAAAGTAGAATAAAATTCCTTATACACCTGACACACAAAACTTGAGACTGATTGGTTCTTATAAACAAAGCTGGGCCACAATTTTTTAAGATGCCAATGAGAAACACAGTTGGCAAGAAGAGAAGAGAATGGGATTGAATATGAGATGGTGATAGAATCTCAGAAAGCCCAGAAGCTATAGATTTCAGAGAATTGAGACTTTAAGTGCAAGTAACAGGAACATGTGGGCAGAAAAGATACTGGACATATTCATATCTTTAAAAAATACATGTATATAGAAAAAAATATAAGGATTGGTCAAATTAACTATGGTACATCTATTCTATAGAATAGTATGCAACAGTTAAAAGGAATAAAGTAAAAAATGTACTGACATAAAGAGCTCCCCAAGACAAGTAAAAAAAGCAACTTGCAGAATATTATGTAAATACAATTTCATTTGCATATGTTTTTAAAATATGTACAAATTTATATATGTAATAGAATGTTTATATATTTATGTAAACACAGAAGCTGAAAGAATGCCCACAAAAGTTTGGGGGGATGTCTTTCACATTTTGTTCTGAACATCTCACCTCTGTACTGTTTTGATCTTTTATAATGAACATTATTTTAATAGTTAATATTATTTAAGTAGTTAAATGGGAGAGAAAGAAAGCAAAGAGAAGCTTACATGAGAAATTTTGGAATGGAGGAAGTTACAACTCTGCTTTTTCATGATTTATCCTAACAGCAGAGACCAAATCAATTTGCCTATTGTGCTTAATTAACTTGGCCATAAAGATTAACAAAAGAAAACTCAAATTCCATTATTTTGTTTAATCACATACCTACTACTTGTCCTTCTTTGTTCTTTAAAACAAAATTACAACTAAATATCCCAAAAGCACAGTCAGAAACACTTTTGATTCTGTAAGAAACCATGACATATGACAATCCAAACCGTCAAACTCTGTAAATAAAAGGACTGCATCCCAAAAGGATATTCATACTTAGAAAAGCATTTATCATAGACCCCCTTTAATGAAACCAAATGGTTTAAGATATCTTTCTTCTGAACTATATAAATCATATTATTAATTCCATTACAAGACAGGCATATATGGTGCTGCCATGCCCACAATCTCCTGGAAAGCTAAAATGACAATAATTTTTCAGAGTTTTGGCAAACTAAATTATTTACACTCCTTCAGTGTAAGCTCACAAAGAGAAGGACAACTACTAGATCTAAAAGGAAAAAATCACCTTTCTGCCCAAATTACTGAATTATTTAAAAATTTTATTTAGCAACATTGAACCAATAAACTTAAGTTTGGAGCATTTAGTCAAGCTTTCCCCAGAGAACTGATTAAAAATGCCATGCCTCCTCCTCCTCAAGGAACAAAAACAACAAAAACAGCCGCTCTGTAAGAAACCTGAAAGTTACCCGAATTACAATGACTAAATTCAAAGACACCTTGGGGATTTGAAGCACAGCTGCCCAAGTCATTAATACAGAATACTTTATATTACAGAAAAAAGGAATCCATGTTGGCAATAATAATAAATTTGATTTCTTGGCTCTCTTTAATCAGGTTTTATGATTTTCAAGTCACTGATGACAGATTATCCCTTTTTATAGCACAAAAAATATCAAATAACCACCTATGCTATTTCTTAGCACCCAAACACTTTTATTACATCACACTGACTCACAGAATACAAACAAACAAGAATAGAAAGTAGCACCAGTGTCACCAATCAGTGTATTTCTCAGATGGCCATGAAGCTGGGCCTCCCTGGAATCAAGTTCCCCAGGTTCCTCTGCCCAGTGCAGTAAAGCAAACTCAGGTCTCACCTGTGACTCCAGGGATGAACAAAAAAAGGTATTAATTACGACCTAAAGCAGGAAAAAAAGACTGGAACAAGAACATGGAAGATTCTTGGTTAGGAAAATAGTAAGGAAATGTAGACAATCTGGTTCACAAATGCTCCTTACACTTGTTTACTATGAATTCTGTAGACACATACAAATCAAATATGTCATGATGGCAGAAATGAGACGTCAGTGCAAATAAATAAGCACACTCCTATTTATGAAATTCATTCAAAAGTTCCTAGAAGCCTAATAATAACAGATTGTACTTAAGGTAAATATTACATAACATTTTACTTAAAGGCAACTCTTCACCACCTAAAAATAGATTCACAAAAGTAATTTTAAATATACATTTTCCTGACCATTTAGAGAACTATGAAAGTAAATGGATATGTACATTTTATGCTTTATATAGTTATAAATTATAAGTTATATATATAAAAGAACTTTATTCTTTTGTGATATAATTTGCCTAAGTCTTACAATACTTATGTTATAGATAATAGAACTAAGTCTATAATATTGTGACTCATTAACATGGGACACTGAAAAATGGTTTAAACAATGTTGTCAAACACTCCAATTAACTGGACATCATTATTAGACCTACCAAATGTGTACCGTACAAGACTATTGTGAGAATTAAATGACAAACAGTATTTTTAAAAGGCATCTGTACCCAGACTGTAAACTACTGTAGAACTCTCTCGGTGGTACGCGCCTTTGCGAGTACTCTTGCCTGAAATGCTCTTCTTGTGCCTGGCGGCTGCTTCTCCCTCAGGTCACAGGCTTACACGTCGCTTCCTTAGAAAGGGCTTCCTTACTCACCTATATAAACCTGTTACTCTCCTTCTCAGTACCCTAAATTTCCTGCTTGGCACTTACCCTACTCTGATATTATTTTACGTCACCCCTGGAATGAAAAATCCACACAAAAAAATAGGGACACATCTATCTTTTTCACTACTGAATTCCCTTGATCTAGCATGGTGCCTGGATCAAAAAAAGTGCTCAGTAATGATCATCTTAATGATGAATAAATGAATGTTGTCCAAACATCTTAACAGAAACCACTCTTCCAAGCACAATGTCAAATGCCTAATCTTCAAATACACCTATTTTTTAATCTAGTTTTTTTTAAAGAATTCATAATATAAGATTCTGATATTTTCACTTTATGGAAACAACCATACTCCCCTCAGTAACCTATTTCTTACTGATGACATTTTCAAAGATTATCTTCTCCGCTCAGTGGTTCTCAAACGTTTTGGTCTCAGAATACCTTTGTACTCTTTTAAAAAAACAAAGAATTTTTGTTATGTGGATCTTATCTATCAATATTTACCATATTAGAAATTAAAAGATTTTAAATTAATTAAAAATAATACAGGTATTAGCCATGACCTCATAAGCTTGACAAATAAACTCATAAAACAGCACATTTTTATAAAAAACTTCTCCAAAAACAAAAAAACCTCTTAGAAAAGTGGCACTGTTTTCTGGTTCTGCAAATCTAATGTCCGGCTAAAAGACAGATGGATTCTCATATCTGTTGTGATATGTAATTGTGGTTGAAGTATATATGAAGAAAATCTACCCTCACACCGACATAACAGTTGGAAAAGGGAGTATAGTATTTTAATACTTTTTCTGATAACTATAGATATTATTCCTTGACACTACACCAAAACTGGATACGTGGTAGTTTCTCAAATGTTAGTTGCAATATACCATATCAATGAACGTTTTTTACTCTATTACATAAAAATTCATTGCTGTATTTCACCTTTTGAATGAATTTTTTAATCCATACATAATTCTGTAATATCATGCATTGGTCATTTGAAAAACATTGGCTTATGCTGATCTCCCAAATGCTGACATTTTATTATAGTATATAATATATATATATATTTGTTAATATCACCACTGATAAAATGAGGGAAATCTTTAAGTGTTGGGAACTGTCAAGCTTACAGTGGTAGATATAACCTTTCCAAATCCTAATTTTTACTTGAAAGCTCAAATTTTATCTTTGGCAATAAATGTCAGTTATTTTCCATGAAGTGACAGGCTCATTCCAGTCATTTTTGAGAAAATGCAAATACCCAAGTCCGAATAATGATTATTTGTCAGTTGTATTTTTAGATAAAAATGGTGTACAATTTAAAAAGTGACTAACATGCAATTCAAATATATGCATAAACGCTTTTACTCATGACAATCATGATACTTTGATATGAAACCAAAGTGCTTCATGAGTGCTTCCCATTCTGTATTAAAAAGACATGTACTCAAAGATAAAAATTTAATAAAATTAATAATCTTTACTGTTTTGTTAAGACCAGTATTAAAATCAGCATTAAAAAGCACAAGTGCAAGGCAGATGAATAGAATACTACCTGTGCCCTGACGCAATTGTGCTCAGGTGCCAGCAGTTTTACCCATCATTGGTTTTGCACCACCAGTTCCACTGTTAAGAGTCTTTCCCAAAGTATCTTTCATGATCTCTAATTCCACTATATGCTCTTCCTTAAAAAAGAGAATTCTCTGTTTAGGGGTATTTGGAATATGCTGCACACCATGTGCCATCTTAGAGATTATTCATTAGTATATTAAGGGTTTGAAAAGTACCAAAATTTAAAAAAAAAAAAAGGAAAACTATAAAACTGTTTAATATAATGTTCCAAAAACACGTCTATAGCACCTCTTCAATGAAGAGATTAAAAAGATCTCAAAGCACACACTTGAAAAAAACATTACTATGATCAGAAACTTTAAAATGAAGATTCCAACTTGCCTCAGAGAAGAGCCACTATTCTTTCCGATTTTGCATTTTTCTTTCATTTAAATGCTTACTTTAGTTGTCAATTATCTAACTGCTATAAGGATTTAACAAAAATAAAATCTAGGAGAGGACCTTCAACATGGCAGAGGAGTAAGATGTGGAGATCACCTTCCTTCCCACAAATACATCAAAAAGACATCTACATATGGAACAACTCCTACAGAACACCTACTGAACGCTGGCAGAAGACCTCAGACTTCCCAAAAGGCAAGAAACTCTCCACGTACCTGGGTAGGGCAAAAGAAAAAAGAAACAACAGAGACAAAAGAATAGGGACGGGACCTGCACCAGTGGGAGGGAGCTGTGAAGGAGGAAAGATTTCCACGCACTAGGAAGCCCCTTCACGGGCAGAGACTGCGGGTGGCAGAGGGGGGAAGCTTCGGAGCCACAGAGGAGAGCGCAGCCACAGGGGTGCGGAGGGCAAAGCGGAGAGATTCCCGCACAGAGGCCTGGCGCCAACCAGCACTCACCAGCCCAAGAGGCTTGTCTGCTCAGCCGCTGGGGTGGGCGGGGGCTGGGAGCTGAGGCTCGGGCTTCGGTCGGATCCCAGGAAGAGGACTGGGGTTGGCGGCATGAACACAGGCTGAAGGGGTCTAGTGCGCCACGGCTAGCTGTGAGGGAGTCCGGGAGAAGGTCTGGACCTGCCGAAGAAGCAAGAGACTTTTTCTTCCCTCTTTGTTTCCTGGTGCGCGAGGAGAGGGGATTAAGAGCGCCGCTTAAAGGAGCTCCAGAGACAGGCGCAAGCTGCGGCTATCAGCGCGGACCCCAGAGACGGGCGTGAGACGCTAAGGCTGCTGCTGCAGCCACCAAGAAGCCTGTGTGCGAGCACAGGTCACTCTCCACACCTCCCCTCCCGGGAGCCTGTGCAGCCCGCCACTGCCAGCGTCCCGTGATCCAGGGACAACTTCCCCGGGAGAACACACGGCCTGCCTCAGGCTGGTGCAACATCACACCGGCCTCTGCCGCCGCAGGCTCGCCCCGCATCGTGCCCCTCCCTCCCCGCACCGGAGTGAGCCAGAGCCCCGGAAGCAGCTGCTCCTTTAACCCCCTCCTGTCTGAGCGAAGAACAGACGCCAGAGGGCGACCTACATGCAGAGGTCAAGCCAAATCCAAAGCTGAACCCAGGAGCTGTATGAACAAAGAGAAAGGGAAATGTCTCCATGCAGCCTCAGGAGCAGTGGATTAATTCCCCACAATCAACTTGATGTACCCTGCATCTGAGGAATACCTGAATAGACAACGAATCATCCAAAGTTGAAGCGGACTTTGGGAGCAACTGTACACTTGGGGTGTACTTTCTGCATATAATTTGTTTCTAGCTTTATGTTTATCTTAGTTTACAATCTAGAGCTTATTATCATTGGTAGATTTGTTTATTGATTTGGTGGCTCTCTCCCTTTTTAAAAAATACATATTAGATTTATATATATTACATTTATATATTTATATATTTTTTTCTTTTCGTGACTGTGTATGTGTATCCTTCTTTGTGTGATTTTGTCTGTATGGGTTTGCTTTTACCATTTGCCCTAAGGTTCTGTCTGTCCATGATTTTTTACTACAGTTTTTAGCACTTGTTATCATTGGTGGATTTGTTTATTGGTTTGGCTGCTCTCTTCCTTTTTTTTAAATTACTTTTTAATTTTTTATTTTAATAACTTCATTTTTCTTTTCTTCCTTTTCTTCTGAGCCGTGTGGCCGGGTGTCTAGCCTGAGCCTCTGAGGTTGGAGAGCCGAGTTCAGGACACTGAAACACCAGAGACCTCCTGGCCCCTCGTAATATCATTAAATGAGAGCTCCACTCAACGACCAGCAAGCTCCAGTGCTGGACACCTCATGCCAAACAACTAGCAAGACAGGAACACAACCCCACCCACTAGCAGAGAGGCTGCCTAAAATCATAATAAGGCCACAGACACCCCAAAACACACCACTGGACGCAGTCCTTCCCACCAGAAAGACAAGATTCAGTCTCATCCACCAGAACACAGGCACCAGTCCCATCCACCAGGAAGCCTACACAACCCACTGAACCAACCTTACCGACTAGGGGCAGACACCAAAAACAATGGGAAATACGAACCTGCAGCCTGCAAAAAGGAGACCCCAAACACAGTTAAGTAAAATGAGAAGACAGAGAAACACAGCAGATGAAGGAGCAAAGTAAAAACCCACCAGACCAAACAAATGAAGAGGAACTAGGCAGTCTACCTGAAAAAGAATTCACAGTAATAATAAAGATGATCCAAAACCTTGGAAATAGAATGGAGAAAATACAAGAAACGTTTTAGCAGGACCTAGAAGAACTAAAGAGCAAACAAACAATGATGAACAACACAATAAATGAAATTAAAAATTCTCTAGGAGGAATCAATAGCAGAATAACTGAGGCAGAAGAACAGATAAGTGACCTGGAAGATAAAAGAATGGAAATTACTATAGCAGAGCACAATACAGAAGAAAGGATGAAAAGAATTGAGGACAGTCTCAGACACCTCTGGGACAACATTAAACACACCAACATTCGAATTATAGGGGTCCCAGCAGAATAACAGAAAAATAAAGGGACTGAGAAAATATTTGAAGAGATTACACTTGAAAACTTCACTAACATGGAAAGGAAATAGTCAATCAAGTCCAGGAAGTACAGAGAGTCCCATACAGGATAAATCCAAGGAGAAACATGCCAAGACACATATTAATCAAACTATCAAAAATTAATTACAAAGAAAAAATATTAAAAGCAACAAGGGAAAAGCAACAAATAATATACAAGGGAATCTCCATAAGGTTAACAGCTGATCTTTCAGCAGAAACTCTGCAAGACAGAAGGGTGTGGCAGGACATATTTAAAGTGATGAAAGGGAAAAACCTACAAGCAAGATTACTCTACCCAGCAAGGATCTCATTCAGATTTGATGGAGAAATTAAAACCTTTACAGACAAGCAAATGTTAACAGAATTCAGCACCACTAAACCAGCTTTACAACAAATGCTGAAGGAACTTCTCTAGCCAGGAAACACAAGAGAAGGAAAAGACCTACAATAACAAACTCAAAACAATTAAGAAAATGGTAATAGGAACATACATATCAATAATTACCTTAAATGTAACTGGATTAAATGCTCCAACCAAAAGACATAGACTGGCTTAATGGATACAAAAACAAGAGCCATCTATATGCTGTCTACAAGAGACCCACTTCAGACCTAGGGACACATACAGACTGAAAGTCAGGGGACGGAAAAAGATATTCCATGCAAATGGAAATCAAAAGAAAGCTGGAGTAGCTATTATCATCAGACAAAATAGACTTTAAAATAAAGCCTATTACAAGAGACAAAGAAGGACACTACATAATGATCAAGGGATCAATCCAGGAAGAAGATATAACAATTGTAAATATTTATGCACCCAACATAGGAGCACCTCAATACATACGGCAAATGCTAACAGCCATAAAGGAGGAAATCGACAGTAACACAATCATAGCAGGGGACTTTAACACCCCACTTTTACCAATGAACATATCATCCACAATGAAAATAAATAAGGAAACACAAGCTTTAAATGGCACATTAAACAAGATGGACTTAATTGATATTTATAGGACATTCCATCCAAAAACAACAGAATACACTTTCTTCAAGTGCTCATGGAACATTCTCCAGGATAGATCATATCTTGGGTCACAAATCAAGCTTTGGTAAATTTAAGAAGATTGAAATCGTATCAAGTGTCATTTCCGACCACAATGCTATGAGACTGGATATCAATTACAGGAAAAAATCTGTAAAAAATACAAACACATGGAGACTAAACAATGCAATACTAAATAACCAAGAGATCACTGAAGAAATCGAAGAGGAAATCAAAAAATATCTAGAAACAAATGACAATGAAAACACGACGACCCAAAACCTATGGGATGCAGCAAAAGCAGTTCTAAGAGGAGAGTTTATAGCAATACAATCCTACCTCAAGAAACATCTCAAATAAACAACCTAACCTTACACCTAAAGCAATTAGCAAAAGAAGAACAAAAAAACCCCAAAGTTAGCAGAAGGAAAGAAATCATAAAGATCAGATCAGAAATACATGAAAAAGACATAAAGGAAACAATAGCAAAGATCAAAAAACTAAAAGCTGGTTCTTTGAGAAGATAAACAAAATTGATAAACCATTAGCCAGACTCATCAAGAAAAAAGGGAAAAGACTCAAATCAACAGAATTAGAAATGAAAAAGGATAAGTAACAACTGACACTGCAGAAATACAAAGGATCATGAGAGATTACTACAGTAACCATAGGCCAATAAAATGGACAAGCTGGAAGAAAGGGACAAATTCTTAGAAAAGCACAAACTTCCAAGACTGAACCAGGAGGAAATAGAAAATATACACAGATCAATCACAACCACTGAAATTGAAACTGTGATTAAAAATCTTCCAAAAAACAAAAGCCAAGGACCAGTTGACTTCACAGGCGAATTCCATTAAACATTTAGAGATGAGCTAATACCTATCCTTCTCAAACTCTTCCAAAATACAGCAGAGGGAGGAACACTCCCAAACTCATTCTACAAGGCCACCATCACCCTGATACCAAAACCAGACAAAGATGTCACAAAAAAAGAATACTACAGGCCAATATCACTGATGAACATAGATGCAAAAATCCTCAACAAAATACTAGCAAACAGAATCCAGCAGCACATTAAAAGGATCATGCACCATGATCAAGAATCCTTGCATTATCCCAGGAATGCTAGGATTCGTCAATATTCACAAATCAATGTGATACACCATATTAACAAATTGAAGGATAAAAACCATATGATCATATCAATAGATGCAGAAAAAGTTTTCAACAAAATTCAATACCCATTTATGATAAAAAAAAAAAAACCCTCCAAAAAGTAGGCATAGAGGGAACTTACCTCAACATAATAAAGGCCATATATGCAAACCCACAGCCAACATCGTTCTCAATGGTGAAAAACTGAAACCACTTCCACTAAGATCAGGAACAAGACAAGGTTGCCCACTCTCACCACTACTATTCAACAAAGTTTTGGAAGTTTTAGCCACAGCAATCAGAGAAGAAAAAGCAATAAAAGAAATCCAAATCAGAAAAGAAGTAAAGCTGTCACTGTTTGCAGATGACATGATACTATACATAGAGAATCCTAAAGATGCTACCAGAAAACTACTAGAGCTAATCAATGAATTTGGTAAAGTAGCAGGATACAAAATTAATGTACAGAAATCTCTTGCCTTCCTATACACTAATCATGAAAAATCTGAAAGAGAAATTAAGGAAACACTCCCATTTACCACTGCAACAAAAAGAATAAAATACCTAGGAATAAACCTACCTAAGGAGACAAAAGGCCTGTATGCAGAAAACTATAAGACACTGATGAAAGAAATCAAAGATGATACAAACAGATGGAGAGATATACCATTTTCTTAGATTGGAAGAATCAACACTGTGAAAATGACTCTACTACCCAAAGCAATCTACAGATTCAATGCAATCCCTATCAAACTACCAATGGCATTTTTCACAGCACTACCACAAAAAATTGCACAGTCTGTATGGAAACAGAAAAGACCCCAAAGCACCAAAGCAATCTTGAGAAAGAAAAATGGATCTGGAGGAATCAGGCTCCCGGACTTCAGACTATACTACAAAGCTACAGTAATCAAGACAGTATGGTACTGGCACAAAAACAGAAATATAGAGCAATGGAACAGGACAGAAATCCCAGAAATAAACCCACGCACATATGGTCACCTTATCTATGATAAAGGAGACAAGAATATACAATGGAGAAAAGACAGCCTTTTCAATAAGTAGTGCTGGGAAAACTGGACAGCTACATGTAAAAGAAGGAAATTAGAACACTCCCTAAAACAATACACAAAAAGAAACTCAAAATGGATCAAAGACCTAAATATAAGGCCAGACAGTATAAAACTCTTAGAGGAAAACATAGGCACAACACTCTATGACATAAATCACAGCAAGATCCTTTTTGACCCACCTCCTAGAGAAATGGAAATAAAAACAAAAATAAACAAATGGGACCTCATGAAACTTAAAAGCTTTTGCACAGCAAAGGAAACCATAAACAAGATGAAAAGACAACACTCAGAATGGGAGAAAATATTTGCAAATGAAGCAAATGACAAAGGATTAATCTCCAAAATATACAAGCAGCTCATGCAACTCAGTATCAAAAAAAACAAACAACTCAATCGAAAAATGGGCAGACCTAAATGGACATTTTTCCAAAGAAGATATACAGATTGCCAACAAACACATGAAAGGATGCTCAACATCACTAATCATTAGAGAAATGCAAATCAAAACCTCAATGACGTTTCACCTCGCACTGGTCAGAATGGCCATCATCAAAAAGTCTACACACAATAAATGCTGGAGAGGGTGTGCAGAAAAGAGAACACTCTTGCACTGTTGGTGGGAATGTAAATTGATACAGCCACTATGGGGAACAGTATGGAGCTTCCTTAAAAAACTAAAAATATAACTACCATATGACCCACCAATCCCACTACTGGGCATATACCCTGAGAGAACCATAATTCAAAAAGAGTCATGTACCACAATGTTCATTGCAGCACTATTTACAACAGCCAGGACATGGAAGCATCCTAAGTGTCCATCAACAGATGAATGGGTAAAGAAGATGTGGCACATATATACAATGGAATATTATTCAGCCATGAAAAGAAACGAAATTGAGTTATTTGTAGCAAGGTGGATTGACATAGAGTCTGTCATACAGAGTGAAGTAAGTCAGAAAGACAAAAACAAAAACAAATACTGTATGCTAACACATATATATGGAATCTAAAAAAAAAAAAAGGTTCTCATGAACCTAGGGGCAGGACAGGAATAAAGAAGTAGACGTAGAGAATGGACTTGCGGACACGGGGTGGGGGAAGGGTAAGCTGGGACAAAGTGAGAGAGTAACAGCGACATATATACACTACCAAATGTAAAATAGATAGGTAGTGGGAAGCAGCTGCATAGCACAGGGATGTCAGCTGGGTGCTTTGTGACCAACTAGAGGGGTGAGATAGGGAAAGTGGCAGGGAGACACAAGAGGGAGGGGATATGGGGATATATGTATATGTATAGTTGATTTACTTTGTTATACAGCAGAAACTAACACACCATTGTAAAGCAATTATACTCCAATAAAGATGTTAAAAAATAAATAAAAATAAATAAAATCTATAGAAACAAAACAACTGAAGTTTTTTTGATTTCTATTTGGGAGAAAACATGAGATGTATGGGCAATACAGTAAGATATAAAATAAATGAGATAAAACTACTAGAAAAAAGGAAAAGTGATTTGTATATAACATAGTTATCAAGAAAACTTTAAAAAACTGATTAAAACCATTAGGATTAATACAGGCACTCAGGAAAAAGGAGTTAGTACCAAAATGAATAGCACCACACACACACACACACACACACACAAAAATCAAAGACATACTTGTGTCAATTCTCCCCAAACTGATTCACAGATTCAGTGTAATCCCAATCAAAATTACAGTAGGGTGTTTGTAGGAATTGACATGTTGACTCTAAAACACATATGGAAAGTCAAAGGAACTAGAAAAGTTCAGTTTTGAGAAGGAACAACAAAGTTGAAAGACTTGCTTACTTGATTTCAAGACTTCACTATGAAAGTACAATAATCCAGAGAGTGCGGTACTGGCAAAAAAGACAGACACAACGAACAACAGAATGAAACAGAGAACCCAGAAGTAGCCCCAACAGCCAAATGATTTTTTACATGGCACAAAGGAATTCAATGGAAAAAGGATCATCTTTTCAATAAAATATACTACAACAACTGAACATTTATATGCAAAAAAGTGAAAACTCAATCCTTCCATCACACCATGAGCAAAAATTAAGTCAAAATTAATCATATACCCAAAAGTTAAAACCTCTAAAAAAAAAAAACCAAGGAAACATTTTTGTGACCTTGGGGTCACAAAACTTTCTTATATACAACACTACAGACAATCCACAGAAGAAAAAATTAATAAACTGGGTTTGCTTTTCTAAAGGCACTGTTAGAAACATGAAAAGGCAAGCCACAGATTGACGAATATGTTCATCAAAACATATCTGACAAAGGACTTGTATTTAGGACATTTAAAGAATTCTCATAATTCAGTAATAAAGAGACAACTCAATTTAAAAAGGAGGGTGCAGCTGAGAAAGGGTTAATTTCCAAAATATACAAACAGCTCATACAACTCAGTATCAAAAAAAAGAAAACAACCCAATCAAAAAATGGGCAGAAGACCTAAATAGACATTTCTCCAAAAAAGACATACAGATGACCAACAGGCACATGAAAAGATGCTCAACATACCTAATTATTAGAGAAATGCAAATCAAAACCACAATGAGCAATCACCTCACACAGGTGAGAATGGCCATTATCGAAAAGTCTACAAATAATAAATGCTGGAGAGGGTGTAAAGAAAAGGGAACCCTCCTACACTGTTGGTGGGAATGTAAACTGGTGCAACCACTATGGAAAACAGTATGGAGATTCCTTAAAAAACTAAAAAAAACCATATGATCCAGCAATCCCACTCCTGGGCATACATCCAGAAGAGACAAAAACTCTAATTTGAAAAGATACATACACCCCAATGTTCATAGCAGCAGTATTTACAACAGCCAAGACATGGAAGCAACCTAAGTGTCCATCAACAGATGAATGGATAAAGAAGATGTGGTATACATATACAATGGAATACTACTCATCCATAAAAAAGAATAAAATATCGCTATTTTCAGCAACATGGATGGACCTAGAGTATATCCTAAGTGAAGTAAGTCAGAGAAAGTATTATATGATATCACTTACATGTGAAATCTAAAAAATAATACAAATGAATCTATTTACAAAACAGAAACAGACTCACAGACATAGAAAATAAACTTATGGTTACCAACAGGGATGGCAGGGAGGAATAAATTAGAAGTATGGGATTAACAGATACACACTACTATATACAAAATAGATAAGCAACAAGGATTTACTGTATACCATAGGGAATGAAGTTCAATATCTTGTAATAACCTATAATGGAAAATAATATGAAAAAGAATATATATAACTGAATCACTGTGCTATACACCTGAAACTAACACAATATGGTAAATCTACTATACTTCAATTTAAAAAGAGGGAAGGGGAAGGAGGCAAAAGATTTGAACAGATACTTCACTGAACATATAGGGATCGCAATAAGCACATGGAAAGATGCTCAAAATCATTAGTTATCAAGGAAATGCAAATTAAAACCACACTGAGCTATAACTACACACACATCAGAATGGCTAAAATTAAAAGGACTAACCATACCAAGTGTTAGCAAGGATGCAGAACTTGAACTCTCAAACACTGCTGGGGGCAATGTAAAATGGTACAACCACTTCAGAAAACAGTAGGGTAGTTCCTTAAAATGTGAAAAAAATGACCCAGCTATTTCAATCTTAGATATTTACCCAAGAGAAATAAAAGCACATGCCCAAAGACCTGTACACATACACTCACAGCAGCTTTGTTTATAATAACCAAAGTTGGAAACAACCCAAATTGTTCAACAAGGGGTGAATGAATAAACAAATTCTGTTATGGCCAATGTATTATTACTCAGCTACAACACTGATAAATCCCCAAAATAATTATGCTGAGTGAAAGCCAGACAAAAACAAGTACTTACTGTATGATACCATTTATATAAAATTTTAGAAAATATAAACTGATCTGTACTGACAAAAAACAAACAAACCAAGTGCTGTCCTGGGCCCAAGGGGGAAGGTGGAGTGCAATAAAGAAAACAGAATAAAGTAAGGCACAAGGAATCTTTGTGGAGTTATTTTCTACATTTAAATATTATTTGAATGAACCAAATGAGGAAGTGTAGAATTATCATTATGACAATTATGTTACATGAGTTACCCAGAATCTACATATCTATAACTAAACCAAAAAACAAAAATAACTCAATCACTAAAGGAGACTACATGATTAAGCATACAAAAAATGAACTTAGGATATTTATTCATAGGTTTAAAAAGACATAACAGGAAGAGGGAACAAAAATTAGTAATCTTTTGTTACTTTAGTAGTGGTGATGGCTTCATGGGTATATACATAGGCCAAAATTCATCCAATTATACACTTTTAATATGCGCAGCTCACTGTACATAAATGGTACCACAGTAAAGTTGTTAAGAAAAAGGAACTAGCCAACCCGTCGTTAGCTACTCCCTATTCGCAACCTGATGCCATTGGAGGGGGGAGGGTCCAGAAAATTAGCAAGGAAATAAAATTAACTATAATAAAGATAGCAAGAATACAGTGAAATAAGAATGCATATACCCAATTGATGTAATAAATCATAGGGAACAGAAACAGCTAACATCGCTGATACACTGATCAAAGAAAATTTAAAAAAAGGAAGATAATAATATACAGAATTCAACATTATACTTTGGTTTTTCTTCTTAAATTGATACACTCCCCCCCCCCCTCAGTTATCTCATTTATACAAGGTAAAAAAAAAAAAAATCACAAAAACATACAAGAACTAAAATGATAAATTTTTATAATTCATTTCTTTTTCACTCTACAGACACGTATTTTGTAAATAAAAAGCTGTATAAATTCTATATATTTTTCTAAAACTCAATTTTCTGCATTTACCAATAGAGGATTTTTTTTTACTATCCGTTTATCTATAATGCAGGATAATTCCATATTTTTAAAAAGGAATAAACAATTATATAAACTAAGAAAAATGATGCATTCAAATTATACTTTCGTGTAAACTTTTTAGAAAATCTTTGAGATTTTATCAAGAAAATAAAACGAGCAGTATGTTTTCTAACTAATTACTGCTTAATATTCTGGGTTGCATGAAAAAATCCATAGCAACCTACAAAATTCTCAGACACCCTCCAAAGCAATCTATTAAAAGATCCAGTGAGTTAGTCTATCGAGTTAAATAATGTATTTTAAAAATCACAGATGAAATTGACAGTAATTCCACACTTCAAGTTGGGGTTGTGTGCCATGATCCAAAGCAGGCTATTATTACATTAAATACTACTTATTTCTGAAAGACAAATTTTAACAGAAAATTAAAATACACTATGTCTTAACAGTTATTTTCTACATTTAAATATTATTTGAATGAACCAAATGAGGGAGTGTAGCATTATCATTATGACAATTACGTTACATGAGTTACCCAGAATCTATGTCTATAACTAAGCCAAAAAACAAAACAAAAATAACTCAATCACTAAAGGAGACTACATGATTAAGCATACAAAAAATGAACTTAGGATATTTATACATAGGTCTAAAAAGAAAAATAACAGGAAGAGGGAACAAAAATTAGTTTATAGAGCAATGATTTTTAAAAAAGTAAAAGGCATGAGGAAAATACAAAGCCAAAGTGTAAATCCACCTGAACACATCCCTCTTTAACTGCTCTGGCATGAAAAAAGGCACTGAATATTGTAAAATGCTACCAAGTATTTTCAAGTGAGAGGGTGCCTAGATCAGCCAAATGAGTATTTTTATCCTTGAACACGACCTTCGAGTGGAAAAAGGTTTATCACTGTAAAAGCTTAATCATAAAACTCTTTTACATCGCTCTGAGTATGCTTAATGAATAACTTTCAGACATGCATTTGATTCCTCAAATTGCAAGGATGATAACTATTATTTCTACTAATCTATAAGATCCTTCATCATCTGGCCCCTGCTGATGTCACCAGCCTCATTACAAACTGCCTATAGTTCCCAAATATATTCCTGCTCGTTCATGCATCAACATCCATGTGTTCCCTCTATGTGGACTGTCCTTATTTATTTCATGGCATACAACTTCAAGGCTCAGCCCATCACTTTCTTCTCCATGATGTCTGTACCCTCACTCTAGGTTTGCCTTTAGTGCTCTGCCGGCACTCTGTACACATTTCCTATAACACACATCTTAAGGCAGTTCATATGTTATGTTGTTTGTGTTAGACTTTGAAGGTTTCACAAAGGAAATTGCCAATTTAACACCACGGTCTAAATTACCACAAAAACACAGAGAACCTGACAAATCTGAACGAACTTGCAAATTTAAACATCAGATTTCAGACCCTGATTTATCCCAATAAAATGAGGATATTCAGTGAGGATTAATATAAACATGATTATTTGACAGTGGTTTTAATTTCTCCTTTATACTGTTTTACAAAATCTCCCCTAATATCACTTTATTTTTTAATCAAAAAATATTATTAAAGAGGCAGAAAGGTCTCTTTAATCCCACATTTGAAAGTCAAATGTTATTTTTCAAATAAATAAAATACTTAAAAAACTGCCTAACAGAATACTAAACAGTAACCAAAATGAAAGCGAAACAAGCAACAAAACAAACAGGAAAAAAGTTTCAGATACTCTAATATGAAATCAAGAAATTTATTTTGCCAGTTTATAAATACAAGTGTAGTGTGATCTCTTAAAAATTCAACCTCAAAGCAGTTCTAAGCATGTCCATGCCTTCCTCTTCTCTTTTCTCTCTATACATGTAAAACCTGCATCACTAAAAATAATAGTCTCTGTAGTAAATAATTTATCACATCAGTTTCCTTTAGCTTTTATTTTTATTTAAAGGATAGTATCAATGTAGCCACTTTGTATATGTGTAAACTTTTTCAAATGATGATAAATCTAAAAGACTGCTTAACAAAAAACCATTGTTTTCAGAGGATGATTCTCATGGAGACACTGTCTCTTTGCTTTTCAGCCAGCTACAGTTTAATCTTTTAAAAAGTGAGTTACTCTACTGATCAAAGAACTCCAAGCTATTGCTTTCCATTAGAATTTCCTCATAGCCATGATACATCATTTTAAACTATGTTCCCTAATATATTTATTTTGCCATCTTCCTGTAGTTTAAGTTCACTATATAGTTATTTACACGATAATAATATATTGCTTCAGTATGCAGCAAATTGTAAGAAATTATGTTAGTCTGTCCTCCCTCCTTCCCCAAACTGGTAGACTAGCTTCACTCTAAAACTTCACCCCCAGTTATTCACTGTGAACAACTCAAAACAATTCATCAAGATGCCTGGTGGCCTGTCAGAGCTATATAAAAGAACCATGAATCGCCTAGTGTTTAGTTTGGAGGTAATTACTACCTTTCCACTATACATTCAGAAACAATGACATTAACACAGTCATTCTCTTCTGTTAGAAACCACAATGGTGTCCTAGTTCCCACTGGATCAAATTTAAATTCTATCAACCAACCCCAGTTAACCAGTCCAAAATTATTTTCAACTTAAATTTAATTGGTATTCCCTACTCCCACAGTAATATATATATATATATAACTCTCTCCAACTCTACTCTGGCATTTATTACAGTTTTATTAATTTTTTATTTATATACCTATCACAGCTACTGAACCTAAAGCTCCTCCTTGGAAGGGAAGATGTTTTATTCACATAATAGACAATGAACAATCAATGAATGAACTAATAAGCAAGCAAATACCAAATCACCTTTCTCATTAGATCCATCTCTGTATCTGCTTTATCCTGCTTCTAAACTTTTACTCCAGCTATTCTCTCCACCTGAAATGCCATCTCTTTCCTTGTTTATTAATCTAAAACCTTACAGGATGATAGGGAGACCAAGATTGAAACTGCAGCTATAAAAGCCCTTTATATTTTGGGATTCATACTTTAAAAAGAACAACAATACTAGACAGCTAATTAAATAAGGTATCAATGACATATATATTAAATCAAAATTATTTATTCAATCTATTTATTTGCATATTAGAAATTTTTATGCTTTCCCCTTTCCCTTTTCTGTACTTCAACCAGATGCTTACCAATTTTTCTTCGTTATAGGTAATATGCATACAGTAAAAAGGCATTTTTGTGTTTATATGTAATATCTATCAGCTGAACATCTAAATTATGTGACTTAAAACTTAATAAAAAGTGATTGCCTCTGGGAAGCAAAAATGCAGGAATGGAGAAGGATAGGATAGGGTAATGATTTTTTTTTAATTATAAATATTTTGGTACTACTTGACTTTTGAAACTATGTAAACTTAAAACTGAAAAAAATTTTAAAAGAACATGTGGTGACATTGCCTTTCTGGCAGGTAGGGTAGGTGTTTGTGAACTAGAACCAATTTTTCTATAACCCTGTATCTAACTGCTTCTTAGATTTCCAATCTGCCTTCATTTTTACAGTGTAGTCTTCCTTCTGATTTTCCTGTCAGCCTTATCTGTCTTAAGTCTCTGAAACAGGAAACAGTCAGCACCAGCATCACCTGGGAACTTGTTAAATACGCAAATAATCATGTCTCATCCCAGATCTTCAGAAGCAGAAACTTCAATTGGGATCCAGCAATCTGTGTTTAAGAAGCCCTCCACATGATCCTTATGTACACTAAAGTTTGAGAATGACTACTATAATGGTTCAACATTCCCTTTTCCTGACTCCTTCCTTCACGAAGGCTGCAATCTGTCAATTTCCACACAACCATGTATGTAAGTGCACAGCCCACACAGAAGATCAGTTCTGCTTAATATAAATACCTGGGGAGAAGGCACCAATTACGATAAACACTGCCCTTTATTCTGCCCTCTAATATCCAGGAACTGATAGGTGTTTAATGATAAATTTGAAATGTCATAAGCGTTTAATGAAAAGAAATAGTACAAAAAGGATGCCCTGGAGAACTTGTCACCAAATAAAAGTATCGTTTTTAACTGTAAGGTACAACAAAGACAACTACTGTAACAGTAAAAAACTGGGTGTACATAAAATATCACATTTTTGACCACTTTTACTTACCTTCTCTTAATTCTTACAATCAAATAAAACCACAGAACATGTCCTATAGCATATGTTCATAAATGCTAATAAACCAAAACATAGCTTCTAAGGATTAATTTTAAATTAAAATTTTAAAACTTTATAATAGCAAAGAAAGCTTAAATTTAATAAAGGATTCAAATAAAAATACTATTTTTTTAAATGTCACATCATAAAGTGTGTTCAATACTTCACAATAATAAATATTTGGAAAAGTCAACTCCCACTGTAAAGATAAAAAGCTAATATGGACCCTGGAACATTACTGAAATCAACTGAATGTCTGTTGGAAAAGAAAGTAATATAGTTAAGTGGAGTTTAACTTAGTACCAAAGTAAATTTCAACAGAGGTACTGTGATCATAATTTGTTGGTAGTTTTAGTTTCTAAAAAATTATCAGTATAAAGTTAAAGTGACTCTAAAGGCCAGAGTCTTCTTACTTAGCAAGATTTCTTTGTAATTTTATTCTACTTTGGTATATCTTAAATTTCAAAAAATTTTAAACAAACACAAAAATATTAACATTCAGATGCTATCAAGGGCTTGGAGAAGGGTTACTTTCTTAAATAAAGTCTTTATTCAATATGTTAAAATAGCAATTTAACGTATTCAATATGATCTCAGGATGAAAATAACAGACGTATAATTCATTATTAATGTAAGAACAACATTCTACAATATACACATTTCTATATATCATATTTAGCACAGGAAAATTTCTGGGATATTCATGGATATAAACACGTTAGCCTAGATTTACTAGAAACTAAGAGGTGCATGTTACATTACATGTATCAAATAATCCCACCATTATTGAGTAAAAATTCTACACTTTAATCACAATAAAGAAAAACTGGACACATTTGCATGATAGTCAATCACTAAAATGACTCAAAACGAAAACCATGAAAAAATTTCTGATTATTTATAATGCATGCCCCTACTCAAGCTCAACTGTAAGTTCTGGCTTACTCCTCATAAATGTTATACCATACTATAGTAAAAACAGCTTAAGAAAAATAATTCTCTCTTACAAAAGTGCCATTTCATATAGTCTTATCCATTCTTTTTAAAGAAAATAACTTCTCAAACAGAATTAGGAACCTATCTTTAAAAGCCTCTTAAATACAACTTAACTATAAAATTTCAAAGTGTAAAAATTATTAACTTCCATAACAGCAATTCTTAATCATCAGAATAATGAAGAGACATACAGGTCACACAGGGTTAAATGTGATGTACACTCCACCTAGGTGAACTGGACCTTAGGATCTTTATCCAAAGGCAGCCTGCCCTGCTAGACCACAATTTTAAACAAGTTGAGATCAGAGCCACTACAGCTACTAAAAATCTTAGACCCTACAGGTTCCAAGAAGAATGAGACAATGACTGAGTAGGCTGGACCCATCTCCCATGCTGCCAAGTGAGTAAAGGGGAACCCTGCCACCATGCTGTAATTGTCACCTTCCTCATTTCCCAGTTAAGCCCATATTAAGACAGTAGTAAGAATATGCAGAGAACTGGAGATGCTGCACTCCACAGGATTCCTGCCCCCATGTCCCTTAACAAGTTTCCCCATTTCGCTGAGTTAAGCCCTGGGCTTATAATGAAACGAGCCTTCAAGGCGTGCACATATTCTCCAGTGCATACAGATAATGTAAGTTTTTATACTACTCATACAATAGAGTAAGAATACTTTAAAGAACACATATTCACAAAATTGAATATTCAACTCTAACAACATTTCCTTAAAACCTCTATACTTCATTAGTCAATATACAAATTAACATGTTCTAAACCAATATGCTAGGGGAAATGCTTTTGGTGTTTCTCCTTTCAACAACACAGTCTAGAGTACACAGTCCTATTCCAATTTTTTCTTAATGTTATTACTTTGGTAAAATACACATAGGGAGCAATTAAAACTTTCATGATCATATCCTTTCTTTTACAGTCTAATTACGGATTGATTTTTAAAAGACAAATAACTTACGAGTCACTAGAGAGAAATTATTTTGCAAGTCCCAAGAGGTTATGATTCAGTCTATATTTATGAACTACAATTTTGAAATTTAATGGGATTTTTGGCAGTTGCAAATAATTAAAGCCTCTGGTATTTCACCCTGGAAATTAGTGAAGTATATTGGAATTTTTAATAAATTTCATCTCATTGCTTTTTCATAAATGCCTATAAGCCTGTAATAAACAGCATTAAATATGAGAGAAGTAAAAACTGGAAGGCAAAGGAGAATGAGAAGAAGTGGAAAACGGGGTAAGATTGGTTTGAATACTTGAAGGACTGGCTAGATAACAGAAAGTTAGTTTCACTAAATTGGTTGTTCAAGATGATTCAGCAGAGATTTAAAAACTCTGGTATTAATAGTAACTACAAATAAATCTACCTGAGTTTGAGGAGGGGTAAGAAATTGGGAAAGTAAAAGAAAGGTAACAAATCAGTGATTCTCTGATAAAAACTAAGCAGAGAAACACTACTATTGATATCATTCCTTCTTCCAATCCCAACCAATGGCAGCTAATTGTGAAGTAGAGTCCCAAAGACTCTATACACTAAATATCTTTTTCAGAAATGACAAAGAAACTGGCACAAGGAGAAATTAATGTGTTAGTTTACACCAAATTCCAAAAATAATTTTCCCATTTGAAAAAGTTCTACTGCACCACACCAATTTCAGTTTCATTTTACACAACTATAGACTGTTCTCCAAACCTAAGGCCTCAGAAGCCCTTTACTATTCTTTCTACAAATTCGCTTCTGAGTTCCAGAGGTTCAACATGACCAAATCCAAACTCTAATCTCAAACCCTGACACCTCTGCCTTTCACTACAGTTCCACATTTACAACTGCCTACAGCACATCTCCATTTGGGTACTTTTCCATTAGTATCAAATGGGTAACATCTCCTTGTCATTATCACCTCTTCTTTCCCCAATGTCCTCAGGAGAGAACCATTCTTAAACATTAAAAATTGTAGAACCAGATGTCAGCAAAAATGGTGGAGTAGGGAACCCCCCAATGGTTAACTCCTCCACAAAAGCAACAAATACACTGGCAAAAATTGTCAAAACCAACTTTTTCAGAATTCTGGAAACGAATGGAAAGCTTGCAGTAACCAGGTAAATGTTTAGTCAAGGAAAAATAGCTGAATCTCAGTCAGAGAGCCTTGGGCTGGTCTTGAAGACAACAGCTCATGGTCCCAGAACGGGTACCCAGTATCAGAGGGAACAGAACAGACCTTATTCTCAAACAATTGGGATTATTTGTTGTGACCTGTTTGGTGACTCCCTGGAGGAGCAGCGTTCCTTTATCTCGTCCTACTCGGAAATCACCCAGTGCTGGGGGACCACCAAGGCACATTTGTCAAAAACATGTAAGGCAAATGTACACTGATACCTGGGGCAAGGGATAACAGTTGAGGCAAGCAACAGACTAACCAAAAACCCTAGAAGGAAAGGCTGAGGAATGAGATGCCTTTGGGGAGTAAGGGTTTTGAAAAACACCCACATATTTCTGAGAATTTAAAAGGTCATGCAAATGGCCACATGTCTAAAATGTTGACAGAGTTTCGATTCCAGAGTCACTGCTTAGAGGAGATCCTTCTGGGAAAGCTGTCTGAATAGGAACATCTACACACACTTCTCAAGAGCAAGACATAAATTTTTATATTAAGCCACCGAGATTTGGGGATTATTTGTTACAGAAGTTGGTGTTAATTCTATGAGTAAAACAGACCTAGAATCTAAAACACCTAGAAGATATGCATGCTATTTTGCTGTAAAGAACTTGTTTAAAGAAAAATGAGTGACTTCTTTATACTATGTTCTTGTTTAATTAGGCTCTTAGCAAATATATTTTATTTATATTGTTGACTAACAAAAACATTAAAAGGAAAAAAATACCAAAAAATAGGCTGTTTAAATGTGTTTACAGATAGATATACTTTCCAATAAGTTACTTAGAGCAGAGTATGTTGGCCAGCCCAACCAAATCTTATATTTCATAACATAAGTCATTAGGTAAATGGAATTATATATGCTCAAATGTAACTTTGCTAGAATCTATCTTACAAGGTGAGTTTCATCTGAGTCAGAGTTTTAGTATTAACATCTGGGAGAAGTAACTGTGAAAATAATAACTATGACTAGTTTCAAGCTAAAATTGTAGAGTAACATAGTCAATACAAATCTATTCAACTCCATTCAATTACTCTTCTGAAAATGCTTTAGATGAGGAATATATGACAAGAGAATAGCTCTGAATAAAAAGAGAATCATTTGAAACAATGGGAAGGCAAAGTAACGAATGGAAAAATATGCAATTGTTAACAGTTTACCTGGAATGACCAAAACCTGCATTCATCTTGAATAAATATTTTTAAACAAAAAAATTAACAAGAGTTTCACAAAATTCACTAAAACATATACATAAAAAAAAATTCAGGAAGCAGTATCTCAAAAATGTCAAATAGACATAAAATACTAATAACTTCCTTGAGCATAATGCCATACGTCACACTTAAAAGTATCATGAATTTCTTCTCCTTACAGTAGCAGCATCAAAATGCCAGTTACTGAATTTTGCAATTTACCTTTCATATTTAGAGACTTAGCCTTTAGTATTATAGAGTTAATGTTAGTTTGGAATTTTCAGACTATTACATAGACCGTAAATGCTGAAATAAGTAAAAGTCACATAGAAATATTATATAATACTTGTAATACTGTATAAAATGGAATATATTATACTTATTTTCCTTAAAAAGATTATAGATACCCCCCAAGATCCCCCCCAACAAAACATGTATCGTTAACTATTACACTTGTGAAGTATAATAATATATAGTAGCATAGCTTGCCCAAATATTGCTTTATATAGAATTCATTAACTGGAATCTCTTAACAACAAGAATCAGTCATATATGTCTCACTTTATAGTAGAAAATTCTGAAAAAGTTTCATGAGTCATATTTTGATAAGTTGAAATATATTAAATGAACTACAGAATGAAAGGGTTTCTTCCTAAATACTTTGTTAATGTTTAAAAATCCCTTCGGAGATAAAATAGTCCTAATTAATCATGATTTAGCTTTATATGCTATACACTGGATTTCATTAAAATGATCTTGGTCTATATTATTTTCTAATTTTTTTTCCAGTGTTACAGCACATGCATCTTCCCATTTCAAAGAATTACTCATAAACATTGGGAAAACAGGAAAGTGTTTATAAGATGAAAAGAAATGAAGACTTGTTTTGAAAAAAAGGCAAAAGAGTTAAAGCATTCATCTATATTCCTAGAGAATATAAATGTCAGCCTCCTAGAAGTACCCTCCTAATTAACCCACTCCCCAAAAGAAAATTTTTAAGACAAGTAATCTAGCAATGGCTGGGATTTCTATATGGATTCCCAGGTTCTAACTAACTGGAATGTAGTAATGTGCATCCAGTCTTGTTATCAGAAAACAGAAGGAAATGTCATAACAAGGATACTGTGCACAAAGGAATAATAATGTGAGGAAGTCTGGAGAATATAGAGAAGAATCAATTTAGAGAGGCAGTAAAATGATCTCTGAAATTCTTCCAGTAGATCATTCGTCTCCAGAGCAGATGTGAGCACCTCAGGGATACACGGATTATAGCAAGGCAATCCACTGGGGTAAGGGAAGAAAATATCAGAATTTCTATTTAAGTTTTTCATTCAAATATAAGAGAAATTTTATTTTATTGCTATTTAAATTACAGGCTGTCACTGGCATCCTCATAACTGTGTAATACAGTCAAGGTTATGCAGGATTCAGGCAAAGAATAACATGAGGTTAGTTCTCCAGTTCCCCCATGTCACCAAACTGACAGAGACCTCTCCCTATAATCCATGCATCTGCTTCTGGTGTACAGTATTTGGATGTGCTCCAGTGTGATGGGTCAGTTAAATAGATTTATAATTTATATTATCTAGTTTAATTAACTCTTATAAAATGAACAACGGCTTTAAGAGATGCCTATAGAGAAACTTCTGGTTGAAGACAATATTAATAATGCAAGCACAAGCAAAGAAGATAATGGAGAATGGACACTTCTCCAATGATGAGTACAAGCTCATCAGCTACATTAACAAGGTAAAAACAAAGGCAGTAATGTACCTTGATATGATGTGATGAGAATGGCATTTACTTCTTCTGTGGACTTCCCCCCAAAACCTGTAATTTCAGTCTATTCATGAGGAAAACATTAGATGAATCCCATTTGGAGGACATTCCACTAAATACTTGACTTATACTCCTCAAAACTGTTAAGGTCATCAAAAACAGGGAGAGCCTGAGAAACTGTCCCAGTCTAGAAGAGGCTAAGGAGACATGTAATATGGTCTCCTGGATGGGATCCTAAATCAGAAAAAGGTCCTTAGGTAAAATCTAAGCAAATATGAATAAAGAATGGACTTTAGTAAGCAACAGTGTACCAAAACTTGTTCATTAGTTGTGACAGAGGTACCATACTTTTTTAAAAAATGGAAATATAATCAGATCTAAAAAAAAATCAGCCACAAATTTTCAGAAGTATCAAGACTATTTGAAATACAAATTTACATCCACTGTTGTTAATGATGAATGCTCTACCCTAACTTATAATATGCTGCAGATATTAGCTAATCATAAGACATGTTCAGATCTTATAATAAATATATATACACATATGTAATACATGCTTCAAAAGCTGAGACCACAATTCTAGAAAATAAGTAAATTAACTAGATGTGATACTACTATTCATATCTCACCAATTATTTACTGAGCACACATTAAATGTGAAGTACTAAAGATACAAGGATAATCACACAACTTGATTCAAGGCAGCTTATAATTTAGTGATGAAGCAGACAAGTAAGAAAGGTAATTAGCATACAATGTAATAATGAAGAGGAATGAGTACATAATAATCGCCATAAACAGAAATTAACAGAGTTCAATGGGAGAACTTGGGCTGAGAAACGAGACATGGGGCAGAGAAGGTGTCTAGGACAAGGTGCCATCTAAACTGAGCCTAAAAGAATAAGAAGTTGATTAAAGCTAAACAGGAAGAAGGTGTTCCAGAAACAGGGAACAGTAGGTACAGGAGTCTAGAGCTACACTGTCCAACAGAGTAGCACAAACCAACATGACTACTGAGTACTTGAAATATGATTACTGAGAATGTGAATTCTTAATTTTATTTCATTAAAATTTAAATTTAGGGGCTTCCATGGTGGCACAGTGGTTGAGAATCTGCTTGCCAATGCAGGGGACATGGGTTTGAGCCCTGGTCTGGGAAGATCCCACATGCCGTGGAGCAACTAGGCCCGGGAGCCACAACTACTGAGCCTGCGCGTCTGGAGCCTGTGCTCCGCAACGAGAGAGCCTACGACAGTGAGAGGCCCGCGCACCGCAATGAAGAGTGGCCCCCACTCACCGCAACTAGAGAAAGCCCTCGCACAGAAATGAAGACCCAACACAGCCAAAAATAAAAATTAATTAATTTTTTTTAAAAAGTTCTTTATATAAAATTTAAATTTAAAAACTGAAGCAGTTCAGCATGGTAACGATGTCAATGTTCCCTAAGTTGATCTCCCCAAGTTTTAACAGGATTCCTATCAAAATCCCAGAAATTTTTTTTTTTTTAGACATAGACAAACTTATCCTAAAATGTATATGGAAAAGGAAGGGCCCTAGAATGGCCAAAACAGTTTTGAAAAAGAAAAAGTGACAGGAATCACACTTCCTGATGTTAGGGCTCACTATATCGCCATAGCAAACAAGACAGTGTGGTGAAGCATAGACACAAAGGTCAATGGAAAACAGAGAACCCAGAAACAGACTCACAGAAACATACCTAACTGATTTTTTAGGTGCAAAAGCAATTCAATGGAAGAGAAACAGCCTTTTCAAGAAACGGTGCTGAAGCAACTGGACATCCATAGGCCAAAAAATGAGCCTTGAGTTAAACCTCACACCATATGCAAAAGTTAATTCAAAATGAATCACTGCCTTAAATGTTAAATGTAAAACTATAAAGCTTTCATTAAAAAAAAAATTGGAGCAAATCTTCAGGACCTGGGAGGACACCAAAAACATGACCCATAAAAGGAAAAAAAAACAGTAAGTTGGACTTCATCAAAATTTAAAACTTTTGCTCTGAAAAAGATCTTGTTAAGAGGATGAAAAACAAACTATAGACTAGAAGAAATATGTACAAACCATGTATCTGACAAAAGACTAGTATTAGAATATATAAAGAATTCTCAAAACTCAAGAGAAAGAAAATCTAATTAGAAAATGCGCAAAGGCATGAACAGACATTTCACCAAAGACAACATACAGATGACAAATAAGCACATGAAAAGATGTTCACCATCTTAGTCTTTAGGAAAATGCAAATTAAAACACAATGAGATATCACTATACACGTATCAAAATGGCTAAAATTAAGAACAGTGACAATAAACACTAATGAGGATGTAGAGAAACTGGTCAATTATACATTACAGATAGGTATATAAAATGGCAGTCACTCTAGCATATAGCTTGGAAATTCCTTTCAAATGGATTTACCATATACCCCAGCAATTGTACTCTTGGGAATTAACCCAGAAAAATGAGGACATTTTATACAGGAGTTTATATACAAATGTTCATAACAGTTTTATTCATAATAGTCAAAAACTGCAAACTACCTAAATGTCCTTCAGTGGACAGTGGTTTAACAATGGTTAAACCAACTGTGGTACAACTACACCATGGAATATTACTCAGCAATAAAAAAGGAACTGTTGCTACACAAAGCAGTTTGGATGAACCTCAAGGGAATTGTGCTAAGGGAAAAGGCAAACCTCTAAAAGTTACATGATACCATTTATATAACATTTCTGAATAACAAAATTATTAAAATGGAGATCAGATTAGTGGCCAGGGATTAGGAATGGGGTAAATGTGCCTACAAAGGGGTAGCACAAAAAAGCCTTCTAGTGATGGTACATATCTATTTTCATTGTGGTGGTGCTTACCTATCCATATAAAATTGCACAGATCTATAACACACACACACACACACACACAAAGTGCATTTATAACTAGAGGAATATGAATACGTTCCCTGGACTGTAAACAATGCCAATTGCTTGGTTTTGATATTATACTATAGTTATACACGATGTTAACACTGGGCAAAGATGGGTCAAGACCCCTGTACATTTCTTTGCAACCTCCTATGAATCTATAATGAATTCAAAGTAAAGTTAAAAAAAAAAACAACTAGCATAAAATATCTTCCCAGTAAACACAACTTTCTTGTTTTGATTTCAGTTTAACAGTTGCTTTGTGTAAGATATTGTTACTGTATTATACTAAGGGAAGGGGAGTGCAAGCATTATTTCTAGTATTACACACAAGCATATTAACCAATCCAGTTAGTGTGAATGGATTGGTTCAGCTCAAGTGATGTTTTTATGGGCACCAAGGTAATGTGTATTAGAATACTTTATGCAAGACAGAATGACTGACAGTGATACCTATTAATTGGTAATTAAATCAAAATACTTACTTTTAAAGTTAAAATATAATTAAATTTGTTTTTTAAGCTTAAAAATTTAGTATGGACAACTTTTTAAATTTAATAGAAAGGCATATTATTGATGCAGAATTGAGTAGATGCAAAAGCTAGTACGATGACAAAAACATTAAAAAAGAAAAGAAAAAAAAAAAAAGGACTGGAAGCAGGTACTACAAATTTCATGATGAATGGCAACTGCAATTTACTAGAGCACAGCAAAATGAGAAGGCTGTTTGTTTTTGTGCTGGTTATTAATTTACAGCCACAGCTCCAAATTCGCTCAAAGCCTGCTCTGTGAAATGCATCTGGGCCCTTTAACTATTCTTCCTTTGCCAGCAGGCTGGATGTTAAGCTGTGTCAGGAGAAGGCATGGGAGAGTGCAGGAGGAAGGTTTTGCCTCCTTATTCCGGAGTGCTTAAGCGTGCACAGCTTTCTCCAGACCCGCTCCTGTAGCACTCGCATCTCCTGAGGTGCCTGGTAGCCAGCAACAACCAGCAGCCCACAGCGCCTCTAGTCACCCCCCTCAGAGGTCCCCAGTGAGACACCTCCCTGTAAACAGCTTTCCTCAGCACCCTTAGGTGTTAATTTCTGGCAAGTTCTGCCAAGAGCGCACCACAGCAACTTCTCTGCCATCCAGACAGCTATTGCTGTGCCCTCTCCAACAAGGTCTGGCTCTCAGCTGGAGTGGGGGGACCCGGCTTTGTGCACTCTCTCTCAGCCCTGAGGGGAGTGGTTGCTCCTTTTATGTTACTCCTATTCTCTTCAATTCTTCCTAGCCAATCTCTTGTTATTCCAATCTCCTGTTATAATTACTAATTCTTTATATTACACTTTCCTATTCAAATTACTGTGTGGTTTCCCCTGCTGATTGGTCCCAGTCATGTAAAAAAGTATTTTTAAGATAAGAGACAATCTGAAGAGACATTTTTAGTAAACAGTGATTTTGATAAGTTTCCTTTCAAAAGTTAAAAAAGAACTGATAAAATTAGTTACCTAAAATCAGAATTACATGTCAAGTAAAGAAATTTTAAACAATTTTTAATAAGATCTGAGCCTGTAGCTTTGGCCAGCTATGAAACAAATAAAATCAAGTGCACTGAGGCACAGAGGGTCCAGAGATATAACTCCTTCTGGTTGGGAGTAGAACAGTCAAATAAGTTTTTGACTCTACTTCCCTTACCAGATACTTAGTCTACCAGGCAGTCTGCTCTGGTCTGTGCTTCACCCAAACACAAAGCTGCCATTCAGTAGGCTCAGCAGGAAACATGGGAAATTATAGGTTAGGTACATGTGAAATATGTAAGGGAGATAGAGTATATAGGGGAAAAAAACAGAGTTTGAACCTACCAGAGTAGTTTCGTCATTTAACATACAGCACAAACCTACAACTATTTATGTATATTGTCTGGCAACGCTTTTTTATTTTGTCATCGACTCTTTTGGCACCAGTGTTAAAAAAAGGCATCTTGAATAAAAAATTAAGTACAGAATTTCCATTTCTTAAAAAAATTTGATAATAAATGTGCAACATGGATACTACTGCAGGCAGTATCACTGACCACATGAAAAGCAGCAGATACAAATTCACTGATTCAGCACCGGTATCTACTTTAAAGTTATAATGAAGTATTTTAAGAAGACTGTGCATGGAGACAACCTAACATGTGTAGCTATAGACACTATGTTTACACGTTACACTAGAAGCATTTTTTTCAATTAGATCAAATCCCTAATCATCTAAATTAATTTTACTCATTTCTACTCAATTATCGTATGCTTAAATAAAAAGCAATCATTGTTAAACTGTTTGCAAAAGAGTAACTTTGCAAAAAGTTGAATGATGTTAGCTTGGTATCAGTGATACCAGATGCTTCAAATAGAAAACCAATTAAATAACAGCTTGATTTCTTTATCCAATTCATGGAATCAAAGTAAAGCTATTAGAAATTCATTCTTAAAGGTGAAATATCTGACACTATTGAGCTACTATAAATTCTGTTTAAAAGTTCAACATGAAAGATAAAATTACTTGTTTTTACAGTGATAACATGAATATAACTTTTGGTAGAGCAAAACACCAAGAAAAAAAAGTTATTATTAAATTTAGAGACCCTTAGAGAAGCAATGTACTTGGCATTGGTTGTGGTATGTACATAATTTATAACTATGCCCAAACTGTGATATTCTACTAATCAAAGCAGAATCTGTTGTCAAAACTGATACATTTTTTTAAAAACTCTGTAGTTTATACAGAAAGAATAATCTACAAAATCTTTACAACAAGGTTGACATTGAATGCAACAATTCAGCATTGCTGTACAAACTTTCTTTGTGCTATCACGTACAAATTTTAGAAATATTGGACCTTTTAAAAACCTAATTTATAAATCAACTTAAGTGTCCTACAAAGATACTGAACTTTTTTGTAAAGGAGTTCCTTACATTTTGGTTGCATTTTGTTCAAATCAGTAGGAATTCTTCAAATATGAGACAAAGAAGCAAAAAGCTTAAGCTTTTAACTCTTAACAAACGGCATTTTTTGAAAATAAAGCTTATAAACAGGAAGACTGAGATTTACTGCTACAAAAACAAGAAACAATCAATAAATTAAAATTAAATTTTAAGAGCACAAATGGTATACAAGACTTAACTATGAAATTCTATCATTGCATATTTATCTCAACTTCCGGGAAAATTTTTTTTTTTTTTTTTTAAGCAAGATAACTTCTTTCGTTTTTTTTTTTTTTAATTTATTTAATTTATTTATTATTGGCTGTGTTGGGTCTTAGTTGCTGCGTGCGGGCTTTTTCTAGTTGCGACGAGCAGGGGCTACTACTCTATGTTGTGGTGCATGGGCTTCTCATTGTGGTGGCTTCTCCTGTTGCAGACCACGGGTCTAGGCACGCGGGCTTCAGTAGTTGTGGCACGCAGGCTCAGTAGTTGTGGCTCGTGGGCTGTACAGCGCAGGCTCAGCAGTTGTGGCGCACGGGCTTAGCTGCTCCACGGCATGTGGGATCTTCCCGGACCAGGACTCGAACCCATGTCCCCTGAACTGGCAGGCGGATTCTTAACCACTACACCAGGGAAGCCTCCTGGGAACAATCTTTTGAAGGATCTCCAATATTTATAGTTGGACGTATTTATATTCATACCAAAATGGATGAAAATTTAAAAGGCCTATGATTTTGGATCATCTGAATCCGACAAAACATTCAAAATAATCAATAAATAAAGACAATTTATCTAACAAGTTTTGTCTTATAAAAATATTTGTTGGGACTTCCCCGGTGTCCAGTAGATAACACTGTGCACTTGGGGTGGGAGAGAAGTCAAGATGACAGAATAGGAAGACGCGGAGTTCACATTTCCTCACAACTAGGGCACATACCAGGTGGGGGCTTGGACACCTAGAGGGACGGGAGAAATACCCACGCAACTGGGTAGGACACGGGAGGTGAAGGATGGGGGAAGTTAAAGTAGAGGCAGGTCATGACTGGCACCCCTGAGGGGCGGCTGGGGGAGGGGAGGGGCTCCCAACATCAAAGAGGCCCACCCACAGAGCAGCAATCAGTGAGGACAGGGAGAGACCTTGAGGGAATCAGGGGATTGAAGGGGAACATGGCTAGTGACTCCCCCAACCGCTTGGGCCCCGGCGAGCCAGCTGGGGTCCTGGGCCTAAACCTCAGCCCTCCAGGGCCCCCCTCTGGCCGAGTGGGTCCTGGGGGCGTGGGAGTGAGGGAGAGGGGGAGGAAAAGTGGAGGTGTGAGGGGACCGGCACCCCTGAGGGGTGGTGGGGGGAGGCGTTCCCACACTCTGAGGGGCCCACCCACAGAGCGGGGAGTCACAGGAATGACGAGAGACCATCCGGGGATCAGAGGGGAATGCAACCAGCGTTTCCCCTGTCCACTCAGGCCCCCGTGAGCCTGCTGGGGTCCCAGGACTGAACCTCCACCCTTCAGGGCCCCCTCCATCTGTGCTAAGCCAAGGCCCCACCCCCCACCTAAGCCCCGCCCCCTGCCTGAGCCCCACCCCACCCCCACCAAGGCCTTTTCTGGCCTTTGTGGCTCTTGTTTCATTTATATTTTTATTTTTTCTAACATTTTTTGTTTTTCTAATTTTATTTTATATTTTATTCTTTGTCTTTTTTTTTTTCCCACATGGCTTGCGGGATCATAGTTCTCAGGCCAGGGGTCAAGCCTGAGCTCCTGTGGTGGGAGCGCTGAATCCGAATTGCTGCTAACAGAGAACCTCAGATGCCGGGGAATATTAATCGGTGTGAGGTCTCCTGCAGGTCCTCATCTCAGCACCAAAACCCAGCTCTACCCAACTGCCTGCAAACTCCAGTGCTGGACACCTCAGGCCAAACAATCAGTAAGACAGGAACACAGCCCCACCCATGAAAAAAAAAAAAAAAGAGATGACAAAAAAATGTTACAGGCAAAGGAGCAAGGTAAAAACCTACAAGATCAAATAAATGAAGAGGAAACAGTCAACCTACCTGAAAAAGAATTCAGAGTAATGACAGTAAAGATAATCCAAAATCTCAGAAATAGAATGGAGGCATGGATTGAGAAAATACAAGAAGTGTTTAACAAGGACCTAGAAGAACTAAAGAACAAACAGTGATGAACAACACAATAACTGAAATGAAAAATACACTAGGAGGAATCAATAGCAGAATAACTGAAGCAGAAGAACGAATAAGGGAGCTGGAAGATAGAATGGTGGAAATAACTGCTGAGGAACAGAATAAAGAAAATAAACATAAAAAGAAATGAGAACAATCTCAGAGACCTCTGGGACAACATTAAACACTAAAACATTTGAATTATAGGGGTCCCAGAAGAAGAGAAAGAGAAAGGGTCTGAGAAAATATTTGAAGAGATTATAGTCGAAAACTTCCCTAACATGGGAAAGGAAATAGCCACCCAAGTCCAGGAAGTGCAGAGAGTACCATACAGGATAAACCCAAGGAGAAACACACCAACACACATACTAATCAAACTAACAAAAATTAAATTCAAAGAAAAAATATTAAAAGCAGGAAGGGAAAAGCAACAAGTAACATACAAGGGAATCCCCATAAGGTTATCAGCTGATTTTTTCAGCAGAAACTCTGCAGGCCAGAAGGCAGTGGCAGGATATATTTAAAGTGATGAAAGGGAAAAAACTACAACCAAGATTACTCTACCCAGCAAGGACATCATTCAGATTCGATGGAGAAATCAAAAGCTTTACAGACAGGCAAAAGCTAAGAGAATTCAGTACCACCAAACCAGCTTTACAACAAATGCTAAAGGAACTTCTCTAGGCGGGAAACAAGAGAAGAAAAAGACCCAGAAAAACAAACCCAAAACAATTAAGAACATACATATCAATAATTACCTTGAATGTAAATGGATTAAATGCTCCAACCAAAAGACAGAGAGTGGCTGAATGGATACAAAAATAAGACCCATATATATGCTTGTCTACAAGAGACCCACTTCAGACCTAGGGACACATACAGACTGAAAGTGAGGGGATGGAAAAAGATGTACCATGCAAATGGAAATCACAAGAAAGCTGGAGTAGCAATTCTCGTATCAGACAAAATGACTTTAAAATAAAGACTGTTATAAAAGATAAGGAAGTACACTACATAATGATCAAGGAATCAATCCAAGAAGAAGATATAACAATTACAAATATTTACGCAACCAACACAGGACCATCTCAATACATAAGGCAAATGCTGCCAGCCATAAAAGGGGAAATCGACAGTAACAAAATAACAGTGGTGGACTTTAACACACCACTTACACCAATGGACAGATCATCCAGACAGAAAATAAATAAAGAAACACAAGCTTTAAATGACACAATAGACAAGATAGATTTAATTGATATTTATAGGACATTCTACCCGAAAGCAGCAGAATACACTTACTCCTCTAGGGCGCACAAAACATTCTCCAGGATAAATCACATCTTGGGTCACAAAACAAGCCTTGGTAAATTTAAGAAAACTGAAATCACATCAAGCATATTTTCCGACCACAATGCTATGAGATTAGAAATCAATTACAGGAAAAAAACTGTAAAAAACACAAACACGTGGAGGCTAAACAATAAGCTACTAAATAACCAAGAGATCACTGAAGAAATCAAAGAGGAAGTCAAAAAACACCTAGAAACAAATGACAATGAAAACACAATGACCCAAAACCTATGGGACACAGCAAAAGCAGTTCTCAGAGGGGAGTTTATAGCAATTCAATCTCACCTCAAGAAACAAGAAAAATCTCAAATAAACAACCTAAGCTTACACCTAAAGCAAACTAGAGAAAGAATAACAAAGAAAACCCTAAGTTAGTAGAAGGAAAGAAATCATAAAGATCAGAGCAGAAACAAATGAAATAGAAATGAAGAAAACAATAGCAGAGATAATAAAACTAAAAGTTGGTTCTTTGAGAAAGAAAATTGATAAACCTTTAGCCAGATTCATCAAGAAAAAAAGGGAGAGGATTCAAATCAATAAAATTAGAAATGAAAAAGAAGTTACAACAGACACTGCAGAAATACAAAGCATCATAATAGACTACTACAAGCAACTCTGTGCCAATAAAATGGACAACCACACAGAAATGGACAAATTCTCTGAAAGGTACAACTTTCCAAGACTGAACCAGGAAGAATTAGAAAATATAAACAGACCAATCACAAGTAATGAAATTGAACTGTAATCTAAACTCTTCCAGCAAATAAAAGTCCAGGACCAGATGGCTTCACAGGGGAATTCTATCAAACATTTAGAGAATAGTTAACACCTATCCTTCTCAAACTCTTCCAAAAAACTGCAGAGGGAAGAACACTGCCAAACTCGTTCTATGAAGCGACCATCACCCTGATACCAAAACCAAAGATATCACCAAAAAAGAAAGTTACATACCAGTATCACTGATGAACACAGACACAAAAATCCTCAACAAATTTCTAGCAAACAGAATCCAACAACACATTAAAAGGATAATACACCAAGATCAAGTGGGATTTATCCCAGGGATACAAGGATTCTTCAATATGTGCAAATCAATGTGTTACACCATATTAACAAATTGAAAGAATAAAAACCACACGATCATCTCGATAGATGAAGAAAAAGCTTTGACAAGCTTTTGACTACCTCTTTTGACATAGAGGTAGGTTCCCTCTATGCCCACCACAGTGTTTGCTGTGGGCATAGAGGCAACCTACCTCAACATAATAAAGGCCATATATGACAAACCCACAACAAACATCCTTCTCAATGGTGAAAAACTGAAAGCATTTCCTCTAAGATCAGGAACAAGACAAGGATGTCCACTCTCGCCACTATTATTCAATATAGTTTTGGAAGTCCTACCCATGGCAATCAGAGAAGAACAAGAAATAAAAAGAATACAAATTGGAAAAGAAGAAGTAAGACAGTCACTGTTTGTGGATGGCGTGATACTATACATAGAGAATCCTAAAGATGCCACCAGAAAACTACTAGAGCTAATCAATGAATCTGGTAAAGTAGCAGGATACAAAATTAATGCACAGAAATCTCTTGCATTCCTATACACTAACAATGAAAGATCAGAAAGAGAAATTAAGGAAATAATCCCATTCACCACTGCAACAAAAAGAATAAAATACCGGAGGAAAACCACAGTGGGGTGGGGATGGTGGTGTGCTGAATTGGGCGATTGGGATTGACATGTATACACTGATGTGTATAAAACTGATGACTGATTAAAAAAAAAAAAAGAATAAAATACCTATAAGTAAACTTACCTAAGGAGGCAAAAGACCTGTAACTCAGAAAACTATAAGACACTGATGAAAGAAATCAAAGGTGACACAGGCAGATGGAGAAATATACCATGTTCTTGGATTGGAAGAATCAATATTGTGAAAATGACTATTCAACCCAAAGCAATCTACAGATTCAATGCAATCCCTATCAAATTACCAATGGCTTTTTTTTTTACAGAACAACAAAAAATCTTAAAATTTGTGTGGTGACACAAAAGACCCCCAAGTAACCAGAGCAATCTTGAGGGAAAAAAACGGAGCTGGAGAAATCAGACTCCCTGACTTCAGACTATACTACAAAGCTACAGTAATCAAGACAATATGGTACTGGCACAAAAACAGAAATATAGATCCATGGAACAGGATAGAAAGCCCAGAGATACACCCACGCACCTATGGCCAACTAATCTATGACAAAGGAGACAAGGATATATAATGGAGAAAAGACAGCCTCTTCAATAAGTGGTGCTGGGAAAACTGGACAGCTACATGTAAAAGATGAAATTAGAACACTCCCTAAAACAATACACAAAAAGAAACTCAAAATGGATCAAAGACCTAAATGTAAGACCAGACACTATAAAACTCTTAGAGGAAAACATAGGAAGAACACTCTTTGACATAAATCACAGCAAGATCTTTTTTGACCCACCTCCTAGAGTAATGAAAATAAAAACAAAAATAAACAAATGGGACCTAATGAAACTTAAAAGCTTTTGCACAGCAAAGGAAACCATACACAAGACAAAAAGACAACCCTCAGAATGGGAGAAAATATTTGCAAACGAATCAATGGACAAAGGATTAATCTCCAAAATATATAAACAGCTCATACAGCTCAATATTAAAAAAACAAACAACCCAATCAAAAAATGGGCAGAAGACATAAATAGACATTTCTCCAAAGAAGACATACAGATGGCCAAGAGACACATGAAAAGATGCTCAACATCACTAATTATTAGAGAAATGCAAATCAAAACTACAGTGAGATATCACCTCACACTGGTCAGAATGGCCATCATTAAAAAAATCTACAAACAATATATGCTGGAGAGGGTGTGGAGTAAAGGGAACCCTCTTACACTGTTGGTGGGAATGTAAATTGATACAGCCACTCTGGAGAACAGTATGGACGTTCATTAAAAAACTAAAAATAGAACTGCCATATGACCCAGCAATCCCACTACTGGGCATATATCCTGAGAAAACCATAATTCAAAAAGACAAATGTACCCCAACATTCACTGCAGCACTATTTCCAATAGCCAGGACCTGGGAACAACCTAAATGTCCAAAAACAGATGACCGGATAAAGATGTGGTACATATACACAATGAAATATTACTCAACCATAAAAAGGATGAAATTGGGTCATTTGTAGAGATGTGGATGGACACAGTCTGTCATACAGAGTGAAGTAAGTCAGAAAGAGAAAAACAAATATCGTATATTAATGCATATATGTGGAATCTAGAAAAATGGTACAGATGAAGCTATCTGCAGGGCAGGAATAGAGACACAGATGTAGAAAACGGACATGTGGACACAGCGCGGGAAGGGGAGTGTGGGAAGAATTGGGAGATTAGGAGTGACATATATACACTACCATGTGTAAAACAGATAGCTAGTGGGAACCTGCAGCATAGCACAGGGAGCTCAGTTTGGTGGTCTGTGATGACCTAGATGGGTGGGATAGGGTGTGGAGTGGGAGGGAGGTCCAAGAGGGAGAGGATATATGTATACATACAGCCGATTCACTTCGTTGTACAGCAGAAACTTACACAACATTGTAAAGCAACTATACTCCAATAAAAAAAAAAGTTAAAAAAAAAAAGACCCCACACTTCCATTGCAGCGGGCACAGGCTAGATAGATCCCTGGGTGGGGAACTAAGATCCCGCATGCCGCGCGACACGGCCAAAAAAAAAAAATTTGTCAAAAAAAGCTACTATAAATGGAGATAAAAAGACAGTACCTGTTAAAATATTGTGGCTTAAATATTTATACAATTCCAATACAAAAAATATTGATTTGAAAATATCCTCCATCGAGCAGAATTTGCCCTGAGCTTCTTTGATATCTCAACATTTATAGAAAGATAGTTTTCTCAATTAAGGAAGTCAACAATTTAAATGCATTAGTCATAAAATGTAACTTTGATAAAGTTTGTTGCAAGCAATTTTAAGAAAAAAATTTAAATAACAAAACCATATTGCAAAACCTATATTCTTCAGAAAAAATGACACGTTACAGACAACAACATCTAAAAAGAAAGTACTTTAATATATCCCAAGAGTAATTATTCTATTTATGTTCTTTTTGTAATGGTCATATAATCATTATAAAGGCCATTTTTTTTTGGCCTTAAACAGATATATATAATTTTTATATTTTAAAAACTTATTTTTGTGAACAGTTTTCATAAAGAACTATTTTATAGCTCTATCAGTATAATAAACCAAATTTATAAGTCAATAAATATACATTTCAGATGTGTATGTGTGTTTTATGATTTTTAGTACTTCTAAACTTCCACGTGTCCCAGTTTTAACAAATTATACAATCAAATTCAGACATGAGATAAAACTGCACATTGAAAAAGACCAGATCAACTATACTTCAATAAAAACTTTAAGAAGCTTAATGAACATCAATATATAAAAATAAAATAGCTTCTTGATACATATCATTCTAAAAAAAAAAGACAGAATGTTACTAGCCAAAACAAAAAATGCCATGTTATTCCCCCATCTCTTTTTTAACTAGATCATCTATCATCTAGTGGTCAAAAAACAAACAAACAAAATACCTTGGTCTATTTACATTTTCACAAAATTTCCAAATCTTTATATTGATGTTTTTCAGGTCATTGTTCATCTAATTCATGCTTTCCCAAGTAATCTACCATACCTATGTAAAAGCTGCATACTCTTTAAAATTTTATGCAAAGTATACTGCTTTATAAGAACCACAAACATTAACTCAAACACAATAATGTATTTGGTAGCTATCTGCCTTGTAAGATTGTGAACTCCAGCAAATGAAGATTACATCTGGTGAATTTTTTTTTTTAACACTATGAATTATCAATGTTGAGGGCAGTATATGAAGCATGGTAAATATTTAACAAACATATACAGAATGAATGAATTTCTCTCTCTCTTTTTTTTTTTTTGCCACACTGTGCAGCATGCAAGATCTTAGTTCCCCAACCAGGGGTTGAACCCTAGCCCCCTACACTGGGAGCGTGGAGTCTTAACCACTGGACCGCCAGGGAAGGCCCCAGAATGAATGAATTTCTTAAATTGAGACAGGGAAGATTACAGAGAAGACCTGACAGTGATAGAGAAGGGAGGCAAAACACAAAACAGTCAAGAGAGCATGAGGTGGCCATTCACACAGAAGAAAGTATGTTGACTCAATTCCTTAATTTCTAAAATAAAGTCGAATAAAAGTCCACATATTTGGTTTCACACATTTATCTATAAATAGTAAATAACTGAACTCAATCTCCACTAAACTGGCTTACTAAGAAAAATGACATTTACCAAAACAAGTCTTTAAAACACTATTCAGGGGAAACCCATGAAACCTTCAAAAATGAATTTAAATTATATAAAAGAAATTGGGAAAAAAATTATTCTTTTTAAAATTTTAAAATGAGTGAAAACATTTAAAATGTTCTAAATAGCAATAACTATCTCTATCAGACAATACAAGTGTGAAAATTACTAGTAGAAATATGAAAAGACACTATTTCAGATAAAACTGAAATACAAAGTTTTCTGAATTTCATTCAGTAACGTGTTTCCAGATATCTTCTGCCATCACGTGGAAATTTTTGAAATTACACTTACACAAAAAATTCCTGTATCTGACTGGAGTATTCCAGTCAATACTATAAGGAATGAATGAATCCGGTTGTAAAAAAGGTAAATATTCTTAGAAGAATTTAGTGAAAATGACCATGCACAGTTGCTCCTAGTTTCTCTCTTCTTCCGGAGAGAAGATGGTGCTCATTGTAGCTTAAGGAAACTGCATGACAGACACTCAACTTCTTTTTCTGTTTCCAAGAGTCTTAGCAATTATGCCTGTCCTAGGACTCTCCCAGTTCATGATCTTAAATTTCCTAAATACTCTTTAATTATCTCTCTCCATTCTTAGGCACTTAAAACACTATATTAAATGGAAAAAGAAACAGATATTAAGCTACTTTAAATTGTCTTGAATCATTAGGAACCACAGATGCTTGATACAAGTTTTACACATAGCAAAAAAATAAAAATAAAAAAAATATATATATATATATATATTATATATATATATAAAAAACTGAACCAGAACATCCCTGGTGGCGCAGTGGTTAAGAATCCGCCTGCCAATTCAGGGGACACGGGTTAGAGCCCTGGTCCGGGAAGATCCCACATGCCACGGAGCAACTAAGCCCATGTGCCACAACTAAGCCTGCACTCTAGAGCTCGCAAGCCACAACTACTGAGCCCGTGTGCCACAACTACTGAAGCCCACATGCCTAGAGCCCATGCACCGCAACAACAGAAGCCACCACAACGAGAAGCCCGTGCACTGAAATGAAGAGTAGTCCCCTCTTGCCGCAACTAGAGAAAGCCCGCGTGAGGCAACGAAGACCCAATGCAGCCAAAAATAAATTAATTAATTAATTAAAAAACTGAACTAGCTATTCATGCATTCATATGCCTAGTGACTTGACAGCATATCTAGATAAAAACATGGATTAAAGTGCTTGGAATAAGCCTAGTACACTATGAAATATAACACTGAATTCTCATTTATTTATGAAATATAATTTAAGAATTCCCATAATCAGGATAAAAGCCTTTGCTTAAACTATTAATCTTTATAAACTATAATTCACATATTTGGTTAACTTTTTATCCAACATGTTTGGTCTTCATCTGAAAAATCACACATTTTTCTTTTGGAGGAAAAAACCAAGATTTACTGAGCATCTATCATAAGCAAAATACTGTCCTAGGAGCTTTAAAGTACACAAAGAGGGACTTCCCTCGTGGCGCAGTGATTAAGAATCCGCCTGCCAATGCAGGGGACACAGGTTGGAGCCCTGGTCTGGGAAGATCCCACATGCCGCGGAGCAACTAAGCCCATGCACCACAACTACTGAGCCGGCACTCTAGAGCCTGCAAGCCACAACTACTGAGCCTGCGTGCCACAACTACTGAACCCGCACGCCTAGAGCCTGTGCTCTGCAACAAGAGAAGCCACCATAATGAGAAGCCCACGCGCCGCAATAAAGAGTAGCCCCTGCTCGCCCCAACTAGAGAAAGCCCGTGTGCAGCAATGAAGACCCAACGCAGCCAAAAATAAATAAATAAATTTATTTAAAAAAAAAAAAAGTACATAAAGATACGTAAAACATAGTTTTCATCCTCAAGGAATTTACCCTCTACTAGCACCAAAAAGGATGTACACAAATAACTATAATACACTGTAGAAAGCATTAAGAAAACAAAAATACAAAATAATGTTTTAGGAAATTAGAAGACAGAGTTTTGCTTTTTACTGGGAGAATTAAGAAAGAGTTGATAGCAAAGGATTGATTGGAGCTGTTATGAAAGACATTTTAGGATTTGGCTATACAGAATAAGACAGGAAAACATTTAGGGCAAATGACTAGTGAGGCCAAGACAACTTAAGGCCACATTCAGAGAACAATGCTCAGTTGAACATGACTGGAACTTAGGAAACTTGACAAAGAATATTGAGATGTAAGGTAGGAAAAACATATTCAAGTCAGATTTTGCATAGTTTTGAACTCGGGTTAAAGAAAGGTCAATGGGAAAACAGTGATGGCTTTTGACGAGGGCAATAATATGATCAAAGTTGTGTTTTATAAGCTGACATTTAAAAGGGACTAAAGGCAAGATTATTTATGAAATTACTACAAACATCCAGAAGCAATGAGAATGGAGACAACAGGTCAGAGTTCTGATATGGTAAAAGGAATCAACCAGATTTGGCAACTAACTGGATATGGAAGATAGGAAAGAAGGAAGAACTAAGAATAATGAAATGACAAAATTTGTTTTCAGTACCTTCAAAACTCCTTCCTATCAAATCTCCTTCCTACCACACGCTACAGCTAAAATAGTTAACATTGAGAACTTACCATGTACAAGGCAACTATTGTGCATATATTGTCTAATTTAATCCTTAACCTTTGAAGTAAGTACTGTTGGTATTCCCATTTCACTGATGAGGAAACTGAGGCTTGGAGTGGTTAATCAAATTATCCAAGTTCACACAGTAAGTAGCTGGATGTTAATCAATGTCATTGTTAATCATTAAAGTGTTAGCTGCCAATAATTTAAAATGGAATCTCTCATAGGGTAATTATATTTTAAAAAGAAACTCAAAGATAAAAAGGTCTTCAAAATCCAACAGAACAGGGCTTCCCTGGTGGCGCAGTGGTTGAGAATCTGCCTGCCAATGCAGGGGACATGGGTTCGAGCCTTGGTCTGGGAAGATCCCACATGCCGCGGAGCAACTAGGCCCGTGAGCCACAACTACTGAGCCTGCGCGTCTGGAGCCTGTGCGCCGCAACAAGAGAGGCCGCGATAATGAGAGGCCCGCGCACCGCGATGAAGAGTGGCCCCCACTTGCCACAACTAGAGAAAGCCCTCGCACAGAAACGAAGACCCAACACAGCCATAAATAAATAAATAAATAAATAAATAAATAAAAATTTAAAAAAAGAAAAAAAATCCAACAGAACAGAGTCAGATTAAGGAACAGCAAGTAACAGGGTAGATATACTGGGTAGAGAACTGCCTAACAATCATAAATTGAATGGCTAAGGGAAAGAGAAGTTTCCTCCTGTAATCACACCACTCTTTGTTTGCCCTGCTGCCAGAAGACCAACATTCTCAACTACTATTCTTTAGAGTACAATGAGTCTTCTATCTTATACAGACTTGTACCAGACTTATAAACTCCTTACGGATACTGACCATTAATCTCTGTATCCCCTGAAAAATAGTAGGCATTGAATGAATCAGTGAACAAATAAACTCAGTTGGGCTCCTTCTGTCTAGTCCTCCCTAGTAGTGTGACCAACAGCCTCATACAATTCAAGACCTACATTTGAAGCAATTTCTCCATGTCCCATCTTGAACTTGTTGCTGAAACCTCTCCTCCTGATTCTTTGCTTTCTTTCCAGTTTTTCCTTAATAATGTCTTCTAGATTATCCCTGACACTCAACTTGTTAAGGCCATGAACAAACAAATGGCTGGCTTTATTTATATTAGAAGACGTGTCTCTACTAGAGTCTAGGACGTTTCCAAGGGTTCTCCAGCCCACTGACTTCTTCCTCAGTTACGAGGAAAGGCTTTACTTTCCATGGAATCAAACAGTACCCATGTTAAATCATGAGAGGCTTCTCCTTTGACTGACTATCCAACAGGTTGTGCAGCTGGCCTAAGAGATGGGGCCAAGTTCCCAATGCTCTAGACTTAAATTTGTATATACTTTCCCAGAGAAACAGTATAACAAATAGTAGTTAGGCTCCCAGACAGCCCTGCAGAAAAAGTCTATTTCACCACAGTACAGTTAAAATATTACACAATGGCAATTACATTTTTATTTTTTCATCATAAATATACACCATATTTATGCTATATTGTGGACTAAATAGCTGTTTATGGTTAATGCTGGTTAACAAGATTTCAGTATCCAAACTAAAAGAAGGATGAGTTATCATCCAAGTATTAAGCAGAGGAGTAAACTGCTGGGTATCACCAAACTACAGTTAAGTAGAAAACTAACAAACATAATTAAAAGCAACATATACGTCTACCTCTATAAGTACAGACTAAGATAGAGCAAAATTTTTAAAGAAAAAAATCATTAAGATTTGAGATTCCAGGTATACTTTTAAGAAAGAAAAGATAAAACTACTAAATAACTTTTTAAACTTTATATAACTTCACACTAGCTCTATTACTATTTAAGAAAATATAGTTTAAAAATTTACTGCAGTTCAATCTTAATATATGAACTTCTTGCCACCCCTTAATTAAAGGTGTAGAGCATATTTTGATAGCAAAATGCTATCTAAAATATGCTTTAGTTGAAAAGAATAGAATTAAAATAATCTGGTATGTCTTACTTCTCAAAAGTGCCAAATCTGAATTTGTTCTTCACAAACAGAAATTAAATTTTCTTCTTTTTAGACACATGCATCGACATTTGTAGACAAACCCTATTTAAAACAAATTTCATGTATGCAAATGCAGGTTTACACAAAGAAGGAAATTATGGGCTGATTATTCATTTTACAAAAGGATTAACAAAAGAATTTGTTTAAATAGTTAATCTGCCAGAATACTTAAATACAGTTAAAATTTTTAAAAATCAACTTATAAACAACTTTTCAGAAATGCACTCATAGCATAAAAGCAGTTACAAAAGTATCAAGCTTCCAAAACGTTATTATTACAATCTTTGTCCCAATCCCTTGACTAACCTAGCAGGTGACACAAAAAGATTAAATACAATAGCTGAAAATGGCACAGAAAAGCAAATTTTATATAGTTCTTAACTATATACATGTATGTCTCTCATAATCATTAATACTGGTTTCTTGTTAACTGTTTCTTTACTGCGTGCAGTGAAATTGCACGCAGAGGCTAGCAAACAATGAATCAATATGGCTGAAGGTGACCTAAGAAACACAGAGCAAAGGGTCTTCTCTGCCTTCATTGTGCAGGCAAGCCAGAGGTACAAAAGAAGAAAAATCCAAGAGATCCCATCAGCGTTGCAGCTTGTTTTTGATTTTTCCTTTGCAGTTTTCTAAGTGCTCTGAGATACAGAAGACAATGTCTGGGAAAAGGAAATCCAAATCTGATGATCCAGAAATGGAGCATTTTGGAACAACTAAGGGAAGCAGGAAGGATCCTAATGCTCCCAAGTAGCCACTACTGGGAGTGTTCTGTTCAGAGTTCCACCCTGAGATCAAATCCACAAACCCTGGCATCTCCACTGAAGACCAAACAGATGTGGAGTAATCTGATAGCAAAAAAAGCAGCCTTACAATAATAAGGTAGTGAGGCTGAAGGAGAAATAGGAAAAAGATTTGGCCAATGCAGGAAAATCTGATGGTGCAAAGGAGACAGATGTTGCCTAAAAAAAGGAAGATGAAGAGGATGACAGGAGGAAGTAAAGAAGAAGGGGGTTGAGAAAGAGGAGGATAGAGAAATAAACTTGAGTATCTAACTCCACATGAATTCCAGAGTAGGGAAGAACACAATAAACTTCTTGGAGATGGCTCTGCCCTCATTAGATTTAATTACAAAATTCGAATATAATCATACTGCAGTTTCTAAAAGTGCACTAGAAATTTTAAGTAATTTACATGAAGTAGCCAAGAGTGTTATTAGTACCCTGAAATTGTATCCAAGTTGTATATATTTCCAAATATTTTAAAATAAGACGTTTTTCTCACTCTGTGCATCTTGCTTAGCCTAGTAAAAGCATTTAAATATATTCATGGTGTTTTTTAAGTGGTGTTAACTATGGTTATTGGCTAGAAATCCTGCATTATCAACTGTACATATCTATACCTTATAGAATGAATAAGTAGGCAGCCAGGCTGGGAAGTGTGAGGCAGTGAACAAGGTACCTTTTGGAGGGGTTAGAGCTTTGGGTCTGTGCTGTAAGGCTGGACCCACTGATGCTGCATGCTGATGTTATTATACTTGTTTGTCTGTTTATAAATTTATTTATTTATTTATTTATTTTTGGCTGCATTGGGTCTTCATTGCTGTGCGCGGGCTTTCTTTTTAGTTGCAGCAATCCAGGGCTACTCTTCGTTGCAGTGCACTGTCCTCTCATTAAGGTGGCTTCTCTTGTTGCGGAGCACAGGCTCTAGGTGCGTGGGCTTCAGCAGTTGTGGCACGTGGGCTCAGCAGTTGTGGCTCGCGGGCTCTACAGCACAGACTCAATAGTTGTGGCACACGGGCTTAGTTGCTCCGCGGCATGTGGGATCTTCCCCAGACCGGGGCTCGAAGCCATGTCCCCTGCATTGGCAGGTGGATTCTTAACCACTGCGCCACCGGGGAAGCCCTATAGTTGTTTTTATATATACGTATTTGCCATGCCATCAGCTGCCATTCTTAGTTTGGAAAGGGGAAAGTTCCTATGAGAAGTGTGTGATTTTTTTTTTATTCAATGGGATAGTTTTAAACAAACTAGACAACTTCATCTTCAGCAAAGTGAAGAGTCACTGCAGCAAAGTCCAGAAAGCTTTGCTACTTAAACATACAATATACAACATTCTGCTATTTTTTTATGTTTATAATGATGAAATGTTTTTTGAAAAAAAAAAATAGACCATGTATATGTTTAAAATTATTCAAATAAAGCATAAATATTTTAGTGTTTGAAAGCTTAGAATTCAAAATTCAATTTATTTTAGAAATGCTTCAAGTTCTACTAATTTAGGATTAGGGAAGACCAAAAACTTCTAAATAAGATAAATATGATCCTCCCTTGGGAACTGAGCTAAAAAAAAATCAACACACAATGGGAAACATCTGAATTCCCTCAGGCCCAGAAGACCAATTAGGTAGCTTAATCTATCAACACACTGATAATAATGATAATGCTTTGGCAGAAAAAAATGTGCTTAAAATAAAAATAAAGTATCAAGAGGGGGCAAACTTCCTAATGTGTGTTCAGCACTGTCCAAGAAAAAAGGGCAGTGAAGCATGAGGACCCACAATGTTTTCTACTGTAAACTAAACGGATGTTTTCTACTACAAGGCCTGATGAAAAATCTCTCATGCCTACCCAGTTCCCATTATTTTAATTCCATGTTTACCAACCATGGCAACCTTATAAGCATTAATTCAGTTTCCTAGAAAGCTTAATAGAGGTCCACAATCCCTCACTTGCAATTCTGAAGTCAAAGAAGTTTCAAAAAACAAAAGCTCTTTCAGAACTCATCTGGTAGCAAATCCGGACCTAAATGGACATGAAGCGTTTATTTACTCTGCTTAATATGAACAGTCAAATGCTTTACTGCAGAAATATTAATGTACTTGATTACAGGGTACTACTCCAGATCCCACATGGGTGTGTCTTAAAATTCAATCATACTCCTTCTTACGTTTCTAAAATCTAAAAAATTCTAAATTCTGAGACACCTCTTAAAGAAGTGTCCCTGGATCTAAATATGAATATTCTGACTCCTGGAAAAGGAGAGCCCTCTTCATCAGCCCCCACTCCCCAACCCAGAGAAATCAGCATTCTAGCTTATACTTCAGTATTACATAAATTTAGTTAGTGTGAATCTGAAGTCAATATTTGATCATCTCTGGGTATGCTGATAAAGTCCAATTCCAAATGTACAAGATCAATTACCAGGACTTACAATGACAATCTTGGGTGGCACAAACCTACCTAGAATCTCCTTCCTAAGCCTACTGGTTTCCAAGCCACCTTCCATCCTCTCTGACCTGCCAGAAGACAAACCAACAGTTAACCAATTTCCTCTGCCAGTCCTAATACACTGTCAGCCTTCATGCAACCTTCTACAATACTTAGAAAAAGAAAAGGTAAAAAATGAAAATAGATTTCTAACAGTTATTAAGTAGCAACTTAATTTTGATTAAATTAAGTTACTGGAGAATTATGACTATTTAAGTATGATCTCTAAGAAATTAACATGAGAAGATTCTTCACGTTGCTTAAAAAGACAAAACTATACCAGATAGATGGCCCTGATGACTCTTCTGACCTCAGTTTAGACCCCTAAAGATTCTAAATTCTAAATATGTCTTCTAGTGGTTAAGGAAAAAAGAGTAACTAGATAAAGTTTAATTTTTAATCTATACATGTTTATTCTCTCCCAGCAATGCTTTGTAGTTTTCAGTGTAGAGGTCTGTACATCCTTTGTCTGAATTTTCCCTAAGCATTTCATATTTTTTGATGGTAAGTGATATTTAAAAAGTTTAATTTCTAAGTTTTCACTGCTAGTATATAAAAGTACAGTTAATTTTTATATATTGATCACGTATCATACAACCTTGCTAAACTGACTTATTAAATTCCAGAAGTTTTTTAGTAGATTACATCAAATTGTCTACATAATCATATCTCCTGTGAATAAAGGCAGTTTTATTTCTTTCTTTTCAATCTGGATGCCTTTTATTTCTTCTCTTATTTCAGTGGCCATTTACAATAACGAATAAAAAGTCTACACATTTAGATTGTTCTAATTTTACAAAACTCAGCAAGAAATAATTAAAATATATAGCTGACATTATTTATTAAACATGAAGAAGTCTAAGTTTAACCTACAAAATTTAAAGGGCAAAATTAGGAACTATATTTATAAGGTGCTAGTTGACTCAATGTATGTGTTTTCCTGTGCTTTGTGACACAAGACTGGTAACAAAAATGCTGAGTATATCCAACTGCATTGTTTAAAATCACATTTATTGGCTTTCTTATAATTACTAAAGTAGCACATGATCTGGAATTTTGAGGTACAAGGAAGAAAATTATAATCATCCTTAATCCCAGCACCCAAAGATAAACACTGTTTATTTTTAATTGTATCATGAGCAGTTTTTATACCATTAATTCTTCTGAAACACCATTACTAAGAGCTGCATACTAACCCATCCATCATATGGCTATGTTATAATTTCATTCTTCTGCCATCACTGGACATCTATACTGATATAAATTTTTCACTATTACCATATACATTCAACACAGCAGTTAAATTCATATATAAATCAGAGAATGACCTCTTATGAGTCCCTTTTGCCCATTCCTGTATTAAAGCTGTTAAGTGTTTTCCCAGTCCAAGCTAAGTTCTTTTTATACTAATGCTATCAATCATCTATCACATTAATCCCAAACACATTCCATTTGCCTTTTTATTTTAACTATTTTTTAATTCAGGAATTATTAATTTTATGTTAATGGTAAGTATTACAAAGAGAAATAAAATGTACTGTACTTTTATTGTCCGTGGTATCACTATGGTAACACATAACCCTAAAACTAAAAGATTAAAGAGAAAAATCAGTGGTGCCAATGAAAAGTGTAAAGTGGGTTAAGCCGTTTGATATAGTTTTAATTCATCTCCTAATATAATCATATCTTAGAGGTAAAAGAGAACTTTTTGGTCCATCTGTAATTTCAAGGGTAAAATATTACTTCCCTTACTAAGACAACTGAAGCCAAAAATCACACAGGAAATATATGTGCCTGACTAGCACAATAGTTTAACAGTTACATTGCAGCAACTTCTATTCTCATGTCATTAATGAAAAAAATCTTTGAGAAAGAAATGTGTCGCAATTAGCATCTTGGGCTAATAAACATACAAATAAATCATTACCTAAACAATACCTAAACATTTCCTAATTATGCTAGAGGTGTATTAGATAGAAACATGATTTAAAAAATCTTCCCTATCCCTTAGGAAAAATACCAAAAATGGAAAACAAACCAAATATACAAATAAACTGTAATAAGCAAACAAGCAAAATTCAGAGAAAAAAATATATAATCATTTTACTTTAAACAAAAGTTGAATAGTCTTTTGGAAACATTAATTTCCAAAATCTTAACTGATTTTCATGAGGTGAGAGCACAAGATTTTCATCGTGCTAGTTGTGTGGCACCAAACAAGTCAGTTTACTTCTACAGGCCTTAGTTTCTTCATCTTTAAAATGAAAAAACTGAGAATCCCCAGTTTGAGATGGCAGATTGGAGAAATCACAGAAGCTTATTTCTTATTTCTTCTCCCTTCCAAAACTCCACTGAACTGATAATAGAAAAACTTTTAAAGGAGAGATCCATAAAGACTAAGAAAGGAGCCATTAGAAGCCAAGAGATTTCAATAAGGTTCTCAAGATGGAAAACAGGTGGAGAAGTTTAACTAATAAAACAGCCTAAATAGAAGCAGCCACAGCTTAGAAAACAAAACAGAGAATAACAGCTGAAGATAAAGCCAAACTGCCAGAACCAACTGAACACAAACACCAGGAAGGTAAAGAAAATGAGGAGCAAGAAGCAAATCCAAGGGAGATTTACTGAAACTCTGTAATCCTAAAAGTCATTTTCTAATCAACAAGCCTACCTATATGCAGAGTTCTCAGTTTCTTATTGCTTTACTTGTAAATTTGGACAGATAACCAAATTCACAAGATACTTGAAACCTGAAAGATACCAAAATAAAATGAAAAATGTCCCCAGAACAGATAAATTAAGGAATAGTAAAGAATATATTGCTCTTTATTATAAGCCCTCCCACACTAATTTTTTTTAACCACATACATACATTACTTTGGTTTTTCAAAAAAGCTTAAGAGCATTAACCGAAAAAACAAGTTTACTGAAGCAATGTGAAGCCCCTTTCAATCAATTCTAATACTCCCTATGTAAAACTTCAGACACTTGTTCTTATTAAGCAACCGTAAAATAATTTATCTCATAAAATAATAAGTAAACCAGTAAAATCAATATTATGCCTATATATATAATCCTTCTATTAAATTCTATGCAAAAACTTACTTCAAATTCTTAAGTCTGTGTGGTATATAGACATACACACACCCCTATACACACACAGATCTGTTTTAGAACCATAATTACTAGCATATTAATATTATCATGCTATTACCATTATTTTAAATCTATAAATTCCAATAACTTTAAAATCACTTAAATAAAAGGACGTACCTCTATGTTCCAGTAATATAGTATAAAGTCAATAATATATGCAATGTTGATCAAACTATGATTTTAAAAAACATCTTAATTTACTTTATAACATAAGCACTGTTAAAACACATCTGACACCAATAAAAGTTAAGTATTTCTAAACAAAAAATACCGTAAAAGCTTCCAAATACTTCAGAAATGAAAACAACAAAAAAAAATTTTATGTTCCAAGGATATACTGTTTCAAATCCTCACCTTCACCCCTTTTTCAACCATTAGTTAAGGACCAGAGTATGGCTAAAATTTTTTAAGTGGTAAAGCTTAATGTAGAAAAAACACATGTGTGACATATCACCATTCAATAAACCATCACCATCCAATAAACCATCACAAAAACACTACACTGAGTAACATGCAGAATAAACAGTACAACTAAGAGGTTCCCAGATGACTCCCTCATACTTGGTAGATGATCCCCCACACATACAATCCATCTATTGGACAGAGAGGTAATTCATTCCTTTTCTCCCACAAACTAAAATACAAAGTTCAAATCAGGATGTTCAAAAGCAACAAAATGAGGTCCTCAAATTAAGTAAGAGAGACGTACAATTATAAAAACTGCAAAATACCCATCCAACCCTAATTATATTAAGTTAAGGAAACTCTAAATATAGATGACATGCAACGTAATCATACATTTTTTAATCTGATGATCCACTTCAAAGTCATAAGATATCTCACATGAGTTACAAATGGACAGTTACATGAAATTTGAAGCATTTCCTCCTCTCTAAAATGAATACAACAAAATAAAACAAAAAAGCAAATATTATGATAAAGACTATCATACAAATCTAAAGACTTAAACATAATCAGGAAGGGTAAAAGTATGTTCTTTTGCAGAAGTAGCTTAGGAACAATTGAGTACAGAAAAAGAAAAGAACACAACAGTTCCAGCACTACACTACTACCTTCATTGTCTTTAACTCCTAAAGGTTAGTTGTCTATCTTTGACCACTATCTATCTAGCTTCCCCTGTTACACCCAGCCTGGGCACTTTAATTCACACCTTTGGACCATCAATTACAAATAATGAATTCCAAATCTCTATCTCCAGCCACAATCTGTCTCCTGAGTATCAGAGTAAATATATCTCAGAACATCTCCACCTGACTGTCCCACCAGAATTTTTAACACAAAAATGTACCATACTGAACTCATCCCCCACCTGCTCCTCCTATATACTTATTCTGGTTATTGGTATCGTATTCCAAAACTTGAGAGTTATCCATCCTATGGCCACCCCTCTAATTAATCCTGTATCAGTCACCAAGTCAAATCCCATTCTACCTTAAAAAGGGTAACACAAAAACCCATACTCTCCATCCTCAGCACCTCTGTCTTGGTTCAGGCACATACATATTTGGGATTACTACATCTCTCCTAACAGTTCTCCCTACCTTCAATTTGTCTCATTCTTCAATCATTCCTTTCTATTGCTGTTAAAGTGATCTTTCTAGAATATAATTTGAATCATTTCACCACTGCTTAAAATCTTTCAATGATTCAAAATAAAGACCTAAAATCCTTAGCAGAATATCCTGTCTCTTGTCACCTCTTTAGCTTTCTCTCTTCCTTATCTCCCATGTAATACACTAAATTCTAAACACATCACTGCAGATCCTGGAAAAAAGTCATACTGTTTCTTACCTCAATACCTCTGCATAGGTTATTCCCTCTTTCTAGAGAGACTTTTTCTTGACAAGGTAACTCTGACCTGCTCAAACCTCAGCTCAGACATTACATGTGGCCTCAGCTTCCTCCATTCCCTCCTTGCCCCTACAGCACTTCAGAGACACCCTTTCATACTATAATCGTCTATTATACTCTAAACATGGACACCATAAAAGTAAAATACACATATTATTCATTGTTGTGTCCTACAATGCCTAGCACTTTGCCTGGCAATAAGTGATCAATAACTATTTAAAGAGTGTTTAAGCATTTTGCTTTTTCCAGAAACTTCCACTATAAACCTCCCCCAAGAGACACAGAGCAAAGCACCTACTTAAGGAAAACAATGGAAACCAGGCAAGAAAGCAACAGACATAAATAAATGGGGCAAAAAAATGAAAAATTAAACACACGGAGTCTTTTCAAAGTGGCTCCTAAGGAGCTGTTTTTTGTCTCACATTCTAACACAAACGTCTTTTACTTGCTATTTAATTTTCAACATTTATTCTAATTTCCCAGAAAATAGTGGTAAGAAGTTCTTCTCTCCACAACTGGGTCGGCACAGAAAGAAAAATGGAAAGCATTACCTAAAACAGCTATTCTTCAAAACTGAGCATAGTCAGAACTTTAAAAGTGCCATAATAAGTAAGACTCCCTGATCTACCCAGCCCCAATTCCACTTTTAACAGTTGTCCCCTAAAAGGCTTGGGAATAAGATTACAAGGGGTATTTTACTAACCAGTTATCAAACATCTCTCCCTGAACTTAACATTTTTTCTCTATGGTAAGGAATTACATAAATTCACTATTTACTCTGTAAATATGCATTTACATTTTTATCCTTAAGATAAAATGAAATACTTTGCTCTTACCTTCCCCCAAAGGTCCCTGAACAGAAATTTCCCGAGATGAATTTGCTCTAATATTTGCCACAGTTTTCTGTGATCACAGATGAAGGGAATAGAGAACTCTCCTCCCAATACTGAGTCCTCTCATATTGCTGAACCTTCCCCTTTCTCTTCTCCAGTGGTATCCATACCCAACTTTGCCTTTTAAAGTAAAGCAAATTCAAGTTCATAAGTAATTTTAGAAGTGTGTGAAAGAATCCCAGAGACCAAATGCCACATAGCACTAGGAGAGTTTTTTGTGGGTTTGTTTGTTTTTTTAAGCTGAATTCCTGACACCAAGTCTCCTCGGTTGATCAACACATTTTTTTTTTAAACGAGTTTTTTTTTAAATGTCTCTTTCCTCTAGCCTATTATCAATTTATTCTGGGTTCCTACTCTTTCCCTAAAAAGCTTCCCAGTTCTTAGGACCTCCCAAAGTGCCCTTATTTCTTCCCAACATAGAGCTAGACTTCTTCCTGTCCTGCCACAAACTGACTTGGCTTAAAAGATGTCACTTACATTTACATACACTAATTTAGAGGTGCATATTGTAAATAGTTATGATTTTACAGATAAGAAAATAAGACTAGGAAAAGTGATCTGACACTTATTTATTAAAATAAATGCCGGTACCTGAATTTGAATCCAGTTCTTCTGGCTTCAAGAGCAAGTTACCATATTAAAAGAAAGCAGTCTGCAGCAGTCTGCATTTTAAAAGAGTCAACTTCCCTGGCTCTAGGCAGCCTCACTACATCTAATACACACGATTTTTAGGCAAGTTCTAAATTTCACCATTGTCCTAAATGTCCCTCTTGCAAGCATCAATGAGTCTACAATAAAAATTCTGCAATTCAGTGAAAAAGTTCGGTGTTCACCCTAATGTTCACCCTGTGTTCACCCTTTATGATTTTTTTTTAAAAACAGACTTCAATAATCTCTGTAGCCATCAACTTTTTAGGCTGAAGAATTGCTTACCTCAGTTCTTAAACCAACAGTGCTTCATGCTTTCAAATACCTGTCGCTCTAATTGCCAATTTCATTCATTTCTTGATATTTGCAAATAACTAGGGGCAGTGCTGCATGGCTCCCAACCCCACGAAATACTCTAAATGAAATACTCTGAATATCATTTGACTTCACTCAAAAAAGGGAGGGAAAGTCAAAGGGTTAATCCCTAATGCATGTGTCTGCTTAAGATTTAGTGCAATGATGCAGAGCAATTCAACAGAATAACGTGACTTGAGACTACGAAGAAACGGACTTTCACCTGACTTACCTCTAACCAGCATTTTTGCCCACCGCTTGTAATTACCCCCAGTCTTATCCGATTTCTGTATCAGTCAACTGAGAATATTATTAAGACCCAACAAAGAGCACTGGGATTTTAAAAATAGTAATTATAGAAACAAGCCTCTAAAACTCTGAAAACGAGTAACGAGAAAACCATTAATTTATCAATAGGCGCTCGCTACGTGCAAGGCATTGCAGGAGACAAAAAGCTGCCAAACGGTAAGCTCTTTAAGCACTTGACGGTGACATTCAATTTTGTAACCTCCATCCTCACCCCTCCAGCGCCTGGCAAAACCTGAACTGAATTGGACACGCTGTTGTAACGGGATGTGCTCCAGCGAGGAACCCGTGGGATAAACAGACCAGCTTGGGACGTAACTTTGGGAAGTAGTGTTTGAACGGCTTTGCGCTGTTTAATTCAAACGGAACAGGCTGCCGCCGTGCTCGAGCTCGTGCGGCCCGGGGAAACCAGCCGGGTCAGGCGGTCTCTCCCAGAGACAAACCGGGACACCGCTGAGGGACCTCAAAGGTCTGGGGCGAAGAAAAGGGGGTAGTTACTTGCCTCCCATTCCTGCAAGAATCGCTCGGCCTCGTCAGAACCAACGGTCTTATGTCTCCTAAATTCGTCCTTCACGTACTGGTCACCAAGGGCTTTGAGGTCTGGGGGCAGAACCCGGTGCAGCAGCAAAATGCGCCGATACAAGGCCCGGACACGCGAGACGTGCCGAACAGACATAACTCCGCGCGTGGACCACAGGCCGCGCCTGCGCAGAAGGACCGCGCGCGCCTGTCCTCCTTACAAGCCGAGTATAAGTAACCCAAACACAAGCGGAAGAGGGCGCGCGGCTTTCATCCGGTTTGGTCCGGCCTAATATCAGGACCTTCCGGAAACGCGAGCGGCAGCGGCGGGCAGAAATGGGCCGGTCCTTCTCTGAAAGGGGCGTAGCTTTCGTGGAGCGCCAGCGCAGCGACCACTTAGGGGCTGCGTCTGGGGCGGAGGGGTCGTCACGCTTGCACGTCAAGCAGCCCACGCTTGTCACCCCTCAGTTACACCTCATCATCTTTACCATTCATCTTACCTCTTTCCCTCCTGATAAAGGCTTAAGAAAGGCTTCGTCAAAATCGGGCTCCTCCAGGAAGCCTTCCATGGTTGGCTAAAGACACTTCAGATGTCTTTGCAGTCTTCCTGCGTTCTGCGAGAGGGATCGGAATGGGATTAATCTCTCCATTCACGAGCCCACACACCCACGTACCTTGCACAGGGCTGTGCTCCTAATTTGTACCCTGAAGGCGTGGCCTGTTTCATGTAACTCAAGTGAGACCTGAGCCAGCAGGTTTCAATCCTTAGCTCAAGTCAAGTTGGCTTTAGAAGAATAGAGAACATTTTAAATGTATTGTGTCCAAGGCCACGATCCAGGAGATTCTGATTAAATAGTCTGAGATGAAAACGTAGAATCAGAACGTTCACAAATCTTCATCTTTTACAACGGCGATACTGAGAGTGTGACCAATCAAAGCTGGCAGCAGTTTGGCCTCGTTCTTTCTGTCCCATCACACCTTTGGACCTTCAACAAATCCTGATGGCTCCACCAACAAAATGTATGCAGAATTCGATCATTTCTCACTACTCCCTATTCCACAATCGTCTCTCTTTACCGGATGCTGTAGTCACTTTTTGTGTTTCTGCTTCTGCCATGATCAACTTTGATCGTGATCCACCTAAACTGTAACAGCCTCTGCTACTGGTAGTGTCTGGATGCCTTATAAATCCTTGCTGGTTCCCATCACTCTGACCGTACCTTTTTACATAGCTTTTTATTAAATTATTAATAGGTTTAAAAAAAAAACAAAAAACCATGTCACTACTCTGCTCGCCAAAATCCTCCAGTGGCTTCTCATTAGAGTAAAACGCAAAGACTCTCCACTTCTTAGCTCTCTATATTTTCTCCTACTGCTCTCTCCCTAGTTGGCCGATTCCAGCCACACTGGTCTTCAAAGCCCCTAATTCATCTTTGAACAGGCCAGGCACTCTCCCAACTGAGGGCCTTGGTATTTGCTCTTCCATCTGCTTGGAATGTTCTGCTTCAGGTATCTTCTTGGCTAACACCTTTATTTCGCTCAGCTCATTACTTCAGGTCTCTTTCTGATTAAGATCCTCCCTGGCAAGCATATTTGATATTGCTACAACATCATGCTAAGAACTCCCTAAGCCCCCTCTCTGCTTTATTTTTCTCTGTAACACGTACATATTTTACTTGTTTGCTTATTGCCTGCCCCCTGCCTTGCCCCCACTAGATTACAAATTCCAGGAGGGCAGGGATTTTGTGATTTTAAGGGTGTCAAGTGATTTATATGACCTACTGGTGATGAAAGGGCAAGAATGTGGGAAAATTTATGTGATTCCCTCAGAGACCCCAGATTTTTGTTTATGCAAAGACTTTTTGAAAGACAAAAAGACACACACCCCTCTACCAAGGGCAGGGACTTACTCATTTTAGTATTCTTTTCAGGGTCCACCACAGTGCCTTACAAATAGTAAGCACCCTAATATTTATTACCTTGAATGCACTTTTTTCCTTTTGCTTAGATTTTAGAAAAATATTTGTTTAAAAGAACACAGAACATTTTTTTAAATGGATTTAATTTGGTTTTTTGACAAACCACATTCATGGCAAGGATTGAATGGCAGCACGGTTATTTTACTTCAGGAAATTTTTTTCTAACCATACTTCATCTCTTAATATCCCTGTAAATTAAAAATTAATTTCTTGTTCCAGTTTACTTTTTTTCTGGTTTCCTTTGGGGTTAAAGTACATGTATAATAAATGCTTCTTTTAGAGCCAAAGCTCTTATAAAAATGTGGGAAAAAATTCTGCCAGTAAATTAACAAAACATAACAATAAAAGAATTAATTCAGCATAAAGGGAGCAGAAAAGGTCCATAAAGCTTTGGGTAATCAATGCTCAAAAATGACAAATGATGGGTAAGAGAAAAGCCAAGACATAATGGTGTGGTTAGGCCTTGAGGAGAGGAATCAAGAATAACAGTGAGAAGAATGGTAGATGACCTTTATTTTTTTACAGTGGGCTGGACAATGAGTTATGTTTTGAGGACAAAATTTTCTGTTTCTTTGACCTTCCAATTTAGGCTGACCAGTTTTCCTCTTGTGGTCAAAATAGCCATGAACTGAAAATAAGATCTGAGTTCTATTCCTGGCCACTAATCCAGATCAGTACACTTCATGCAGGCCTTTCCTTTATCCTTCCTCCATGTAATTCGTTTTCCTGTGTGTTATTCAGCAAGTCACTCAACCAATCTGCGCCTCGATTTTCTCACGTGTCAAATAAATTGGGTTAGGTAATTCTCAGTACCTTTCAACTCTGCTAGTCTAATCATGATTTCTCCCCAATCCCCTCCAAAATTTTTTGTAAAAGGAGAAGCAGATATGTACCCACTCTGAAATAACTGCTTTGAAAAGATTTTTGTTTAAGAAGGGGAAACTCCTCAAAACTTGAATCAAAGAGGTCTCCATGTTTTCCTTTATGGAAGTGCAATTGACAAAGAAAAATCAGGAGGGAAAATTGCTTTTGGAAATGCGTTTCACTTTAGTCATATTGAGCTTGCAGGGACAGTCTATGTTAAATGATGCATTGAACAAGTTGCCTAATAGTAAAAGTGCCGTTGGTCTAAGTCAGTGGTTTTCAACTTTGGCTGTATATTATAATCACCTGGGAAACTGGTTTAAAAAAACTGATAAGGCCCACTCCAAACCACTTGAATCAGCATCTTTGCGAGTGGGGTGAGGCATGGCTATTGCTTAGAAACCCCTCCAAGTGATTCTAATGTGCAGCCAGGATTGATAACCAATGGTCTAAATTTCCAACTTGGAAACACCTGGGTTCCAGGACTAGTACCCAAGTTATTGACACTGTTAAAAACTGAATACTAAATATCCAGTCCTTCAATATTAAAGTGTTCCTGCAACAATGGGGATAAAGATTTTGATATAGCTAAAAATATTTTAAACATAAAAGTAAAATGGGGGGGATAAATTGGGAGATTGGGATTGAAATATACACACTACTATACATAAAATAAGTAACTAATAAGGACCTACTGTATAGCACAGGGAACTCTACTCAGTACTCTGTAATGACCTGTATGGGAAAAGAACCTAAAAAAGAGTGGATATATGTATATGTATAACTGATTCACTTTGCTGTACACCTGAAACTAACACAGCATTGTAAATTAACTACACTGCAATAAAAATTTTAAAAAGCATAATCAAAAAGAAAGAAAAACAAAGTAAAACATCTCTGAGAAACAGAATGTAAGAGTGAAGAATAAATTATATAACTCCGGGCTATGTGCACATTTATCAACAGGAGGTGATTAATAACTTAAGGGCTATCTGAAGCGCTCACTCCAGAATCATCCCACTTCCCACATGCCACATCCACAGCACCACCGTGTCTCCCAGATGACATGGTTTAAGCTTTCCAAATAAGTAATGAACATTCAGAACACAGCTTACTTATGCAAAGTTGGCACTCAATAAAAATAAACAAAATCTCTATCATCTGTACTCTCCTCCAACCCAAGCCTTCCACTAGAGCTCTTGATTGTATCCCAACCCTTCTGAGAGGTAGCTTCATAATTATCCCCTCATTCTTTCTCTCACTGGCATCTTCAATTATTCTCTTCATAAGACTAGTCCATTCAGCTCATAAACATTCACAAGAACACTTCACATTAAAAAAAAAATCCCTCCATCTATTCTACCTCCCCCTCAAACTACCATCCTATCACCCTGCTTCCTTCATTGGCAAACTTGAAACAAATATTTCTCCATTTCCATTCTCATTCCCTGCTTAATCCCTTTTAATCTATTATTGTCCCCACTACTCCTCTAAAATCACTTTCTTCAAATTCCCTAGTTACTTGCTTCTGTTCACACATCTACTCTCCCCTGACCTTCTAGAAATCTTTCCATCTTTCGGCTTCCATATGTTTGTACTGTCCAGGTGGTCCACCTCTAGGGCCCCACTGTCTCTGTGTCCTTAGCTAGCCGCAGTTCTTCCTGCACCCAAACGAGAATGCATCAGTCCAAACATCAGCGTCAGTGCCCTTGTCCTGGCCAGCTGTCCTCAGCAATTGGTGATGCTCTGCTGCCCCCACCTGGCCAACCCCATTCTAACCATTTTGGAGGCCCTCGCTGGACCCTTACCTGGAAAGGGTAAGGACATCTTAACCAACTCTCACACCCACCCAGACCTCTCTACAGTTTCAACCTTCCTTGCTAAGCACTGGATAAATTCAAATTGGATATCCTGTCATTCCTTCAGAGTCTATGTCCCAAATTAAACTCATCATTTTTCTCCAAAGACCTTTCTCTCGCCACCGTTCTTAAATTTACCTAGGCTCAAGACTTAGGGTTCTGTAACATCTTTCACCCTCTTCATGTATCTTGTTATTGAGGAACCCTTGTTGAGACTTCTTTTGTAAATCAGTCACTTTTTTCCCATGTCATTGACCCACCTGCCTTGACTCCATATCCCTAGTTTAAATGACTACAACAGTCTTCTGATTGGATTCCCTTTCTTCAAAATTCAAAAGATTTTCCATTGTCTCAGGGTGAAGTATGTGCCCCCAGAATATAAAATTGTATTAAAAAAATCACATTGTAAAAAGGAAAAAAAAAAAAAAATCACAGTGCAACCAAAGGCAAGACTTGAAGCTGAGCTATTATTGATCTACTTTTTCATTATATTCTACATGTATAAAATTATATTTTCATTATAATATACAACTATACATTATACAATTTTCTTAAAATTGAAGGAAAAATTCTAAATAACTTCAGACAGAGATTTCAATTTTATAATGCCATTACACTTTTAACCTGCAGAAAGCAAAAGTAAGTAAATAGATACACAAATGCAAAAAGTAATTGTCTTACAAGAGAAGGCATTCCTCTCCCCACTCCCCAAATTAGAATAAGTTCACAGTATGTGTTCTTCCTGCTCACAAATTTAAAGTGACTAAATTATATTCATATACCATTAGGTTCCAGCTTTACCATTTCTTAACTATGTGATCTTGGACTAGTTGTTTAAGCTTTCTGGGTCGCAAGTTTCCTTCTCTTAAAATGAGAATAATATTATGTACCTAAAAAGCTTCCTGTGTGTTTTAATGATTTGATATGTAAAAGGGATTTAGACTAGTTTGTCCACAGCATATAGAAACTGCACATAGTGTTAGCAATGATGATGATGACATAAAATGATAGCCAGGGGACTTCCCTGGTGGTCCAGTGGTAAAGAATCCGCCTTACAATACAGGGAACTAAGATCCCACATGCCACGGGGCAACTAAGCCCACGCACCACAACTACTGAGCTCACGAGCCTCAACTAGAGCCTGCGTGCTGCAAACTACAGAGCCCATGCGCTCTGGAACCCGCCCGCCACAACTACAGAGCCCACATGCCCTGGAGCCTGTGCACCACAACTAGAGAGAGAAAACCCGCACACCACAACTACAGAGCCCACATGCCCTGGAGCCTGTGCACCACAACTAGAGAGAGAAAACCCGCACACCACAACTAAAGAGAAGCCCACGCACCACAACGAAGAGCCCGCATGCCACAACTGAGACCCGACGCAGCCAAAAATAAATAAATAATAAATAAATCTTTTTTAAAATTTTAAAAAAATAAAATGATAGCCAGTAAAAACTGTGAATCTTAGTTTAAGGTTTTTTAAAACTGTTTCCTGCTTCAGAATACAACAACCTTAGAGGTATGAAACTTTAACTGAAATGATATAATGCAATTACACTGTGACACCTAAAATTTTAAACCAACATTTGTGCCTGAGCCCCTACTATACACATGCACGATGGCTTTCCTTTGAGCAACAAGAACAGCTGCCCTTGAGGTGAGAATCTCCTGTAAATCTGGACTGTGTTTACTGATTCAAGATAAATCCCGCAGTATCTAACAGGCCCTCAGCATCAACAATGGGAACGGAACTTTTCAGTCTCGGGCTTGTGTTGTGAAATCACTTGAATTGCTATTACTCATGATGGCTGGGAATGACTAACAAATTAAAGGAAAATTAGTGTTTAGTCTCTGTCTACGATACTGTAGCCGTGAGGATGAGGAAGGAGGATCTTTTATCTACAGAATAAAGAGTGGGGGCTGGATAATTCTTGAAACTACATAATTCTGAACCAATAACTTCTTAAAAATTAATTTCAAGATTGCATTAAGAGTGTTTAAACAGGGGCTTCCCTGGTGGCGCAGTGGTTGAGAATCTGCCTGCCAATGCAGGGGACACAGGTTCGAGCCCTGGTCTGGGAAGATCCCACATGCCGCGGAGCAACTGGGCCCGTGAGCCACAACTACTGAGCCTGCGCGTCTGGAGCCTGTGCTCCGCAACAAGAGAGGCCGCGATAGTGAGACGCCCGCGCACCGCGATAAAGAGTAGCCGCCGCTTGCCGCAACTAGAGAAAGCCCTTGCACAGAAACGAAGACCCAACACAGCCAAAAATAAATAAATAAATAAAAGAGTGTTTAAACAAAGAAGCATTTGTTCTTCCTTCATTAGACAAGACTTTGGCAACAAAAGATTACAGTATTTCTTTAAAAATATAACAGCAAATTATCATATACATCTTAAATTCAGCTCAAGTTTTAGAACAAATCATAAATTTATTTTAATTACTTTGTTTAATCGAACCCCAAATGGTCTTTCAGATAGTACAATAATGTTCTTAAGCAGATGAGATTATTTTAAAATTGTTACATTCTTTCTCAAGAATGTGACAACACACGCAGCCAGTGATGAAATATGCATTTCAGTTAGATCAAATAGGGTTTATATTAACGAAAAATTTAAAAAGAAGAACATAACTCTAGTGTTCCTTTATGGATATATGATGTGATTATAGCCTTTTTCAAAAGCTGTGGCAGAATAAACATTCTATAGAGAAGCTACTTTGCCACATATAGGTATATAATATTAAAGAAAATTTTTTGTTCACAAGTACCCAATTTAAATGTATTCATAAATGAATAGTAAATCCATTTTTAATGTACTAATTATAGTCCAGAACCATTATAAATTAAATTCAGACATAATTAAAGGGGAGACTTAAAACCCTGTGCAGTGATTCTTCATTTTTATTCTATGTAGCAGACTTCTAATGAGTCCATAAAAAGGCCATTCAAGATGCCTAAGAAAGAATCTAACCTGAGCATACAGAACGTTTTCCACAGTCTTCCTGCTGGAGAACCTACATAATGTCTCACGGAGATGAGTCTGAGGGAAGTGGTGCTTCTCCAACTGTAATGTACTCACTAATCATCTGGGTATCTTATTAACATGCAGATTCCAGTTCAGTTGGCCTGGGGATGGCCCTGAGAGTCTGTAGCTCCAACAAGCTCCCAGGTGATGCTAATGCTGCTGGACCACTCGCTTTAAGAAGTGAGGTCCTAAAACATAATACATATCAGAAGCAAACAGAGAATGACATTTTAGTTCCCCAAACTTCGTCTTCTTCTTTATATATGTATCGAATGTGGATATTTTGGCTGACATGTAAACATTGAAAATTTCTCCAAATTGAAGTCCTATTTAAAATATTTGCATTGCCCTCAAAAAGAAGTGGTATGAGAAGCAAAGAGAAAGGAGAGTTATTCTTTGTTAAATAAATATATCATCTGAAAGGATAACATAAATCATTGAGAGCAGAGAAGAGCAAAAATAAGGCTCAAGTATGATAACCTTGAGTTAAAGAACCAAGGCAGGAGAGAAAGGAGACTACAAAGGGAAGATGAATCAGTCCAGCCTCAGACGTGTTGCCTTCAGGGGTGGGGCTCGCCCAACCTCAGTGGATAACCTTGGTATGGTGTATGGGGGAGATTAAGTCTTAAGTACTTAAGGCTCAAAGTATTCACGAAGACCTACAGTTGCCTAATCAAATTGCTTTTATGCCTTTGGATCAGCGTTACATTACCCCACAGGGAACTTAAACACAACATAAACATGTATTTAAATGAACTTAAAAGAAAGCTTGTTGTCCCGTCTCCCGTTTTAATTAGATATGTCTTATATAAATGCAGACTCTGTGGTTTCCCTGGCAAGGCTACAGCACTAAGTAAATCCACTATAGCATTATTTTGTTTGCTTTTTTCCCCTTAATTAAGTTTTTAAAGTTTCCTTAGCTCTCTGTGTGGCTGCTTCAGCTTAGGCAGCCGGGTTTGTGGTGAAGGGTTGGGAGAGCACATACCAGCCACCTCATACCCCTCCTGGGCGCCTTATCCTACCTCCTGTGCGGCTAGATAGAAAAGCAGGAGGAAGAGGAGGGCAAAACACCCCAACTGCACAACTAAAGGCCCTCCGTGGAAACCCCCTTATATCATACCTAAGAAAAGCCCATTATCTTCCTAGCATATTGACAGAGTGGGGATACTCAAAACCCTTAACATCAAGTACGTGGACAGCCTTCCAAGGCTTATGGAAAACAAGGATACTGTCCAATTTTATAGTGCCAATGTATTAAAATATTTTGCTGGCTCCTGTGCTATCTTCACCATAGATCTCTGGCCTGGAGGCCCCCTCTACAAGCCAATTTCAGAGGCTGTAATCACGTCTTAGCAAAATAACCAACAAGGGGGCAATCAATACACAGGCCTCTAACATCTTTTGTGCGAGCCTTAGTGAGGAAGGCAAGGTCTGACTAATGGTCACACGCTGAACAGCTGCCTAATTAGAAGGCTGAATGGCCTCAAAACGTTGTGAGTTTTTGCCTGCCTTTTTGTTTTGGATTTTTTTAGTTTAATATTAATTCGACTTTAAATGAATGCTGCTAAAATCGAGAGCAAAAAGGAGCACATGTATAATATGACATGTGTGTGTTGATACAGCAGGCTCCAAATGTGTGATTAAGCTAATGGTGACTCACATAAAATATAGGTATATATTTACATATCTTTTTTATGTTTTCAGACTACAGCAGAGAAGACAATAAATCCATATAGTATTCTTTAATTTATGCTTCTGTTCTTCAGGTTATATACTTGGTTTAAATAAATTACAATTTGTATATGAACAAAGATATACATAGGAAAAAGACTGGAAGAAATAGACCTACATGTTGAAAGTGATTACCTTTGAAAAGTGAAATGAGAGGTGATTCTTTTTATTTTTTATGTGTTTCTTCTCCCCTCCCCCACCCCAAATTTCTGAGCTGTTTAAAACAAAAGCAAACAAACAAAGAAGACTATACTACAAGCAGAAACATAACTAATGATTCTTCTTATTGATACTTGTTTCCACAGCTGTTTTACATAGGTTACTTAATTCAGTCATTCAACGCAATTTATTAAGAATCTCCTATGTCCCAGACACTGTGCTTGGTACTGCAATGCACTAACATACATACATTACATGTGTTTATCAAACAAATATTAGCCAAATCCTCTTCATTGACCTATGGAAGGGTGCTAGAAATGCAGGCTCCAAGTTACACCTGATCCTTACTCTCCACCTTTTCTTAACGTCACTGAGAGTAGACTTACTCTGACTAAGCAAACTTTTTTTAATCACTTTGTTTTGATCTTTAGTGAAAGTAATGTCACTTGATGTTAGCAGCGGAACCGCCTTCAGCCCTGAAGGCACAAGTGCGCAGGCCTCACATCTGCCTTTTTGTGGCTCTGTGCTAAGAACAGCAATGGCACAGCAGCTCCCACCCCCCCTCGAGGCAGAGGCAGGCTTGGGGAGACGTCTGTGAACCCCTGCTCCTCTCCCTTCTGAAGACACTCCTATTTAGGGAGCCCCGAAGAAAGCTCTGTGAGAGCAGGCTCACCAAACAGAATAAACAAAAACTGATTAAACACTCAAAGACCAAAGTCTGGAAAAGATGCTTAGCTAGTTAAATATAGATCTCTTCAAAACGGAACTTTTGTGTATGCCCCCCAGGTTCCAGAAGAAACCACTGTGATTAACAACTTCCAGCTAACATTTAAATTCCAATGTAGCTAAGTGGTGTGCCTGCACTGTCTAGGTGTAGCGTGTTATTTAAAAACATCTGTTGCCAAGCCCAGCCTGTTGCTTTCCACAACAGACAGCATATTAGAAAGATTTCTTGACTGGGCATTCACGGTCCTTCATACACTGACCCCAGCCCTTGTTCCTCACACTCTGTGTCTGCATGACCTTTCACTCCAGTCAACCGTCATAACTAGCTAGTCCTAGAACATGCCTCTCATTTTCCCTTTTTTGTCTCTTAATCTCAAAAGACTTCCTTTCTTTTCTCTATTTTATCCATTCTCCAAGTGACATTTACTTCTTCAGGAAACTTCTTAAGAGGACTTCAACCTTCAGAAGGCCCTCTATCCTTGGACTCCATTGTGCTTCTCTCTACAGAACTCATTAGGCCATGAGTGGGACTAAGGGGGTAGATGGTTGCGATTGGGTGCGGCTGTCGATCCCCAGTCTACACACTCTTAGAGCATCTTCTCTCTCCAGCTCCTTACCACTCAGTACTGTTGTTTTGGTTTTCTTGTCTTTGGCCTGCATAAGACAGCCCATCGAATAGCGAGCTTAGATGGATCTTCAATGGGCCATAGGGTTCTTTTGTGTTACAGAGCACACGAAGAGTAACCAAAGAAATGTTAAATCATCATTTTATAACCTCGTGGGTCTTTAACATTTCAAGATTGAGTCTACGCAAGTAGACTTCGTTCTTTGGAGACAAGTAGCATCTCATACTCCTTTTATCTCTCAGGTTCCCAAGGCAATGCTCTGCATTATCTTTGGTGCTCAACAGATTAGTGTTTCTTTATGTTTTTATTCAATACTATCAATGACAAAGTGGTCCCCTAGAAATACCACAAAGCAAACTACCCATGACATTTTTCACAGAACTAGAACAAATAACCCTAAAATTTATATGGAACCATAAGAGACTCAGAATTGCCAAAGAAATCCTGAGGAAAAAGAACAAAGCTGCAGTCATAATCCTCCCAGACTTCAGCCAATACTACAAAGCTACAGTAATCAAAACAGTGTGGTACTGGCACAAAAATAGACATAAGGACCAATGGAACAGAATAGAGAGACCAGAAATAAACACACCTATGGACAATTAATCTTTGACAAAAGAGGCAAGAATATACAATGGGGAAAAGACAGTCTCTTCAGCAAGTGGGGTTGGGAAAGTTGGACAGCTGCATGTAAATCAAGGAAGTTAGAACACACCCTCACATCATACACAAAAATAAACTCAAAATGGCTCAAAGACTTAAATATAAGACAAGACACCATAAAACTCCTAGAAGAAAACATAGGCAAAACGTTCTCTGACGTAAATCATAGCAATATTTTCTTAGGTCAGTCTCCCAAGGCAAAAATAAACAATTGTGACTCAGTCAAACGTATACGCTTTTGCACAGCAAAGGAAACCTGAAACAAAACGAAAAGGCAACCTACAGACTGGGAGAAAATATTTGCAAATGATGTGACCAACAAGGGCTTAATTTCCAAAATATACAAACAGCTCCTACAAGTCAATAACCAGAAAAAAACCAAACAACCCAATCAAAAAATGGGCAGAAGACCTAAACAGACATTTCTCCAAAGAAGACATACAGATGGCCAAGAGGCACATGAAAAGATGCTCATCATGACTAATTATTAGAGAAATGCAAATCAAAACTACGATGAGGTACTACCTCACACCAGTCAGAATGTCCATCATTAAAACATCTACAAATAATAAATGTTGCAGAGGGTGTGGAGGAAAGGGAGCCCTCTCACACTGTTGGTGGGAATGTAAATTGGTACAGCCACTATGGAGAACAGTATGGAGGTTCCTAAAAAAAACTAAAAATAGAGTTGCCATATGATCCAGCAATCCTACTCCTGGGCATATATCCAGACAAAACTATAATTCTAAAAGATACATTACCCCAATGTTTATAGCAGCACTATTTACAATAGCCAAGACATGGAAACAACCTAAATGTCCATTGACAGATGAATGGATAGAGAAGATGTGGTACATATATACAACAGAATATTACCCAGCCATTAAAAAGAATAAAATAATGCCCTTTGCAGCAACATGGATGGACCTAGAGATTATCATACTAAGTGAAGTAAGTCAGAAAGAGAAAGACAAATACCATATGATATCACTTATATGTAGAATCTAAAACATCTACAAAACAAAAACAGACTCAAAGATATAGAAAACAGATTTGTGGTTGCCAAGGTGGGGGAAGGGAGGGCAAGGGAAGCATTGGTAGTTTGGGATTAGCAGATGCAAACTATTATACATAGAATGGATAAACAACAAGGTCCTACTGTACAGCACAGGGAACTATATTCAATATCCTGTGATAAACTGTAATGGAAAAGAATATTTAAAAGAATATATATATGTTTAACTGAGTCACTTTGCTGTACAGCAGAAATTAACACAACATTGTATATCAACTATACTTCAATAAAATTAAAAAAAAGAAATACCACAAAGTAAAAAATGTCCCTTGTAAATCTGGAGATGATCAGCTATCTGGCTCCATTCCCTTTGGACCCTCAGTCAGACCCCTTTTATAATCTGGATATTCTGCAAATATACTCAGACTAGATATGGTTGCAGTGGCTCAGATGAGAGTGAAGAGGGCACAGTATCATCATTGTAATCATACCTTCTACCAGCATTTCTATGTGGACTCTGTAACTCCATGATAATTTTGTGGCAGACTATTTATTGCCCCTGATACTATCCTCATCTCCCTTTTAGAAATAGAAATCTCACATTTTAACTGAACCCATGGCTGCCAAGCTGGCATCATACTGTCTAGTTCTCCTTGTACCTAGGGAGAGGCATATGACTAAATTCCAGCCAGGATACAATCTCAGATATAGCTCCCACCCAGTTTGCTGAAACACTTGTGTTGAAGCCCTGAGATGCCATGTCAAGAAGTTCTACCTTTCAGCTGCCATGCGGTGAGGAAGCCCCAAATAAACCTACACAGAGAGTCCACAAGGAAAGGCCTCTAGGACTATAGGAAGAGAGAGATGACAGGCCAGCTTCCAGATGTTCTAGTCATCTACTATTCCAGCTCCAACCACTGTCTAACTATAATTAGATGAGAGATTCTGAGACAGAACTACCTAGCTGAGCCCTTCTTGAATTGTTGTCCCAAAAAAACCACAAAATATTATAAAATATGCTGCTATTTTAAGCCACCAAGCTTGGTGGTAGTTTGTTACATGGCACAGATAACTAGAACAGTCACCAAAAGTACAGAGCTCACTACCCAGTTTTGCTGGGGCCATGAGGGAAAAGGAGTTTTTCTGGCCAGAGGCCTTGCTGCCTGAGAATTTTAGCATACAGACCACAGGGTTTGGAGGTAAGAGTCTTAGTCTTTCCCCTTTGCTCCAACTTGCCTAAAAAGGATGAGTTTAAGCAATTCACCTGAGTTTTTGTATTCCACAGACTCTTGTACAAAGAGCCTATGTGGCTTTCAGGAAGGCTGTGAGGGTCAACAGGACACAGGAGGAACAATCCTCCCAAGGCAAGTGTTCAGTAACTGTCACCTGTGGCTTGATATCCTCGTGCCCGCTCATCTTCATGAAAATCTATGAAGAAGCGGAAGCTGCATGAAATAGATAACAATCTGATGAGCAGACTTCCTCTAGTGCATCAGTAGAGCCAATGGACTCCAGTTCAATGTCAGTTACCTTCTGACTTGTTAAATTACAGATGAAAGGCACTAGCCCTTCCATGACTTGCAGAGGGGAAAGCTGCTTCCCATCCTAAATCCCTCTTCCGTAACTCCACAGGGGCAGGCCCCATTGTTTTTCAATGGGAGGAACAGTAGAAAAAGTCTGCTCTAAATGGCCTCTTTTTCTGGGCTTTGCTCTCTGTGAGATCTCAGAGAACACATGTGGTCAGGATCATTTCTTCCAGCACCACAGCTCTTTTTCAAAATTCCTCCTTGGGCAGCCAGCACGTCTCTTATAATCCCCCTGGAAATAGCTTTTCCCTGAGAATAATCGCCCTGGCAATGAGGCAGGGAAGAACACATTACAGTGTCCCAGGAAAGCCCTGTCTAAGGCCATCATTTAATGGCAATCCTAGCATGGTATGGTGACCACTGAAGGAAAATAACGCTTTACTACAGAAATCAGGCTCTGTGGCTTCTCAGCATGGGTGGCCAGCCAACCAGGTGGGCAGCAACTGCGGGGACAGTCCTCAACCTAGGATACTTCTAATGTTCAATGGTTAAAGGAAAATACTGAAAATTAATTATTTTTGCTATATATTTCAGTATTTATCCTGCCTGCAACCAGACAGAAGCAGAACCAGAAATAGCTGCTACGCTAAAAGCTAAAATTGAGACTATTTTCTGAAAAATATATGTCTATACTTCTACACATATGCAGAATGAATTGTTTAATCATTGTAATTTTTGAGTGAAACTCTTGAGCAAGCTACTAATTAATAGTAAGGTGAGCCAAGCTCAATATTTTTGAAAAAAGAAAGATGGCCACAGGTCATTGATACTGCACTACTTAGGATTCTGGAAATGTAACTAAATACTTATGTTGAAATGGATTTTGATTGCATCAGTATAACTGATAACATCCCATAGAAAGGTATAAATTTAGAAGGACAGGCTGTATTTCATAGGCTATGTTTTGGGTAATATTTTTCTCATCTTTCGATCTGTTCCCACAACCCCATTTTTGCCAGAGCAGGAACACAAAGAAATTCTGTTTCTGGCTTCAATTTTTAAAAAATCTAAAGTGAAGCAAAACTCAATTCTGAAGGCTACTTTGCCTCTCACTTTTAAAAATATTAAAAATACTAATTATTGGACATATGAAAAGATATATGCTTTTGAAAAGATTAATAGATTCAAAGCAATTTTTAAATCAGCCTTTTTCCTACTATTATAATTTTTAAGTGTTTCAGGCTTTTTAATGGAAGCTTTCAGAGCTGCATCCTGAGTCATTTAATTTCTGTTAACAGATCTGTCCTGGCTTCTCATTGGCATTTATTCCTGTGCCACCCACGTAGAACTCCAAATGTGGATCCAACGACTGCTGAGCTGTGAACACTCTATTTGTGTAATTCTGCCAATGACCACCCTTAAACCTCAGAAGAATCAAAGGAAAGCAAAGATATGCTGAAATGTTAAAACACACACACACACACCAATTTTGAGGACACAAATAAGAATGTGAGTTCTTCTATACTGCACCCTGTCAAATAGGGCTCCTAAGGGTCAGGACCACCAATGTACAGTTTTTAGCTGTGAAGGGCATGATCTGTGGCAAAGCTGTATATGCATCTGTACCAGCCTGCCCAGTGCTCCACACGGAAACCAAGACTAACCACAGCTGAAAGAGGAAACCCTCATTTGGTGCAAAGAATAGGTGAATTGTGAGCCCTGGGTCAAAATACCTTCTTTTACCTTCCTCTGTCCTTAAATAGGATTTGTGTCTGTGTGTGTGTGTGCACGTGTGTGTGTGCGCACGCACGCACATGCTTTGTACCTTAAATCACAATAAAAAGACATCAGACAGTAAAGCTCAGCAACTATGGATTGGGCAAAAGCTAAACAAAAAGAATCTATAGTAGTCATTTGAACCTTAACTACCAACTTTCTTGCCAACATCACTAACACTAAAACCTTTGTTTCATTTTGATTTCAATTTGTAACTTCAGTTTTATTCAGTGCTCTAAATTAAAGTGAGGGTAACATCAGTTAATTATAAGTTAATTTTGGCATAATCTGGAATAAGTTAGAAGATTGCTTAGTTCCCATAAATATATTGTAATCGTAAGTTGAGACTTTAGACTCTGAAGGGCACTTTAAAATTATTTCCTGTCTAAACCTCTCATTTTAGAGATAAAAAAAAAAAATATGGAGATCCATTGTGATTAAGTGACGTGCCCAAGGTCATACAGCTAATTAAAAGTTGAGCAAGAACTAGATTCCATGTCTCCAGCTTCCCCATCTGCTGTTAGTTTTTTCTATTACACCTCAACTTTTGATTAGTCATAGTAAGAGGTAGCAGTGAGCTGGATTAAACAAAATAGCAAATAAACTCGGTGCCCCCTTTCCTTGTTCCTGGGCTCCTTGAAAATGGGGTTGTTTTGATTTGTTTGTTTAATTATTTTTATATCCTCCATAGTATCTAACACAGTATAGGTTTTCAGCAAAAACGTGTTGAGTTAAATGCACTGAATAATTGGGGGAAATCAACTGAGATATCTTTCGAGGAGCAGCAAATTAAGGTTAACATTAGCATTATAGATGGTGAAGGAAGTCTGCCAGAGAGATGGAGAATGATGGGGGAAACTGGTCTGGAATTTACATTTTCCATTTCTATACCACAAAGAATACACTTCATGGAGGTAGCAGAGATTTAACAGGAAAATACAAATAGCAGTATTATTTATATTATGTGAATAAGCCATTCCTTTTTCTCATTATCCTCAAGTTACTAATGAATCATATTCTAACACGTATAACTCTCACAGTTTGTTCTTATTTCTCAGATATAACTTAAGTCATCTCCCCATTGTGTATAGTACCACTAGCTCTGAGCTTATGAAGATTCAAAGTAGGTTGCTAATTTAACTTGTAGCAGAAGGGGTTATCATACATTATAAAGAGCATTTGAGCTGGAATTTGGAGACGTGGTTTCTAGTCCTGAACCTGTCAATAATAAGCTGTGTTACTCTAGACCAGTGGTGCAAACCCACTTCTCCCATCTTCCTTCCAGCTTTAAAATCATAGGACTCAATATCCCTTCTTAATGAATCATAAATATTTATCTAAGACTAGGTATGTGTTTATTGCTCTAAATAAGGTAACTACACCTCATTTGGAGAGAGCAAACTTTACCACCATCATACACAGAAGGCTCAAGTCATATGTTAGGCAATGACGAGGCGATGATGAGGGGCAAGGGGATTAAAGAAGTATAACACAGGGTCTCTGTCCTCCAAGGCATTAACAAGCCAGCTGGGGAGACAGACTTTCACGTAAGAAAATAAATAGATAATGTTCACATTGGTCTTGTCCACGCTATGGGTCTAATTGGTGTCCAGGTAGTTTTATTGGGGCAATGTTTTTTAATAAGTACTAAATTAGGTTATATAATCTTAAATGCCATATGCATACAGAGAGACAGAAACGTGACCTAGACTGGAACCACATACCCTGAAACTGGAAGACTGCGGCAAGATTAACTAGCCCAGGTGCCTCCCACAAAAAGACAGGGCCGTGAAACCAGCGCAGTCACAAAGGGCCAGGTGCTGGAAGGGTCCCACAATTGGGGTTTAATGCTCTGTTGTTGCTGTCTTGAAATTCGTAATAATGTTACCTTTGGATCTGGATTTTGTGAGCGAAGTCCAACGAGGCAATGGAGCATGCGCCAGGATCTTAGCACCTCAGCTCCAGCGTGATCCCGCCTACCTCCATCTTCCTGGAACTGGTTCTCAACGGCCTTCTCCCCACACACGCCCACACCCCACACACTAGGCAGTCCGACCTCCCCCTTCCCGCCCCAGGACTGCTAACGCCCTCTCCGCTGGCAGGAGCCCGGGCGCAGTGTGGGGACGGAAGGGATGAGTGGTGGCCATTGCTCGCCCTCGGCAGACAGCAGCATCTGCTGGGCAACCGGCCGGAGGCTGCGTCTGGGCGTGGGCGAGCCTCTTCCCTACCCTCATCCAGATCCGGAGCACCTGCAGGCCCTGAGGTTTAAAGATCTCAGGGGGTCATCCATCTTGCTGTGGCCTCAATTTCCCTAGACCCCGCCCCCAGCCGAGGCACCTTGCCTGGGTTGACAGCTGCCAGAAGCAGAAGCTGGTAACTGTCAAGCCCAAGCACACACGACCTTGGGCAGCTGTGAGGGGCTGCACTCACCCCACAAGTACCCCCAGCTCCTGTCTTGGGAGCCCTCTCTTCCTCCTTCCTCCTGTCTGAGTACCGCTGGTATTTGCTCTTCTGGTCCCCGAGAGCCAGGAAATATTTCCACTCCATTTTTATACTGTGCTCTGATATTTATTAAAATTGACATTGCACAATATAAAGATAAGTGGGAATACTCATTTAATATCTAATTTTTATTTAATATCTAATTTTTTCTTTACTTAGAATGACATTATATAGCAAATTAAAAAAAAAAAAAACACCACGGCAAGGTCAAGAGAGAGAGGATGGCAAAAAGGAAAAAGCTTCTCATATACCTTCTTTTATAAAAATAAATTTATTTATTTATTTATTTATGACTGTGTTGGGTCTTCGTTGCTGAGCATGGGCTTTCTCTAGTTGTGGCGAGCAGGGACTACTCTTTGTTGCAGCGCGCCAGCTTCTCATTGCGGTGCCTTCTCTTATTGCGGAGCACGGGCTTAGGCGCACAGCCTTCAGTAGTTGTGGCACATGGGCTTAGTTGCTCCGCAGCATGTGGGATCTTCCTGGACCAGGGCTCGATCCTGTGTCCCGTGCATTGGCAGGCGGATTCTTAACCACTGCGCCACCAGGGAAGTGCCTCATATATCTTTACTTTTCCACCTGCTTCCTAAACAAGGCCTCCACATTTTTCTTTTTATCTTGCAAATTATGTAGTCAGAAAGAGTTTTTATTATGTAGTGTATTATGTATGTATTATGTAGAGATTTTTTTGTTTTTATTATGTATTACAAATTACATAGCCAGAAAGAGTTATTTTCTCACAGAGAGAGGAATTCTGTCCTAAAAATGTTTACTCACTTGTAGTGATGTGTATATACTTTCGAAAGGTTGAAGGATTTCCACCAACCCCTAATTTCCTGATCCTCTTTATTTTATTTTACTTTTATTTATTTATTATTGCCTCTGCCATTTCCTTGAAGACTCCTCAAGCTTCCAGAAAACTTGAGTTTTAACATCTGATGCTTGGAAACAGTTGCTCCACTCCTAGTTGCACACATTTTGTCAACGATTTTGAGGCAAAACTATTCCCTAAGTGCAAACTAAATGGCAGGAAGAGAGACCCTGGAAGAATAAACAGCATCCACTGCACAATATACTGAATGTGGCCAAGCTGAAGCTAAAGGCCTGATAGACTCCACTAGGTACCACTGGCTGAGACAGCACATTAGCACTTGGAATATGGGGGGAAAGATATTTAAAGTGACAATAGTGAGTGTTTAATATATATTATAAAGGAAAGTATCATAGAGACAAATCATATTTATAACAAATCAATTATAATTATAATATAAATGGCATTTAGGGATTATGAGTTTACAATTTTTTATTCTTTCTTCACTTGACTTCAAAATGTCAAATGTATCTGCTATAATTTATTTAATATTTTCTTGTCTTTGGACATTAGTTGTTTCTGGTTTTGTGTCCCAAACTCTTCTGTATTTAGAGTTATTTCTTTAGAATAAGTTCCCAGTTATTGGGACAAAGAATATGATATTGACAAAGAATATTGATAAGTATTTTCAATTGCTTTCAAAAAACATTACAGACAGCCACTATGGAAAAGAGTATATGTTTCAGCAATTCCACTCCTGGGTATTTAACCAAAGAAAATGAAAACACTAATCTGAAAAGATATATGCACCCTATGTTCATTGCAGCATTATTTACAATGGCCAAGATAGGGAAGCAACATAAGGTTTCATCAACAGATGAATGGATAAAGAAGATGCTTTATATATGTGTGTGTGTGCGTATATATACATATATATATATACGCACACACACAATGGAATATTACTCAACCATAAAAAAGAATGGAATCCTGCCATTTGTGACAACACAGATGGACCTAGAGGGTATTACATTAAGTGAAATAAGTCATAGAAAGATGTACTATATGATTTCACTTATATGTGGAATCTAAAAAACAAAACAAATGATCAGACATAACTAAACAGAAACAGAGTCATAGGTACGGAGAAGAAACAGATGGTTGTCAGAGGGGAGGGAGCTGGGGAGGGGAACGAAAGAGGTACAAACTTTCAGTTACAAAATAAATTAGTCCTGGGTATGAAAAAAATTACAGAAATTTCCACCCTACAAACTTATGTCTTTTTACAAAAATGAATAGACTATGATGGCAAAGATGGGCAATATTAGCTTTAGGCTTACATCCTACTAGCATAGCAGTGCCAGCAAAAAGAGCCTCTCTTTCCCAAACTGACTGTCACTGCCTGGATAGGATAACACACACACACACACACACACACACACCACTGAACCAGTCACCACGGGTAAGGGATAGAGTGGGACCTTCATCAGTGAGGCCTGGGCCATGTGCCAACCATAATGCCAGGGGATGGAGTCAACCCAGTTGAACTGGGAGCAACAAACATCACAGCCCTGAGCCGGACTAAGGAAAACTACACAGTCCCCAACTTTAGACATCATGGCATATGGCTTAAGTGTATTTTCATGCCTTCAACTGGGGTAAATGCTCCCAGGCTAAAGGGAATTGAGGAACAAATAATCACAAAGTGATCATCTGTAAAAGGCAAAATATACTTGCAAACGATCAATTACTAAGTACTTTACTGCCCACAGACAAAAACTAACACTCTCTTTTAGAACTAGGCATCTGCTAAAAGCAAGAACTGGACTAGATCTATCGCGCACAGTATTTTATGAAAACATCAAGTTGTATCCTTAATGCACGCCCAAACAAACTTCCTTTGACACATCAGTCATTATTATCTTTTCCTCTGAGTGAAATTTGTCAGGCATGAAATAGAACAATAAAAACCTTTGCAAAAAACAATAATGGAAAAGTATCTCTTAAAAAGAGATACACTTTCAGCTTATGGGGTTCAGATAGATATAAACCAAGAGAAGCTGATTGAAATGAATTTTGAAATCTTGAAGTTCAACAATGCAGGGAAGTATATAATAAAACAGTCCTCTGAAAGTGTAAATAAAAGGACCATGTTACATAAGATGACTTCTTAATCACACTCTTTTCTTTTTGGATCACAAAGAGACAATGTATCACGCAGCATCAACTCAGATTTACTTACGTTGGCCCTGAAATGTATGTTAGTATCGTATTCTTCCCCTCTATTTTTCACTTCCCCTTTCATTGCTGGGGGAAAAAGTGGGAGAGGGGTACACAAAGAAGCTAAGTAACTTGTCTGAAGTCACACAGACATCACTAACATAGCCAGAAACCAAAACCCCGTTTCCTTTAGTCTAATCCACTAAATCCTTCCAACAAGCATCACAACCTCAGCAACTGGATTTTTCAGGGTGTGTGTTGCAATGGCTAGAAATGATGCAAACTGTAAATGCCACCAGCAAGTGCTAAATACGAACTTGTGAGCACCCAGAGCTGAACCCAAATCCCTACTCTAAACACTCCATAGTCAACCCATTTTTCACATATTTCCCTGAGTTCTCCTGGATATTATTACAGCTCTGTAAAGAAAGTTGGTTGGAAAACTTGGCATCAACTGTGCAAATAAAATGAAATGAATAAGTTTTTCTTTAAAGAGAGTTTGTTTCTTCAAAACATCAGCTCAGAAGCTGTGGAAGCAGCCGTATTTAATTAAACAAATGCTAAGAAACCTCATGTTTTCAGTAGAGCAGACATGGTTTTTGCCATCTGTCTTTTTGCAATTGTAGAGTCTCCACATAGTAGATGTGGTAAAAAGAAATCATGATGGGTTTCTTCCCTAACAAACATTTTTCATGAAAATTGTCATCATCTTAACTACTGTCAGAACGAACAAAATATGACAAAACAGATATAAAAGGAGTAGAATTTCCGAGCAGGTTTTTGAAAAGGTCCTGATTTCTGTGATATGCTGTCCGTTTCCTCATTGAAAATGTATATACAGTTGTCTTCCATTACAAAATGAACAACATAAAAAAAAATGGGGGCTTTTAGACAGATGGATGAACACATCTTGATTTTGAAGGTAGCAAGGTAACTGAAAGTGCCTTGAAAACCTATAGTTAAGAAAAATGCAGAAAAATGAGATACCACATGTGCTATAACACAATATAAAACAAGTTGACAATATAAAAGAAGGTGACAGGGTTCCATTTTCATCTTGTATAAAGCTCTAAATATGTGCAGGTCTTCTTTTTGTATTCGCAGAGTTGTAGTAATAATAATGTTACTCATACTCAGAGGGACATTTTACAGTACCGGGTAAGAGGATTTTAAAAGCAAATACTTCATAGTATTATTACAGTCATTTCAGATTCTCACTTCTAAAATTATTTACAATGTAGAATCCTATATATCCCACTTCCAATATATCTCTTGAATCTACATATTTGTCTTCATCTCCATCATCATAACCCTAATTTAAAATGACTTGGGGACTTCCCTGGTGGCACAGTGGTTAAGAATCCGCGTGCCAATGCAGGGGACACGGGTTCGAGCCCTGGTCCAGGAAGATCCCACATGCCGCGGAGCAACTAAGCCCGTGCGCCACAACTACTGAGCCTGCACTCTAGATAGACCCCATGAGCCACAACTACTGAGGCCGCATGCCACAGCTACTGAAGCCCACGCGCGTAGAGCCCGTGCTCCACAACAAGAGAAGCCACCACAGTGAGAAGCTCGCGCAATGCAACGAAGAGTAGCCCCCACTCGCCACAACTAGAGAAAGCTCGCACGCAGAAACGAAGACGCAACGCAGGTAAAAATAAATAAATAAATTTTAAAAAAAAAAAAATGACGATCTCATATCAAGACTGCTTCAACACTCTCCCAACTCATATTTCTGCCTCCTTTCTTGCTAAGGGCTGACTCCAAGTCCTGAAAAGATTATGGTCTGTCTCCCAACCCCAGGTAATTTGACTAAAATTGTGATTTATCTTTGAAAAGACTTTAGCATGTGACTCTGGAAAACTGTTTACTTTTTTCTGGTTTTCAAGGTAGGCATGTGACTTGCATTTATATAAGAATAACGTTTGATACAGAAGTATCTCTGTGTTTGAATGTCTGCATTCTGGACCATATTAATTAGAATCTAGAAGTAAGTACTGATAGGTAAAAAAAAAAAAAAGCCATGACAATCATAGTTTCATGGGCATGAATCTTAATCAAAATTTCAAGCTCAAGAATCACTGTGCATAGTACAACGGAAATGCTACTTATGTGGCACTTTATATTTTTGCAAGAGAAGATGCTTTTGAGAAGCGCACATCTGTTGTTTTTGCCCACTCAGCATCTACTAACTGTTCCTCTTTGGGAGACCAAGTCTCATTCATTGGCTATGCCCTTGAGAGGACTGAAATCAAGGAAATGAGCATGTGATCAAGACTAGGCCAATCTGAGGCTCTCTTCCTAGAATCTGAATCTCGAGCAAGTAACAATACACAACAAAGAAAATTATAAAAATAATATAATTAGGAGAAAATCTGTAACACATGTGGTTCTGGTCACCCTTTTCTTCAGTATCTTTTTAGATAGAAGATGGTGCTAAGAATATTCAAAGTTTTTTTCACTAAACACACACACACAACATACACACACGCCCTTTAAGTAGTCATTGAACTTGCTATTAGTACAGAGTGAGGCAGCTCAAATACACACTTCTCACTTATGTTAAGAGCATCTACAACTGAGGATTCTTGGCTACTCCCCAGTAGTTCCAGTGTGCTAAGATTTCTTTTTACAACTCTTCCCATATCTGAGGGTCTGAATGCCTTCTGCCAGGTCACCAGAGGATCTTCAGATGAAGAGGAGCAGGAGAGACTGGGGTTAATAAAGCAGTGGCCATGTCCAGCTCAGCTGCTACCCAATCAACGCTCCTTTCATGATTTTCTTAGCGACAAAATTCCTCTAGCTTCACTGGAGACTTTCAAGTAAGTACTTTATTTTCAAGCTTATTTGTTTTTTTACAAAATTTTTATTGGAGTATAGTTGCTTTACAATGTTGTGTAAATTTCTGCTGTACAGCAAAGTGAATCAGTTATATGTATACATATATCCCCTCTTTTTTAGATTTCCTTCCCATTTAGGTCACCACAGAGCACTGAGTAGAGTTCCCTGTGCTATACAGTAGGCTCTCATTAGTTATCGATTTTATACATAGTGGTGTATATATGTTAATTCCAGTTTATTTGTAATATCAAACTTTAACCATAAAATAATGAGACTTTGAAAAGTAAACAGCAAATGTATACATCCAAAAGAATATTATTTAAAGTAGACACCTTAAACTTCTATACATTTTGTGAACAGTGCAAAGAAATATTTTTGTAAATCCTCTGTTAGAGTTAGGTAGTCTCACTATCTTTTTGACCATCAAAATATCTAGTGCTATTTTTTCTGTCTGAAAATCAAGTTTATCCCCAAAGAATGAAAATACAGTCATTCAAAGGAGGCAAGAATATTCAGGAGAAAAGACAGTCCCTTCAGCAAGTGGTGTTGGGAAAGCTGGACAGCTGCATGCAAATCAATGAAGATAGAACAATTCCTCACACCATACACAAAAAGAAACTCAAAACGGCCTAAAGACTTACACATAAGACATGATTCCATAAAACTCCTAGTAGAGAACATAAGCAAAATGTTCTCTGACATAAATTGTACCAATGTTTTCTTAGGTCAGTCTCCCAAGGCAATAGAAATAAAAGCAAAAATAAACGAATGGGACCAGATCAAACTTATGAGCTTTTGCACAGCAAAGGGAGCCATAAACAAAACAAAAATACAACCTACAGAATGGAAGAAAATATTTGCAAACAATGCGACCGACAAGGGCTTAATTTCCAAAATATATGATTGCTCATACGTTTCAATATCAAAAAAACAAACAAACTAATCAAAAAATGGGCAGAGATGTAAATAGACATTTCTCCAAAGAAGACATACAGATGGCCAATAGGCACGTGAGAAGATGCTCATCATCACTAATTATTAGAGAAATGCAAATCAAAACTATAATGAGGTATCACCTCATACCAGTCAGAATGGCCATCATTAAAAAGTCTACAAATAACAAATGATGCAGAGGGTATGGAGAAGAGGGAACCCTCCTACACTGTTGGTGGGAATGTAAGTTGGTGCAGTCACTACGGAAAACACTATGGAGGTTCCTCATAAAAACTAAAAATAGAGTTGCCATGTGATCCAGCGATCCCACTCCTGGGCATATATCTGGACAAAACTGTAATTTGAAAAGATACATGCACCCCAGTTTTCATAGCAGCACTATTTACAATAGCCAAGACATGGAAACAACCTAATTGTCCATCACCAGATGAATGGATAAAGAAGATGTGGTATATATACACAATGAAATACTACTCAGCCATAAAAAAGAATGAAACAATGCCATTTGCAGCAACATGGATGGACCTGGAGATTATCATACTAAGTGAAGTAAGTAAGAAAGAGAAAGATGAATACCATAGGATATCACTTGTATGTGGAATCTAAAATATGATACAAATGAACTTATTTACAAAACAGAAAGAGACTCACAAACAAACTTACGGTTACCAAACAGGAAAGGGGGTGGGGGAGGGACAAATTAGGAGTTTGGGGATTAGCAAATACAAACTACTATATATAAAACAGATAAACAACAAGTTCCAACTGTATAGCACAGAGAACTCTATTCAATATCCTATAATAAACCATAATGCAAAAGAATGTAAAAAAATATATATATATGTGTATAACTGAATCACTTTGCTGTACACCAGAAAAGAATACAACACTGAAAAACAGCTACATTCAATAAAAAATTTTTTAAAAAAAGAAAATACGGTTATTTTCCAAAGAATACTCAAAGTTTCAGAACATTATGTATATAAGATGCCATTTTAAGGAACTAGAGAAAGAAGAACAAACAAAACCCAAAGTTAGGAGAAGGAAAGAAATCATAAAGATCAGAGCAGAAATAAATGAAATAGAAACAAAGAAAACAATAGCAAAGATCAATAAAACTAAAAGCTGTTTCTTTGAGAAGATAAACAAAACTGATAAACCTTTAGCCAGACTCATCAAGAAAAGGAGGGAGAGGACTCAAATCAATAAAATTAGAAATGAAAAAGGAGAAGTTACAACGGACACTGCAGAAATACAAAGCATCCTAAGAGATGACTACAAGCAACTCTATGCCAATAAAATGGACAACCTGGAAGAAATGGACAAATTCTTAGAAAGGTATAACCTTCCAAGACTGAACCAGGAAGAAACAGAAAATATGAACAGACCAATCACATGTAATTGAAACTGTGATTAAAAATCTTCCAACAAACAAAAGTCCAGGACCAGATGGCTTCTCAGGTGAATTCTAACAAACATTTAGAGAAGAGCTAACATCCATCCTTCTCAAACTCTTCCAAAAATTGCAGAGGAAGGAACACTCCCAAACTTGTTCTATGAGGCCACCATCACGCTGATACCAAAAGCAGACAAAGATACTACAAAAAAAGATAATTACAAAGCAATATCACTGATGAATATAGATGCAAAAATGCTCAACAAAATACTAGCAAACAGAATGCAACAACACATTAAAAGGGTCATCCACCAATGATCAAGTGGGATTTATCCCAGGGATGCAAGGATCCTTCAATATACACAAATCAATCAATGTGATACACCACATTAACAAATTGAAGAATAAAAACCACATGATCATCTCAATAGATGTGGAAAAAGCTTTTGACAAAATTCAACACCCATTTATGATAAAAACTCTTCAGAAAGTGGGCATAGAGGGTACCTACCTCAACATAATAAAGGCCATATATGACAAACCCACAGCAAACATCATTCTCAATGGTGAAAAACTGAAAGCATTTCCTCTAAGATCAGGAACAAGACAAGGGTGTCCATTCTCACCACTATTATTCAACATTGTTTTGGAAGTCCTAGCCATGGCAGTCAGAGAAGAAAAAGAAATAAAAGGAATACAAATTGGAAAAGAAGAAGTAAGACTGTCACTGTTAGTGTATGACATGATACTATACATAGAGAATCCTAAAGATGCCACCAGAAAACTACTGGAGCTAATCAATGAAGTTGGTGAAGTTGCAGGATACAAAATTAATGCACAGAAATCTCTTGCATTCTTATACACTAACAATGAAAGATCAGAAAGAGAAATTAAGGAAACAATCTCATTCACCACTGCAACAAAAAGAATAAAATAGCTAAGAATAAACCTACCTAAGGAGGTAAAAGAACTGTACTCAGAAAACTATAAGACACTGATGAAAGAAATCAAAGATGATACAAACAGATGGAGAGATATACCATGTTCTTGGATTGGAAGAATCAATATTGTGAAAATGACTATACTACCCAAAGCAATCTACAGATTCAATGCAATCCCTATCAAATTACCAATGGCAATTTTTATAGAACTAGAACAAAAAATCTTAAAATTTGTATGGAGACACAAAAGACCCCCAAGTAACCAGAGCAATCTTGAGGGAAAAAAACGGAGCTGGAGGAATCAGGCTCCCTGACTTCAGACTATACTACAAAGCTACAGTAATCAAGACAGTATGGTACTGGCACAAAAACAGAAATACAGATCAATGGAACAGGATAGAAAGCCCAGAGATAAACCCACACACATATGGTCACCTTATCTTTGATAAAGGAGGCAAGAATATACAATGGAGAAAAGACAGCCTCTTCAATAAGTGGTGCTGGGAAAACTGGACAGCTACATGTAAAAGAATGAAATTACAACACTCCCTAACACCATACACAAAAATAAACTCAAAATGGATTAAAGACCTAAATGTAAGACCGGACACTATAAAATTCTTAGAGGGAAACATAGGAAGAACACTCTTTGACATAAATCACATCAAGATCTTTTTTGACCCAACTCCTAGAGTAATGGAAATAAAAACACAAATAAACAAATGGGACCTAATGAAACTTAAAAGCTTTTGCACAGCAAAGGAAACCATAAACAAGATGAAAAGACAACCCTCAGAATGGTAGAAAATATTTGCAAAGGAAGCAACTGACAAAGGATTAATCTCCAAAATATACAAGCAGCTCATGCAGCTCAATATCAAAAAAACAAACAACCAAATCCAAAAATGGGCAGAAGACCTAAATAGACATTTCTCCAAAGAAGATATACAGATGGCCAAGAAGCACATGAAAAGCTGCTCAACAACACTAATTATTAGAGAAATGCAAATCAAAACTACAATGAGGTATCACCTCACACCCGTTAGAATGGGCATCATCAGAAAATCTACAAACAGCAAATGCTGGAGAGGGTGTGGAGAAAAGGGAACCCTCTTGCATTGTTGGTGGGAATATAATTTGGAACAGCCACTATGGAGAGCAGTATGGAGGTTCCTTAAAAAACTAAAATTAGAACTACCATATGACCCAGCAATCCCACTACTGGGCATATACCCAGAGAAAACCATAATTCAAAAAACACATGCACCCCAATGTTCATTGCAGCACTCTTTACAATAGCCAGGACATGGGAGCAACCTAAATGCCCATCGACAGACGAATGGGTAAAGAAGATATGGTGCATATATACAATGGAATATTACTCAGCCACAAAAAGGAACGAAATTGGTTCATTTGTAGAGACGTGGATGGATCTAGAGACTGTCATACAGAGTGAAGTAAGTCAGAAAGAGAAAAACAAATATTGTATATTAACACATATACGTGGTCTCTAGAAAAATGGTTTAGATGAACCGGTTTGCAAGGCAGGAATAGAGACACAGATGTAGGAGACAAACATGCGGACACCAAGGGGGGAAAGCTGGGTGGGGGGTGGTGGTGTGATGAACTGGGAGATTGGGATTGACATATATACACTGATATGTATAAAATAGATAACTAATAAGAACCTGCTGTATAAAAAAATAAAATTAAATTTTTAAAAAAGATCCCATTTGTTAAAACATTTATGAATATGTTCAAGATATATTTCTTCCCCCATTTTAATGTGGAAGTGTTTTTTTAATCCCCCAAACTTATTATTAAAATAACGGTTCATCATACAATCATTGGCATCTGAGAAATGAAAAATATAGATAATCCAAATATCCCCAAGTCATATAAAGAACAAACTAATGGTTACCAGTGGGGAGAGGGAAGTGGGGAGGGGAAATATAGGGGTAGGGGATTAAGATGTACAAACTATTATGTATAAAATAAGCTGCAAGGATATATTATACAACACAGGGAATATAGCCATTTTATAATAACTATAAATGGAGTATAAACTTCAAAAGTTGTGAATCACTATATTGTGCACCTATAACATATAATATTACACATCAACTATACTTCAATTAAAATTTTTTTTTAAGTTATCTGATTTGAAAAAAAAAAAATTCCCCAAGGCTTCTATCCTACTTTAATATCCCTTTCTAGTAATATCCAAATCGAGTGGCTTAAATTTTTACCCAATATCTACAGTATCTAGCACACATCCTAAAGTGTCTTGGGATTCCTTTACAGCAGTTATCATCACCATTTCTGGGCACAAGTATCTGCTCTTGCTAACTTTTTTTTTTTTTTAATTTTATTTATTTTTGGCTGTGTTGGGTCTTCGTTGCTGCACGCAGGCTTTCTCTAGTTGCGGCGAGCAGGGGCTACCCTTCGTTGTGGTGCGCGGGCTTCTCATTGCAGTGGCATCTCTTTGTTGCAGAGCATGGGCTCTAGGTGCAAAGTCTTCAGTAGTTGTGGCACGCAGGCTTCAGTAGTTGTGGCTCACGGGCTCTAGACAGCAGGCTCAGTAGTTGCGGCGCATGGGCTTAGTTGCTCCGCGGCATGTGGGATCTTCCTGGACCAGGGCTCGAACCCATTGGCAGGTGGATTCTTAACCACTGCACCACCAGGGAAGCCCTGCTCTGGCTAACTTTTTGATCTGCATTCATCATCTTGCTCGCCCTCATTTTCTGCTCATCTTCAAGTGCTTCTGCACCGTTAGCCATCTTCATTTCCCAAACATCATTGACACAAAGTTTCACAGATATTCCCACTTTTACTAGAATTTGAGGGAAATGGAGACATATTTCAAATCAAATAGTAAATAACATTAAATACAATTTTCTAAATCTTATTTATTCTTACCCATCCCAGTCCTAAGGAATTTCTCAATGTCAGTTTTTCTCCCTGGGCTCCACTTTCCACCATACTTGGGGGGATCTATTTCTCCTTGATGCATACATCTTTTTCCAATTTCCTCCTCTTCCAGGCCTAAGAGGGCACCTTAGACTCTCTCTCCCCAGCTGCTAGAGGAAACTCAATATTTCTAACATTTTCTATGCAGAATAATCTCTTAACCTCCACTCCAGAACAGGTACACAAAATATTTCATACCAAAAAACAAAGCCATTGATTTACTTCAAAACAACTGTGGCATGGTGGGGGGAGTGATGTACATGGATGAAACAGATTGGACATATGTTGATTATTGTTGAAACTAGGTGATGAATTCATAATACTAATAGCTCTACACTTATAGATATAATCATAAAAAGTTTCTTAAAAGATAACACTTGTGGGGTAAATATAAATATGAGTTGTTTTGTTGTTTTTTTTTTCTGTAGAGATAGATATCTCTTTTTTGGAAGTCTATACGTATCTATGGGGCAACTCCTACAAATGGTTAGAAGTTGCGTAGAAGCCCAAACCCACTCTTTAAAAAGACCTGCTATGGTGGTTTTATAAAATACATAAATTCACAATTTATGTGAACTGCAAATTCTCTCTCTCCTTTCTGAAGTTTTGCACATGCTAGTCCCTTTACCGAGAAGACTGGCCTCGTCACCTTCCCCTCACATTTACCTCCTAAGTTTTATTTGTTTTTCCGATCTCACCTCCTTTGGAAGGCAGTTTTCCCTGGGCTAACTTGGGTTCTCCTGTTATGTGCTCCCACAGCACTCCTAACCTCCCCTTCCCAACACCCATCACACATTGTATGTGCGTGTTTACCTCTAGATTGTATGCTCCACGAGGGCAGGGACAAAATATGTCTTGTCCTTGGCTACAGCCAGGATGTTTAGCATGGTGCCCAGGATATAGGAGTTACTCAATAAATGTTCGTTGAATAAACAATTGGGTGATTGATTCAATGAAACTGGGTAAAAGCACTATCCCAGTTTCTGGTCAAACAGCAGATATAATATATGAGTTGAAAGAAGGAAGGGATGGAGAAAAGAAAATTTAGAATCAGGGTTGTACTGAAAGGAAATGTATGTAGATACAAGCGGAATAAAATGAATATACAGCACTGAAGCTAGATAACGCTGACTTCCTCAGTGAAGTACAAGGTTAAGAAAACAGTGAGTAAATGGCAAGCAATAAAAACAAATCACATACAAACAAATGTTGATTATTTTCCGTTCTATTATATTTTCTTTCAATCTATTGTCATTGCTTTCACGCTTGACTTATCTGTACTTAAATGTCTAGCAGTCCTACCGTCACCTAATATTATTATTATATTTAACCCAGGAACAAAGCACATTGACAGTATATTATTTTAAGATACACCTATTTTTCTGTGTTCATTCTGTGAAAGAATGAGCCAAGATGGTATAGGAATGGGTAATTAAGTATCTTTTTCTTTTGTGATCTATGTCTCTGTGCATCTTTGTGTGTGTCTAATATGTGTTTTTATGACTTTGGGTGAAAATAACCCCCTCATTGGGCTGGTGTGGTAGACATTATTTAAACATTAAAAGTAACATAAAAATTCCCTGCTTGTTTTTTTCCTTAGAATTACTGAGTTGTCAGGGTTTACTCTGGTAATTTTCTAATATTCCCCCAACCATCACAGCAGGACTGATATCTTTATCCGTAACTCAGAAAAAGCATTAGGCCTAGCCTTGATGTGAAGGTTTTCATAATATTTAATCCTTTTTTTTCTTCCTTTGCTGTAGCTTAAGTCCCATTACTCCTGGTCCTGTCCTTGTTGACTAATGAGGATAATTGGTCCCTTTCCTCCTGAAAACATCCTTTTATGTATTTTGGAGAGTTATTATAGCCCTTTTCAGGCCTCTCTTCCCTAGGTAGAACCAGCTTGATTCTCTCCACCTTTCCTCACAGGGCTGATTTTCCAAACTTTTGATCATTTTTGTTCTTCCCCTCTGAACCCTCTCCAATTTGTCTATCTCTTTTAAAATGTGGTGCCCAGGAGAGAATTCAATCTTTCCGTTGAATCTTAACCAATATGTTATTAACCTGGTCAATGCTTACAGCATGTGTAATAGAATCTCAAATATTACTTATCCAAATTCTGGTATGGAAGTTCCTTTTATTTAAAAAATAATAGAAATTAGGAATTTTAATTTGACATTCAAGTGTTCTTTAGGTAGGCCACATGATAGTATACGACAGTATTTGAAAAGCAGTGAGATGTCAAACAACGGCGAACAGAACTTGAGCTGGAGATAGAGGATAACATTTTTAGAGCGGATGATCTTCCTAAAGGAAAATAAATAGAGCTCTTCAAACACTGAGAAAGATTTCCACACTATTCTATGTCATTCCACTCTGTCTGTGTAGGATCACACGTTTGTAAGAGAATTTATGTCATGCTTACGTTTCCTTGAGAATCTCCTGAGAATAAACTTTCACAACTCAAGTTGATCTAAGGCTTATTTTACTGACTCGTGTAACAACTTAACATCAAAAACTATAGTCCTTCAGCTGGTTGGACAAAAGGAAATAGAACTTTTCCACTGAAATATGAGGAAAGTGTAAGGAATGGTTTAGAAGAGAATATGTTTTCCTTATTTTACACCATTAAAAAACTGAGATTGTACCAAAACATCTGCCTAAGTTCTTCCATTTGTACCATTCCTTCAAATAAAGTAATTCGGCACCTCCTACCCCCCCAACTCAACAAAAAACCTAAGGAAAATACAAAAATACACATAAGACATCAACCACTGCTTTTGCAGGATTTAAACTCTAGCAAATAAAACCAGATAAAGAAGCATGAAAACCAGATAAAGAAAGCAGTTTAATGCTAAACAGTGTGGTACTAAGTATAAATAAAATAGGAATTCAGAGAACAGAGAGATCAGTGTAGAATTAAAGAATAAAGAAGATATGGCTTCATAGAAGAGATGAGCTTACGCTGAGCCTTGAAAAACAGGCAGCAGAAAAGAAAGGGAGAGAGAAGAACAAAGGCAGGAAAGGAGGAATTAATATGATGGGTCCAGAGGACAGTAAGGAAACTGATTTGACTGAAGTAGAGAAATGAGTTGAGGGACTGTGAGAAATAGGTAAAGTGGATTATTCTTATGGGTGGTTAAAAGCCAGGCAGGCATGTGTGAGTTCAGTGTGGTGGGCAACTGAAGGACTGAGGAGAGTTCCTGTGCAGGACGATGAGTCTGGTGGCAGCCTTCTGTGTGGACGGGATGAAGCGGGCAGGGGCAGTGCTGAAGCAAATGGAGCACCTGCGAGCATTCAATCCATCACCATGTGCTTTGGGCTGTCAAACTTGTCCTTCTAAATACTTTAGCCCAATCATTCTCCCTTTACTATACAGCTAGGTGACTTGCATTACAAGTCTAAGAAATAGTCAGTTAAATATTTCAGTCTTAATCCATCAACACATGTATTTGAAGCACGCGTTGGAGACCCAGAAAGACCATTTAAGTGTGGATATTAATAGAGAGATTCAACTTGAAATGCTGAACTCTGATAACATTGTTTCTTTGGTGGGGGGTGTCAAGGAAAGAGAAAGAAGGGGGAGAGAGAGAGAGAGGGAGAGGGAGAGAGGGAGAGAGGGAGAGAGGGAGAGAGGGAGAGAGGGAGAGAGGGAGAGAGGTGACCACTAGATGTCACTGTTGCTAGCCTACCTCAAGGTTAGAAGTACAGTGCGTTTGAAATAGCTTTCAACGCAAGAGAAAAATTTTAAATCCATAATACTTGCAGCCAAAATGCTCCACAACCCAGATCTCCCCCACATCCAACCTCTGCCCAGGAGGCAAATTCAGGCTACCTGTCTGAGGGTATATTATAATTTCTAAAATAGGCTGGCTGCAATTGTTGCACTCTTATTTTTAATACAGCTTTCTTCCTTAGCACTGAGCATACTGCAGTGCTGTGTTTAGGACTGGGATGTCGTTTCTTAAGCAGTATACACAGCCATATTGACTTAGTGGGTTAGTTCTTTTTCAAGTGATTTTTTAAAATGTTTAATCACTTAATATCTGACTTGGAGCGTTCCATTTAGTTACATGTGTCACAGGTCTATTGCTACATCAGAATCCCTGAATTCTGTTTCACTGTTTCATAATGTGACTTTTAATACAGTGGGCAATTTGGAAGCTCAAAGCACACTCTCTCATGTGTTTACACAGTTCTCATTACTGAGCCATTAACGATATTTTGGATATTTTAGTTATTCGAGATGTTTAGGCTATAGCTTATGTTCTGAACATAGCATCTTATAACAACATTTTGTGTGCCTAATAAAGGCTCTTAAGTAGCATTGTATGTCTTTTTTGTAAATAGATACTACATAAAATACCTTATGAAATATTTAATGACCATCCCCTATGGTAACCAAATTGTATTTAACCCAGATTCTTGGAGTTTTTTTCCTACTCCTCAAAGATACTATTTAAATTAAGGTGGTGGGAAGCCAGCCACACATGAAAGTGGAAGCAAGGATTCACAAGCCTGCCATCTTAAGCATCTGGGTTCTTCTGCAGCTCCTGTTTTTTTCAGGGTAACAGAACCCTGTGATTCCAGCTCCTGTTCCGTCTCTGATTGTAATTTCATAAAGGAGCTAAAGATGGGGATATCACAAAATACCATTTCATTGAATTAAGGGATTATAGATGCATAATTGTTCTTCAAATTCATGAGAGTGGGTATAGATTTTTTAATCAGAAAGTTTTGTTTTGTTTTTTAATTTTTGATGTGTCCAAACCTCATTCTTTTTCAGGAACTTTGGGAGGCATATGCGGCCAGGTCCTCCATGCCTTGTAGGACAAATTACCTTTTTTTTTCCAGTCATCTGCATCTCTGGGGAACTACTTGGTCACTTCCTCAGCTGGACTCCTAAGAGCACAAAATCTGAGAGATTCATCTCACACCGCGTTCCAATTCATCTCGCACTGTGATTTCGGCACACCAGACATTCCAGTTTCAGGGCAATGCAGAGAATTCAGGAGATTCTGAGGGCAAAGGCCTTCTATGTCCCAGACATGATGTGCTGGGCCAGCAGTGTGCAAGCAGCCAGCTTTCTGAGGGCGTGGCAATGTACAAGAGGAAGATGTTCTTTCTACTCCCTTCATCCCCTCCAAAGAAAACTTCCTTTTCTTTCCATCTAATCTAGCTCACCACAAGGGACAGAGTCAGGCTGACAAACTCCTTGAGCAGCTAGAAAGCTTAAGCAATTTGAAAAAACTGATATTGTGGAATCTATATTTTATAAGGCAAAATGTTTAGCCACAAAGAAAGTTTACGTATTTTCCATTTGGAATCATGTTATTAATTCTTTGGGGAGTTTGTTAATTCATTGTATGCTACTTCAGAGCAACTGAAAGAAACTACTAGTATTCCTCTATTCTATCAGAAGCCATGCAAATTTTCCCTAATTTATATGATGCAATAATATTTGTAATGTAAATGGTTATTTCCATTTGAGGTCAAAATGTGGTAACAATAGAAAATCAGACAGTTGGTGGAAATCCCAGGTTTAAGCTTAAAGAAACAGAAAAACTTTTTGATCACGAGTAACTAGAAAAAAAAACTTTGTGTTTAGTTATATTAAAACGTGTTTGCAAATTAACAATTTGTTATTGGTAGTAAAGTTGGTGGGATGCTTTAATCTGAACTAAAATTTAATAGTTCAGATGGAAAGCCCAGATTATAGGGGAAAAAATTCAGTTAAAACCCTGGGCAAAACGTCCCAGGAGATCTGTGTCCTGCATGATGACTTGTCTAGAGTTCTCTTTGGAAATGCTCTCCGTCCGGATGCTCCCACACTCCAACGTGGGACCTGTGCCAGTTGCACACCACATCCGAGCAAAGAGAAGGCATGTGAAATCAAGAGTTTGGTTTGGCTTTCCCAAGCCCAAACCCTGCACAGTCAATAAGAGGGGAGAAGGAGCTTGCGGCTGTGCAAGGCTCATCTCATAAACTGGTTCAAAGCATTTAAATATATTTTAAATATATTAATTTCTACATTTACATCTGTTTATCCTTTCAGGTGTTACTGTTTGAGGTTGTGTGGTTGGTTGCCTCCCTAAAGACACCCAGACAAGGGTGCTCAGGCCTGAGCAGGCTGAGCACTGGCCAGGGCCGTGGGACCTAAAGGAAGGAGCTCCTTGCTCTAATTCCAACAAGGCCTTCCAGGTGCTAGCAGCAGCCTTTCATCCTGTCTACTGTGCTCCATCCTTTCGCTCTAAGGCCACCCCCCACCCCCATGCACCTTAGGAGAAGAGGCAACATTGTATATTCCCGTGTGTCAACTACAGTAGCTTATTCCCCCCACCCCTCCCATAAGTGAATAACTGAACAACTATGAGATTTTGAGAAATCAGTACACTTTAGAAAGTATATTTTCAGGCTCTGTCCTCACCTGTGAATGTAGGCAACTAGAACCAAGGCAATAACCACAGAGGCAAGAAAGAGCTAGGCTTTTTAGGTAGTCAGCAGCTGGAGTAGAAGAACTTCTCCATGATGTTGTGCTTGGAGGAGTCTGAAATGCCTGAATAACCACCCAAACCTCTCCACCACAGCCTTCTTGCCGAACATTAAAAGTTCATCACCTCTTTTGGCTAAGACACACATTCTCAGTGGGAGTGATATCTCCCCCAAGCGGAAGAAAATTGGTTCTTGAAGGGAGAAAAAAATCTTGCTCTTTTAATGTATGGATATACAGATATTCCATAAAGAATTATACTGTTGGGCTTCCCTGGTGGCGCAGTGGTTGAGAATCTGCCTGCCAATGCAGGGGACACGGGTTCGAGCCCTGGTCTGGGAAGATCCCACATGCTGCGGAGCAACTAGGCCCGTGAGCCACAACTACTGAGCCTGCGCGTCTGGAGCCTGTGCTCCGCAACAAGAGAGGTCGCGATAGTGAGAGGCCCGCGCACCGCGATGAGGAGTGGCCCCCGTCTGCCGCAACTAGAGAAAGCCCTCGCACAGAAACGAAGACCCAACACAGCCAAAAATAAATAAATAAATAAATAAATAAATTTAAAAAAAAAAAAAAAAAGAATTATACTGTTAATCTGTGGCATTAAAACTTCACGGTAAAGGAGATCAGAAAAAGATGCCTGTAAACGTTCCTGCGGGGAGGACTGTGCAATAATGAAAAATGTTGAGAAACACTGGATTCAGGCATTTTTCTCAGAAAAGCTCTGTCAAGATTATGTGAGCAGGAACAGCACAGAATCAAATGACTTACCAACAATTATTGAGCAACATTATACGTGGCCCACTTTATCAGTTATTATAAGAGAACAAAAAGAGATACAAAATTTGATCCCTTTTTTTAAAAGTACATACAGATGAGTTGGGTAGTGAGGATCTAGCACAGGATAAATAGATGCTGATGTGGATATCAACATCTGAAAATACAAAGAACTATTTAAAAGATTTTAATAATGTGAAACAGTTTATGAAAAGGGCTAACTAATTACACAAACAATAAGGTCAAGGGTAGCTCAAAGGAGAGAAAGATTAGGGTGGTGATCAGGGAGGGTTTCATACAGCAAATGGGATATGAACTGGACCCTAAGAGATGAGGGGGGTTGACTCAGTGGAGAAAAGATGGGAAAGTACCCAAACAAGAAAGCGGCTCTGGGCTGAGGCCTTGCATCAGAACACAGAGTAAGACTCTCAAGCCCAGAAGGGAAACAAAGTCTCAAGGGATCTAGGAGAGAGTTTAGAGGCCTGAGCCAAGTCTTGGCCAGTTCGAAGGTCTCATTGGGACAGTCTTCATTTTTTTTCCATTAAAAAACTTTTTTATGATAGCAATCTTAGTGCATGTGATGTAGTACCTCACTGTGTTTCTTTTAATTTTACATTTTTTTACTTAGTAAAATAAACATAACATAAAATTTATTGTTTTAACTCTTTTTAAATGTACAGTTCAGTGGCATTAAGTACACTCACACTGTTGTGCAACCATCACAACTATCCACCTCCAGAACTTTTTCACCATCCCATACCAAAACTCTATTCCCATTAAATAATAACTTCCCATCCCATTAAATAATAACTTCCCATGACCATCTTCTCCCCACCCCTGCCAATCACTGTTCTACATTTTGTCTCTGTGTATTTGACTTTCCTAGTTACCTCGTATAAGTGCCCTTTTGTGTCTGGCTTATTTCATTCAGAATAACATCTTCAAGTTTCACACATGTTGCAGCATGTGTCAGAATTTCATTCTTTTTTAAGGCTGAATAATGCTCCATTGTATCCAGCCCTTTCTTTCTTTTTTTAAAAAAATATTTTAATGAGATTCTTGTCTGCTTACATTCTTTTTATTTACGTATGTATGTATGTATGGCTGTGTTGGGTCTTCGTTTCTGTGCAAGGGCTTTCTCTAGCTGTGGCAAGCGGGGGCCACTCTTCATCGCGGTGCGCAGGCCTCTCACTATCGTGGCCTCTCATTGCGGAGCACAGGCTCCAGACGCACAGGCTCAATAATTGCGGCATGTGGGATCTTCCCAGACCAGGGCCCGAACCCGCGTCCCCTGAATTGGCAGGCAGATTCTCAACCACTGCGCCACCAGGGAAGCCCCAGCCCTTTCTTCTTGTTCCAACTTCCTTGATAATTTAGCTGAGAGACTAGAAGTGCAGGTATCCTTTCAAAGGTCTTAGGGTACAATGCTATAGCCATGGGAGGCCATATTACTCCAGGTTGAGCTGTAGTCACTGAAAAGACCCTCTAATCAAGGGTACATATAAACTCTGTCAGGAAAACTTCCCTTCAGAGACAGGACTTGGGGAGGGTGGTGCAAAGCAGAGCACACAAAGCATGCCAGACCAGCAAGCTGCATCCCTGGCCCCAGCTGGGGAAGCTCTTCTGGGAGCTACCACAGTGACTGGGGAGGGCCAAGAAGTACTGAAGGTCACAGCAAGAGGAGGAAATAGTATACCTGGAAATAAAATCAGGGAGTGACTTGGTGTCAAATATCAGTTATTTTGATTCCCAGGACTTAAAGGAAAAGAAAGACATGCAGAAGGCTTGATCTGGCTTAGAGTTGCAAGATGTGTTAGAGAGGGAAAGTACTAAAAGGTAAGAAGATATGGTGGTTATTGTGACACAGTAACAGAAAAAAAAAGACACAGTGGGTAGTAGTACTTCTATAGGTGTACCTGTTAGCTACTGCTGCATAACAAACCACCCCAAAATTTAGTGGCTTAAAATAATTGTGTATTATTTCTTGTGACTCTATGAGTTGTCTGGAGGATTCTGCTCGTTTGGGCCAAGCCTGGCTGATCTCAGCTGGGCTCACTCATGAATCATCTGTTGTATCAGCTGGAGGCTAGCTGATCTAAGATGACATCTTCTGAGCTGACTTGGGTCTTCATGTGGTTTTCTTCTCCAGCAAGATAGCCAGGGTTTATTTTCATGGTGATAGTAGAGGTCTGGGAGAGCAAGGAGAAGCAATGAAAGGCCTATTGAGGCCTATGCTTGAAACTGGCATGTCATGATTTCTACCATGTTTTGGACAAAGAAAGTCACAAGTCCAGCCCAGATTCAAAAAGTAGATTCCACTTCTTGATGGGAGGAGCTGCAACTTCGTGTTACAAAGGGAGTAGAGCAGAGAGGGATGGAAAATTTGAGCCATTTTTGCAAGCAATCTTTCCACAGAAGGAGAAATGAATGAGGGCTTCAAATTTACAACATATATGGAAGAAAAAAATGTGTTTCTTCATTTCCTATAACCAAGCTTATCTTTCTCATGAGACCCCACTGCCCTAAGTATGACTCTGGGGTCAAGAAAACTTCAGGTATCTTAGTCTCCCTGTTGTAAAGTCACTTTGCAATAACTCAATCTCTTTTTGAAAGCTGCTCCTTTAGATTCTCTCTCTCTCCCTGTTCCTCCCCAAGATGGCATCCCATTGTTAGTAAGGCTCATGTGACATCATGGCAATGGGGTAGAAAAGACTTGGAATCAAGATGTGGAAACAACATAAATGTCCATTGATGAATAAATGGATAAAGAAAATGTGGTATATATACAACAGAATCTTACTCAACCGTTTAAAACAGCTTTCCTCTTTCTCTCAGTTTAAACTCTTCTATGTCACATCTCTCTTCTACCCTAGGGCAGAATTTCACAGCCTACCCATCACAGGTAGAAGCTAAATCTTCCGGAGACTATGGAGAAAACTCTAAGGTACACATTGGCCAGACATGGGTGTGAGATCTGTGGCTCAACTAGGAATTAGGGATTGCCAAGGATAAAACACATCAGTTTAACATCCTTCCTATCCCAAATATCATCCCTGTTACAGAAAGAAAAGAGAAGGGGTCATCAAGATTGATTGCAAAGTTTTCCACCTTTGTGACTAGGAGAATTTTGGACTCCTCGAAAAAAGAGGAAAATCAGAAGCATGATGATAAGGTCCATCTGCCTGAGTTGGAGGTAATTATGGAATCAATTGAAATGTCCACTTGAAGATATACAACTGGACTTTAGAAGAGAGGTTTGAAAAAGAGAAGTAGAATCTAGGCTCATGTGCATTAATAGGCTCCTATGCTGAAAAATCTCAGCACTAAAAGAGCTATCTCAGAAACAGGACACTGACAGTCTCCGTGGGTGGGGAAGTCAGAGAGATGGATGATTTAAGAGTAAGGGAAGGGCTTCCCTGGTGGCGCAGTGGTTGAGAGTCTGCCTGCTGATGCAGGGGACACGGGTTCGAGCCCTCGTCTGGGAAGATCCCACATGCCGCGGAGCAACTAGGCCCGTGAGCCACAACTACTGAGCCTGCGCGTCTGGAGCCTGTGCTCCGCAACAAGAGAGGCCGCGATAGTGAGAGGCCCGCGCACCGTGATGAAGAGTGGCCCCCACTTGCCGCAACTAGAGAAAGCCCTCACACATAAACGAAGACCCAACACAGCCATAAATAAATAAATAAATAAATAAATAAATAAATAAATAAATAAATAAAAGGACACAGGATTTGTTATAATCCTATTAAAAAAAAAAAAAAAAAGAGTAAGGGAAGACCCACTTGAGGGCAGGGGCCATGCCTTTATCACCTATCAGTTGACTGAGGCTGACTTGAGTACTGTAATAAGAAGGATTCCGAGGCCAATTCCAGGCCGAGTAAATTTTGTGCTTTAATCTTGCTATTCAAGTGAAATGACTGTCAGGGTATAAGGAGGCAGGGTGTGGCTATGTGAACCACATATTTACCATCTCTGCAATGTGGTTCAGGATGACTAGGAAGTATAAAGATCTACCATTGACATTGCTTGCTATTTTCTGGAGGAGGAGACGTTTGAACTGAGCCTTGAAATAAGTAAATTTTGGTAGAGAAGGAAGAAGGCAGACCTTGGTGTTACGTTATACATGATATCACACATCATGTATCTAGGAGAGGTAAGCAAGGAAGCAAGGACTGGTGTTAAAACCATGGATTAGCTCTCTCAAACTCCATTCACCATTTTTCTAGTTTCCCTCATGTACAGGAAGACTTCTTTTCAGCGAGGATTCAGGCTGCAAAGACAGGCATTTTTTTTTTTTTCCGTGTAGAAAGCAGACATGAAGGAAAGGCCATTTTCATACCCCTTTGGGCCCTTTACGCTAGCTACAGGTTATGGAAATGAATTTTTGTTTTTTTTCCCCTCAGTCACATTCTGGTGTTTTTTCCTCAGCTTCCTTGGTTAAGAGGCAGCTGCAACAGCAGTGACAGCAGTAGTTTCTGATCCCTGGATTGTTGCAGTATTTCTTGAATTATATCTGTCTGTTAGCAGCCTCTATGATGCTCCAGGGGTCGTCCTTGGAGGCCCAGCCTAGACTCTTCCTCCAGCCCTTCTGACACTTTTGTAAGTACCCAACTGCCTGTATGAAATCCCTCGCTGCCTCAAACATGGCGAATGACTTCTGCTTTCTACACTGAGCCCCAGCTGGGATCAGGATAGTGAAAGATGGTGGGAAAATATATGCTATGATCAGGAAACAAGGAGGAAAGCAGCTTGACTGAAGAAATGGGATTGTTTGGGGAGCTCAAGGAGATGGAAATATACTGGATTGATGGAGTCAGAGCCAGATTGTGGAAGCCCTTCATACCATGGTATGGAGTTCGGGCTTCATCTCACAGGGAATAGCTATCATTGGTGAAGCAGATTGAGGGTGAGGCTGGTGGAGTGGAACACAGAGACTGAAATTGGAGGTTATTGCAATAGCAGTGCTTGAGACAAGGAGGACCTAGGATAAGGTTAAGCTGGGAGTGAAAAGGAAAGAGTAAATTCCAAAAGTATAAGGAAAGACTGGAAGTTGTGCATAAGATATAAAAGATGCAGTATTCCTGACCTCAAAAGCTCATTTGATTAAAAATACTAGTTTGTCACAAAATTGATGTGACGGTAAATAAGTCAATATATATGGACATATGTATAATTCCAGGAGTTATGACTTTATTCGTTTAAAGTGAAAATTTGTATTCTTCTCATTTGGTTTCTTCCTTTTACAGGAGGGTGGGGGAAGATTTGGTAAAATAATGTTACTTAGGCAAAGTTAGACAAACTGGTTCTGATCCATCTACACAGGCTCATCCACTGACGCTGCTCCCTTTCACTGCTGAATCATTGCAGAGAGTGGCCAAGTAAAATAATAATCCCTGAGATTCTGGAATATTGCCTATCCTAGCAGTATAAACCTAGCAGAAGAGGGGCCAAGAGTGAAGAAATGTCCCCTGAGAAGTTCCGCTCCCAAGCCACCAAAGTTTCTGCCCTAGTTCCCAGGCCAGTCAAGCTCTCTCAAGTTATAGTAATTGTTCCTCTTTATCAAGTGTCTACTATGCCCAGGCTCTGAGCCAAGAGATTTACATCTGTCATCTCATTTTATCATCGTGATAATCTTTACAATAAATATTTTCTTTGTAATTAGTTAAATTACAAAACTGGGGCTCAGAAAGTTTATAAAACTTTTGACCAATTCATACAACCAATTTATTTTATCACCTTAAAATTGGATATCATGGTAAATCGTGGGATTTAGGAAAAGACAATCAGCCTATCCTCGCCTACCCAGATAATACTGAGTCTCTCAAGTCTGGTAAGGCATTACCCTTGTGAGATATTTTAGAAAAAATATGATGGAAATATTGAGGCTTTTCAATGATCCAAATTTCTATAGCTCTAAAGTTGTTTCTATATCAGCCTTTGACCCCATGATTTCCTGATTAGTGATTAAAAATTAAGGCCTAAGGAAAAAGAACAAAGTTGGAGGCATAACCCTCCCAGACTTCAGACAGTACCACAAAGCTACAGTAATCAAAACAGCATGGTACTGGCACAAAAACAGACATGTGGATCATTGGAACAGAATAGACAGTCCAGAAATAAACCCACACACCTATGGTCTATTACTATATGACAAAGGAGGGAAGAATATACAATGGAGAAAAGGCAGTCTGTTCAGCAAGTGGTGTTGGGAAAGTTGGACAGCTGCATGTAAATCAGTAAAGTTAGAACACACCTTCACACCATGCACAAAAATAAACTCAAAATGGCTTAAATATTTAAATATAAGACATGACACCATAAAACTCCTAGAAGAGAACACAGGTAAAACCTTCTCTATGTTTTGCCAAACATAAATCATACCAAAGTTTCCTTAGGTCAGGCTCCCAAAGCAATAGAAATAAAAGCAAAAATAAACAAATGGGACCTAATTAAACTTACAAGCTTTTGTACAGCAAAGGGAGCCATAAACGAAATGAAAAGACAACCTACAGAATGGGAGAAAATATTTACAAATGATGCGACCAACAAGGGCTTAATTTCCAAAACATACAAACAGCTCATACAACTCAACAACAAAAAAACAAACAACCCAATAGAAAAGTGCACAGAAGACCTAAATAGGCATTTCTCCAAACAAGACATACAGATGGCCAACAGGCACATGAAAAGATACTCAACATCACTAATTATTAGAAAAATGCAAATCAAAACTACAATGAGGTACCACCTCACACTGGTCAGAATGGTCATCATTAAAAAGTCTACAGGGGGGTGGGGGTGGGGCGGGGGGAAAAAAAAGTCTACAAATAACAAATGCTGGAGAGGGTATGGAGAAAAGGGAACTCTCCTACACTGTTGGTAGGAATGTAAGTTGGTGCAGTCACTGTGGAAAACAGTATGGTGGCTCCTCAAAATACTAAAAATAGAGTTGCCATATGATCTAGTAATCCCACCCCTAAGATCCAGACAAAATTATAATTCTAAAGGATACATACAGCCCTATGTTCATTGCAGCAGTATCCACAATAGCCAAGATGTGGAAACAACCTAAATGTCCATCGACAGATAAATGGATAAAGAGGATGTGGTATGTATATACAGTGGAATACTATTCAGCCATAAAAAAGAATGAAATAATGTCATTTGCAGTAACATGGATGGATCTAGAGATTATCATACTAAGTCAGAAAGAGAAAGACAAATACCATATGATATCACTTATATGTGGAATCTAAAATATGATACAAATGAACAAAATCTACAAAACAGAAACAGACTCACAGACATAAAGAACAGACTTGTGGTTGCCAAGGGGGAGGGAAGGATTGAGAGTTTGGAACTAGCAGATGCAAACTATTATATAGAGAATGGATAAACAACAAGGTCCTACTTCATAGCACAGGGAACTATACTCAGTACCCTGTGAGAAACCATACTAATGGCAAAGAATATAAAAAAGAATGTATATATATGTATAACTGAATCATTTTGCTGTACAGCAGAAATTAACACGACATTGTAAATCAACTATACTTCAATCTAAAAATTAAGAGATTTTTCTCAGACCAAATCTATTCTATTTTGTTAATATGGAGGCTTTAAATAATTCCAGATTACATATCAACCAACCTTCACAAAACCTGGAATTGATTCTCATTAATTGCCATGATAATCATGTAAATGGAAAAGAGGAAAAGTAGAACTTCTAAATGAAATTTTCTCATATGTCTGGCCTTTAAAGACAGTGATTAGTTACTGTAAATTTTTACATCCAACTTTTTTAGGTTTACAAAAGTCAAAGAAGTTAAGAAAAGTTCAGCCAGTGCCTGGTCCTGTAATCTTGTCTCCCTTTCATTATCCTACTTGGTACAAAAAGAATAGTAAGATTCGCAGGACCCCAGGAGCACTGGGCAGACTAATTAATAGCTATAATATGCTTTCAAATGCAGAATGCTATATCGGTATGTGCTAACTTTTTTTCCCAGTAATCATGTTAATACCTTATTCATCTCACTGGTAATTGTATAGCGCCATCACCGTAATGTAATGATGTGCACCATGCAAAAGTCAGGTGAGATGATCTAATGATGTCAAGATGAAATGCTGTCAGCGTAAGTCTATAAAGATAGTATAACACTGTCAAAAATAAAAGGAAATTATGGCATTGTAAGTTCTACTAACATTAAGAGATGTTAGAAGGAAAGGGTTCCACAATCTGGGGCAACGTCTGTTATGACAGATGTGCTCAAGCAACTTAAAAGACAAACTGGCATTCCTCATCTAATTTCCTTTATCCAAAGAGTTTTTATTAAAATTCTCTGTTAATTTCCTACATGAATGTCTTCAAGCTGAGAATAGGACTATGATTCTCAAGAGCAATTTGTGTTTGAAACATTCATTGTTCTTTGGGTCTATGGTCCAACATTAATTGCACCAGATAGTCATTTCTTTTACAAGGGCAAGGAGTACATTTTTCAAAGTTTTGTGGAAGGTAATAATCCTCCAAGTTTCACTCTTTGAAGAAACCTTGGCAGTAAGAGAGATATCTTTGTTGTATACGTCACACCTCACAGAAGAAAAGAAATACAGCCCTTTAACACAAAGTCAGTTTAGGCATAAGCATTTATCCTCTCTATATACCAGATTTTGAAAAGCTTTAGGAAGGTCCAAGCTTAAAAGAAAACAAAATCTCTCCGTATACTTCTGTGCACTTGGGAGCCTCGGGTTTCAGTTCCCTGAAGTTTTCTATCATGTGGGAGACTCAGATTAAATGATTTTTAAAATATAGAGGCGTGATTTCTGCCAAGACTGTTAAAAAGATAATAATCAAAATGAAATAAGGGATATAGAGTCAACACTTAGGAAAAATTAGACAAAAGATTGAACTTTGTTGTACTCAGGGATTCTCCCAGTCTATGTGGTGTCTGTGTGAGCTAGAGACAGATGCACCCTTCTTGGGGCAGATACAACCCCTCACCTGGATATATGGCTGGGCAAGTATGGTACAGGCTGGATTTTAGTTCCCATTCTCCCTTCATCATGGCACCCTTGTGCAGCGCACAACCTACACAACCACAGGTGGTCGTCCTGACCATCCCTAAGCTCCTGGATACAGGCCCAGTAGTTCAACCCCAAGGCATCTAGAAAACCTCTGCTCTCCCTACCATGAAAATTTCCATGATGTCAGGCTACTGAACAGGACTTCCCAAGGTGGCCTTTGGGGAATGTCAGAAGTATACCCTAAAATCAAGATTTGGCCAGGACAATTCCAGCTTACTCCTTCTGTCCTAGGGTAATTATTATCATCTCCTTTTCATTTTCAAAAGTGTCCCGGTTTGAATGATATGGTCACCTTACACATAACTTTGATAAGAGACTGAAAATTGGTTAGAATAGTCTATAGACAGATGTGTGAGATATATAGGTGAATGTGAAGGGGGGAGGAGAAGAAAGAAAGGAATGGAGGCAAATGGTAGAATGAGATCTCCAGCTCAGTTTTATGTAGACTGTCATTAGTTCCAGGGACCAATTGTTCATTGCCATTTAACATCAGTTATGAAATTAAGCTTTCTATTAGAGCAACTGCCCCTGAATTTTCCTGGTTCCAATGCTGAGGACTCCCAAACCCCGATTTACATCATATCTCAATTCAACTTCCTAGGTTAATAACCAGCAATTGTATCCTAAAGAAAAGTGAGGTTTATTTAAGGAAAGGAAATTGTTGATGTAAACAAACCTTTACAGGGACTTCCCTGGCGGTCCTGGTATCTAAAGCCACAATTCTTTGCTTTCATTTTCCACAGGTTAGAGGATTTCCAGTTTTGGAGATTCCCCCATGCAATAAACTTACCAGCCACAGGAGCATAATTAAGATTCCTAACCTCTCTGTCTCACATTCCTCCATGTAAATGGGATAATGAAGGCACCTCCTTACAGGCTGTTGTAAAGAAGAAATGAAGGGACTTCGCTGGTGGTCCAGTGATAAAGAATCTGCCTTACAGTGCAAGGGACTCGGGTTCAATCCCTGGTCAGGGAACTAAGATCCCACATGCCAGTGGGGCAACTAAGCCCACGCGCCACAACTACTGAGCTCGCGGGCCTCAACTGGAGAGCCTGTGTGCCGCAAACTACCTGCACGCCACAACTACACAGCTCATGCGCCCTGGCACCTGCGCGCCACAACTAGAGAGAGAAAACCTGCACACCGCAACTAGAGAGAAGCCTGAGCGCTGCAACGAAGACACCACACACCACAATGAAAGATCCCGCGTGCCTCAACAAAGATCCCACGTGCCGCAACTAAGACCCTACTCAGCCAAAAATAAAAAAATTTTAAAAAAGAAATGAAAAAATATATGCAAAGTAATTAGCACATAGTAAATGCCTAATGAATGTTGTTATTTTAAATACTAAAAGAGTACCAAATTTGTTTTTGACCAAGTTTTTTTGGTGTGTTTATACAAGATAGCATTTTAACCATGGGAATTTTTGACTAACCTTAGGTAACAGCAGAGGTTTATGTAGTGTAAATAGGAAGTTAGGAAGTCAGATTTCTCAGTGCCCTACTTACCTCTCAAGAATATTGTGGAGGTAAATATTAACTTATAAAACCCGCTGAGATTTTTTTAAGCTTAAAACTCTAAGCAAATTCAAGGTATTATTATTATAAAAGTAGACCCTTTGGGCTTCAGTTTACTAATCTGTCAAATAGGTATTCAAGGAGTACCTTTTATTTAAAATAGATGTATTTGAAAGTGGATATGCATTTCTAAAGAGCTAAACAAATATAAAGTCCCTAACCATAGTTCCTGCCAGCGCTACCTCCCTCTGGCCCACCCACCTGGAGTGCAGCTTGTCTTCCATGGGCAGGGGAGAGCTGAGTCAGGCATCTCCCTTCCTCATGTGCCCACTCACCTACAGGGGCAGGGGCTTAGGCAAGCGCAATGTTTAGCACAAGGAAACAGGGAACACTGCAAGGCTGGCAGTAAGAGGGAAAGAGGGATGAGGCCAGGCAGGGAGAGACGGCAGCCCCACATGAGCCAAAAATTCCATGCCTGGATACTCCCAGGCATAGTGGGGCAGGAAAGGGACATTCACTTGGCACCGCTTATACCAGCCCTCAAAGGCCAGGTGCAAAAAAAAAAAAAAAAAAAAAAAAGGCCAGGTGCTTTAGTCCCAACAGTAGCGGCTGGCAGGCAGTGCCACCACATCATGGCTCAAATCCGCCAATTAAGGGTTGGGTAAGAGTGCCAATATGGAATATGAGCAAGTCCAAGTTAAAGGAAAGGCAAATACATAAAAGTTGAAGACCAACCCTAACAGCCTGACATAGCTACTTCTCAAGGCTACTGTGAAAGGAGAAGTGAATTATATATGAAATCCCTTTGGGGAAAACCATTTAAAGGTCTATAAAATTTGCACAAGACATGCCAAATGTTCACCATAAGACTATGAAGAGGAACAGAACCCAGTAACATATTGGAAAAACTTAGAGAATGTTTTCCTAAACTGTGATATTTAGGGCCACGTTGAATTTTAATGACCCAGTAAAAGAAAGTCACAAAGAACAGAACTGTCATTAGCACCTTCTACCCCATTTATTGCAAACTCTCTGGGAAGTACTCCCCAAAAAACAATCCTTGGGTGGACACACGCTTTTCCTAAATGCCACCCCAATGACTATTCTAATTCAGAGACAGCAGAGTGGTCATTAATTCCTGACTGTTTCTATCCTGTTGTTTTCCATCCTTCTACTTCTCTTCCAATCTTTTCCACTGTTCTTGTAAGTTAAGGGGAAATTACCAGGTGATTTCAATTACTAAATTAACTAAAATCACCAGTTTTACACCTAACTGACTTGTTTCAGGAATAATTCTATTAAAAATGTTATCACTGTAGCAAAGATGAGCTCTTTGGTTCATCTCTTTTTCTCAATGCTAAAAAATTCTCCTTATCCTCTCCAAGTTTACTATGTAAGTTAACTACCAGCGACCTAGCACAGTTACTCTATAACATGACCCTGAAAGTGTCTGAAACTCTTAAACAGCAAGTGTGAAAAAGCTATGACAGTACACCCCTGAAGCAGCGAGAGACTCAAATAACAAAAGAGGCAAGGGAAAAGTGTAGGGAAAGAATAGTGCATCCACAGTATATTCTGAATTTCTTCATGTATGAATACAGCTACTCTAGCCTGTGTCAGTTATTCGTTTATTTAATTTGTTGATTTCTATCTTCACTTCTTTTTTTCCTAGGCGAGGATTTAATACAATATCTGTTTATATTCTGTGGCTAGCTGAAGTCCAGAGTTTCATAAAAAAGAAGTATCTTTTCCCTCTACAGTTCCAAGCATTCCTGGAACTTGTAAGTAAAATTCCAGATATCCCTAAACCCCATTTTATTTTTTCTATTGAGATATAATTGATACTTATATTAGTTTCAGGTATACAACATAATGATTTGATATTTGTATATACTGCAAAATGATCACCACAGTAAGTCTAGTTAACATCGATTACCATACACATTTACATTTTTTTCCTTGTTATGAGAGCACTTAAGCAACTTTCAAATATGCAATATAATACTATTAACTATAGTCACCATGCTGTACATTACATCCCCATGACTTATTTATTTTATAACTGGAATGTTTTACCTTCTGATCTCCTTCACCCATTTCACCCACTCCTCCAACCCAATTTTAAACTAACTATAGTGCAAATAAATAAATATTTTTTTTAAAAAAGGAAAGGAAACTAACAATAGTGCATGCAGACACATAGTATGTTGATTGCAAAATGAGGGCTGTTGAAAAGTTGCAGTAGCAGCCAAAGTGTTCCCTGATTTCTGAAGTAACCAATTGAAATGCATACATCATTCAGGGGTAAAACTGAGAAAATGCACTCAAACCATTGGGAACCTGCAGTCACATACCCAAAGTTGTAAGCCAGGATGCAGCAATAAATTAGACGAATGTATATGTTTACAATACTTTGCTAAACGCACCATCTAAGAGTCTGCTGTGTTGAGAAAGAGAAATAAAACTAAGACTTGGTGTTGCAAAAGAAAACTTCTGCTTAACTGCTCATGGTCTATAAAGTTGACTATTACTAAGATTCTGGGTACAAGAAGGGTAATGTATCTTTTCTGTCCACAATTTTTTTTAAAAAAGGACTCCATTGCTGCATCAGCTACACTTCACTTGGAAAGCTATTGACTTTTCCTTCCTGTTGCCTTTATTTTCTTCTGCAGGAGCACAGAGGGATGCAAGTCCAGGTGGGCACTGTGCCTTCCACTGATTATGCTGTGTAACACAGCAGGGAAACCTCTTATCTCAGGCTGGGGTTGCCTATTTAAGAATCTTTCTCTTTACAAAAGGTATAAGGTAGTAAACACAGCTGTACAAAAAGGTTTTGTATTTTCTTGCTGTTTGTTTTAATCTATTAAAATGATACAATTAAGGCAGGGTGCAAAAATATCTATAAAACTATATTATCTACCTGAGTTCATATATTTGTGGACCAAGTTTTAACCCAGCTCACAGTGATTGAATAATCTGAATGGATTTGACTTTAGAAGTGATTTTTTTATACCTTTGCATACAGTGTTGTCAGATCATAAAAACACAGTGGCTTAGGATCAATGAACTTTAAAATTCTAAACTGATCTTGGAATTAGAATGTTATTAAAAATGACTTAAGCTTCACTCTTGCTATTTCCTTGCCAAAATTGGATCATTGCTCTGAATTCCTGTCTGCCAATTACTTTTCTTTTAACTCCACAAGGGGTATTTTTTAAATTGGAATTTATGTATCTTTAAGAAGAATAAAGGTTTTGTAAATAGCATCACAGCCAAACCTTCTTTTCAAGAAGATGAAATCTGAGTTTAGGAGGAAGAATATGACTCAATTTCAGTTTGCAAAGACTTATAATAATATAATCCCATTTACTTCCTACTTAGATGAACTTGAAGTGTTTTCAGCTGTGGTATATTAAATTTGTCTCATAGAGAATAGATTTGAGTGGATACTTAAGGCCTTTTCCTAAGCAGTTATGTTTAAGTTAAATGAATAAACACATTTTAATGTCTTAATTATAAAAACAAAATCTGCCAAAGTCTATGATCTGCACTATCATTTGGAAATAGACTGAAAAATCCTATTAGCTTGGAATTAAGCGGAAAATAGTTTCCCCCTCTGGGGATTTTTAATTTATTCAGAATATTTATATAATTGCCTGCTAGTGAATCCTTTGAGATTACTTTGTTGGAGATGCTCTTTAACTCCAAACACATTTTTCTTGAGGGCAGGGGGGTACCGTAATTAATTTCAGCATGGGAGGAATCTTTCTTTTTACTTATCCTTTCCATCACCTCCCCACACCCCCATTCCCTCACCTCCCTCCCTGGGTGACCTCACTGTCAATTCATATGGGCTCCAAAGCATTTTGGCTTGGGCCTAGTTAGTTCAGCCTCACAAGTGCATGGGAAGAACTTTAAACCTCGGTGGGGAATTAAACAGTTTTGCTAACTCAGAAGATGAACCACCTCTGAATGTCAGTTCCAAGCCAGTATGCCTGGCTTTCTATCAAGAGACACAAAAGCCATTCAGCTGAGTTGCCAAAACCAATGACCAACAACTTGTGATATTTTTTAAAGACTTCACCACTTTTGCAATCATCACTCCTGTTTTTTCATCTCATCGCAATTCATGGAAATGTGTCTTTTATAGACAAACATCAAATTGAGTATTTAGGGCTCTTACCTTAAGTTTTTAAATGATCTTCGTGCCCTAGCTCAAAGAAAAATGAAGCTCCATTGTAAATAAAATAATTACTCAGATCTATCTCCACAAAACATATGATGTAACCAGTTGTGTTTGTGTTTGAGATTTCTAGGATGAAAAGTACTCTAGACGGATGGTGATCAATAAAGACATAATAACAGTGAACTGCTCTGAGAGCAGGGTTCGCTGGACAGATAAACAAAATAATGGATAAAGCATTGCAGATGAAAACTAAAATAAACCTCAAACCAAGGAAAGGACTTTTAAGACAGGTAGTCCACGGATTTAAAAAATTCTAAACTAAAGAAGACTTGTTTACATCAAGTTTGCATATATGCTAGTATCATGTTATGGACGTCCTTTATCTACGTGAATTTCGTGCATCCAACTGATGAGTACAATTTTTTAATTAAATAAAATAGTAGCGTCCATATTAAAAAGATCATAATTTATAAACTAAATATTTTCAGGTGCAGTAATTTGTCTGAGCTTCAAGCCCAAAGGGAAGGATGCTCTACTTTTGGCACACCTATGAGTAAGTTGATTTCCAGATAGGTCAGAGGGAAAAAACTGAGTTAGCAGCTATTAAAATGATCCCCCCCCCCCCCCCCGGCTCCCCTGCCACGCCTTTCCAAAGCACTCTCCCTGCAAACTCAGACTGGCACCATCTTTCCAGTTCCCGGGAGTAGTGAGTCACCCTCAGTCTCTCCAGCGCCTCATCCAGTTAGAGGAGAGCCTGCTTCTTAGAACTGTCTAGGAAACAAGGGTCACCCTCGATTGGTTCCAGTCATCCCAGAGCATGGTACTCCCCCAAATCGCTGGATTTCGTGCTAAAACCCAGAAAAAAATGATCCGGTTGGGGGGGGGAGGGGGAGAGGAAGAGTATGACTGTATACAGAGTAACGTAAAGGAACGAAAGGGCGTGGGAGTGGAGAGAAAGATCTGCTGGAAGCGGAGAGAAGGAAAGCCACGTGGTAGCCGACTCTAACCCCAGGACAAACGGACGTTGTCCAGCCAGGGACTGTGAGCCTGGGAAGCGTTTGCCATTTGCACGCTGCTCCTCGCGGACACTGGGTGGCGCTCGTGGTAAAGACTTGCACTACTCTTAGGGTCCGTTTCGCCTCCACCGCCTCCCGCCCTTTTCAAATTTCGGCTACTAGGAGATGAAATTACTCACATTCTTCCTACGTGTCGCCGTGAGGAGAGCACTTCTGGAGAAGTTTGAAGCCGTGGGGCTGTTTCTCCGCGGCTGGGCCTGTCAGTGGGTTTTGAAAGAGGTAACAGCGTCCGGCCCGCTGGCCTTAAAACAAAGTTCTGAGCCTTGGTATCACAAGCACCACAGTACCAGCAAAAGTTGCTACCCTGACAGCCGGGATACCCAACACGTGTGCGCCCAGAGTGTGGGTCCGAAGCGCCGGCCAGGCCCGGTGCCAGCCGTGCACAAAGCCACAATGACTCTAGCGTGAAAGGAAATGGGACCATATTGTGATCAGACTCGGGCTCCTTTTAACTCAGCGCTCCCTCTCCCTCCCGCTTCCTTTAAGGAAAGGAAGGGTAGGGGGAAGTGGGGTCAACCTAGAAAAGAAGCAGGACAAAGCAAGAAAGTCGACGCTCTGGACCTTCGGAGACACACCCAGGTTTGGAGGCCTCACCCAGCAGAAGCCTTTGCACAAGTGGCTCGGAGTCTGGCGTGAGGGCCACCACTTTAGGAACTGGGAATAAGAAGTTAAATCCTTCCTTTTCGCCCCACTCCTTTTTGTCTTGTGTAAAACATGGGAAAGAATGTCTTTTTTTGTCGGAGGAAAAGTGAAATTTAGCGAGGTCTAGAATAATTTAACATTGTAACATTGTGTTTTCAACCGGATTTTGAACTTCTAAATTCTGTCCAAATTCTGCGGCTTCCAATCCATCCAGATTGGAATCTGCCTTCTCAGCAAGGTCTAAGGACATTGCTACGAACATCCGATTTAGCATAACGGTATTGACCTCATTTCCCGCCACGTAATAACTTTTAAATCTGTAAAAAGTAGACAGTGCCAGGGTGGGGCTGCGGGGATACGGTGGGGTGCTGCGGAAGGCCGCCTGCTCCCCGAACCGGGAGGCGCTTTGAACCATCCCTGGCATTGCTTTGGGGAAGCGATTCGTGGAATTAAATGGCAGGATGCGTGTAAGGTGACTCAATGGGCGCCGAGAACTTCTCCGGAGCAGAGGCCAGGGCTGCAAGCCTGCTGCGGTCTGTAGTGTTTCCCCGAAGCCCTGTGGTCCTTCTCAGCCAGAACCTAGGGGGTGAACAGCCGTGCCGACATCCATAGCATGGGGTGAGGATGGGCGGACAGCCTTGGCTCTGTTTAACCGAGCTTCTATCTCAGAGAAGTCTGGGGCGGCACAGGCCGCAAGCAGGGACTCGGGCGGGTGTGGGAGGAGGGGCGCTGTGGACCCTGTGACACACACCTTCCCTTCCCTGTGCGCACCAGAGCCGAAGTTGCCTCCAGAGGGCTATGCGACAATGGCTGTGGTTTTACGGCACCCAGAGGCAGGGAGTTGGTGCACATGTGGCTGCTCGGCTTTGGAGCGAGGCTGGCCTCCTGCTCCGAGTTCCGGACCTGCCCCCACCCCTCGGCTCTCCTGCTAGCCTGTTTTGGGCCAAAATAGCTCCACAGCCAAAGTGAGGCTAAACTAAGACTAGACACAACTAATGTAGACATTTTCTTCTTCGGTTGGGTCGGGGGTGGGGCGGGGGAGGGATGAGGCGGTGATGAGAAGCCAGACTGTTCCACCCTGGATGTCGGGTGGAGCTCCCAGGTTCCGGGTCTTAGAACCCCTGGAGGAAGATGCTGGGAGGGCCCAAATCAGGATCCAGCTCCTGGAGTATCCTATTTGAGGGGAGAAGAAGTGGGTAGCGGTAAACTGACTAATGTTAAACTTCTAAACTCCCAGCTAGATCACCACTAGAGCAAGAGTGACACTTTGTGAAAGGCAAACTCTGCATCCCAAATACCAAGTGTTTGATTCCTGAGCCTTTTCTCCCTTTGCATATGAGCTAAGATGCTTTCACTGCAAGAAATAAAGGGATTGAGGGTACAGGAATCCGGACGTGGGAAATGGAAAAGCAGGCCCTCGGTGCCACCTCCATGGAGCTGGAAGAGGGAAATCCATGGGCTTCACCCAACTTCCCCAAAGAACTTTTATCTCTGTCTACTTCCCAGCGTTCTTGGGGTTCCCATTAGTTCCCTGAGGACAAGTCACAAGTAGACCATTCACTTTTGCAGGACTCTTTGACCGCTGAACACAGAATTACTGATCCTCTATTCCAACAGCATCCAAATAGACTAGAATATCAAACAAAATGTGGGGCTGCCCGCTCCTCTTGGGGACCAGCAATTTGGGAGTCATTAAGTTATTTGTGCTTAAGACAGCAATTTTTTAAGTCGCTGTAGGGATTTGGGCTTGCAGGAACTCTCTCTGCCATTAAGAGTGCATTCTTGAGCATCCTTGTCTCTCCCTTGTCTGAGAAATAACTCATCTCGGGCAAAGGAAGTGCTTGCTGCAAATTTGTCTGTCTTTTCCCAAATCACAAATTTTCAACACATGTAAATTACAGCTTGGCTCCCAGTGCCCCACTAAAAATATTGTTCTCATCAGTTTCTTCTCACCTTTATCCCACATCCCTGCTCCCCGCCCCACTTTGATTCCCCATTTCAATATTAGTGTTCAGTCCACATTCGCCCTTGATGCAGCTCGAGGCTGGCTGGGAGGTGAGGAGCATGGGAAGACCGTGGTCGACCTCATCCCCAAAACATGTGCACTTTTTGAGGCTGCTGATTGGAACACATTGTCTCCAGACAGTACAGAGCTGGGTGTTGGCGCTTCTGTGTTGTCTTTAGTATTCACTGAAAACAGATTGCCTGAGGACCCCCTCTTCCCCCAGCGAGCAACAACAACACACACACACACACACACTCTCCCCCCCCTTCATTTTTTCTCCCTCTTTTTTTAAGCAATGCTTTGTTGTGCTCAAACTAGTTGGACGAGTTAGGGTGTTGCTGCTGCTCCTGAGGCCCTGGCCAATGGAACCCGATCCACCCCGCTGTGCGTAAGCGCGCAATTAAGGATTTAACCAAGGCTGTGCTGCGCCTCAGCCAGCAGTCAGCCTGCCGGAGACAGAGCCTCCAAGACTCCCAGCCTCCTCCTCGCCGCCGCCGCCGCCGCCTCTCCTCCTCCTCCTCCTCCTCTTCCTCCTCCTCCCTCGCTCCCACAGCCATGTCTGCTTAGACCAGAGCAGCCCCACGGCCAACTCGGGCAGCCGCCGCCGCAGAGCAACAAGGACAACCGCCGCCGCCAGTGAGCGATGACAGGAGTGTTTGACAGGAGGGTCCCCAGCATCCGATCCGGCGACTTCCAAGCCCCGTTCCAGACGTCCGCAGCCATGCACCATCCGTCTCAGGAATCGCCAACTTTGCCCGAGTCGTCGGCTACCGATTCCGACTACTACAGCCCCGCGGGGGGAGCCCCGCATGGGTACTGCTCTCCTACCTCGGCCTCCTACGGCAAAGCGCTCAACCCCTACCAGTACCAGTACCACGGCGTGAACGGCGCCGCGGGCAGCTACCCCGCCAAAGCTTACGCCGACTACAGCTACGCCAGCCCCTACCACCAGTACGGCGGCGCCTACAACCGCGTGCCGAGCGCCACCAGCCAGCCAGGTACGGGGGCTGGGGGTGGGGACCGACACAGGGGGAGCCAGGATCAGGGAGGAGCGAGATGCGGTGGGAGATCGGGGGGCCGCGCCGTCCACTGCAGTGCGGGCGCACTCGGCGGAAGGGAGTGGGGGCCGGGACTCTGCAACCAAGAGAGGTTCCCGAGCCAGCATTTTAGGGATCCTTAGTAGAAGAAGCCTGCGGGGGAGTTCGGACCAGCGTCTCTCCTCTCTGGTACCCTCGGGCGACCCCTCAAGCCGCTGGATTCCCAGCTTGCCCGGTCGGAAGCCGGCGAAGCTGGAAAGCGGGTAGGGGTGGAGAGACGAAAGAATCAACCAGCCTGAGCGGCGTTTACGTAATGAACGGAAGGTTATTTGCTGGATGTTAGGGTAAGCGTGCTCGAGGAGTGGGAGTGGAAGGCTGCCTCAAAGACTCTGCGGGGATTAGTGTGAGAGCAGCCGCGAGCCAGCGTGGTGTGCGTACCCGGAGCGCGCGGGGCGGGGTGGGGGCCAGAGAGCTGTAGCCCGCCAGAGGAAGAGCGCGCCGAGAGCCTTGCGGTTTCTCCAAGGCATTTCCCAAAACAAAAAGCCATTTAAAGGCGGAGGAGGGTTGCTGAAGGGTCACGTTATTGGAGCAATATTTTTTTCTTTCTCCATTAGGTGCCTACAATTTGTTTCTCCTTCCCATCTCCTTTTGCGTCTGCCTTGAAACTTAGTTGGAGAGTTTAAGAGGGTTAGTGAGCTTGGGCCGTAAGAGAGGTATGAGGTCTCCTAGGAGAGGTTTTGCTGGTCAGGTTTGATCTCTTCCCACCAGCACATTAATAATCCTGCTAATATTAGCATCCCCTGCTCTGGCAGAATCGAGACCACAGCCCTCATCCTCCACCCTTCCTCTCCTAGGAGCTCGCCACACACACACACACACACACACACACACACACACTCCGAGGAGAGGTTCTCCGCCCCTTCCAGAGATGGGCACTTTTGATAAGATGGTACTTTTGTGAAAGGGGACTTGTGGCCCCAGGGCACGTTTGTAAAACACGCGTTCCGAGAGTCTTTTTTCTCCCAAGTCTATACTCACAATTCTGCTAAATTCGTCCTGACCTGCCGCCCCTTTCCTACGAAAACACCCCACCGCGGATTCCTTTTCAAATTGTATTGGAACTATAACTCCTGATAAACTTTCAAAGACTGCGGGGAGGCGGGGGGGCGGGTGGAGGGGGGAGGCGTGTCTTCGTTCCTTTCAGTGTCTCTGAACTTCGTGCATAAATGAAAGATTTTTTTCTTTTGGCCAAGAACTTATTAAGTCTATTTGTAAAAGAAACCAGACACATCTGTGCCCTCGCAGATCTGCAGGGAGATTATGGGGGCTGCATAATCGGCCCTCTGTCTGCGGCGGCTCGGACGGCTTGCTGCTGAATTGAAGGAGCATAGTTTGCTTGTGGGTCTTTGAACTTTGGAGACCTCGTTTAGCGTCTTCCCTGCCCATGCGTCTGGCCTCTGCGGGCGCCCGAACAGACGCTGACATAAGGGGGGCCACGGCCCGGGGCCTCCCCCTTGAATCCCCGGGAGCGGCTGGCCAGACTCACCCAAGAAACGTCGGTGAACACAGGGTGGGCTTGAAAACGAATCCGGGTGAAGCAGGAACCGCTGCAAGGGCTAAATCCCGGACGCCGAAAAAGGAGTTGTGCTGTGCAAGGCGCCTTGCACAAACCCAGGAGAACCTGAATAAACAGAGTAGGGAATTAATCAGGCTACCTGGCTTTTCCACGATGGGGAGGGAGGGGTCTCGTGAAGCAAAGGCGGTAATATGGGGAAAAGAGAGTGAAGGCTGCTTGGTAATAAATTCAAGGACTGTATTTGCAAGTTCTGCAAAAGGGCCATTGTCTGCCGACAACTCTAACCGGGTCTGTTTTGATTATTTAGAGAAAGAAGTGGCCGAGCCCGAGGTGAGGATGGTGAACGGCAAACCAAAGAAAGTTCGTAAACCCAGGACTATTTATTCCAGCTTTCAGCTGGCCGCGTTACAGAGGAGGTTTCAGAAGACTCAGTACCTCGCCCTGCCCGAACGCGCCGAGCTGGCCGCCTCCCTGGGACTGACGCAAACACAGGTAAATCCGGCCGTGGCCGGGGCAAGAGCCCCGCCTGGGGTGCAAGCCTGGCTTGGCCGCGGGGTTCGGTCCCGGCGGGCTGGAGCCGATTCAATAGGGCCCGCGAGAAACTCACAGACAGAAAGACACTGACCCCGCGCCCTTCCCTCTAGGAGTCAGGCCGGGTGTCGCCGCCGTGCGACGGTAGGGATGGGATGGAGACCGCGTTCATCCCGAGATGCAAGCCCCACCCCTTCGAGCCTCGGGCGTTGAGGGGCCGGTTTCCTAGGTTGGAAACAAGGGGAGGGTTGTTTCCAGGACACTCTCGAAGCTTTGGGAAACTGGTTCTCTGCACAATGCAGACCCTCTCGGGATGAGCGGGGCCCGGCGGGCTCTCGGTGGTCTTAGGCCGCGCGGAAGCCGGGAACGTCGCTTGCAGCCGGAAGAGCTGACGGGTCACGCCCTGCGCCTGCGGAGCTTTAGGCCGCAGCAGCCTGACCTTCCGAGGTGGGAGGGCGGGCTGTACGGGGAAATCTGCCCTGGATCGTCCCGTTCCCTTCACTCCCACCCCAGCCCCACGGGGGTCTTTGGAAGAATAAAGAATGTCCTCGGAGCCGAGGAGGGAGTGAAAGGGGTCGGTCGGGAAACGGCAAGACCGCTCCTTGTCCGCCCCACTCGCGCGCGTGCGCGCGCGTAGCCGGCCCCGCGCCCCTAGCTCACCCGGCCCTGGCGGTTGTTCTGGAGACGTTCGCGGCGCCGCTTTGCCCGCGCTCCGCGCAGGCCTACCCATGCGCGCTCGCGGCCGCGGACACTCGCGCCCCCTCCCCCGGCCCCAACATAAGACAAAAGGCTGGGGGTCCGGCCCCAGCAGCAGCCAACAGGGCGCTCTCTGGGGCCCGAGATGCAGGCTTTGCCCCCGGCCCAGCCCCTTGACCGTGGGCCGAGAGCTGCGGGGAGACGACAGGGCCTGGCCTCCTGGGGGCCGAAATCGCCTCCAGTTGCCGCCCTGGGGGAGGCGCGCGGGCAGCCTCTGAGTGTCCCGGTAACGTGTGCCTTTGTTCCCCCACTCAGGTGAAAATCTGGTTTCAGAACAAAAGATCCAAGATCAAGAAGATCATGAAAAACGGGGAGATGCCCCCGGAGCACAGCCCCAGCTCCAGCGACCCTATGGCGTGTAACTCGCCTCAGTCTCCGGCGGTGTGGGAGCCCCAGGGCTCGTCCCGCTCGCTCAGCCACCACCCTCATGCCCACCCTCCGACCTCCAACCAGTCCCCCGCGTCCAGCTACCTGGAGAACTCGGCTTCCTGGTACCCGAGCGCGGCCAGCTCAATCAATTCCCACCTGCCGCCGCCCGGCTCCTTACAGCACCCGCTGGCGCTGGCCTCCGGGACACTCTATTAGACCGGCCGCTTTCTCTTGCTGTCTTTTTTGGGACTACTGTGTTTTTGCTGTTTTAGAAAATCATTTAAAAAAAAAAAAGAAATTCATATGGGGAAGTTTGGAAAACAGAAACAAAAAAGATTCATGTGTAAAGCTTTTTTTGCATGTAAGTTATTGCATTTCAAAGGACCCCGTCCCCCCTTTTTTTACAGACGAACTTTTTTTGCGCAACTGTGGACACTATCAATAGTGCCTTGAAATCTATGACCTCAAATTTTCAAAAGACTTTTTTCAATGTTATTTTAACCATGTAAATAAGTGTAGATAGAAGAATTAAACTGTATATTCTGGATAAATAAAATTATTTCGACCATGAAAGCAAAATGCCTCTAAAAAATACTCCATTTGCCCCACTTATAATGGGCTGGTGACATTTTGTGCAGGCAATTAAAGGAAGACAAACTCTGCAGAGATCCAACAAGGCAAAAAGGAAAACAGAAACTGGGGGCTGTGTAGATGCAGAACTGTAGATGTGTATATGTTGGATGCTGTACTTCATATGTCTATATACATATGTGGCCTGTTTAGAGTACTGCCACATAGTATATATTTAGGTGTTTTTTGGCCTAACCACAAAAACGTTTAGATAATTTTAAGTTTAACCCCAAACTGTTTCAGGTAGAAAGTAATGCCGGAATCTAAATACAGCCCTCCCTCTCTGTGTGTGAGTAAGAAAGCAGCAGAAATCCCTCAATAACCACTCTGAATTCTAAGCTCAAAGCAATTATGGTGGAGACTGCCCCCCTCCCCATCAGCCTCTGTGTATTGCCAGAGCAATTAGACAAATTACACTCCCTTCAAAGGGAGCTTCCAGAGATGAGAAAATGAAAAAAAAGAAGAAAAAGAAATTTCCCCTTCTATTACATTTTTTTAAAAAACCTGAAATGTTTGCAGTGTGGCAAATGGTAGTGCCTTGGACTCAGTGTATGATTATAAATGTATCTGAGCTCTTTCACAAGAGGAAAGGATCACAGGACTTGAAAACAATGATGGACCTAAATCAGTAGGCCAAGCAGGGCATGTGTGTGTAGGGGGAATGCATTCGTTCTGCCAAGAGGGAATTATGAGGTGGAGGAAAGGAAGGAAAGTATTGTGGCCCCGTGTCGATTTCATATCGTGTGAGACAATATTCCAAACATAAATTACTTCCTTCATCCTCTTTACCGCTCTGGTTTTTTCAGGAAGGAGCTCTCTCTGCTTTGCTTTTACATAAAACAGTGGCAAGCAGGTTCCACACGATGGGAAACTGCATCTGTTTGCAGGGATTTCTCTTTTGTGAAGGCTTCTCTGGGGCAGAGAGGAAGGACTTGCAGCAACCCTGGCCTCTGTCGCATCCTTCTCCCTGCACCTCTGCACACAGACATCAACAGTGTGACCAGAGCTACAGCCCGGGTCTAGAGCTGTACTCCCAGGCCTGAACTGTGGGTGTCTTTCTGACTGTCCTTTAGTTCGCCTGACTCTGTTTCCTTGGGATACCAAGGGAAATCGTTTGTTGGAAATTACAAGGTGCGTGAGATATATTTTACAGCTAGGAAGTCAGCAGCAATAAATTTGACAAAATAGTTTTCTTGGGCGGGGGTGGGGGCGTGGGGGGAAGATTAGAACGTAAAAATTTACATCCTGTCATCTGAGGACTTCTGAGAAGGTTCTTCCAGGATTGGGAGACTAGACCTGAAAAGGCACGCTGTGTGCCCTGAGGGGAATTTACCTGTGTGCTCTCTCTCCTTCTCTTTCTCGCTCCTTCTCCTTTCCTCTCCTCGTCTCCTTCCTTCTCTTCCCTTTTCCTTTCTAGCCTGCCAATTTAGAAAGACCTTGGGGGGATTTGATGGTTTGCCGGTCTTGAGATGCACACTGCCTGGCTCCGGGGCGGCACGTGGGCCGCGGCCAAGGCTGTGGACCCCTCCTCCTCCCCCACCCCCAAAGCGCTTCTCTTCTCGAAGCTTCTCGCCCCCCCCCCCTTCGTTCCCCTCCAGCCCTCCTTTCTCGGAAGAAGGTCCGGATGGCGGCGCGCTTGGGGGAAAGCCGTGCGGAGCCCACTTTGTTTTCTGCGCTGGCAGAGAACAGGAGGATGAGGGGGAAAGGTAGAGGGATCCATTTCCTGCTTTTCATTCTTGGCTTGTAAGGCGTGCGGGAGTTTCCATTACACCGAGAGCCAGCGCTTTACTTCTGGTGAATCCGGCCGAGAGACACCCCCCCCCCCCCCCGCCTCCCCGCGGTTTCCGAGCGCCAGCTTCCCCCTGCGCTGGCACCCCTCGCCGCCCCCGGGTGCGTGTTCGCGAAGGTTGGAGGGGGCGCACCCACTGGGGGCCTGAGTGGCAAGAATGTGCTTGGAGCACACTCTTTCCCTTTCTACACGTGGAGAGGGCAGATATTTTTCCAGCCGTCCCCATCATCTCCCCTCCTCTTTCCTGCTTTGAAAAGGGGATCCCTTCACTACCACCCCCGATCGGCCGGCGCGGTCAAGCGGAGGGAAGCGCGAGTTCGGACTCTTCCCGGAAAGAAGAGGGAAGCTCTTCTTTAACGACCACCCCGCCACCCCCAGCCTTGACACTGCTTGTTGTTAAGGACACCAGAGCCTCGTTGCGACGCGGGCAGGCATAACGCCGCGCGGACAGACTAGGTTTCAGGATTCCTTCCCTTGTGCTAACCTCACTTCTTCCACTCGCAATGGCCTCGTCTCTCTCGCGGTTTTTTTTTTTTTTTTTTAAACTTGGTCCGGGAGCCGTGGACAAAAATATTCTGGCAAACCAGTCTGCAGCGGGTTTTCCCTGGCACCGCGGGGATTCTCCCTGGGGAATTTAACTCCCTGCAGTCCTGCGCCCAAGGATGTAAAAATAACAGATCCTCAGCAAAGGCTAAAAATATCCGTGTGATGTTCCTCTCCCTTGCCCTGCCTCCCACCCTCCCTCCTTCTCACCATTGTTTATCCCTATATCTAATATAAACATGTACCACTCCCCAGCAGAGTCCCGGTCTGTCCGACCCCACTCTCCTGACCTCTGCCTGCCTCTTCCGGTCCCCACTTGCCTAGCTCTCAGTCTAGTGCTCCCGAGATGTCAAGCTCACCCCAAGATTTAATTTTCTTTTCCGTGGGCTTCTTCACCGCGCCCCCCATACTCCCAAGCTCCTATCCCCATCTTCAGACCACCTCACAAAGCCCAGGAGGCCGAGGGCATGCTGGCAGGGCCAGTATGATTCTTTGGTGCCCTGTCCGCCTCCTGGGCCATCCTGTAAAAGAGCAGATAAATTGGCCTTTGTTTGAGGCTCGCGTTGGGCTAGGCGGATTTCTGCCCTTACTCCCCCCCCCCTTTTTCCTGGCGGCCACCTCCTTGTGGAACAGGGGGCGGCCTGGGGAGCCGAGAGAAGCCGCATTCCTGTGGGTGCCAGGCGGCTCCAGTGCTGAGCCACAGGGCCTGAGACACACACACAGAGGAACCCGCAGACCTCGTTGCCCTTGATCTCGCTCCCTCTCTCTGCCTCCGGTTGGGGCACCCACCCGGGAGCCTGTCCACCCACACTCGGATCCACCCAGGTCTCGGCCTCGGGCAGGAGCGTGTTGACCCGCACACCGACACACGCACGCACACCCTCCCGATGACACAGGCACAGGCTAGGCCAGGATCTCCCCGCCCATGCCAATCCTCTGTCTCCCGCCCCTTATCCCACAATCCCAGACGCGCCGGCTGGCCTCCTTTGGCTTCTTTGATCCCAGCGGACGCCCCACGGCTCGCGGCGTCCTGGCCGCGCCGTCCTGGGAGTCGCCCACAGCGCGCCAAGGCCAGGCGGTGCTCGGCTCCTCCCAGCGCGCTCTGAAGCTTACTCCGACCTTGACACCACTCGGCCTCCAGAGCTCCCCAGCCCGAAGCGCGAGGGATGCCTCCTGGACCACTGCCCCTTGCCCCTCTCACGCCCCCCAGCGCCTCCTTTTATTCGAAGAGAGGGACCTTTAGGGCTCCCCAACCGTCACCCCCTCCGCGCCCCGTCCCGCAACCCCTCGGATCGCGCGCCTCCCACTGGCCGCTGGGTTCCCGCCAACCCCGAGCTCTCGAGCCCTCCCCGGAGGCACGCCCTGAGGACAGACGCCCTCCGGCACCTCTGGGAAGCGCGCCACGCCGGCGGATCCGCCTGCGGTCACCCCTCTCCTCCGCCCTTACGCACCCCCTCCCACAGCGGCTGGGCGGAGGCTCCCGCCTCCCGGGAGGTTGGGGAGGGGGCGCTGCGGCTCGCGCTCCCAGGTTGCCTGCGAGTGCTGCACACTGTACTTGGTTTTTCCATGGTGCCGGCGAACTCTGGGCTTCGAAAACAGCCCAAATAGTGGTAGCACATATGGGATTGGCTACATATTTTTCTACGCAGCCCCGTCCCCCCACCCCCGCCCCACCCCCGCCGCATCCGCGTTTTCTTTTGCATCTGACAAGCTTTAGGTTCCCCTGTGGTACAGGGCAGAAAGTACACACAGAGTATCGACTGCGGAGGGGCGGGGGAAGACTTCCCTTTCAATCATCCAGGGTTGCCGGCTGTAATGTAATAACCTGTTTTATAGGTCGAGCTCTAACCGTAAAGATAGGAACCGAGGGAATTTACATGAATCTCTCTTTAAAAGAGAAGAGAGTCCTGATTTGCAGCCATTGTTTCTGCTCTTTTGTTCGCAGGGACTCCGTATTTACTTCTGATTTATGGGGATCCGAAGGAGTCTCTTTGCCAAAAGCGCACGTATTATTGAGTCTGTTCCACATCCTAAACCAAAATTTATATAAAACCGTGAAATACCACACATTACGACCTTTCGCCACAGGAAGGGGAAAAAAATGGCTTCATAACATCATTCTACACACACACACACACACACACACACACACAAAGTTTCAGTAAGGATTCTCTGTCAAATCTCCACCATGCACAGTCTAGTGTACTTTTTTTTTAAGAAGTAGGTGGAGGCGAAGGGCGGTAAACAGTACTCAAGCTATGATTTATTTTAAAGCATTTTTTTTTTTCTTGGAAAGGCGACAAGAAGCCACTGGAAGCTTGTTGTCATTCAAGGACTATTTCTGCCATTTGTCATTTGCAAGATGGGAGAAGAGGGCGGGGGAAGAAGCAGGATATGGACTCAACTTTCATCCACAAACAGGGGTCACTAAACAGGGGACATTTCATTATTGCCCTTAAATTCACAGGAGCTAGTAAGCCTGCTTGCCACCCTGCAGGGTGGCCCTGGCTGGGCAGCTCCAGGGTTTGTGAGGTGGTGGGAGGAGGGAGAATCATCACACACTGTCCTACAGGCTGGAAAAGATGCCCAGGAAATTGTCTGTGCTCATGGTGGGAAAATTGAACTCCTGGGAATTTGTGGGCTTTAGGTGTCCCCGACAAGGACATCACCACCAGGAACCAGAACTGGACTCCAGAAGTTTCATCCTGGCCGGGGTTCATCCTCCTCATCCTCAGGAGGCAGCAGCTGGAACCCAAGGTTTGCTTTCACTCTGGAACCAGCACAGCGCCCCAGCCTCTCTCCAGACTCACTTGCTATAATTCTCCAACTCCCTCTCTCCTCGGTCCCTCCATAGTTTAAGGAGACTGACCTTGCTCTTTTACAACCATATCTGGGGCAGGGACAGTTCTTTATCAAAAATACCAGACTTTCTGGAATACAGAAAGAAGTAGTACATCAGTGACTTGTAGCAAAAGAATCAGCTGGACTGGTTTACATGAGAAGGGGAGTGTTAATTAATAAAAGTTAGTGATAGGATTAAAGCCAACAGCCGTGGAAGCCGAATGGAGGAGACAGCTTCCCAGCCGGTTTTATTTAATTAGCAGCAATTAATACATTTTCTGCTAATATCCTTTAGAGCTCTCAATGACTTATTCCCAGTGAAAGAGAATGGAGATGAAATTTAGGAACACTTACAAACATCCAGGGCGTTTTGCTCTGATGACAAGAGAGATTGCAAATTCATTTTTTAAAATGTTCATAAACAAATGACAGGCACATTCTGAGGCTGCCTTGGTGGAAACAATGGTGAAATTGACAAATGGTCTTTGCTTGGGGGAGGGGCACTTTTTTTTTTTTAAGCGAAGATAATGCCTTAGGAGAGAGAAGGGGGAAGGGGGGGAAAGACAAGTTAAAAAAAAGAAAGAAAAAGAAAAATTATTTCAGACTCCAGGCAGCAGCAGATGTAGAAGCCCTTGCAAACACATCAGCCTTACACATATTGAAGATTTGGACACGTAATGCTTCAGACCACTGATCTTCTATTTTCTTAATTCCCGCTCTTCTTTTTCCATATGAATCAAACAGTCTTTTGTCCTTCAGGGTTTGATTTGATCGCTACTGTTCACATTTCACTTTTGTATTTTCCTCTTCCTATACCATTACTCATTGAGTGCCCTGTGAAATTACAATGGTACATTTTCAACTCAGCAACCCATTTGCCGTGCAAAAATAGGGTCTAAATAATGGCTGAATTAGCCCTACTGGACAGTTTCAGATGTAACACTCTGTAATAATTATATTGCAGGCTGGATTAGGATGCTATTATCATAATCTGGACGTTTACAATTATCTGTAATTTGCAAAGATGCGCCAGGTCTTGATTACAGCAGTTTTTTTTTTTTTGTATCACGCTAACCATCACTAAACAGTGACAGTAATAACAGCTAATTTTGCTGGCAATATAAGAGGTGCTGGGGTGTGCAAACAATTTCACACCTGGATGTGCTCACTCAACCAAGAATATAGAGAAAGAGCTTCTGCCCTGAGACTCAGAAAAATATTCTCCTCTGCTTCTGTTCAGTATAGATTTCTAGACCCTGATCACTGCTTAAGAGATATTCACTGGGGGTAAGTTTTTATTTCTTGCATACTTCAAGACACAGTTCATATTTCTCTTCTCACACTTTCCAAGCTATACGTGTTGCTGCTGTGATTTATTATGGACTGCAACTTTGCTTTAGAGATGTTTTTGAATTCTGACCTTTTATCCCCCTTAACAGTAGAAGGGTGGTCGTTCTGGTGAGTAAAAGGATTTGGGTGAGAATGGGATCCTTAAGAACTCGATTTGTCTTTCTTGCTTTCTGTGCTGTTGATATTTGGTGCAGCTTGTGACTGGAGACTGGGAAATGGACTGGGTTTCTGTAAGGTATGGAGGGAGCCTTCTGGAGATTCCAATCTAAAATATATTTGAAGAGTTGTTACTCAAAGCTAGTCCTAGACGAATCCATTGAGGTCTTTACATGTGGTGATGATTTTAAGTTTGGGGGCGTTGAGAGAGCAAACGGAGTTCGCGACAAGTGCTCCTTTAGCATCACGGGTATGCGGACATCGGCAACGGCAGGTGTAGTCTGAATCTCTCGACTTTATAGCCCCTTTGACGCCTTCCTCCATTTGGGAGAAAGTTTCCGGAATAACTGGCCTCTGAAACCCTTTAGGGCTGCTTTGCTGTGCCTTTGCCTCAAGCTGGGGGTGGGCGGAGGGGGAAGGGGTGGGATGCCGATTGTAGAGCTGTTGCCCACGAGGCCCAAGCGCCGAGACCTTGGGGTTGGAGGGGCACGATTGGCTGAGACGCGGAGCCGAGCTGTGGAGCCAGGGAACCAGTTTGATTTAGGAATGCACCCGAGGAAGACCCTCGCAAGAAGCGGTGCAGTTCTATCTATAGATGACGCTGTTTCCTGACCCAGTAGATGCTGGAAGCAGCTAGAGGTGTTAAGTGCAGGAGCCTGAGAAATCTTTGCTTCCCTCACCCCAATGCAGAAAGGCCTTTCTCCAGCGGGAACCTTTGGACGAAATTGTGTCAAAAGATAATGAGATGCTTATTGGCGCCGAGAAGAAATTTTCCCCTTCACCCTCACCGCCCCCGCAGCTACTGTTCTTTTTTATACTTGGAAAATATGGTCAGAACGAGGCTCTGGAACTCGAACTCCGGGCAAGTTCGAACGTGGGGAGGCGTAGTAGGCACCGAGACTGGGCGCTGCCTTCGCCTACGCCCCTCCTACCAACCCTTCTCTGGGGAATCACTTTACTATGGGGTCAATACATTCTAAAGAGAGAAAATGTTAACCCTTGAGGTTCAGAGGACCCAGAGGAAGCCCAATTCCAAAGCCAGTTCCGGGGAGGACCCCTTGGTAGAACTTCCTGTCTAATTAAATTCATATTAAGAGATAGAAAGATCGAGACAGGAGCAACATAACACCTCCAATGCGTTAAAATGCATTTTCTGGGTTTCAGAATTCCATGCACTCACAGTGGTTTGGCATGTGTCTGGTGAATTTTTTTTTTAAAGAAAAATTAGTGTTGGTTTCGATGTATGGTAGCTTTCTCTCTAACGTAATTTGAATAATTCAGCAAAGCCCCACTACCAGCTGTACTTCTGCAGCCTCTTCCATTCTTTTCAGCATTATAATTTTGGTTAATTTTCAATTTTAGGTCCTACGTCTCTGCAATTTGTGTATGAATAACAGAATAATTTCCCTCTTTTGTTTCGCCTTTCCTGTTCCTGAATCTAAATAAAGATGGCTTTTTAGTATTAAAAGTGGAAGAAAATTACAGGTAATTATCTTTGACGGTAAAAACGCTGTAATCAGCGGGCTACATGAAAAATTACTCTAATTATGGCTGCATTTAAGAGAATGGAAAAAAACCTTCTTGTGGATAAAAACCTTAAATTGTCCCCAATGTCTGCTTCAAATTGGATGGCACTGCAGCTGGAGGCTTTGTTCAGAATTGATCCTGGGGAGCTACGAACCCAAAGTTTCACAGTAGGAAGGGGGAAAAAAGAAAAGAAAACATTTTTCCTAATGTAACAATACGAATGCTAGAAAATGACAAGACTGATCGGTTTTAAACCATTCTGAAGACTGACTGAGCGTGGAAGTTGCTCAACAAAAAAAGGAACGGGTATATTGGTAAGTAGTCTTTGCTTTGTGTCTAATTATAGTGACTGTCCTTTTGCACGACTGTATGTCGCTGTCATTATATGGAGCACTCTGAGTATCTCTATTGACTTCTGATAAATGGCTCAGTGGTTTCAAGGTTCATAATTTGAAGGATGCCCAGGTCTGTAGCCATTAATTCTCGCAGTATGGGGCTTCCTGCTTGTGTGACGAAAGGACTTTTCATTTTCATTATTTCTGTGCTTTCCACAAGATCGGAAGGATGTATTTCTTCCAGGATCGTGTATTTTCCTATCTAGCTAGCTTGCAAAGGGTTGTAAACATGAAGTAGTCATAACTGTGCATTTACTTTCTGTTTTTTTCTTTTATTCTTTCCTCTTTTTTTGTTTAAAAAAGCTGCTTCCAAACAAAGACAAATACAGCTGTATTATTTTGGCTGAGGAAAGGGAAAGGAGAATACTCAGTGTCAGTACTGGAAACTATTGGATGTCTAGAGGTTAACCTGGGGTTAGATCATTCTAATGATTTTTTAAAATAGATAAATGTGTAGAAATTACAATAAAAATATAATATATAAAGGAAGCTGAGAAAACATCCATGGTTAATGTTAAAGTACTTAAGACAAAGGCTAGTGCTGCAAACTGATATCTTTGCAGGCATTTGATGTTTATATATAGGGTTTCCCATATTAGGAAATAGGAATTCTTTTAAGAGTGATAGAAAATATACTGGGAGGGAGGGAGGAGGGGGTGGTGAGATAGAGACACACAGAGAGAAATATACAGGACACTCCCAGCGTTTTGTGGCTTTTACTCCATATATGAAAGAAGACGAAAACATACAAAGTATATGTACAACTAAAATTCAACAATATATACAGAAATGTTTCTTGATATAAATGTCCCTATTAGCTTAGTGAATGCCACCAATTCACCTAGTAAAGATGTCAAAGCAATAGAATGGTGATTTTGGTTGTTTCCTCTGTCTTTCCTGATTCCAGTTCAGGGTTTGGGGGTAGGGGTGGGGGGAAAAGTGGTTTTGTTTTGTTTTGTTTAAATCATCATTCTTGCTCATTGCATTTTGATAAAACATGCAGCGTTCCCTCTGTGGCAACGTTCTAATCTTACAGCTGATTTTTCCTTAGAGTAGGGCTGTTATGTGAGGGTTTCTTTTTTCTTTCCTTCCTTCCCCTTCCTTCCTTCCTTCCTCCCTCTTTCTTTCTTTCTTTCTTTCTTTCTTTCTTTCGTCAGTCTGGGATTGTAAATAAAAATGCAGGAGTCCGAAATGCTTCTCTTTCATCATGTAATGTCTTAAGCTCATTAAACAAGTAAAAACGCTGCCATGTTTGCACAGATTCTTCTGGTCGGGGAAAATGTCTGTTAAAAAAAAGTCGTTTTGATGGATACTCCCAAAGAGAAAAAGAGGCTCAGAGCCTGGATCCCAAGGGGTAAGGGAAAATATCCTTACAGTGAGAGGTTTCAGGAGTGCTGGCATAGAAACCAGTCCCCGCCCCCCCTCTCTCTCTACCTCTATCTCTCCTCTCTCTCTAAGATGCAAAATCAATTACTGAGGCTGCTCAAGGGAAAAGGCAGATGAGGAAAGGAAAGGGAAAAAAAAAAGGTGGGAAGGAAGGAAGGAGGGAGGCAAAAAAAGGAAGAGTGAGAGAGAGAGAGAGAGAGAGACTGAGGGGAAGGGAGAGGAGGAGAGAGGGAGGGAGCAAGCACCCGGACGGTCTGGCCACACATAAGAGTCCTCCCAAGCCTGCTCCTTCGGCTCGGTTTGGCAGATGCAAGCAGGTCCCGGATCCTCCTTGCCTTGTTCAGACGTTTCCCTAGGGTATCGATTTCCCTCGGATAACTCACATCATCTGTGGTCTCTGCATCGTGTCCTGGTGTGGAGAGGAGTACCAATGCGAATAGCCGGGCATGTAGCTGTTGGGGGGCATACTGACGCCCTTGGCCGAGGCAGAAACGTCCCACACCGGAGGCAGCGCCGGCGAGCGCGGCGACAGGGCCGCTGAGCCCGGGAGAGGGTCGCTCTCATGCGGGTTACTGCCCTGCTTCAGCAGTTTCTTAAACTTAGAGCGTTTGTTCTGAAACCATATCTTCACCTGGAACGAAACGCAGCAGCGATCATTAGGCCCGAAAAACATCGAACCGGTGCCTATAGTTGGGAGAAAAAAAAAAACAAACCCGCAAACGCCAAGCCCTCAAGACCCCGCCTTCCTCCAACTCTTTCTAGCCGCTCCCCTCTCCCCTACCCCACCCCACCCCCGCCATTTACTTGGTATCTTGTCCGGATACCTAAAGTCATTGTAACTCTTCAGTTAGATGCAAGCCTAGGTTTGAAACAACAGCATAAATAAGAATAAAACAAGAATAAAGGCGAATGAAATAGCTGGGTTCAAAGTCTAAAGAAGTAGTTTTAAACGGAAAGCCAACTGAACGCACTTCCTCAAATAGTCTGGCATCTCTGCATGTACTGTGAGCAAATGACTAAGAACAGATTAAAGCCTGTACATTTATAACCAAATGCCTTGACTATACCTATGCATATACTGCATATGCCACAGACTGTACATGGAGCATCTTTCTTCTGACATAATCCTGTAGGGATTAGGGATTGTGCCTCACTCATTACCTACTTTGTGTGTTGCTCAGTCAGACTGTGGCCTTGATTGTTAGTGCAGTCACTAAAAGTCAAAGGGCTCCTGAAAGTTAAATGCGAACCAGGAATCTAGGAAGGGAGCATATCTAAGCTAACATCCCAGATCTACTGTATTTGAAAAAGGACACTCTATGGTACAGCTTCCTTTACCTTTACAATTACTTAGCCTTAGGAATCTGCTTTTCCAAGAGGAATACAAGTTACTGAGTAGCAGGAATCCCTTCATAGTTCCAGTGGCAACATGGCAAGAGAAAGCAGGCTGAATTGAAAAGAAGAGCTTGCGGAGCATCTGTTCTAAGGCACCACAGAATCACTCCCCAGCAAGAGTCTCATAAAACCTGAAGTCCCCTTGCTGAAGATCACCCATTTCAGATGAGGCCTACCACCCCATGCAGCTAAGTTAATCGACAAGGACAAAAACCACAGGTGATTGCAGCCTGGCTTTATGACCAGGGTCCTAATATACCTGCCTAAACCTCTTCCTGTGAAGTCTGAAATGCCCCATATGTCTTTCAAATTAGTAGGACAGGAGAACTTCAGCAACTGTACTTAACTGAGGCTTCACCTGCTGTAATTTGGGCACGTTTCTCTTTGATCTCCAGCTCTGCCATTGCTCCCAAGTTCTGTGATCCAGGGAGGTACCTTAGCCTGCATCAACCAGTCAACTAGGATGATTTAACCACTGAGTTTATGGCAATTTTCAGAAAAACTCACCTCACGCATCCTAGGATGAACAGTTTGCACCTTGGTCCCCTTACTAAATCCTATTGGAACCTATGCCTGTCTGGCTAACACACCCCCCTTTCACTTCATAATTCTTTCAATGCCAATGAGTTGAAATCCTTATTAAGTCCCAGGGCCCACAAAAGGATCCTTAAGAAACATGGGTCTTATTCTGTCTCCTGGCCTGAACATCTTTTTCTCTTTCTCCTACTTGTTCTCTTTTGTGTTGTTCTACTCTGGAATAGGACTCGATTAAACTATCAGTTTGGTCGCCAAAGGACACTAGGCTGGGGTGGGGTCGTCGAGGGTTGGGAGGATGTGCAAATCCAATCCAGTATTCAACACCAGGTCATTTATTCCAAACTGTGTTGTCCCGGGAAAATGCGTAACTGGAGCTAAGGCATTTGTCATTAAGCTCCTTCCATCCTTGGTTGACTAGGCCAAGAGTTCCTCCTGATGTGCTCCCTGCCCAATCTGAAAGTGGGGTCAGCATTTCAGGGATACTCGGGCTTCTCGGGAATTACCTGTGTTTGTGTCAGTCCTAAGGAAGCTGCCAGTTCAGCTCTCTCGGGAAGGGCCAGGTACTGAGTCTGCTGAAAGCGATGGTTTAAAGCCTGGAGCTGCAGGCTGGAATAAATGGTCCGAGGTTTCCGAATCTTTTTCCCTTTTCCATTGAACCTGATTTCCCCGTTTTCAATCACTGTGGTTTTTTGTTGATCTGCAAACAAAGGATACAGAGGAGCGGTCACCCGTGAGGCTACTGCTGCAGTCTCCCTGAGCTTGGCCTGGCCTGCGCCGAGTCTTCCCAAAGCCAATAAGGGTTTCCTCG